>NC_134457.1:45042897-45684563 GCF_047948215.1 Lycorma delicatula
CTTTTGATGCCCTTTGGGTTTTTGGAGGTTCCGTAGGTGCCTGTTCAATAATTTCTAAATCTAGTACTTTCTCGATTGTTACTTGCCACCTCCATAGGACTACTTTCACGCTTTTTCTGCACGCTTGCCACACCTTCCCTTGGCTTATGACTGGTTGAAGGAGTGATGGATTTGGCTTTTTCCAATGTTACTTTATCTTTATGCGCTTCAATTGGTGGTCCCATGATTGCGGGTTTTGTTGTTTCATTCCATGAAGAGTGATCCATCCCAACGTCCATCTGGTAGGAGTTTTCACAGGAGTAAATTATTTTCTTTCGCTGACTAGATTCAATCTCTGTGTCGATGATTCTTTCTATCATAGTCGCAAAACTTGTTGCAAGGGTAGAAAGCAGCTGTTCCACGTTAACTTTGGATGACGGAGAGGCAGCAGCTGCTTCAGTATATGTCGTTGTTGGTCGAGGAGTTCTACTACTAATGATTTTCCTCACTTCAGGATAACCTATTTTCTGCAGCGTCTTGACTTCCTGAATTGCCATCTCCAGTTTATATACAGGGCAGTTTCTTGACTGACTATTATGATGTCCTTTGCAGTAGATGCAAACAGACATAGATCTTTACACATATCGCCTTCATGAGTTTCAACTTTGCACACACAGATTTCTTATCTTACACGACTGACTACAGTGTGTCCAAAACGTTGGCATTTGAAACATCGCATAGGTTGCAGGATAAATGTGCGTACATCCAGATGATGAATTCCAGCACGTACTCTTTCAGGCAGATTAGGTCGATTGAAGGTTAACACATATGACACCGAAGGAAGATCTTCACCATTTCTCCTCATGATTAACCTGCGGCAATGAGTCACTCCTTGACACGACATCTCCTTCACTATTTCCTCTTCTGTGCAATTAAGAAGGTCTCCTTTCAATGAGTTAAGTGTACTGTGTGGTTGAACAGACACAGGGAACTCGCCAATCTTCTTTATAGCTTGAACCTTTAAGCTTTGGTTATCATTTACATTTTCAATGTACAAACCGTTAAAAGTCTTGCGAATATCCTTAACAGGACCACCAGCACAATTTGTAATTTCCTGAGCAATCAAGAATGGACTGACTTTCTGGAAGTTCCATTCTCTCTCATTATCATTAGTTGCCTAGGTTTGGGCGCATTGTTGCAACAACAATGGAACAATAAACAGAACTTTACGTAAATCTTTTCTAATTCTATCATTGTCTTTCTTAATCCTTTCAGATTTCTTGCTGCATTTCCTTTTCGCTTCTGGTGAATCAGATTTTTCTAAACGAGGGTGTTCACGTGCTTCCTTTGCCACATTTATTTGTTCAAGTTGTTCCATTAGTGTTGATCTCTTCTGTAGCAAGGCTAGCCGCCAGGATACACCCCCACTCCAGGGCTACCAACCTTAGAGGTCCAATCCACTGGTGGAACCAGCATATGTCCTGGCAGAGAGTGGATGTGCAATTTCTGCACTTACTCCAGTCTTCTGCTCACCGAAGCTTTCAGAGCTCCCATGCACCAACATACATGGGAACCTTCACTATATGCTTGCCATCGCAGGGGGCATGTGGACAACAGAAGGGTCTTTGTTACACCTTTAATAACATTGACCCTGGCTGCCACATCGCCAGCTCTAAGTCTGGTATAAGTCCATATCCAAATCGTTTAATTGTCCATGATCTGTAGGTGGTCAAAAAATCCAATCGATCTTAGTGACCTGAAAGTGGAAGACAGGTCAAACAAAAGAAAATGTATTCCGAGGAAAATACTAAGTGTCTCGTTAGCCAGCTATATGTAATGTACGTATGTACAGCTGTTGCTGCCCTGGGCGTGGAACGTAGTTGTTGTATTTCAGATGTGTGGAATATTTACCTCAGGGCATTATTATTATTATTTGTGTACAATTGTACATATTTATTATTAATTACAATTTTATTAAACTATTAATTTTTTTTTTTTTTTGTCTTCAGTCATTTGACTGGTTTGATGCAGCTCTCCAAGATTCACTATTAATAATAATAATATTAGGTTCATTGTATAATAAAACAGACTTACTTTGAGTAAATTTTTCACACCATACTACAGTATATAAATTAATATTTTAATTTTTAGATTGACCTCATAAGAGGAATCAAAAGGAATTTTTAATGAAGCCTCTGAAAGTCACGCTACCATACCACTTAAGTACTAGGATTAACAGATAACTGTTTGACTTGTTTTAAGGTGATGCTTGATTATGAAGCTCAGTAAGTTGTGATTAGTTTGGACTGTATGACTAGTAAAAAAAGTTAAGAAGATTGAAATCTTGCCAGAGATGAAGAAGATGACAAATTTACTTCACTCTTGGCGTTAGTGATTAAGTTACATTTCATTTGAGTGATATTATTATATTATTTGAATGAAATTTAACAATGTTTTTGAATGGAGTATGAAAACCAATGCTTCAAAGAATGGGAGAATTAACTCATTGGATTTTGACTTCCTCTTCTGGTTCTACAAAATTTTCTCTACCCTCCTCCGATCATCCTTCTGATGGATTGGTACCATCATTTTATCTACAACTTACCTGCTAGGAATGACCCAATCTTCCACTGTATTACTTCTTATTAGGATAGAATAAGGACACTGTATGCATTACCTGCAACTAACTCCGGATAAGTTAAAATATCACATTAATGCTGCTTGAGATCAATGATAGCATGCTAGACCAATTACAGCGGAAATTTCTCTTAATTTTTGTCTAATTGAAATAAATCTCATAAAGTGTATAGGTAAGCCATATTTCTAGTTAAAAAATTTAAAATACTTTATTAAATATTCTCTTACTGGCCTAATAGTTTTTACTGACTAATTAAAAACTAATAGTTTTTTATGACTTTTTCCTGGGATTAAGCACAAATGATTTTCATTATTTTTATGGCCAGATGCTCTTACCTACAGAGCCTATTAGAAAAAAATCGGATTATGGAAATTTGCTGCTTATTAAAAATTCCACGCCTGTCTCATCTTTATACTTACAACTTTCTACATACAGATCAACAAAAAAAATAATAATTTGGAACTGAGATAAAAATAGATGAATTAGAATGGATTTTTTACACTGAATCTTAAAATGAAATCAGTTTTTCTTCATCACCCTCAGCTTTTTGGTTATGGCCCTTTAAAATATTGAGAAACTTCTTAAATAATAGAATACAAAAATAATAATAATTGCAATTCCTACCTTTATTTTATGGACATTTACGTATCTTAATTTCTTTTTTCTTATTTTCCTTTTGTGTTGAGTTAAGTCTTCTCTTTTTACCATCCAGCAGTAGTCACTTGTCATAGATTCATCTCATCTACCTTAATAATGTTCCATCTGCAATATATCCTGATGGAACCTTTCTCCTGGTTTGTCTCTGATGTCACCCAAATTTAAAGGGAAAAAATTCAAATGAGAATATAAAAAACGAATTTTCAATGACATTCTGTAGCTTAAATTTCTGTAGTTCACTAAGAGTTCATTTATAAGCTGATCATGGTTTTCAGCTTTTTTGTATCTAAGAAAACTAGTAACGCATCCTTGAATGGCTTCTAAGCTGCTAGTTTTTTTAGAATTCTGTTTTCTGTCAAATATATGTTCACGAATTAATTTTCTTATTTGTGCCCCAATGAATATTCCCTCTTTTAATTTGGCTTCACTTAATTTTGAAAAAACCTCAGCTAAATACTTAAAACCATCTCTATCTTTATCTAATGCTTTTACAAAATTCTTCTTCAGGCCTAGTTTTATATGTAGAGATGGTAAATTAATATGATCTGCTTCGACAAGGAAAATATTGACAACATTTTCCTCTCCTGGGGTAAACTGATTTCTTTTTGGCCAGTCTTTAACTGCGTAGTGTTTATCTGTAATCCAATTATCCCAAGTACACAAGAAACGCATATATTTTGTAAAGCTACTCTGTAGATCGAGAAGAAGCCCTATCATTTTCAGGTCAGCAATGATTTACCATGAATGTAGCCGTTACCGGTATGTACTGTACCGAGTACAGTACACAAAGTACTTGGGTGATGGAGACAGTAAAGGTTTTAAAAGTGTGTTACAGTCATCTCCTTATGGTGTAACTGATATAGAAAAATTGGAGTGCATTGGCCACGTTCAGAAGTGCATGGGTAGTCAATTTCTGCGATTGCGACAGGAGTTGATAAATATCTCAGTGATGGGAAAAAGTATCAGGAAAAGGGGGGAGCTTATAGATAAAAATATAGATAACATAGTTATTATGGGAATGCTATAGAAAAAATGTCAAAAGTGTTGAAGAAATGAGACGCGCTGTTTGGGTTATTTATTTCCATCGTATTTTGTCTAATGAACAGCCTTATCATATGCTTTGCCCTAGATATCAGGGTACATATTGTAAATAATAAAGCAAATTTTACAAATGTTCATTTTCATAAAAATTCTATAGAAAATGCTATTGCTGAAGTTATAAAGCTTGTATTTAAATATTTGGCTGATCCTACTGTTACGGTAGTGTGTTCACGGACTTACCCAAAACCTGAATAAATCCTTCAATAACATTGAATGGACCAGCATGCCAAAAAATGTTTTGTGTTGGCTTGAAGACGCTATATTAACTTTTAATGAAGGACAATACAGAAAAATTAAGTTTTACCCTGGGTGAAAATGTGATTGCAGATGCAAGTATCAGGTCTACATGCAAATTCAAAAAGCAAATAAAGAAGCCAACCAGGTTTATCATGGAAAGAACACAAAAAGGAGACTTGTAGAAGTAGAAAATAATCCTGACAATCCTGAATTTGAAGCTGGAATACAGTAAGGCGTGGTGAGTTAGTAATTTCTTACTTCAATCTACTTTTTACTGAAAGTTGATATTTTTCACACTTATGTTCTGTTTTCTCAAAAACTATCACTCATAGAAAGTTGAACATTTTACTGCAATTTTGTACCATATACATACATGTACTAAGTACTAACCTATTATTTGGAGTAGAAAAATAATTTTTAATTTTTGTTCATTTTATTTCAAACAAAACGATTTTGCCATTTTAATTTTTTTTTGTCTTCTGTTTGATGTAATGGTTTGATATTTACTCAGTGTGTAAAAATAGATCTAAAATATCACTTAAAAAATTCAATCATGTATCTGTAACGGAAATTGAGAAAAAGGAACATGAAAATGGTAAATTTACACATGGGTAAGATAGAAGGTACAAGGTCTCCTTAAATTCTTTGTGAATCTAAAAAAATACCCTTTCTTATTAAATATGGTATTAAAAAAATACTTACCATTTCTGCTTCAATTAAAAAAACATACATTTTTACAGGAAGTTTTTTTGTTGTATTTACAGGACTTTCTTGTTTATTGTAATTTTTAAGAAGAGCATTTCTTATTTCAGATTTTTCATTTCCATTTCTCAGTGAATAACAAATATTATTCATTGGTACTAAACAAAACAAAGAAAAAAATACTTATTTTTTGATATACTGGCAAACTTTGATAGAATAAATATTTCAAAATAGCTTTTTAATGAACTAACTGTTTCAGTTAAATGTATGGACACTTGTATTTAACACGTGTAGATGTGAACAATTAAAAATTCTTCAGATTGTAGCCCAAAGTAGCAATAGAACTTCTCAGTATTATGAACGATTCATATTATCCCCTCACTTCTTGAAATTGCTTTGAAAATCTTAAAACAGTCTAAGCATAAACTTACCCGTTGAGTAGATTTGAATCTTCTATGAATGTGAAGAAGGATATTTCCAGCCACACTGGCTAAAATATGGTTACAACCCTGTGCAATATCTTCTTCATTGTCATACGACAGGAAATGTTACAAATACAGACCCATTTGATTTATTTTGTGTCTGTTACTCACCGTTTTTTGACGATTTACTTCTAACCAATCATGCTCATTACAGAAGTTGTTGTCGCCATCTCGTGTGAAATATGCCTTGTCGGAAAACAAAACATACATCTAGAGTTTGTGATTTGTATTCCCACCAGTTGCAGATCTCCGAATGCAGCAGACCGTTTTCCGAGTATAGATGTTGAACTGGCTATTTATTTTTAGGATAATACTTGTTTTAAGTGTCCTCAAAACCATCGAATGCGAAACAACCATCCGCGTAGAAAGACGTCGTGTACTGACGCCTGAACTGCATCGATAATAATTTCATCAATAACAGCGTCGTGTTGAACAGATGGTTCATAGCTAGTACGATTACTAGGTAGTTGACCTGATTTCCCGAATATTGCGAAAAGTCGCGCTAATTGTTATGGGATCTGGAATCTTGCAATTGAGAAAATGATTTTTAGATTCTGCTGCAGCAGGTGTAGCATTACCATTACACAAACCCAAAATGAATACCATATCATCGTATTCCTCTGTTGTAAATAAGTACGGCATTACTCCTTTAGCAAACTAACCAAACCTAAAATTCAAAATTCACAGATAACCTTCGCTAACGACAGCACAGCTCATAGTACCCGATATACTTACGCAGTATTCACAAATGTTGCGTTTGTGTGAGCGAGTCGTCATGATGCTGCTGAGTCACGTCCCGTGTATCATTCCTGATTCACAACGCGACCATATATATAATACAGCTATATCTATATACAACACTATAATCATTACTCATTTATTAGTCACCGTATAATTAGTCATTTAGAAGTCATGTAATAAAACGTTTATATAATGTTATGTCTTCTCAGTTCTATTAAAACTCGTATTCTTTTCATTTGATCGCTCTTTTGTTCTCGTGTTCAATTTTTGTGTTTCTGTTACTTATTTATTTACTTTAATGTTATTTAAAGTTAATATAATAAAAATTTTTTAACGTTTACTGGAACGTGAGTGTAATGTATTCCTAGATTTGTGTCTGTACTACCTGAGTTATGTCATTATTTTGACACCGTGTCTGATAGGTTCAGCTGATAATAATGCGCGATTATTGATATCCCTTCCGAATAATAGGCCGCGGAAAAACATATCATTTAAAATGCTTACAAAAGCGAATTGCAGACTGATCCAACGACGTTGATTTCTGATGTCATTAATGAAACTGCTAACATTAAATAGAAGTTTTTCTGCCTCAGTGTACAATATGATTCGCAAGTATAAATCTACTAATCAATTACGATCTCCTAAGAAAACAAAACCCCGCAGGTCTATTTGATGAGAAAGTTGAGAATTTCGAAAAAAGTACACGAATTTTATTTTCTAAATGAACCGCCTACTGTAGACAAAGTTTTACCAGTTGTACATTTCGTTAACGATCTCCCAGATTCGCGAAGGACTACTTTTTATAAATTATTAAAAAGTATGAATTTTAAATACGATAAATGGAGCTGGGAGAGTACTTTAATTGACAATGATGATATTACATGGCAAAGACAATATCTCCCTGAAAGGAAGAAAATAAGGCGAGAAGACCGTGTAGTATATTATATTGATGAAACTTGGCTCGTCGAAGACCACACGAAAAGTTTCGTTGGGAAAGATAAAGGTGTGAATTCATCAAAATAAGCCTTTCTAAGGCTTATCACCCGGTAATAAAGCTCCATCGGATAAAGTTAGGTTACCTTTGTGAGACCAAAATTACGCATATCGGCAGTGATAACCGGTTTATCAATGGTGATCTTTGGATTTTTTAATCTAAATCTACAGGAGACTGTCAAAACGAGATGAGCTTTTGAGGAATGGTTTCGCGATGTGTTACCTCTGGAAGATAATTCGGTTATTCTCTTAGGCAACACTCCTGTTATCATTCATGTAAAAAGGATAAAATTCCAGACTTGTCTTTGAAAAAGAATGCTATCTGAATGTAGCTTAGTTCAAAAGGAGTGATTTTTGAAGAGGATGAACTTAACACTTTTTCTGTGAATAAAATAATTTGTCAGCTGTTTGCTTTTCCCTTCATTACCAAGTAAAACTTATTTTTAATTACTTCTTTTATACTATTCATTCGCAATATTAAAACTATGCAGTGAGCAGAAGTAAATCCTCATGAAAGATTCTCAGGAAGGCAGTTTTCAACATTGATTTAGCATCAGTGTATGGTGCGGTCTTCTTCAGAATCAACTGTTTGGATTGTTCATATTACCCGACCATTTAAATGCCGAGATCTACTTGCACTTTCTTCAAGAAGAATTGCCACAGCTGCTTGAAGATATTTCTCTAGTACTGAGACGCAAAGTTCTCATGTGCCATTTCCACTCACTTAAATCATTTCCCTGAGAAATGGATCGGTCGTGGAGGTCCACATTCCTGATCTAATATTAGATCACCTGATCTAATATCTTTAGATCAAATTTTATCAAGGTTACATAACTTACTTTAATCCATCCAGGCAAATCCTTGGGTCATTTCTTTTCTTTATCTTTGGAGCAGCATATCAACCCATTCCTGACATCATTTTTATATTGTGTAACCTTCAGAATGAAAAATTTGCTTATTTATTACTGTAATTAATTATAGTCATAGAATACTGTAGAAAGTCTCTTACACAAAATTATCTGAATGTGACCATTTCAGTTTTAGTAAAATGTTAATAAAAATGTAATTCAAAATATTTTGAAGTATGTTGATAGATAATTTCAGAACTATGCTGCAATTTCATCCTCAGTAATATTATTGAAGCAATTGTTGTTAAAGTTAAATAAAATAAAGTATATTAAAAATGATTGGCCTCCATCCTGTCAAAAGTAACTTCCTTCTGCTTGGATAGTATAGTCCCCTTTTCCTCCACAACTAGAAACACTTCTGAAAGTCATCACTCTGCAGTCTAACAAAATTTTCTTTGACAAACACAATAACCGATGTCTATAAAAATTAAATTACAGTGATTGCACGAAGTACTAAATTGAGCAGACTAGATGTACATTCTTTAGATACGACGAGTATAAACAGGCGATACACCTGACAAGAGAATCAATTTTTGCAAATTGCCTTGTAAAAATAGGACACATATCCTAGCTAATTAATCATAACTTATACTTGTAACATACAAAAGCTGATCCCAGCAACACTTCAACATATGAAATTTATAAATTCAGTTCACTTGGTAAAGTTATTTGTTATGAATCAGATATGTTATAGACTGAAATACATAAGTGGTTTACTAATCTTTTTAAGACAAGTGCGATTATTAACAATGCTAGTAGTAGTTCCACTGAAGAAGGAACTCTAGAATTAACTGCAAATGACCTCTGGAAAAATGATTTCAGAGAAATTTGGAAATAAGTTATTATAACTTTTAATCATTTTAAACTGTTTAATTTTTTCATGCTATCTAAAAATTATATTTTTAATAATAATAACCTAAATATATAAAAAAGGATATCTTATGAGTGATTGGTAATCAATACCCAGCAAAAAAATTAAAGATAAATTGATTAAAATTTGTTTACATGCTGTTATGGTGTAAGTGCATACTAAGGAAGGTTTTTTGAAATTAAAAATTTAAAGGGTTAAATTGGATTTTTTAATTTTTTTAGAACCTGGATATTTTTCTAATTTCTTGTAACAAACGAAGATACCGGTTTGATTTTTTGTTGTCTGTTATCATCATGTGAATATCTAAGAACTAATTTCTTGATTTTTCAAAATTCAACCTTGAAAGGAGTGAAGAAAGGTAAAACAATTTTGAACAATAACTGTAAATTTTCCCCATCTCTAACTATACTAAACAAGATAGCATAGATTTGGACTTGCAAAACTCTTCAGATAATTTTCTAAAAACCATTTTTGGGTTTATTTGCATTTCAATTTTTTAAGGAGGTGACTGTGTATGGTGCACCGACTCAACCAACACATCCATTACCACTGTTACAGTATGTGCAATGTGACTTGCTGCACCTGCCTCTGATTACTTGACTAAAAAACATAAAATAAAAAAAATTGATTGCAACAGGAAAGGCAAGTAACCTTATAGTGCGGGTGAATCCATGACTGAAATGCTAGTATATTCATTATATTGCACACAATACGTAATATGAATTGTCAATAACTATGGTTAATGTTGTTATAAATAAATCTTCATATAAAAGATCACATTAACCCTGAGTACTGCATCATTTATTAGTTCATTAACATTAACATTATGTTATGCCTTTTTAACAAGTACATTATATAGCTTTATTTAAGTTTACAAATCTGCCAATATAAAATTTTAATTTCATTACGTGCTGTGACATTAAATCTTTGTTTATAAGTATACCAAAGAATTCATTCATCAATACAAACTAATTACTGAAATATTAGTATTTAATATTTCTTATTTATAACATTAATTTATTTATCAGATTATGATATAAAAAATATGTAGGTAATAAGTACTTACATAAGAATATAATAGAAAATGTAATATAATGCATGTTTACTAAATTATTCTGGATATAATTTTTATTTTCATAGCGTTCAGTAGTTTTGTAATGCTACAGTTACATTCTGTCAAATTAATGTAACATGAAACATTATCAAAGTGGATCCACCCATCTGAAACACCCTCTTTCATATCAGCTGTATTATATTGTTATCAAATAAACATACATTTTATATATATATATTAAAATATTTTTAAGATAATATTGCAGATTTACTTTGAAAATTAATGCAGAAAAAATATATTATATTTTTCCTACATTTAATTAATAATTATGGTTCAAACGTCATCTTTTTTTTTAATTTGATATCAGTTAATGCAAATTTATTATTTTTATTGTACCTTATTGTTATCAATTTATTTTTTAACAAACCCTGATTTTTATATGCTGCTTAGTTCTTCTTTATTTGACAATGAATGATGAGAAATGAATATATTGGATAGCACATGAAAGATACTATTTTGTTTTAAATATAATGCTTAGAAGTAATTGCTTCTGTATTTCTACAATCAGGAAAAGTGTAAATGTACTCCATGATGTTGCACCAGAAGTCCCTTGCTATTTATTAGCCATCAATCTCTTATTTTTGCCACTCTTCTGATGTTAATATATAAACTTCTTAAAATTATAGTCCCACTTAATAAATCACATTTAAACTAATGTTAGGTATTTCTGGTCATTTCTTGTTAAGAAAATAACATATCCAGTAATTTTTCTTTTTTGTTACAGTCCAATATTACCATAAAATGTCAAATACACACTACTTACACAGTACAATGAATAGAGGCTAATAAGGTTTCTTAAGAGTAAATTTTAGCTAATTTAAAATATTTTCTCTTTCTAGGAAAAAAGATATTAGAAGAATAAAATTTTATCACCTATTATGATTTATCATAATTTATGAATGTAATATATTTTATTCTGGATGGCACAAAAATAATAATATTTTTACATGATTAATTTTAAAATGTATAACTTAAGATTAGATTGGGTCTCGACCCCAACTCCTCAGATGAAAAGATTTTTTGTGTGCCTTATATTGGCTTTGAGCTTACAAGCTCAGCTTCTCATTTTGAAAAAGATGCAGTAATTGACATGCATGCTGAGATCTTATATCCAGAGAGAGGAAAACTATAAAAAACAAATTTCTTTTGTATGAATCCCTTCATATCTTAGGGAATGATGCTGAGCAGTATTATTGGACTCTTGACATTTATATATTAGGTTGTCTTCATAAAGGCCCATAACTTTGCCATGAATCCTGAACATAATGAATCCATGGCCAGTCAGGAATCAGATGACTTTCTTAAGACATTGTGAACATACTATAAGGTTTCTGTTAAAAAACAGAACATTTTTGTTATGTTGGTATTTTAAACATGTTCTCACTCCCTAAACACTTAAAATTTAACTACTTTTCTGATCAAGGCTGTACTCATCCCATATGCCACTTTGGGTTTAATAAATGGACTATTTTAGCTTACGTGGCCAGTGGGTTCATCATTACTCTTAATTCATGTGTGTTCATCCTCTCTCTATATATATATATATATATATATATATATTTAATTACATAGGATGTGTGCATTATAAGTAATTCTACATCATTATGGAATGCTAGGTCTAAAAGTACATTATTGTAGTCTCATAGAAGTAGATTAGTTTACTTCGCATCTCCCGCCACCACCCCATTCGGCTGCCCTAAATCATAAGACCGAATGTCTGTGCCACAAACGGTTACTGAGTCTCGAAACAGTTTAGTGACCAGTGTCTGTCCTAACTAGCTTCTAGAGCTAATCTAAAAGCATGAACAGAATAAGTGTGGTACCATACACCCCACTCACTTGCATGTCCCACCACCCACTTGTCAGATATCACTAAAATGGTTAGGCACACCCCGTCAACTAATTAAAACATACATGACTACCAATAATTAAATTTACCATGTCAAAGACAGCAATTCGCTACTACGCCTAGGCCGCCGAATGCCAGCAAGTACTTGTCCACCATTAATTAAAGCATTTGGAGCCTTAATCTGGCTGTTACCCAGCCATCTCTATCGGGTAGCTTCCTACAGCAGCGCGGTAGGAGTCTTTTTCCCTTAGGTAAACTACTTATGTCGGATGAACAAAGCAACCACATCAAGGAACTCCCACATGGTCCGACAATGCGGCTCTTGCCACTTTGACTCGCCGCTTGTTTAGTGCCCAATCTTCCCCTTGACTTCCAAAATTCCAGGGTGGCCTGAGTTCTGACCCCCCCCCCAAGAGCTGGGCAGTCAAACATCATGGGAATAGTATCTCACCTGCCCTAACTACGACTTCTGCTTCACTTTTAGCAGAAGCCGGTGTTAGGGCGAGTGAGGCACCATTTCCTGGCGTACGGGCTGTGGAACCCGTAGATATAGACTAAGTAGTTTCTCGAATGGCACTGGGGATTGATCAACTTGACGTGGATATTTTCTATCATCTGCTACCTTTCATTAGAGAGCCGCTTGGCAGGCTGTTCTCGAGGTGCCAAAACTGGGATTGCTTTCCGACTTGTTGGAAGGTGACTTTGGTGAGTATGCTCTTAAAATCAGTAAAGGATCCAAGTGAGGTCAGCAGTTATCGACCCATCAGCCTGTTGCTGGTAATCGACAAGTTGCTTATGGAATGGTTCTGGGAAAACATCGATATGAACTCACTTCTAAATCAAGGCCTCATGAAGTGGTTGGCAATGAGGATTGCATCATAAATGCTCTTGTCGAGGTGGAAAGCGCTGACTGTAAATATGTTTTGGCAATTTTTATTGACATAGAGGCAGCATTTCCTTCCTTGTATTAGAGTTCTGTCCTCTATGAGTTGGAATGCCACAATGTTTCCGTAGCCCTGCGGCCGAAGTACGTGACTACTTGTCTGATTGCTCTGTTTAAGGATGTGCACTTAGTTGTGGAAAAATCCGTCACCAGGGGAAGCCCGCAGGGCTCCGTTCTCGGTCCGTTGCTGTGGAACCTGGTATTCGACAAATTTTTGGGACGACATTCCTGTAAGGGGTCACGGCCAAGGCCTTCACCGATGACTGTCTCCTGTTAGTTTATGGTAACCCATGACCGCAGCTAGATGACCGAGCACAGGCGGCTTTGTCAACCGCAGAGGGCTGGATAGACATTCAAAATTTAAAGATTACTGTGTCCAAGACGAAGTTAATGCTTCTCAAGGGTGCAAACAAATTATCATACAGTCGTAACCCCCTTATTAAGTATAAAGGCTGTGTAATCAGCCGAGTTCGAGTTTATAAGTACCTAGGTGTTTTGTTTGATGAAGAGTTACTGTTTAGCAACCACATTAGACAAGTAGCAGTGGACGCCGTCTCTGTGATTCACAAGCTTAGGAGGATTAAGAGCTGTCAGGCCATTTTTTGTACATGGTGTACCGAGGTGTTTTTGAAAGTATGACCTTTTACGCTGCGTCCGTTTGGGCGCATAGATTGGAAAGAAATCTAGCACTTATTCAAAATTTAAGGAGTTCCTAACACAGAGCCTTAATTGTGTGCACTGGTATTTTTAAACCAACCGACTACGAGGCTACCACTGTATTGTAAAAGGCTATCCCAATCGATTTAGTGGTGAAAGTTCAGGCAGCCATGTGGAAATTGTGAAGAGGTAGGAAGGCCGAGGTAATTTGGGATGTGGTTCCGAGCCAGGCCTGTAGCGGAGCAGCACGGTGATCTCAATCCACCGGTTTTAAATTTCAAACAGTTGCCCATCTCCTGCCTGCAAAGGAGGCTTTACAGCCTGGCAATGGAAGCATGGTAGTAAAGATGGCACACCACGACTAAGGGAAGGACCTTGTATAGATTTATACAGGATCTGTGGGGGGGGATGTGTATACCTCCCCCCCCCCTAAGATGGGTGGCCGAGTGCTCTCCAACCATGTAAATTTAAACCAGTATTTGTTTCAACTGGCAGTTGATGAGATGTGCGTCTGCGGGGAGGTCCAGTCAAACGAACACATGATATTCAACTGCCCAGCTCTTGGGGGGAGGCAAAACTCACTCCACCCTGGAACTTAAAGGTCAAGGGGAAAATTGGGCGCTCACAAGTGGCGAGAGCCGCATTGTTGGACCGTGTGGGAGTTCCTTGATGCGGTTGCTTTGTTCAACTGACATCAGTAGTTTACCTAAGGGAAAAAGAATCCTACCGTGCTGCTGTAGGAAGCTAACCAAGAGAGACGGCTGGCTACCAGCCAGATTAAGCCTCCCATCATTTTAATGGTGGAAAGGTACTTGCTGGCATTCAGCGGCCTAGGCATGACAGCAAATTGCTGTCTTTGATGAAATAAATTTAATCATTGATAGTCATATGTTTTAGTAGTTGACAGGGTGCGCCTACACATTTTAGTGATATCTGACAAGTGGGTGTTGGGAATGCAAGCGAGTGGTGTATGGTACCATGTTTATTCTGCTCATGCCTTTAGGTTAACTCTAGGAACTAGTTAGGAGACTGGTCGCTAAACTGTTTTGAGGCTCACTAGCCGTTTGTGGCACAGACATTCGGTCTTATGGTTTAGGGTGACCTAATGGGGTGGTGGCGGGAGAAATGCCAAGCAAACCAGTTCTGCTTTACCCTCTGGAGCATCTGGAAACAGAGTATCCAGGAACGCCTGGTAAGTCGCCACAGATGTTAAAGTGTGGTCACGACCACCAAACCCACTTTGAACACTGTACAGCATGTCCAATGGCTTTAGTTACTTACACAGTATCATGAATACAAACTAATAAGGTTTCTTTATGAGTAAATTTTAGCTAATTAAAAATATTTTCTCTTTCTAGGAAAAATTTCCATTTATTCACGAGAGATCCTTATTTTAGAGGCATTGTGTTGGATGATTATATTTTGTTTGAAGGCTAGACTGTATGCAGACTGCATCTTTTTTTTTAAATTTGTCTTTTTTTCAGACGTGTGACATTATTATTTTTTTTTTTTACCTTTATTTTTACTTACTTTATACAGGAGTAAAAATCATTGACTGTTATTACTTCCATTTGTTATGCTACATGTTTTATAGTTTTGCTACAAGAAGATTCTAGTTGCAGATAACATTATCTTATGTTGTTAGTGATTACATCATTTTGGTTTGGTTATTCATTGAAAGTTAATAGTTTTATAAAAATTTTCATCACTGATCAACCTGTAAAGAAAAACATATCATGTTTTTTTTAATATCCTAAAAATTAAAGCCTTTTCTAATATAGCAGTTAATATTTCAGTTCTTGATATCGATAAATGCTTTTCCTTTTCTGAAATTAGTGGTGAAATGCTTTCAAAAATATTTAATTTAAGTATATTGTGCATACTTAAAAATCTGCCAAAGAATGCACCAGGAACGTTGTGTCCATGGCTCTATTGTTGATGACAAAATAAAAATGTTGGCCAAAATAAATTTCTTAACAAAATTCTGGAATTGAAAACTCAAGATATAGATATGATTGACAAGAGGAGGAAATAAAGGAGGGTTATTTAATAAGAAAATAAAATTTAATTATATAATCACATGGTCAAAAAAGAATCCCTGAGTTGACCTTTTAGAAAAGATTTTGGTATAGTGTACTTCCACGTATGGCAGCTACCCCTTTATTTGAGAAAATATAAAATTTCATCCAAAGGTATAAGCCTCCTAAGAGATGTTAAAATGGGTAAAAGAAAAATCAGAATGATTTTTCTTTTACACATTTTAATTCTATTAATTCTTAATAGAATTGCTTAACCATGATATAATCTATCTGATACCTTGCAGTATCGCCTGGCTTTTTCCAAGTGTATATTCTTCTATTATGATTTTTAAATTGGGTGTTGGCAATTACTAAATTATACTTCGTGCAAAACTCTATAAGTCGGTCCCCTCTTTCATTCCTTTTTCCCAGCCCGTATTCACCCACTATATTTACTTCCTTGCCTTTTCTAATGCTTGCATTCCAATCTCCAACTATTATTAAATTTTCATCTCCTTTTACGTGTTTAATTGCTTCATCAATCTCTTCATATACACACTCTACCTCATCATCATCATGGGCACTTGTAGGCATATAGACGTTAACAATCGTTGTCGGTTTAGGTTTTGATTTTATCCTTATTACAATGATTGTATCGCTATGCGTCTTGAAATACTCCACTCTCCTCCCTATCTTCTTGTTCATCACGAAACCTACATCTGCCTGCCAAATATTTGTCGCTGAGTTAATTATTCTAAAGTCACCTGACCAAAAGTCGCCTTCCTCTTCCCACCGAACATCACCAATTCGTACTATATCCACCTTTACCCTATCCATTTCCCTTTTTAAATTTTCTATCCTACCAACCTTATAGTATCTTATAAGCTCATATAGTATCTTTATTTAAAGCTTACAATTCGTAGATATCGATAGTGTAGGTTGTTTTCATTTTACGATACGTATTTTAGAGAATAATCGATTTAAAAATTCCAATAATCTCTGATGTAAACAGAGGTTTGTTCCGTGTATTCATGGTTATGTTTTGGTTACTCCGTGCGTTTATAATGGATTTTTTATAGGTATTATAATATTATTTTATGAAATTAGAGTTTCAATTATAGTGTTAATTGTAGTTTTAATTACCGTGATCCGTAAAATATTCAGATTTATTCGTTAGTTCGGTGTTTTTTTTTCTACAATGTCTGGGCGTTGTAGACGTCTTACCGATGCAGAAATTAATAACTTTTTTGTTGATGATACTGATAGCGATTTCGAATTATCTAGTGACAGTGGGGCTGAAGAAGATGATGAATTAATCACAAGTAATAGTAATGGGGATTCAGAAGAAGATGAGGCATACAGAAACATCATTGAACCGGAAGATAATGTCCCTCTTCCCATCACTTTTTTGGAACTCCCCGGCCCAAAACATATGCCTAACCCAGGTTCCACACCTATAATTTATTTTTATTTATTATTTACACTTAATTTATTTGAACTGATGGTGGAAGAAACCAATAGATCAGCCAATCAATATTTAAATGCAAATAGAAATAGGCTGTCTGAACCATAACGAAAATGGAAAAATATTACCATTTCTGAAATGAAAGGTTTTATAGCTTCCATACTGAATTTGGGGATAATTAGAAAGATTAGAATTACTGGAGTACATTATCATCACAGGAAACCCCCTTGGGGGGTTTGGTAAAATGTTTTCAGCGCATCATTTTAGAATTATTTTGAAATTTCAAAGCATAAATGATACAAAAAAATGGTAACACAAAAATTTCAATAACTCTGTAAATAATTTGAATTTTTAAGTGAAATTTTTTTTATTTTATTCAGAAATAAGTTTAGGTTTTAGAAACAGTGATAGATTAGATATAAATAGCAAGGATTTTTTTTCAAATAAAGAACAAATTCAGTATTTTTTTTTAAATGAAAAAAAAGTTGAATTTTATTTTTTAAATAATTAATCAAGGGTCTAACACCATTTTGGATTGCAGCACCACAACATAGTTTACTGAGTAATTACAATTTTTTTCATAATTTTATCGTGTATATTGTTATTTCTCATTAAAGTTAAAACTCATTAAGTTAAAACTCATTAAAAGTTAGTACTCGCATTTAAAGTATGAACAACTATGTACAAAAAATATTATTTTCTTGTTTTAAAAAAATTGTTTTCTTGTTTTCAAGTGAAAGAATATTGCTTGTTTTCAGAACAGTCTTGGAATTGGGAGTGTGATGATCATACTAATAGTCAGAATGTAGTCAAGACATAATAAAACTATGTCAATAATTAACAATTTAAACAAAACTAAATTTTCTAATGATATAGCCATTTCATTTTGCAAAATTAAAGTAAAATAGTAAAGAAAAATCTTATGACTTCATTTTACACATGTACACAAGAGAAATTTTTAACGCATAAGAAACACAAGCAGCATCTTTGTAGAATGAGAAGAATATAATTTGTAAAGACAGTCTAAGCAAATTAGTAATTTTTTTTATGTGGCTTTTAATAAAACTTCAAATTAAACTTTAATCGATCGATCGAAAGTATTATCGAAGTAATACTTTCGATCTGTATGAGTAATATATTTCATTTAATTAATGATGATTTTTAATTTTTTGTTTCAAATTTCAGAGACCAAGTTTTCATAGTATAGAATCTATTAGAAGAGAATTTATTTCACTTGATGGTGAAGTGACCGTTGCTGATTGCATAGATTTTGTTACTTATTGTGAAACTAATAAAGAGAAATGGCCGTATGATACCCAGACATGTACTTTATAATTTGGTTTTAAGACTTCATCTGGAATCATTATGAGTACTGTAGCTGAAGAGGTGATCTAAAAGGTTACACTAATTATATTATTTAAAAGGAATATGTGTTAGTTTTATTTACTAAGTACCTAATATACAAATGACTTATCAGGAATTATGCTAATGATTTGTCTTATTTGAACAATAATGTCCAATCTGTTAACATTATTAAAGTTAATTAGAACATGTAACTAATCAATAACCACTTAATCTTCAAATAAATAATGTCTATAGGCATGAACTGTGTCAGTTTTCTCAGAGTTACAAACATTCAGAATTATTATCACCACAAATACATACAACTAATTATATAATAGTCATATATTATATATTTAAATGAAATATGTAATGTATTCTTTTTACTGAGCTAGTAGCTCAAGCTTTCAATTTTGTGTTATGTTATGCAGTATTCTTAAATTTCTTGAGTGCACAGTGCTCTTTGGAGTTATCTCATAGTCCATTGATATTAAATTAGGAATCTGAATTTGTTATTCCAAATTATCTCTTCATCCTAATCTATAATCCAGGAAAGTGATGAAGAGAAAGTTTCTCATGAATTTGAAAATTTTCTGCTGAAAGTAATACTTTTCATTGAAAAATAATGTAACTGTTTACTGGTGTAACATCTTGAAATATTGATGCAATTTGAAACGTACCATTTGGAGGGAAAAAATGGTTCTGGATGACTAAACTGTACTAATATCCCTGGTTGATTATCTGTTAATTCTTCTAGTACATGTTGATTTTTATTGGCACAGTATACACAGGCTTTTCTTCTAATACTAAATCTAAAAAGTGACTTTACACAAAATCAGGAACAACTATTCACAAAATTTGTCACCTACTTGATCATCCTAATTCATTGTATGGTGGTATTGGATGCATTACTTCCATTCACACTAGAAAATGTGATAAATACTAAATTTGTACATACTGATGTTATTTAGAGCCTTACAGATGTATTAAGTGTTGTTTAATGAAGGTTATAGGTAAAATAAAATTCATATCAAAAAGGTTCATACCAGAATGATATTTAATTTAATGAAAAAAAAATACAGTGACAAAGTTTAGAGACTTCAGATAATATTTATAAATAATTGATTAAATTTAATTTTTACAATTCATTTATACTGCAAGAATAGGCTGAATGATAGTTACTGATGATGGTAGTGAAACTTGTAGTATGAAAAAATTCCTTTCTGGGATTCAAATCCAGAACCTCTGAATGAAAGACAGAGATGCCCTAGAGATCTACTGAGTTATAATTATTGTTGCAATACTAACAATAACATTAAACATATAATTTCATTGTAATATTTTAGTTACTACCACTTCATCAAACAATTTCAATATTAAAAACATTAAATTTTAAAGAGTGTTATTTACACTTTGCAAAAATCAACAAACTGGTTTTTTAGAATTTTTATTTTCAAATAAAAGTGAAAGTATTGTTTCTAACTTAAAATTTTAATTTTCTTTATGTATTAAAACAGTTTTTTCTGCTGCTGCTCTAACAGAAAAATATTTTGCACAAAATGTATGTGTAACTGTTTTGTTTTAGCTGAAAAGATGATGAGCTGAAGATTGGTTCAGTATCTTGAGATAAATTCTCTAAAAACATTACATTAAAATTGTATGGATTTTTATCGCCCCCTGATTTCTTAATCATCTTCCTAAGAACATCCCAAAAGTAATGGTGTATTATGTGCTAGTACATTTTCTGCCTTTTTTTAACCTGGACAAGGAATATGACAAAACTTGTCAAAGCGGTATAATGAATAATTTAGAGTGCAGCATAGTTCATGGACTAGGTTTTATTTAAGATGTCTTCAGCAACCAAAATTTCTACTTTTAGACATAAGTTTCCAGACAATTTTGATTGAAAATGGCATTTATCTAAACAGTATTTTTTAAATATATTATTTACGCTAGCAGTAAAATAATATCATTCATTGCAATGATATACCCGTTTTTATTTACTAAATGAAGATGACTTAATAATTTGTGGTTCCTCACTTACATTGTCCAAGTTTATGCTTCAGAACTGTAATACTTTCATCAGAAAAATTTCCATAAATTACTGTTTATAAGTTTTCAGTTATTAATACCAGTATATGTATCATTTTCTTGTTTAAATATTATAAAACAAGCAAGAAATCTCAGTAATACACTAAATTATATTTTTTTAGTCTTTGCAATGAATGGATAATATGAATTAAAATTTTTAGGTAACTTAGAGTTCAGTGTTTTAATATAATATAGTTTTATAAGGTAATGTAATTCATCTAATTAATAACAATAGTTGTAGTACAGATTGCACTTGTATTCTTAAACTATATCAAATTTTGTTAAGATCTCATCCAGATTGTGAATCAGTTGTTTACTCCATAATACAAAAAGGTTTTAAGAATACTGATTCTATCCATAATAATTTCCTTAAACTTTCTGCATTGCTTTTACATCTAACCAATTTAATAAGCATTTCTGCAGAATGTAGTGAGTCTTCTCTCTAGCAGTAAATCGATTTGTGGTTGATAGTTTAAATGTTTATTCTACTTCATTAAACTAGCATATTTGTGAATTCAAGTTACATCACGGATAAATTTGCCATGTTCTTGTTTGTTACTATTTTTTAAGTGCACTTCAAACACCATCTGCCGTATTCTATTTAACTAGCTCAATAAATTATTATAATCAGAACAAAATGTTTAAAACTTATTCTAAATGCCTTGATAGCATTTCTGAGGGTTATATGCTGGATAGTTGCTCATTGTATGGCACAGTTATAAATGATAAAATATATCGTAATATTCTCTACTGGTTAGTAAAATGGTATTGTAGCCAATCATATTTGAGATCTTTTTTCTATAACAAATGTCATTTTTGCTTAATGAATAGATTAAATATATGTGTTAAAGAATACAGAATTGGATTTTTGCACCACTAATCATTTTTTGTTTTGTTTTTTTTTTTTAATTTTGATCTAAGTTACTGAAAAAAAAAGACGGTATTACAGTCTATTTTTGTTGCATTTAATCATTTTCTATTTGAAATAATGATTTTTGCCCTGATATAACAAAATAAAAATTGAAGAAAAGAAGTTTAGAAATTGGGAAGCAAAACGTCTTATGCGGATTTAGATGAATATTTTGTTCCAATTTTAAACATGAAAACAATTATTACAGTACTGAAAAAAGTAGAAGATAAAAAAATTGGAACATGTATCAATAGTAGTCATCAGTAAACTAGTGAATATTAAAAAATTTAGTTTCATTGACAACTTTAAACTTTAATTTGTAATACTTTAAAAGTTTGACATCAAACTTTAGTTTGACAACCAGAACCAACTTTGTTTTGAAAACCAGTTTTAGATTTATTGATTTAATTATATTTATTAATTTTTTATTCCACTTTTTTTCAAACGCTTTTCATTCATGGTTAACAGTGCTTAGATCCACCAAGTTTCTCTAAGGAAACAATCTCCCCACTGGCCATCTCTCTGATCTTGCAAATACAGTTAGTGTGGCAACCAAACCACCCGTACCTTTCTGGAGGAAAAAAGGTTAATGCTGACATAAATTAATAATGGATGGAAGTAATTTAAAAATTGGATAAAAAAAATTTTGTGGCACATTTAAAGTTGCTTATATTGAATCATATCATTATCAATATCAATGATGGTTTTTAATTTTTAACAGTTCTTTGAATGGAAATTCGTAAAACATAATCAATATTGGGAAGTGGTTGGTGCAAAAAAAAAATCATCAAAAAATACAACTGGAACTCTTAATCAAGTAGTTGAATTAAAAGTAAACTTTAAGAAGAATGGTTTTATATATGTCAATGTAGTTTTAATTCCTGAAAATAGTAAGTACAAAATGAATTTTAATTGACGCTGATTATTTACTTAGTTATTTAAAAATTAACCACATTTATTTAATGTTATTCCATTACATTTAAATTAATTATGCTTTTATTAGAAGATTTTCTAATAGCAGTAATTTCTTACCAATTTCATATTAGCATGTTTTCAAAAGTAGAAATATAAACCAGTCATTTCATTGTTGTTTTTACAGGCTAGTAAAAAATAGAGGTTTGTAGTTTTATTCAAACTTAGTATTGTTTCACACATTGTAAGTATGTGTGATTTCTTCTAAATAATTTAAAGAAAGTAAGGTTGAAGGATGTGACCATTTCAGTGTATTTTTATTAAGTAAAATTATTAGCTTTTAGTAATAATAATAAGTGAGATTATTTTACAAGTACAATTTACAAAAATAAAATTTTACATAATTCGGAGAAAAATAATAAATTAATAAAATCATAATAACAAGAAGCAAGCTATTTAAATACAAATAAAAAGGAAAACAATTTATCGTTATTAATTAAAAATCTACTACATTTCTGGTAAGGCTTAAAACCAATCTGCCAGATTGGTATATTAACATATCTTTTTCTAAAACCTAGAATTAAGTAAAGAGGCACAAAATTAAATATTTTGAGTCATCAATATCAAAAACATTTGAAAAGTTCTGTCTAGACAGTAAAATATTTAGATCTGTTTCCTGTAAATCAATAGTTCTCAATCTGGGAGTCGCGAATCCACAGGGATCGCGGTGATGTGAAAGGGGGTTGTGAAATTAGCCTACTACTTTACATGTAAACAATAATGAAATCATTTCACAAGAAAAATATAATTTATTATAAGCATTTTAATTACATTTATAAGTACACATGTAAAGAAATAAATTAACGAGATGTTGGATTTGTTTTTCATTTAAAAATTTCTTCATACGAGGATCTATATTAGAAACACTCAAAAGCAAATTGTTTTCAAGTGATAAAAGACGATTCTTACATTTAGTTTTTTGTGCAACCATAGATGAAAAACCCTTTTCACAGAGGTAAGACATGGCGAAAGGGATTAATACTTTCATTACTTCTGTGACTAAATTTCTGTATTCACTTCATCGAGCAAACTAAAATGAATCTAAATCTTCAGTCATGAATTGTAGTTGTAATGTTTTATCAGCAGACATTTCAATGAACTGGTCGTGTATCTGAACTACTAATTTGGCAGTTGCTGCAACATTTTCACTAATTGCATTCACCCCCCCCATCTTTTTGAGAAATCATTTTTATTCTCCAGTAAAAACTCCGACAACTGAATTTTTAACTCATGCAAGTGTGTCTTCTAAACTATCCAAACTGTTGAGAAAACCAGATTTATCTCAATATAATTAGAAGTGATATCAAAATTTTTACCTTAAAGATGAATAAACCAGAAATAAAAAGTTCACAAAATGGTGCTGGACGACTGACAAATTAAGGTTAGAGAGATAGCAGAGGCTTTGGGTATATCGAAAAACATGTTTGTCATAATTAATTGCATATGGGTAAGCTATCCACCCATTGAGTGCCGCATTTGCTCACTTTGTACCAAAAATGCATTTGAATGAACATTTCAAAGCCCTGCTGGAGCAATTTAACCCAAACGAGTCAGATTTTTTGTGTCGATTCGTAACTGTAGATGAAATGTAAATCCACCACTACATGCCTGAGATGAAACAACAGTCAAAACACTGGACTACAAAGGGTGAGCCTTTTCCAAAAAAAGCAAAGACGATTCCATTGGCCAGGAAGGTGATGGCGACTATTTTTTGTGATAGTAATGAAATTTTGTTCATCGATTATCTTCAAAAAGGTAAAACAATAACAGGACAGTATTATGCATCATTATTTAACAAGCTGAAGACAGTAATTGCAAAAAAACAATCGCAATTGAATTGAAGAGGAAAAAAGTGCTTTTCCATCAGGACAATGCTTCTGCTCACACTTCAATAGTCGCCATGGCTAAAATTCACGAATTGTACTTTGAATTGGTTGACCACTCACCTTATTCACCAAATCTGGCCCCAACCAACTTTTTCTTGTTTCCTAAACTTAAGATTTTGCTTGGAGGAAAAAGATTTTCATCGGACAAGGAGGTTATTGCATACATAAACACTTATTCACTTGTCAGAGAAAGACACCAGCTGCTATTTGGAAGGGTTAAAGAGGTTAGAGCATCACTGGAAAAAGTGTATAGATTTGAAAGGAGACTTTATTGAAAAATAAAACTATATTTCACAGAAAAAATACATCTTTCTATGTTAGGCTCAAAACCTTTCTGATAACCCTGGTATGATTCAGTTGTACCATATAATTTCATGTTTTAAATATTGTACTGTTTTACATATTGTACTCATAAAATTTGATGAATAGCTGACTCCAGTATAAGGTTTAATTCCCAACTTTTATTTAATTGATTGAATGAAACTGTGACCTATTTGCTCTGTCCGACCACTCATAATTTAATTCTTCACCAATTTTTTCCAAAATCTTTTGTAACTGATGCCCCTACTAAATTCTATTTTCAATTCAAAAAATCAATATCGTGCTTTTTACAGTTTTCTCCATCTCTTAAATCAATCCTTCTGTGTTTCAAAAATTTACTCAATTAGAATGCTTAGTAACCTACCAGGGGACGTAGACAGTGCATGGCTAACATGTAAAATGAACTAAAAGATTGTACACTTAAAAGAATAGCTCCAGCTTCTAGATATGCTGTATAATCTGGAGTACATTTTAGGAGATCAAACTCTCAGATTTAAAAAAATATCAATAAAAACCTTCCAATTCCCTTAATATCTGATAAGCCCATATCTTAGCCGCATATAAGACTACTGTTTTGTAAGACTGTTGAAGAGCGTGAAGTAACGTGACTAACTGCTAATCATGAGCCAACTTCTCTAAAACGTTATTTTCATTAGCTTTTAGTAATTTTTTCATTAGTAAATTTGGGATCAGATTAGAGAATAGGTTGTAAAATGAACTAAAAGATTGTACACTTAAAAGAATAGCTCCAGCTTCTAGATATGCTGTATAATCTGGAGTACATTTTAGGAGATCAAACTCTCAGATTTAAAAAAATATCAATAAAAACCTTCCAATTCCCTTAATATCTGATAAGCCCATATCTTAGCCGCATATAAGACTACTGTTTTGTAAGACTGTTGAAGAGCGTGAAGTAACGTGACTAACTGCTAATCATGAGCCAACTTCTCTAAAACGTTATTTTCATTAGCTTTTAGTAATTTTTTCATTAGTAAATTTGGGATCAGATTAGAGAATAGGTTTTACTGAATCAGAATAATCCAAATGTATTTAAATATTTGGTAATAATTAAATACTAGGTTTCCAACTCTCGGATTAAAATTTTTATATTAATTATTTAACAAAAGCTTATATGAAAGATTAAAAAGTTTTGCATTATTGATGAAATATTATTTTCTTCTGAATCAGTAGGCTAATTCCCCATTACTTGCTTGTGAAAAATGAACTTTATTGTTTGAGAAATGGTCAACCCTGATTAAAATTCTAATATAGAACCTTCCAGATGAAAATCAGTAGTGCTACCATTTTTCCCACCAATGTATGTGTCATTGTACAAGTAATAACAGATATTGAACATTCCAGCCGAGTAAAATTTAGTTGATAGGTTGATAAACTTATCAAACAATTTTGTTTCTGGCTATTTAGTTACTACTGCCAATTGAATAATATTTAATGTTAATATTTGTTTGTTTTAAATCATTTTTGTTAAGAAAAGTTATAATTTTTTAATATTTACAAGTTAGTGATTTAAAATTTAACTTCAGTGTTTTTTATTGGCTTTAATAAACTTTACAGTATAAATTTTTGATTTCACAGCATACAAATTATATCACTTGAAATTAATCTTCTGTTAATAAAATTTAGTTTCAAAAAATAAAATCATTTCACTATTATTTTTTTTTTCCAACTTAAATTATTTCACTGTACTAGCAGAGCCTTTTTGGCTTTGCTTGTGCCTCCTCTATTGGAGGCACAATAATTTAAAATTTTACTGTAAATCTCATAATGTGTTCGCAAATTTTTTTTAATAAAATGATGGGCAGTCACACATACGATTAATTCACTGCGATATGTTCCATGTAACTTCAAAGTGAAATGTCAACAGAAGTTACAGCAGAATGTAAGTTAAGTATAGAAATCATAGATTTGATTGGGTGTATTGGATTTCCTGTATGCCACTTTTATTTACTTTATGTACACATAACAGTAACTTTAGTTTACATAATGAACAGGCTTAATGTATACCCTGCATTTATTATATCTACTGAGCAGAGTTAATTTTTCTTAATAGTAAAATTCATAAATATAAACAATCAAATCAAGTTAACAGTAAGTTTACTTTTATTTGAATTTGAACCTGGGTTGTATTAGGGTTGTTTGAAAAATTATCAGCCTGTGACAGATACCCATAGCACAAATATGAACAAATAACTATTTAATCCAATACAAGCCTTTATATGGCTTGCTATGACCTTTCAGAAGCATGTATTTAGTTGTTATTTGTGACTATCAAGTAAAGCAAATAAATTTGACATTTTAAAAAGTTCCAAGTTCCCCAAGAACCACCATAACTAACAAAACTCTCAGACTTAAGATATAAGTTAGATTAAACATAAGCAAGATAATTGATCATTACAAATTGATAATTGGTTGTTGATACAAAGCAAGATAATCGATCATTGTTTAACTGAAATGTTCAATTGCAACTATAACTTTACAGATAGTAAGAAGTAAACAAATTCACAAATATTTTCACATTATTATGAAATCTATAAAAAAGCAAAGTGGTTTATTGAAAAAAAAAAAATAGTACTAGTTGTAAAAAATTAAATCTGTGGCTTAAATTAAACTGTAGATAATTAAGTTATATTATAACCTTTTGTTTCTTTTTATACAGTGTAAATAAAGATATATATTTTTATACTATTGTACATTACTACCAAAAGTAAATTAAAAAATTTACTTTGTTTGCTTTTAAGAGAGAGTATATTTTTCCACACACTTTTTAATAATCATCCAGTGTAGAAAAAAATGTTTGTCTTTCTTTAAATAATTTTCATTACTTCCTGTTAATTACTAATAATGACATGTAATACATTTATAATATACACTCCACTTGTTATACATGTAATAGATAAATCATCATCCCCAGTTTTAGACAGAGTACTGTATATACATGACTTTATGGTGACCATGACAATAGTGGTGACTTCATTTCATGTTTTGGATTCACACTGATTATTCTTATCTCCTTTCAATATTTTATTTCTGTCAGATTTATTGTACCTCTGTTAAGAGGAATTGGTTTCATTTTTAACGTCATTACATACTTTTATAATTTTGTCATTTTTAATTAAAAACCAATACAGTGGGTTCAATTTATCATTAAATCTGAAGGCACAAATGTTTATTAATTGCATTTTGAATTTTATAACATTTAATTTGAATAAAAGTTTAGGATTTATATTTCAGTTTCTGACAAACTTAGTAAAATGTAAATTAAGAACTATAACTAGTATTTATTTTAAGTAATTTTCTTAAACTTATTTTGTTTACACGACTGAGATTTCACTATGCATGAAATTGTAATTTCAAAAGAATCTTTTTGAATTTGGTTTAAAGACGTATGTGAAAATAAACACCAGCAAAAATTGAGCTGTATCATATTGATAAAAAAATTTTTATGTGTTTGTGTATCTGTATATTGGCTTATTTTTCGTTGATATCTGCAGATTGGATATACTGATTGGATGAAATTTGATTCAGTAATTGCTGTATACACTGATATTCCATGTACAATTTTGGTCACAATTAGCCATGGGAGCAGAGCATTTATACACCTTATAAATTCTTTTTACTCAAAGGGTAGGTAAATCTTTTCACATAATTTAATGTCCCTTAGGTAGCTAAGATAATTTCTGCTGGTGGAGGCAAAAATACCCTTTTTCCTTTTTGGTCATTTCTGGACTAGAACTCATATTCTTGAACTAATTATATGATTCTAGTACATTAGTATTTAATTTTGATTATATATTTGATTTCATTCAAGGATAGTGGATATAGCCTAAGTTTTCTGTTTTTTTCTTCAGATCATTTTGCTTGATATTTCCAGATTGGATTAACCACCAGTTTTTATGAAATTTTTTACAATGTCTTCTAAATGTAGGTCATTGATCCTATTAATTTTGGTTATAATCGATTAGTGGGGTGGGGAGATATGGTTACCGTGGGTCATCAAAATTTTACTCAAAAAGTAAAATAAGTTTTTACATAATTCTTAATTGCATTTTACATACTTTAATGTTCCACTTACTTTTCTTCATAATCACCAATCTGTCACAAGGGCAAAGTCCTCAGTATCCAGAACTGTTGCGATTTTTTTTAATTTTCTTTTAATTTATAACAAAAATATTAAGGAAAATACATTTTTGTTGTTCAAATTAGAAATCCTCCATTTGTGCATTAAATGAAGAGAGTTTAATCAGTTTATAATTTTTTTGTTTACCTAAAAAAAAAGTTTATCAAGGAAAATTGAAATTATTTTTAAAGAACTGAATCAGTCACATTTAGAAGTTAAACATTTTTATCAGTAAAGTACATAAAATCATTGACTAATAATATCATTCTGAAATAAATGATTTTCTTTGTTACACAATAAATGATAATTTTTTTTCAGTTAATTTGTATTCTTTTATTTTTTCAGAAATAGTACCAATTCTTAAAATTTATTAAAACTTGACTAATGAAGTTTAAGTTTAACATTGCCTATTATTTTTGTAAAGTGAAATACTGTATTAGTTTTAGTAAAATATTTTATACCTACATAGTTCATAGATTTGAGCTAAAAATGGATTTTTTGTTATAATAAAAGTTTTCTTCACATTATTCTCTTAAAGAAAACATATTATTACAAATATAAAAGCACAAGTACATGTTTATTTTTATTTATTATTAATTGTAAAAATTAATTTTTAAGTTTTATGTTCTACTTATTTTACTGAGTATCTCTAGTGTAAATATTTTTTTAAATATTTTTTCTTAAAATAGACTATTTCTTAGTCTTATTTTAAGTAATTTTATCACTTCTAAAAGCATTTAAAATGTGATGAGTTATAAAATAGAAAATCCTATCAGTAAATGGTTTATATATCTGCTGCTGCATTTGTGAATCATGATTTTCATCTTTCTCTCCTTTAATACTTTTACTTTCATCTTCTTTGGGGGTTTTGTTTTCACTAGCCTTTTGTAATATTACTTCTTGTTTGGTAAACTCTTTAGGGTTATTATTATTAGGTATATCAATACTACTTGGAACTGTTACAGTTGTAACAGTATCAAGTTTTTGTGGTCTATTTTCTTTGTTTATTTCTCCCTCAGTTGGAATTATGGGTTTTAAGCTTATATTTGTAACAGTATCTGGTTTTTGTGGTCTATCTTCTTTGTTTATTTCTCCCTCACTTGGAATTATGGGTTGTACACCTTCATTCGGATATTCTTTTATATCTGATCCTAGTTGAAATCTGATAATTATGCCAGCAGATGTACGTAAGCTTTTGTCTAATAGTGACTGCTTATCAATTTCACAGTTAATATTTTCAATGTACCCGAGGAAATCTGAACCATGTTGCAGATTTTCATTTATAGCATTTCCATAACCAAAATTCATTAAAGTACATATTTTATAACCATTATCATCTGAAACGTTTTCATCCCAAAAAAATAAGTTTAATTTTAGACAAATTTCTACACCTGGTTTTGATTTCAGTGGATAACATTTTTTACCTGGTCGCGGAAATCCTGTAAACATAGATTTAAAAATTACTATTATGTATTAAAAATTAAAATGAATTTTCTTTGTTAATTTAAATCATAATAAACTGCAAAAGTAAATTGCACTAAACACAATTCTTGTTTTTTAAATCATATGTTTTCTTAGATTCTGTTTCTTATTACAGTAATAAATTTACTGTCATGAACAGCAATTTGCTGATAATTGAAATTAAATAATGTCATTAAGCTAATATGAAATCGAAGGTTATAGAATAAGTGATATTAAAAGCAATATTAGCTATTTCTCGTTGTTCTAAAGAACCTATGAGGGAGATGTTAGTTAGCCCATGCAAAAAATAAAGACGCAATTTTTCTATTTCTTAATATAATTTTCTTTCAAGACCATACATTTAGTGCAATATTGCTCAAGTTTTTCAAACCCATCAGTATACACAATTATTAAAGTTTTCTAAGTAGGCAGGTGTATTAGCAGTATAATTTCACATAAATCTTTTTCCAGCAAGACACTAATTTATATTTGGAGACAGATAATAGTGTGGTGCTAACTCTACCAAGTAAGGAAGTTTTGTTGTGTAATTCAAACAGTTTTGCTGTCACAATCTCAGAAGAATGACCTGATCCATGGTCCATTGTATTGGTGGAAAAGAATCTTCTCTTTCCTCATTGGTCATCTTTTCTTTATATCTTCACTTAGGTTATTCAGTAAAGATGCATAATATTTCTCAGTTATTGTTTTACTCTTCTTAAAAACTGTTCTAATCAGTGCAGTTGACTTATCATATTTATCTGGCCTGGCTTTAGTTTCCTACAGTTTTGCCTTTCCAAAGTAATATTTGATAAGCACAGAAGATTCTCTTTTATGCATTTTTCAGAACTCCCCTTTGTCTGAAATATATAAGCAGCAAGGTATTTCCAGAAGTATACTTTCTTGGCAATGTAGTTATGCTGTATAGCTATACAGTATATTATTTATGGAAAAGTATGCTAATTGTAATGGATTTTGCAGATCTTTATGTTTCATGATCCTCCTTCAACCAAAAAACACAATTTTAGCTTTGAAAAATTCCAGTTGAATGTACATTTGCACATATGTATGTATGTATGTATGTTTGTATTTTGACTTATTTTTTGCTTGATATCATTAAACACAATGGGGTTGATTTGGATGAAATTTGGCATGATGATTTTTGTGTATGAGGCATTGAAATCCTAATATAACTTTGGTCACAATCACTTAAGGATGTTGAGAAATGTGGATCTTATGAATCTCAAATCTCAAAATTTTACTCAAAGGATAAGTAATTTTTTTCACATAATTTAGGGCTTCTTAGGTGACACTTCTGATGGTATCTAAACTTAGTCAAACCTCCATAAAGAGGTGGAGGCAAAAATTTTTTTTCATTTTTGGACTTCTTGTACTTGACTTCGGAATTCTTGTAGTAATTAGATCATTTCATTATATTAGTATGTCACTTTGATCATCTAATTGAGTAATTTCATTCAGGGAGGCAATAAAAAGCCCATTTTTGTTTTTTTTTGTTTTTTCATCAGTTATCATTTTGACTGATATCTTTAGACTGAATTAATTGATTTTTATGAAAATTTTTTAAATGACTTCTGAATACAGGATGCTATTGATGCCATTAATTTTGGTTACAATTGGTCAAAGGGTTGGGGAGGTATGGTCATCACGGGTTCTCAAACAGTATAATAATTTTTTTATATAGGTTTTTACTTCCATACTTATTTACATATAATAGTAGTCTGCCAATGGTAAAGTCCTCATTAGCCAGAATTGCATAACTCTTATGCTAATCTTTGCTGACTTCTTTTTTGATAAATGATAAAGAAAATTAACATAGTTAATTTTCTGTTTTAGTATCATCGAGCTCTATAATTGCATGGACATTTTTTTGAATGTCCATGCAATTGACAGCTGGAAAGGTTCTCCTTTCAGATTTGATGATAAATGTTTTGGCTGCTACTAGGAAAATAGGAAGTAGAAATATTTGGTGTATGACTTACAGCTGAAGGATTTGTTGATATTGGTATTTTCATTCCATATTTTACAGCATTGTCCTATACTTTCCTAGAAAAGGTTTAAACCATGACTCTTGAAACATGGCAGAATGAATGGTACACCTGAAGATCTTTGTATCAGTTTATACCACTTAGCTTAGGAAAAGGAGATTTGTGTAAAAAGTATAATCTGTGCTGTAATGTTCAATCACATCATCGTTGAACATAGTCTTTGGTGAATTATTCAGTAAGATTACAAGCTTTTACCTAACAGCTAATGAATCTTTTGTCTCTAAAAAGATTATAGATTCAATATATGATATGACATATCACTATCCTTTTTTTGTGGTTACTCAAGACCATATCACTCTGGAACTTCAAGTCATCATTATAAATTGTGAAAACTAGCCTCATTACATTAAAGCAATATGTTGTGGCCTAAGCTGTACTGTGGACCGTATGGAAATTTGTCTTTGAAGTTATGTTGTTGCTCTCCATGTAGATAGATATATTTTCCCAAAATAAGGAATAACAATAATCCTGTTCAAATACAAACAGGTCAGTTATTGGTTTTGATAGCTGCAGTTCAAGTAAACTTCATAAGAAGTGATTATCCGAGTTGCTTTTTTTTTCAGAAATGTATTTAATTTACAGGATTTTAGAAACTAACTGAAAAAACAAATTAATAAGGGTCTGATTTATTATTTCTGACCACTAACTTTTCTAGAGGTTTCAGGTTTTCTAGAGGTTTTTCAGGTTTTTTGTTTCCGTTTTAATTTAATGGGTTTACACAAATGTTATTTTTTATAGATTCTGCAGAATTAACGCTAGATATGTGCTGTTAGGCGAACTTAAGTTATGGTGAAGTAGAGACATACCAGTAACCCAGTCAGTATATTAACACGTTTCATTAAAGTTATGTGTATGTAACTTCATTAATTTGATGTAAAGGTTGTGCAAATTAGATCCAGTTAAGTGAAATCTCAACAATAACATGTATACTCAACATCATTACTCTTAAGAAAGCAACTATGACCAGTGCACTTTCTTACCTCAGCAATAAGATAGTCTTGTTAGACAGTCTGACAGATTCTAATAAGACATGGTTTGTCATCGCATGATTGATTGTAAAAATACAAATCAATGTACCCCTTCTGATTTGAAGCAGTATATTTTATGAAGTGTATCTACACACTTAAATAGATTTGAGATTATTAAAAAAAAAAAATAAGTCTGAATATTAATTTTTTGTGCTGCTTTCTCCAATATTCATTCAATTTTCCTGGTATAAAAATTCTTCAATCTTCTCATATCTTACAAACTTTTTCCACTACATTTACTGAAATCAGTCATTTTCGTTTTAACTTTTGCCTATTACTACAGGCTGTATTCCTGATCATCACTAGTTCTGTGAGTCATGTCCTGTGAGTTACAATAATCAAGAATTCTCTGACACATTTAATGCTGTCTCAGTTGGTAGTGCATCTCTTATTTGTGATATTACAATTTTAGTTGTCCTATATTTTAAGGTAATGAGCCAGAGTGTGTTGTTAATTATAACCCAGTAGGAAATTTTATTCAAGAAACTTTTAGTTGATAGCATTAAAATTTAACTACTGGGTAGCATAGTTTTTAACCTCTTGGTTCCACAATATTTGAAAGATTATGCAGAATAGCATCATGAAAATTGAATTATATGAAATGAGAAGTAAATTATGGTCTGAACTACATTTAATGAATTGGTTCTTGTGGGTCACTGACATTAAGCAAAATTAGGTGTGGCTTACCTGCGTGATGTTAGTTATTTTATCATATTAATGTTTGTTAGTATTTTATCATTGCAGTCTGCATCACTTAAAAAGTATTTTTTTTAAAAAATGAACTTGAACAATCAAAGCCTTGATACATTAATCGTTTGAAATCTATGTGCATTACTTGTTAGCAGACACCCAGAGACAGTATCATACTATTCACTAACTTATTTTTGCTATGTCCAATTATTTCCAGCACCATGTGTATAATAAACCACTATCCGTAAACTACTAAGGAAAACAGTAGATAAGATTTCAAAATATTTTATCGTTATAGAGAACACAGCAACCACTCCTCTGTTTATCATTGACCATAATATTAATGAGATTAAGTTAGGCTTTTTTCCAGATAAATGGGAAGAATTAAAAGCAAATAATTAATTCTGGACAAAATTTATTATGATTGGAATCAAAGATATCAGTTAAAATGAATTTTTAAAATACATGATCCTCTAATAATGTTCAGTATCATAAAAGATTGTGAGATAATAAATCACATAAAACTTTCTGTGAAATCATGAAATCAATCTGTAGGGTATGAAGACAATATTTCATTTAAATCAAACAGAATCACTTTACAATTTTATAAAATTCAGTAAAGATTTTAAATTAGTTTAATTTTTATCATCAAAAATACCTGGAATAGACTAGTTCAATTGGAGTGTATACAGTAAATGGAGAGTAGGTACAGTAAATGACTAAAGGGGCTTTACAAACTGCTATAAAAAAGAATGTCCATGCAGCTGCAGTCCTAATTAATAAATGTTCAAGTAACTGTCTTATTCCTTAAACATCCAACTGAAGGTAAAGACATGGTGTGCAGGTCATAGTGGTGTAGCTCACAGTGCAAATGTAGGAGTAGTTCACAATTGGGCAGTCGATTCATAATAAGGAGGTGAACTGTAATGCTTCAGTTGTATTTGATGAGGCATCAAGAACATTGATATTATATCATTTTAAAATGTTTAATATTTTAATTATGATATTTGACACTAATGATGATAGTGGTGAGGTGTATTCAGAAACAAAGTAGTTTATTAACAAGTACCTTAAGTAAATGTAGGTTTGCCGCACATCCAATAACAGAAAAGGGCAAGGATTGAGTGCATATCATTATCAGCAAAGACAAATTCCAGTCATACTTGAGAATAAGTCCAGAAAAGGTTTTGTATATTTTTCATTTGCTGAAAAAAAAAAAAGTTGAATGTGGCTGTTATGTATTATAATTTGTACATCAATCCTGTTCTTATTGAAGAAAAGAGTTTAGAGAAAGAAATGATCTTGTACAAACCAATCGCGGAACTTTGTTCAGGTAAAGTGGTAGTGTAAAATCAAAAAAAGGGTTGACAATCACAGTCATTGAGCTAGCCATCCACGTAAACCATAAGCTGCACCTACTTCATAACATCCTCACTGTATATTTACTCATGTTATAATGATGATGATTTACACAGCAGTTAACCACAAACTGCTCACCACTCCTTATTCTAAAGAATAAAGATTTCCAAACTTTATGTTGACTTTAAGTGCTCACCCTCCATTTCATGTTTTAAATAATTATTGCTTTATTGAATGCAGGATAATTCCCATTTTGTTACATAGTGTAATGTAAATCCATTTTAACTTTAACTTTTTTATCACTTCTATCAAAGTTATTAAATTAAAAAACCAAAGGAAATTTTTAAGAAAATAAAAAATTCTTACCTTGTGTTTCTTCATATATAACAAGATCTTTTTCAGTGATGAACCTTAAGCGATAAGTATTCTCATCTGAATAGGGAGTTTTATACATATCCATAAGAATACAAGCTGTACAAAATAAACAGTCACAATAATTTTCTGCTGAAATAAGTTAGTTTCTCTTTTTCATGAACTAATGAATATTATTCTCAAACACCATTACTTTATTAGTCACTTTTTATTTATTCTTATGTACTATCCAATTTTAACGTCTTTGCATCAATCTAAAAATTCTTCTTTTATTTGTTTTTTAGTGTGCGTTTTTTAAATTAATTTTTTTAAGTGCACTTTTTTTACATTTTTAGTTCTTTCTATTTAAAGTATAGAGAGACCTACATTTCACAGCTTATCTGAAAAAAAAATGGTTCACAAGAAAAGGAAGGCAAGAAACATTGCCATAAAAATAAGATAAATCTCTCTAGAATGTGGGAGTAAGTATTATTGTTTTACTAATTTATTTATTAATTTCCAGAGAGAAAAATAGTTTTCTACCTTTAGTTTCTGCTTTGAAAATTCTTGGAAGATCTGAATTACTTCAAACTGTACATCATTATGTTATTAAAAATCCAGTATTAAGCACTGATAAAGGCCAAAAATTTTTAAATATTTTCAAAACGAATTCTCTCTACAAAATAAGAAAAGAATAAAGTGTTGATTTTCTTCTTTTTTTTAATGGGTGAACAGTGAGATAGATTATTCCATTTAAGTAATATGAATCAAATTGAAAACTTTTTATAAAACCTTTTATAAACCTAAATTTTAACCTTTAATTTACTTTTATTTTCACTTTACTTTATATTTACTTTAATTTTGAACCTTTAAAAGAAAATTAAAAATCAGTGTAGAGTGTACAAAAATTATAATAATTATATATAGAATGAAATTTAACATTTTTTTTTTTTTTTTTTTACTTCATAGTTTCTAGTAAATTAATTTAATTACCCATAAAAATAAACATTTTAAAAACTGAAAATGAAATTTTTAATTTTTTACCCATTTTTAATATTTCTAGTAAATTACTGAAATTTAAATTAAATTGTTTTTTTCTGGTAAATTAAATTGTTATTGTACAAAGTGAGTAACATATAATCAAACTGAGCCAGCTCAATTGTAGTTATTTCAGTGTTACCTTTTACACTGTTACTACCAACGCCCTACTGATAGTGTACCTTACTACTCTCATCTGTTTTTGTCAGTTATAAACTGTTCATACTTCAGTGCAGTATATTTTTGTTCTTTGCAGTTGTGTTTTTCTAAAATGCCTTTTTCAATCAACGAAAGGGTTGCTATAGTGAAAGCATTCTGTATCCTTTCAAGAAACCAATCATAAATCTGCAGAAAAATTTACAGAATGTCAATATCCCAGCAAAGATCAGTCAATATCCTAGCAAACACGATTCAGTTAAAAAATACATACAAGAGGTTCTGTTACAAACACAAAATGAAATAGGTAACCTTCCTTTAGGATTCCAGAGGCTGTTGTTATTCTCCTGGTCCAAAAAAATCTATGTGCAAGTTATAAAAAAGTGGTGTGAGATGCAAATCTTGTCGTAAGATTCGTTATGATTTAAATTTGAAACTGTGTAGTGCAGCAACTTAGGAAAACTGACAAATTGAAATTTCTTAATTATTGCAACCGGCTTCTCAAATACATTGTTCATGGACAGACAGACACAATGCTATATTTCATCTCAGATGAGGCATGTTTTGTTTATCTGGGTGTGTTAATTCGCACAACACCAGGTATCGGAAAACCTTTTTTATACGGATTTGAATACTAGATCGTGGATACCGGTGTTCTTTGGTGGTTGTGTTTCAATTAACCACACATCTCAGGAATAATCGAACTGAGACTGTACAAGATTACACTTCATTTACACTCATACATATCATCCTCTGAAGTATTATCTGAAAGGTAATTACCGGAGGCTAAACATGTAAAAGAAATAAAAAAAGTATCGGAAAACTGAAAATTCTCACTAGATGTTTCAACGTCCACTTCACAATGAGAAGATTCATTGTATGGTGTCCTATAAAAGTGTACCATAACAATTTTTGAAGAATTGTACGCTCACTTAACAGATCATGAAAAAGAGTACATACGGCTTCTTCCAATGAGACGGGTAGTCCAATGTTTGATAGTAAAAATAGAGTATTACTTCAGAATTCTTTCAGACAACATCAATGTTCATTAAAATTTGTAATTAATCTTATCTAACCCTCTGCTTCTAAAGTTATATGTTCCTGATGTGTGCTTTTTTTTGGAGAATGAAAACTACCCCTTGTTAAAAAAATTCAAAAACCATAGATTTAAATGTTTCATAGAGCGAGATCATGTTTAAATATGTAGAATTAACATTCTTTTATGTTGTGGGATACAATTTAAGATGTCTCACTACATTTCAACCCTTAGAAACCATCCCTTATAATGAAATTTAAAAAAAATTAGTTTTCAATAGGTTGAAATGTTTTAATGGTGCATTTATAAAGAATTAAAATCCCTTTACTGTTTATGATATAATTTATGATTTATTGCAATGTTTCAACCCTTAATAACCTTCCCTTATGAAAAAAATTGTTAAAATTATTGATGTAAGTGTTTGTAGCTCAAAATAATTTAAATGCGCAGAATAAGCATTGTACCATATTCTGAAACACAATTTATGATATGTTACAACGTTGCAACTCTTAGAATCCACCTAATGACAAAAAAATAAATAGTTTTCAGCAGCTTAAAATGTTTCAATGATGCATTTATAAGGATTTATAAACTTTTTATAGCTGGTAATGTAATTTATAATTTACTCCAATGTCCTAAATCTTACAAACCAACCCCATGATTAAAATTAACAATCATGTTTTCTTAAAATTATAAAATGAGTAAAGGAGAGAAATAAAAATTTTATGTACATTATAATAGCACGTTTTATTATTGTTACTCTATGGATCATCACAAGAACTGTCATCACTGTCGACCTCCTCCTCTTGGTCAATAATTGGAGGACAATTTTGACAATTATCATCGAAGCATGTTCCACATGTAGGTTTACAAAAAAGTCCAACTTTTCTGCAGTCACAAGTAGCGCTGTATCCTTTTTTTCAATTGCAAAATATCATTTGAAGTATTTCTTCCAGAGCAGGCATTTTAATTGGTAGTAAAGAGCATTCATTATTCATCCATCCCCAGTCAGTTGGACGAATATTTTTTGTTTCCAAGCCACACCTGGGTTTGGAAATAGACTCTCTTAAAATTGCTCATTCAGAGCATCGACTGTAGGAACCAGTGAAGATAATTCAAAAGCACTGTTTTTAGTGGTAGCTTTAATGAAGGACTCATAAAGCATCTGCTCAAGAGATTCTGAGAAGTCTTTAACACGGCTCAATTTATTTAACGGTACTTCATATAGATATACATTCACATATATACATGTAAAATATACCTATATACATCTACGCTCACAAAGTTCTATTATCCATCAGCAGGTGTTTACCTATGGTATGCTGTGTTATTTTTCTTCTCGTACCTATACTTTCATCTGTATATAAATATATATATATATATATATGAATGTATGAGGATATACTTATACATATGTAGATACAGTTATATGTGTTCACATGTATTCATAAATGCTCTGAAACTGTTGAGAATATAAAAATTTACATGCTCTGAAAATTTCACCGAAAAAATGCGATCAGTTTTTCAACGATAACTTTTAAGCTATCCAATAGTTCAAAAAACCATTTTGCGGGAAATTTCAAGGGGATACAAAGGTCAGATTCCTTGAGCCCTTCATTTTTGAAAGAGTTTTAAAGGGCTTGGAGAAGGTGGTCCTCACACTCAAATGCAAACTTCTAATGGTAATATCTCAATCAATTTTTATCCTACAGAAATAAATAAAAAAAATCTATACTGCAGAAACTTTTACATATTTTCTTTAGTTTTTTAATTATTGTGAAAAAAATAGAATTTTTTAAGATATCAAAATATTTTTCAAATTTGACTCAACTTTTTCTGAGTAAATTGTAAAAGGTTTACATTCAATTCCAATTCTTGTGAACGTTATTTCTTTCATTGCTGATTTTTTTCTCAATCATCCCATTTTCATCAAAACTGTTAGTTTTCATGCTAATGACTTTTACAAAAGGTAATTTTAAAGGTCTTTTCAAGTACTTTGAAAAATACCCTATAAGTTTTCCTCGAAAATTCTTCCGTTATTTAACGCTTGAGTTTTAAGTGAACAAAAAGTTACCTTCAACGAGGCGTAACTCTGTTCATATTGCATCTATAGAAATAAAGAAACCAATCTCTTTGTTATTTTATACGTTTAATTTTTGCTACTTATAATTTTTTCATAAAACGTAAGGTTTTTGTGTTAATTGTGAAAACTTTTTCAATGGTTGGATAAAAAATTTACATTTTCAATCACAAATAACTAAAAAAGTAATTTATATAAAATGTTTTGCTTAAAATTTATTTTTGAATGTAATAATTTCCACCCCCAGGGTAAAAACACACATCAGCATCATATAACTTTTGTTCCTTGAGCTATTCTCTAATTACTGTCCAAATTTCACGCGAATCGGTTTTGTCTGAAAGAATTCTGAGCGAAAAACCGTCAAACACTGGACTTGAGTAACTTGTCACCCGTCAAACAATTTACTAGCACATATTCATGCAGCTTTTACAGTTGAATGAATTGTCAACAGAGGGTGTTGGCCTCTGAGTTCCCAGATTTGTGATTTGTGATTTTTTTTCTTCAGGACTATTTGAAGGATAGAGTTATGAAACAAATCTCTACATGATCGATGAACTGAAAGTGAACATTCAACAAGAAGTCGACAGCATTTATCAATGTTTTGTGCTAGAAAACTCTCAATGTGAGCTATGATTGTAAGTTGCTTATCTGTATCGTACACCATGTATTTTAGTTTATAGAGTATTGTATGAACAAAGTAAGTATGAAAAAATACAATAACAAAAGAATTGTTTTTGCTAAGTTAATTAATAATAAAGTATTGTCAAAAACCATCTAGTATAATTACAAGTGGTACATAATACTTGACATTATGTTCACTGCTTACTATGAGACATATTGTTTATTGCTTAATGCTCATAACATTGATTACTTGATTTTCTTCAGATGTAAAACGTAAGAAAGTTTGTTTAATGCCAAAGGTATTGTAAAATTACACACTTCACAAAAAAAATATTAAAAAATGATTTACAAAAAACAGTACTCCTACCTTGATGATCATCTGTACCATCTTCTTGTAAAGACAATGTACCACAACAAGAAGTAGAATAGCGTGTTGTTTCTTCCATTACACACTTCATATCTTTAAGGAAAGTTTTTAGTAAAATGGAACCTGCAACAGTTTTTTAGTAGCCGTCTATTTTAAAGGAATTTGTAAAACATATTTGACTATTTTTATTGCCATTAATATTAATGCTATGTGAGTAGAAAAAAAAAGTAAAAAGAATAGAATTTCTTACAATACTTAAAAATAAATTAAATTATTATTAATAGGTAACAATTTGAATTATTATTTTTAGGTAAAAAAAATACATCCGTTCATTGCGAATTCTCAGTCGTTTCTTTTTAATTTCATATTTAAATACATTCAAATTGACCGAAAATCACAACTTTATTCTTCACCAAAAACAGTGGAAATTAGCAAAAAAAAATATTACAGCAGGAATTTTAACTAATTTTTAGTTTACAATTAATCATGTATTTTGTGATGTGCTCAGATCAGTTTCCTTAAATCATACAGGCAAATGCTGGATAGTTTTTTTTTTATTTGTGAAGCAGCATACCTACCTACATGGGTTGCCTTCCTTAAAAGCCTGGTGCAGAAAGCTCTGACTTCCTATGTCACTATAATCTGTAGGTTGTGATCAACTAGGGCCATTTGGAAAGTTCTTGGCCTGACCAAGAAAACACACGAATTTACAGAATTTTTTTCAGGTTTCATTATTGTATCAATAACCCAAGATATTGGTCCAGACACAGTCGTGGGGAAAGAACATTTTTGTTTTGCCAGATTTAGATAAAACCTGAATAGCACCTTTCATTCAGTCTAGTATTGAAGTGTAATACTCCTCAGTTAGGTCAAGCATTTTTCTACGTAGCCTAAGAGCACCGTACCCCAAGAACTCCAAAGAAACCCTAGCCATCAGTTTTCTTGCGGATGGAACTATTTTTGCTTTCTTTGGATCACTTTCACCTGCTCCATCCACTGTTTAGTTTATCGAGATGTTTGCGATGTAAGTAAGCTCGCCTACCTGTAGTGGGCAATAATTCAATACAGCATTGTGGATAATTCTGACAATTTCATTGTCACAGATTTTGGCTGTTTTCAGCGTTCAACATCTTGAATGGACATTCAACCACATTTATATCCTGCTTTTTTACCATTGAAAGCAAAGAGGAAGAATTCTTTTAAGTGGATTTAACATTTTTTTGTACGTACATCGGAATTAAATCTTATAAAACAAAGTATTTTATAACAGGTCGAACATCAATTTTATCCATTTTTTAGAAAATGTCAAAATTTTTTTTTGCTTGATTGCCCAAAAATACAACATGCCATTTAAAGGATCATAGTTGACAAATGTAATAATCATTTGGTCATACTTGGCTGCATCTCTGTATCAGGTCTAGAATTTTATGAACAACCTGGTAAATAGTTATTAGTTTTAATCATTAACCTATTCTCATTTTTTGAAAAGAGTTCAAAATCTAGTCAGATCTTTAGTTAGACTTAAATAAAGATATACCTTCTTGAACTGAACCATTGCATTAATCATATTTTTTGTATAAATTAATAAAGAACTTTTTTATAACTCACTTACTGAAATGCATATTTTATATTGTTTAATTAAGGATGAATTACAGAAATTATATGTAGCCACTATCAAAAGCTTAACCAGCATGCTGCATAATAAGTAGAAAAAATACTTCTTAATTATTAGTTAATAGAAAAATGTACTTTTCGATAAGTTAAAAATACTCAATTATAAAATGTTTTACTGCTAACATGACTTTTTATACTGTAATAAGGGTTACTGAAGTTAGCTGGAGAATTATAAATAGATTTGGCTTTGCAAAAGCTGGTGTAAAATACCAAGGAAGACAGAAATAGTAACAGGCTGAAATTTCTGCAGTCATCACAGAAACATAAAACTGCATATTTTAGCATCATCATTGTAGAACTAGTTATAAATATCAGATGAATAAAATGTTTCATTGTAATTGGTTTTAATTATTGCTTTCTCAAGCAGCAATTATACTATTAAAAAAAATAAATAAATAAAATAAAATATAAAAATAATGTAAGATATAAATGTTTTGTTTTTACATATAATAAACAGTATTCATTTTAAATGTGATACCATTAGGATCTCATAGACTATCTCATCCTACCAATAGGATGAACAAGAAATGGGAAACATTTCCTCAGTTTTTGAATATATGCATAGTAGGGTGGCAAACTTTATTTTTTAGAATAGAACCTCCAAGGTTTTATTAATTTTTTTTAATGCAACTTATTATGCTAACAGTTATTCGTGGATATTTTCCTTTAATACTGTGACAGATAAATAAATTTTTACTCTGATCATTAGCCTAGTGACACATTATATAGATCTCAGTAGACATGGGTAGATATGCTATTCCAAAGATAAGAAACAAAACTACTCCTATTTTGCTCGATGGATCAAGGAAAACAGTGGCAAAACCTTGGTCACAGCAGCATCAATGCAATGCACAATTAATTACAAATTAAAAATTGATGTCATTATAGTCCATTATAATGGACAGTATTAATGGCATTAATGAAAATTATTTTATCACATATATTTATATACATGTGGAATGGAATTGCAGAAAATTCAGGTTTAATAAAAATTTTATTTTATTCTTATTTAAATAAAATTTTCAGATTGAGTAGCTCCTGAACAGATGAGTTTAGGGATAAAATCTTATAATTATGTGTTTTAAACAAAAATATAATAAAACTTGAGGATTTTTAATTAAAATAACATTTCTCATTCATTTTTAACATTCAGAGAATAGTGAATAAGAGTGAGATAGTAGTAAACATGGCAGTAGTATATTTTTTAACCACTCAAAAAATGAGGAATGTTCCCTTTCTAAAGTTCTTTGTAGCTTCTCTACAAAGATTTAATTTTTAATAAATAAAATATCTAATAATTTTTTTTTGTGTAAATTTATGATAATTTTTACATCTTAATTTTTAACTACAATTACAATGATAAGGTTATATTGCAGTTAATTTAATTAAATTTAACAACAGCAATTTATACAGAGCTGAGACAATTATAGAATCTAACCAATCAAAATTATTAAGTATGATAAAAAAAGAGATATTTTTTTATTCTGTGCTACGTCTTTTCTTCTTTTTCCTTGCAATGGCAGCACTATCTATAATTAAGGTATCTTATAATACAGGTATATTTACACCTGTATTAGACTTGTTCAAATTTGAAAGCCATACAATTAGGTTGTATTTTATCTTGAATGGTGATTAATTTTGTTTGAAAATAGCCGTATAAAGGATTTGAATTAAATTTCGTTTTAAAATGTGCAGTGAAGTGGCAAGGATGTTAAGTCGACACGTAGGGTTTACGAGGTATACAAATTGTTTCAAGAAGGCCATGAAGAACAAAAGGGTTAGACATGCTTACACATCTGCAACTTATAAAAATGTCAGAAAAGAAAGAACATTGTAAAGAATAATCATCGAAGTTGCTGAAGAGGTAAGAATCTCTTATTGCTCATGTGAAACAATTTTGACTGATATTTTGTATATGAAACTAGTAGCAGCAAAATTAAACATTGAATTTTCAACAAAAGTTACATTGTAGAATGATTGTTAGATGCCATCACTGATGACTCAAACTTGTCATAACAGGTAACGAAACGTAGGTATATGATAACACTATTGAAACGAATCTCTAATTACCCCCAATTGAAGATTCCTGAAGAACCAAGACTGAAAAAAAATGCCAAGTTCATTTAAATGTTAAAGTTCTCCTTACTGTTCTCTTTATAATGTCATTTTCTATCATGAATTCTAATTATAAGTTTGTACGATCAAGAAACTGTATCAATTAATAATTTTATGTTGTTTATATTAGGCAATCTGAAGCAAATTATCAGAAATGCAAACAAAAATTTCTTGCAGTCTGCATCACTATAATGCTTTAGCTCATACTTCACTATTGATTCACGATTAGTCAAAAATAATATCATATTGATGCTGCAGCCCTCTACAATCTCCAGATATGGCACTCTGTAACATATTTTGCTCTCTGACAACAAAATTCAAGGATTTAGTGTATTGCATTACTGGGGGACTAGTTGAAGGAGATAAAGAATAAGTAAAATCTCTTTTATAAAAATTAAAATTCTCATTTTTTATTAGACCTTGTAGTGTTTTTGAATTTAAAAGCATGGTTTGATTTACATAATTTCAGATAATGTATTCTGGCTTTAATTACCTACAAACTTAACTGAATTTGTAATTCTATTTAAATTCAAGTTCATCTAACTGAATTTCCATTCTAAATATTTAATTTTTTGGAAGTGAATATTGCTGTTAGAAAAATAGTAAAAATATTTTTCTAACTTTTTAAAAGAATCTTAATTGTAAAAATTACTTATTAATGATTATAATAATCAGAATTAAAATTAATGGATTTTAATATTTATTGTTTACTAACCTGCATCTCTAACTATGTTGTCAGCTTTATCAGTCAAATATATAACATCTTCAGGTACTTTATTCTGATTTTCTTCTTTTTTATTTACCTCACTTTGTGTTACATTTGGTGGTAATATTACATTTAAATGTGAAGGCTGTACAGGCTCCTCTACATTTTTATTATCTTCTTGAGTTTCCAAACTAACTTCTGCTTTGTTTGGTTCTATGGGAGCTTTCAATTCTTCATGGTGACTGTAATTTCTTATTCCTAAAGTGAGTAAAACAACTACAGAATTTTAATTTATTAAATAATAATAATAGTAATATAAATGTATATATGAAAATATGGAAACCATACTGTAAATATTGTACATGTCTAAAATTAGTTATCTATATCTTTAATATTAAAATGTATATAATAGGTGTTTATTTTTAGAGTGATAGAACTTTGAATTGAAATGAAACACATAAAAAGGTAAGTTTAAAGCCAATTTTTTCTTTCTCTGAAAGATAACTTTCTGACATTTAATTTTTGAAAATAATTTTCAGCATATGTCCACCACGAGTAGCTTTGATGAATGAACAAGATTCGATCAGTCCAATTTTTGACCACTTTATCAAGTAATTGGAGACATATTTCGATAACACAAGTAATGTTTGCTTCCAATGTGTCAATTGTTGCTGGTTTATCAGCATAAACCATAGACTTCATGTATTCCCAGAGAAAATAATCCACTGGCATTCACTGGACCATTTCGTGAAATAATTTTGTCACTAAATTGTTATTTCAATAAATCGATTATTTCAGTAGCAGTGTAAGGAGTCATATTGCAGGCCATGTCATGCAAATTTTGAAACAAATAATCACTGATAATTCATCTATAATGATTAACATTGACAGTAACATGTGCTCCGGCCTCATTTTTAAAGAAATAAGGACCGACGATGCCTCCAGTTGTAACCTACAACATACAGTGCATTTTTCAAGATGCAGTGGAGACTCATAAATTTCCTGAGGATTGGTTTTACTCCATATATGGTAATTGTGCTTGTTGACATAACCATTTAACCAGAAATGAGCTTCATCACTAAACAAAATTTTTTGATAAAAAAGTGGCTCAGTTTCCAATTTATTTAGGCACCATTCACCAACAAACGACGCTTATGTTGTGTCGCTTATGTCTTGTGGCTTCAGTTCTTGTATCACTTGCATCTTGTATGGGTGTAGACCATCTTTACATAAAAGTTTCCATGTAATGGATGGACAAAGTCCAAGTTGTTGGGAACGGTGATGAATAAACACATTCAGATCTTCTTCAACACTATCACTGATAGCACCAATATTTTTGACTATACATATAGATCTTTGTCTTGTTGGTTTTTCATTGATTAGAGTAAATGTTTTTTTTTAATTTATCAATAGTTCAACAAATAAGTTGCTATGATGGATGATTATGTGCACCATAAAAATTACAAAGTGTTCTATATATTTGGCGAACAGAACATTGATTTTGGAAATATATTTTCACAATTTGTAAACGTTGTTGCGGCGTCAATTTTTCCATGATCATTTGCCAATGCTCACTGATCTAAAATGTCATCAAAACAAAGCAAATGACAGCTATCTCTATCAAAAGTTCTGTCACTATAAAAAACACCCAATACATGGGTTTCAACACTTTTTTCACAGAAAATTGAAGAAAATTAATCTGTTTTTCTGTTAATTCCAATTTTATTATACATAATAAATAAATAGGTGATTTTAATTAAATGTGTAAATTATTACTTAATCTTATCTGTAAATTTCAGTTAAATGCCAATCTAAATTATTCACTTTTGACAATTTTTTTTTAAAAAGCCAGTTCTTTTTAAAGGCAGAGGTATGTGTGGTAATTAACAGTTCTGGTAGGAACAAAGCCCTCGGTTTCAATGGAATCGTAGTGCAGTTTTTGTCTGCTCTGTTGGAATTTGTGTTGGTACTTTCTGTAGAATTTTTAGTAAGATCCTCTTTCCTGTCTATTTCCCAGTTTGTTGAAAAAAGGTGTTCTTAAATTGTTGTTTAAAATTGTAATAAGGAACTCACCATGAGCTCTTCTTAAAAACCTTGAACATTCTTGCCAGATATTGGAAAGGTTTTTGAGAAGGTTTTGTATCTTCGTATTAGTGATAGAATATCACTGAGGTTAAACTCTAGAAAGTTGCTAATGGATGATTCGTATGGTTTTTCCCAGGCAGGGGCACGGAAGTTATTCTTAAGGTTATGAGCATTGTTTCTTCTAGTGAGTCTCAGTATGTCTTAGGTTTTTTTTTTGACATATCGGTGAGTTTTTAATAATTTGTGGTGGCCCTCTGCCCTGTTTCAGCTGCAGAAGTGTGATTGTACACAGAATGATCTGAATGTGTTATATAGTTATTTTAGCAATCAATCAAGACATCATTCTTCAAGGTGGCGTTTCAGAACTAGGAAAGATGCTATCTAAAGTTAGTGCACAGGGTAATGTTTTAGAACCCCTTCTCTAGGTTGTTGAATTCAATTCTTTGATGTGGTTGAGGTAATCTAATGGATGATGTCATTATACAGATAGCTTTTGCTGGTTAAAGGAGATTGAATTCAGGGCAGCCAAGGCATGCAAGATACTTATGAAGTTTTCAACATAAGATGATGTTTAGACCAAATAAAACAATGCTGTTGCACAAGAGGAGACTGACTATTACATGATGACCTCATGTATCAATGGCAGGTCATCAAATCAGGTAAGTCCCATTACAGAAATATCTAGGTTTTATCCTTGATGAGAATCTTTGATTCAAGGAGCACCTACAATGCATTACCATAAAGGGTTTTAATGCTTTCTTTGGTGTTTTAAGAGCAGCTCACCCTGATTGGTGGCTTAATTTCAGAACCATGCTTGTTCTAAATGAGGGTGAATTAGAATCTATAATGTTGTATGCTGCATCTGTCTGGGTTCACTGAATGAAGTACAAATGTTACAGTAATATTTTGTTGAGAGCCCAGTGTTTCCTATTGTTATCTGTGATTGGGGTGCCTTTAGACTGTCTCACAAGAGGTGGACCTTGTTATTTCTGGCATTAAGCTCATTGATATCCTTGCAATTGAATGCTAATTACGTTATGATGCTAAGAAGGTTACCTCTGGGCACATAAAAGATATAGACGACCAGGGTTTTCATTTATGGCAGGTCAGGTGGACTGAATCTTTCAATGGTCGTTACATGCGTGGTATTTTTCCTGATGTGTAAAGTATGCAGGTTGTTAGGTGGATTTCCCCCAATCAACATATTACACTTTCTTTCTGGACGGTGCTTTTCAAGTTTGATTGGCCAGATTTGGTCTGATTAACTTCACCCTTGTGTCTGGACCATTGATGATATATGCCTTGTCTTATATATCATCCCCAGGTATGAAGGCAAACATAACAAAGTTGTTAGAGAGCTTGCGAGGTTCAATACTGATTCTGATCTGCAAGTTAATTGGACAACCAAAAGGGAATGAAACATAGTTGCAGGCTTCCTGAGATTCTTAGCCCTGAGGGAAGCTGATGCTGATATGGATGTATAGATAAGAGTACCAACCTGGGTGGTTAGGGGCCCACCTGCATGCTTACTTCATTAAGATATACGTTTTGGGATCAAGTCCCAGTTAGCTGAGATAATCGCTGTTAGGATGAGAGTGGATGGTGGAAAATTATGTGATGGAGCTGCAATGTGAGAAGGTGTAGGGATTGTTCTTGCTCCTGAAAGCAGACCAAAGTAGAGAGAGATTTGTAGAGTATTTTTCATTCTAAGCTTATTAAATTTCTGAATTTGTTTCTTGCTTTTTAAGTAAGTCAAGAGAACTTTGAGTAAATGGAATTGTAGGATAAAATTCTCATTGTTGCAATCAGTACTTGTTTTGTTGGGATATCAGAATAGTATTTTTGGTGTTTAAAGACTCAATTAACTAATGATCTGAGTGCATAGTCTAATTAAAGTTAGATATGGAAAGAGTTTTTGTGTGAAACCTTCAGTGTTATAGGAAGGTGTGGGATCATGCTTCTGCAAATCAGTAAATTTGATAGTTGAGGGTTCTAAGTTATGGTAGGTGAAGTTAGTTGAAAGATGGTAATGTTTGCCAAGGTATTTGCATTGGTGGCATCCTGACAGAAGCCAATGCTGATCAGGCCAAACTGATTACTTGTAATGTGTTATAAGGTTTAGAGGGTCTGAAAAGGTTTAGAGGGCCTCTGGTAAAGGCCATCTGGTCTAATAATAGGGGAGAGGGTGACTGGGATTGCCACAAGGTGGGTGTCTGGGATCATGATGTTTAACTTTATTTTTGTTTTTCTTGTATACTTTCCTTGAAAAGCCTAGTTTTTTTATTCCTATGAAATTTTCAGATTATAATCTCATTCAACTATTTGAAATAGATACTGCTTTACATAGCTTTGTATTCTGCAAGCATAATGAGTTTATAAATATTTCTTAGAAAACTACTTATCTGAATCGATCAAAGAATTCCATTTTTAAGCATCTTTTCCATCTATCTAAAACAAATAATAGTTTTTCTGTCAAACAGACTTTTCAGTACTCTTATTACATGCTTGGATATCCCCTATAATCAATAAATTTCCACAAAACTGTACTTCAAATATTGAGAAATGCTTTAATTAAATTTGCAAAAGGTAGTATATTTTAAAGCTGTATTGTCATTTTTTTTTTGTGATAATTTGCTTCAACGTAAAATTTACATCTAAACACAACTTTCTTATTAGAAAAACCTGGTTGTTTTCACTCTATTGTTAATTATAATAGTTAACAGATTAAAGTAATACCCATATTGTTCACATCCGTCAACAATCTTTTTTCAAAGATAAATCGCTTTTTATTTCACTATTGAGTGGAAGTTGTATGTCTTTTCCTCACATATTAAACAGTTGTAGTAAACATAGATTTAGCAAAATTCCTCCATTTTTATCCCACTTAGCCCTAGCACTTTTCTATTTTTAACTTTTTTAAATATCAATAAAATTATGACTATACTACATGATTATAAAAGTAAAATGTTTCCATTTATGACCTAATAGTACTTATACATCTGGAAAATTATCTCTTAAATGTCATCTTGAACAAGGAAGTTAAGTAAGGTTAAAATGCTACTTAATGAAGCTGAACATTTCTACATTTAAACAGCACTTTGTGTTCTATTCCTTGGACAAAAATGTTATATAGTCATATAACTTGTGGTATTCTATTGTTGCTAACATGTCTATTGGTAAAAATGCCACAATAGAAATTAGTTTAAAAAAATAGAAATTTACATATGTGAAAATAGACTTTGAAAATAAACAAATATTTAATTCTTTAAAAATTTGCTGATATGATGCATTAATTTCAAATATTATGAATGTTCTAAAATCTAATACCTTCTAATTATAATGATTATTTACTTTTTTAATAATAATTTGATGCATAAAACTTACCAAAAAAAAACACAGTACCAAAAATGAGAACTCCACAGAGTGCAAGCAGTATACATCGAATTGACCTCATTTTTGACTCCGGCTTAAAAAAAGTTTATTTTATTAAAATATTTATATATTACTGTTGACAATAAAAATAATTTGCATTAATACTACGCCAAAAATAAATTTATCAGCAACATTATTACTATTGTTTTTATTATTTGGAGTAATAATATCAGTTCCAATTGATTATAATCATAATACAATCTGTGTCTTATGTAAGGCACAATAAACATCTCTTATAAATTTCCATCACTTCATGTTTATTAGTTAAAACCATTATCAAAACAAAAATATCATGATAATTAAGTTAACTATATTACAAGTTCTGTAAATGTGGAATTATTTCATGAATATTAATTAAAACTATCGAACTGATTATGGCATATTAATTTTTTTTTTGCTTTCATGGAAATATAGGGCAAAAATTTTTTTATATTCCTTGGACAAAATATGCCATGTGAAAAATGGCGCACCTGACTGGGATTTTAATATAAGATCAAAGAGAAAATAGATTAATTACTTAAAAGAACAACTTAATTTTAACAAAAACAAACACTAAAGAAGGTTTTCTTAAGTTTGTGAACTTCCAAACATGTTTATTTCTGAAGTCATATTCAAATAAAAAACATTATAAACAAATATTTTATTTTGATTGATACATAATACATTTTATAGATCATGTCAGGAATGAGGAAAATCACTACTTCATGGATAAAAAAGAAGGAACTATTCCAAAAAATTTGCTGGATTTACCAAGAAAAACCATGGTAAAACCTTGAGTAAAGCAGCATCACAAAATACACAGTTATAAAATAAATAATGGATTAGAGTCCACATTAATTATTTAAAATACAAACACATGAAATAATGTCAAGATATTAAAAAGTACAAAAAATAACATCAAAATTAATCACAATTCAGAAGACGTTAATAAAAATATTTTTACCAGAAATAAAATAAATTTAATTTATTTATTTATTTTCAAATTGTATGGGATGCAGAAAAGTCAAGGTTTTTTTTGTAATTACTATTGTTTAAAAATTCATTTACAGTAATATTCTTTCTGTAAAAGAAAATTTTTTAATTGTATTTTAAATAAATTTGCAGAAAGATTTTTTTAAATGGTTTAGTAATTTATTAAATGTATATCAATGGAATCATAATATGGCCTTTTCTTTTAGGCAAAAGTATTGAGCTGATTTACATGAAAACAGTTCTGTTGTCTGGTTTAATAGAGGTAGATATTATTTTTAATTTTTTAAGAATAAGTGAGTATTTTTTTAACAAAGCTTGCCCATTTTCAAATATAAACATAAGGATAATTTAAAATTTATAATTTTCTAAATATCAATGTACATGATTCATGAATAATTATAATCTGGGAACTCTTATTTATAAATATTAATCACACAAATTACATTCTATTATAACAAATGTTGCCAATCAATAAATAATGTTATGCCAGTTGTAGTATGATCCAATTAAATTCAGCATAACATAATGTACTTGATTATTAACAAAAACATCTATGAACTCACCAAAGTAGCAATCTTAATACAATGGTGGTCCCAGAGATTAAAACAATATACCGTAATACATTGTGCAAATATTTGAACATTTTCTTATGATTTTATGTTTTATATTTTATTTATTTTTTTTTTTAATGTAGACCTAATTCAATTATTTTCAAAGTTCTATCACACTTTCTGTTCCAAATTAGCTCGTCTGAGCTGGTTATTAAATAATAAACATGACTAATTTTCTTATTATCTGGAAATGTACTTCATTCTTATAGATATTTTTAATACTTTAATCCAGTCTTCTTTGATATTGCAGACTGCATTATTGTTAAAGTTACTTTTATTCAAATTTAGGTAACTTGTTTAGAATGTGGTATTTGATGTATTTTATCTTATGCAAGTTGTTTTGGTCTGATTTAGGATTTCTATAAATTTTGTACTGTTTGAGTGTGTTAAGTTCATGAAGTTTTTTAGCTGTATGAAAAAGTCACATTTTGTACTGAATATCTGTGCATGTGGTTGTTACAACATCCAAATTGCTAATTTTACCAAAATTTAGTATGCAAAAATCATGACTTCAACATAATTATACAAAAAAAATTTATAAAACAAAAAACTAAAAAAAAAAACTAGCAAAATTAGTCCTCTGATCTCTGTGGATGAGTGGGGGATCTCAAATTTCATCCATAGTTCCCAGGTTTGAATCCTAGTAAGGCATGGAATTTTTCATACACTACAAATTTCCATCTTCATGTTTCCATGTACAAGCTTCTGTGATGAATAAAGTCACCCAAAAAAAAAAGAAAAGAAATCGATTTTATTTCGTTATCATTTTATGACATGAACCATTAACAACCACTGCCATCTGCAATAACATTTATGAAGAGATGGGTTTACTTACAGTTTTGAAAGATTTACAGAAAAAATATCTCCAGGTAGAAAGAGAGTAATAATTTTTATTATTTAATAAAACTATTATTTCATCGTGCTGATACACATGATAAAATGATTATGTCTCCATAAATCACTATTTTCAACAAATTATAACTTTTTTATCTTAGTATTATCAGAATTTTCTCTAGTTGCACCTTGCTACAAAAAACATTTTTTAAAACATTTTATCACATAGGAAAAATTAATAAATAACTAAAGTAGATCTAGTGTTTTGATCATTACATAATAATATGTTGTTAAGATTACATCAGGAATGGGTATATATACTGTTCTACAGATAAAATCAAGAACTACCCCAGCATTTGCCTGGATGGATCAAGGGAACCTGTGGTAAAACTTTGTCAGAATAGAATCACAAAATAAACAATTAGTTATAAAATAAAATATAAATGCCATTTAAGTCCATAGAGATTATTTAAAATATTATAACAACAATAGGTAATATTTAATAACTACATGAAGATAAACATAAAAAATAGCTCGCAATTAAAAAGTTAATAATGAAAAATATTTTAGTACATATTTATGTATATGTTAAATGGAATGTAGAATGTTCAGGATTTTCTTAAGTTTGTAATTAATATTATTTAAAAATATTATCTATAAAAGAAAATTAACAATTTTATTTTTTAATAAATTTGTGGGAAGATGTTTAAATGGTTGATAGTGTATTAAAAATGGCATCAGAGTCATAATTCTTGTAAGCTGAAGTACTTACTGTATCAAGTTACAAAAAAAAAATACAGTTCTGTTATCTGAATTGGTAGAGGTGGATATTGTTCATTTTTTTAAAGAATAATTTGCTATTGTGTAACAAAAATTGCATATTCATCATCAACATTCTCGTAAACATAAGAATTTGTTAAATGTTAGAATTTATTAAATATTGGTCTACATGTATCATCTTTATGGTCACAATCAGTGATCTGACTGCTCATTTTTGCATCTTGAAAATTTTTTCTTACCTTCTGAGAGAGCTCCAAGAGATGATGTTATACTTTGTTATGCTTAGCATTTTAATAAAGCTTCTAAACAAAACTATCTGGTTTGAGTTTATTGCAAATGAATGTCCATGCATATTGCAAGTAAAATTTGCAGTAATTACTTTTTTCTTTTAGTAAAGCAAATTCTAATGATTCAAATGTACACAGGAAGAATTAAAGAAATTTTTATGTAGCGTGCAATATTATTATCAAAATAACATGTTATATATAAACAAGTGGTTAATACCATCACCATATATATATATAATAATAATATTTTGAATCTAACTAATTTAATCTATTACAGCAAACCTAGTTTTATAAAGTAAGGAATTCAATTAAACACATTATGATTCATAAATATTTTTAAAATAATTTTTCATATTTTTTTTTCAATTTAGAATTCTTTATTTTTATTTGTGCCGTAATGAAGCCAAAATAAACTGAAATATTTAATTTTATTACTGCAATACAGTTTGTGTGTATACTACCCAAACATTAATTAATCATTAAATAGATCATGTCAGGAATAGTAGCCCACAGATATCAGAAATAAACTCCTCGAGCATTTATCTGGAAGCATCAAATGAAACCTTAGATAAACTTTTACTAAAACAGCATTGCAAAGAACAAAATTATTAGTAAAAAAGTATGTGTTATTTGTTGTCAATATTAATAATTTTATGAAATGTAATACAACTGTGAACATAAATAAATAAATTAAATTAATACCCAATAAACTAACAATTTTGAAGGCATTATTAATATTTTAAAATATTTGAGTGCATTACACATAAACACAAAATATTCAGATTAAATATTTATTAAAAATCAGTGAAGTTATTTTTGAAAAGGTAAATGTTTAAATAAAATGATCAAAGATCTTTCTGATAAGTAATTTATTAAAATTAAGTACCAAAGGGTAATTAATTCCTTTTACATGTTGTTTATAGTGTGTGTCGTTAAAATGGTTATGTTGTCTGATTTGATACAAATGATTACTGTAATTTTTTAAAGAATAAATTATGGCTAAATTTTTGGAAATGTCACCACATTTAATTTACTAAAAAACATGAATAATATTACTGGCAAGATCTAATAACTCTTTCTTGCGTCCTATATGAAAACTTATTAATTTTTTGAAGTAGGCCCAAGATATTACCATGTATTATAAATGGAAGTTTATGAAGGTATAATAATATTTAAAATAATGATTCCGAGTCGATAGATTGATTAACTTACTCCAAGACAAAACAATATATTTTAATCTTTTCCTCTTCATAAAAATGAAATAAAATTTTCATGTAACAAGATTTATTTGAGAAAACAATGCAAAGGTCTTATTCTCTCTCAAAATTAAATAGTTACATTTCAACCAATGAATGAATTTCTGAACTACTAAGAATTTTGTAATTCATATATAAGTATGCATTAAAGGATTACTGTGAGAATCCCATTAGAATTTTAAAGAATGGGTGAAGTAGATGTGAGAGTAGTCATATCTTATTAAAAAAATATAACTCACTTGCTATAAAGTAATCCTTATATACACAAGTTGTATAGTGTGCAGCTTGATAATTTTCATTTTATAACTATACAAAATTTAAATGGATATAAGTGAATTTTTAATTAGCAGTAGAGTAGTCAATGTTTACAACCTGAAATTCAAAACACTACTCCAGACAAAATAAATAAAGAAACTAATCAATAAATAAAAGTGGAAAAAAAAGATTTTGAAAATATTTACTGTATCTGATTTATTAACCATTATTAAATACGCAGAATACAATTATTAATAGAATTTTTTTTCTCTTTTTTTTTTATTAGTAAATTTGTCAAAATAACCATACAGATATTTTAAATTAATTAAAATAAATTTAGACCATTTAATATTAATAATAATTAAAATTAATTTAAAGAAGTGCTTTAAAACAAATTTTAAAATGTCATTTTAAAAAAAGGTAGAAATGCTGTTGAGAAGATATACTTGTATCCTGTTAAAAGATATAGAAAATATAAAACCAAAGGTTTTCTTTTAGGTTATTTTTGTCTTATTTATATGTGATGGTAAAACCAAAAATTAAATGAACAAATGATTTAAGAAAATGATACTGATTAAAAAAAATTATTATTGTTAAATTTTCATGAATAAACAAGATACCAAATTTTTCTCAATACTGTAAGCATGATAAGGTACATATGGATTTGATGAGATTAAACAAAAAATTATAATATATTATTTAGTACTTGTTAAGCTCATATGCTTGTTACCAGTTTCCAATTTTAGGCTTTTTAGAAATTTCTGAAAAATTTAACAAATACTGAATTATGTTTATATTTCATCTTTTGCTAAAGTATTCAGAAAAATATACCAATAAGAAAATTATATCATTAACAAAATCAGAAAAAAATTCTGATAAGATCATTTGACTCCCCATCATTATTTTTTGAGAATTATATTATTCAAGCTTGATTCAGAATTAAAACTAACCTGATCTAGTGTCATTAATTATTAAGCGGATCAAGAGTAACATCTGAATAGTCAGACCGGTAGATTTTCATTTTTATATGATTGTATCAGAATGTTCCTGAACTTTAATTTCTTTTAGCTCATCTGTCTGTATAAATTATCTCTTTAGGCCTACTAAATGCTACATATTTACTTATTAATATGTTCACTTATACTATGTTTCACTTATTCACAAATTTTTGCTGTTATTTTTTTTTCAGTAACTTATTAAAATTGATGTTAGAATGATAATAATAATAATGATTGCAAGTTACTTTAAACTTGTTAAATTTCTGTAGTTTAATATGAGTAAACAAAAAAAATTCAGATAAATTTAATAATTAACATAATTAATAAATAGGATGATGTAGCTCACACTCTGATAACGTCACTACATATGGAATGAATGAGAAAAATGCTCTTATTAACACTTGTATATTTTTGTAATTGTCATTAAATAATTCATGAATAAATTAGATATTTGTTGATACTTCAGCTAGAATTTTTGTTTAAATCTGAAAAAAGTTCACTTATTTACAAATTTTCACAACCATAATTTTGAAGCAGCTGGTTTAAATGACTGTGTATATCTGTACATAACAAAATTTGCTGTGATTAATTCCATACATTTTTTTTTTAATTTTAAAGCTAATTAAATTAAAAAAAGTAATAATAGTGCAAGACTAATTGTATGACTGCATTATATAAATATTAATTAGTGATATCATTTATTAAGCAATCTGTCCATCCATATTTTAAGATTATAAAAAAATAACAGATTACTTTGAAATGTTATCTGTTAATAATTATTATTAGTTTTATAATTTGTTTGATAACATCAAAAAATGATTAACACAAACATTCATTTAAAAATAGAAATCCCTTTTCATACCATATCATCCATAGTTTTCTTTAAAATGTAATTATTTTATTTATTTAATACAGACATAAAAAGTTTTTTCAATTATTCAATATATATTTAAAAAGCTTCATTCGTTTTAAATATTAGCGTATGTACATTCACGTATATTCTATGTGTACATTGAGACATCGTTATTTACGATTCATTTTAAAAATAACAGATTCATATACCATTCAAAAAACAACAGTTTCTTGCTATTACTTCCACCACTTTGAATGATCATATACATTTTTTTATCATCTTTAATGTAATCCGTTTATCATCTGAGCAAATAATCTGCTGATTTGTTAACTCAATGAGTAATGTCACCAAAAAGGGTTTAATAAATTAAATTAAAATTTAATGCATGTAAGTATTATTATTCATATAATTTTAAATACATGCAAGTTATTAAACTATGGTAATATTTTTCTTTATTTAATAATAGAATATTTATGAAAAAATATTAGTTTTGTTTACCTTTTTTTAAGGCATTGCATTTAAAAAAAATTATCTTTTTTAAAAGACTATGAAAAAGCTATTTTTATGAAGTAGAGGCATCAAATAAATAAGTAAAGATCCATTTACTCATATTACATGAATCTACACTATTTTCTTTAATAAATTAAGCTATTAAATCATTTTTTTTCAATTTAAATATTAAATATATTTTATTAAAAATATTACAATACATGTACTGCATTATTCATAAAAATAATAAATAGATATATGTTATAGAACATAGATGTCTATGTTCTATGTGTTACGATTGTTACTTGTTACATATACATAAAACATATGTTATTTGCAATTGTTATGTTATGACTTATATGTTATAGAAAATAATATTAAAAAAAACCACTGGATCAGCCATGTACGAAATCATTGTGCTTCGTACCTCCTAACATCATTCTCATCACTGAATAAGTGAAAAGCAAGTGCTTGGAACAGGCATGTGCTATCTCCTCTGATAGGTTTATCTGTTTGGGTTATTAATGTGTCATTGACAGTTATCTTTTCAATTGATATGTTTATTCACTTTTTGAAACACTACACTAACCTGTTGACTCATAAAAAAATCATATGACTTCTTTTTTCTTAAATGCTTATAAACGATCGGTAGGAAGAAGCATCACCAACAAATAAGAGCCAGGAGAAAGAACATGCTTACATGATGATGCCCGTCAAAAAATCATAAAATTTTTTTCTTAAATGTTTATAAACAATAAATAACAACATTAGTAATAAATTTAAATTAAATTAAAAAATTAAATTATTAATAAATTTTACTACCATAATCCATTCATTCAATATCAATTGATCTTAAAATACAAATATTTTTGACACAAATAAATCGATGCTGAAAATACTATCGATTATTCATTTGAACAAATTAAAATCATGTATTTGAACCCCTTAAAATCAAAATTTTGTATAATCCTTTCTTAGTGCATGCCTACTTAAAGATATGAAGGTACCCTGAAAATTTCAAGTCTCTATCTACAATAGTTTTAGCTGTACATTGATTATGAGTCAATCAGTCAGGACATTCTCTTTTATACATTGAAATAGACACATGGATGCCATGAAACAAATGTGTTTGTAATCACATTATGTTTTAAATTGAAGAGAAGAAGCAACATTATTGATGTTCTGACCACTAAAGAAATTGTGTTTGGAACAGATTCCTATTATGGTTAGTTAAAATCAGACAAAAGATAGAATATTTTCATTTATATATACAAAGTGTTTATAAAGTATGGTCCCCTTAAATAAATTTTCAACTGTTACCATAAAAATATTACATTTTAGCAAATTGTTTCCTACATTGAAACAATCTATTCTGCAATATGATTCCAGTCCTTAAGAAACAACTCAAACATTGTAAACAGGATAACATTGTAACACATAATTTTAAACGTCATTGAAAAACAAAAATTTTGTCATAAAAAACTTTTGACGACAACCTTAAACAAAATGATAGCTATTTAATGTTTTTTCAGTTAGTTTCAAAAGTATCTAGTTTTTTTTAAATGTAAACACTTAAATAATTGCTCAAAAGGGAAAAACTAGAAAAATAACATTTAGAAAATGCTACTATCTTAAAACAATCTGTTTCTCAGTATAGGACTGTTATTTCAAGTGTACATTTGGTTACTTTTAAACTAGCTGTGAAAAATATTAAATGATTACTATTCAGATTGTCATAGCCTGAAATTTTTTATGCCAACAATTTTTGTCCTTCAGTATGTTTTAAAATGATATCACAAACATAATTATTCCCTTTCCTTTTAAAATTGTTGAGTTCCCCTAAGGGCTCATACGTATACACAATACATATGCAAAGGCAGAGTTAGGCTCTTTCTGTTACTTAACCTGTTGAAAGCAATAAATGTAAAACAATTATTCACAAAAAATTAAATAATCCTTGAAGTGTAGTCTTATTTAAGATCAACAGTTTGATCATTAAGACACAGATAGAGGATCTGTTCAGAGAAAAAGAAAGTGGCTAGACTTGATATTGTAGCAATTTAGAAATTAAGGGATCCTCATATATCAGTAGAGTCCTACATCAAGCTCAAAAATAATTTTGAAGTTCAATAAATTCAAGAATAAAGAAAGAACAATATTTTTATAAATGGGGAGTTGAGAGGTAGTGAATGACTGAGAAGGCTTTTGTAGACAACCAAAGAGATGCATGGAAAGAGAACAATAAAGAACCATGTTTTCATTGAAACAAAAAAAGAAAGGAAAAATGAAGCAAAGATTGCTTCAAAATCAAAACAGTAGATCAGAAGAAAATTCTTTGGAAAAGCAATAGGTTGTGTTGAAAATATATTTTAAAAAACTGAGGAAGACAGAACAGTGATAACACTTAGGAATTATTCATTACAATAATACTTTTCATTACAGGCTTCCAAGTTCAAATATTGGAAAAAACAAAGATTACAAAATTTTAATAGGCAGACAGAAAATACTGAATGGATGGAAGAATCATGTTGTTGAATGCTGCTCTCCCAAAATGCAGAAACAAGTACATAAATACAATTTTTCTATCGCCCATAGTTTTAAATAAATTACGCTTCAAAAAAAATTAGGGAAAATGTAGTTAAAATCTTTCAAATTTATAATTTTGCATGGCCATACCTATGTTAGAATGATTTCGCTGATGATTTTCTTTTATAAATAGCCTCAGGCACATTCCAAATTAATTTCCAACAGAAATCAGTTAGTATGTTAGTATTCCATTTCCCTTTATAGCTTTTCATCACCGAAATGTCTTGGAAACATTCACTGTGTTTGTCACTTATGTCTCCGAGGTTGTCCAGGAAAAAATCCAGATGTGAGTGGAGGAAATGTATTTTCAAAGACATATTACATCCCATAGCTCTGTATGAAGTAAGAAGTTGATTAACAATATCGTGGTAATAGTTGGATTTTTGTTTGCCGAGAAAATTTTTACAAACATCTTTAAATGAAGCCCAAGCTGCACTTTCTACATTATTTAATATCGAGTTGAATACATCTCTTTGACCAACTCAAATATTTATTTGAGGACCAACAAATATATTCCTTCTTTAATTTTTCCTTCACTTAGATTTGGAAATTTCTGCCTGATGTACAAAAATCCAGGACTATCCTTCTTCATTGCTTTTACAAAATTTTTCATTACTTTTAGCTTGATATGGTGAGGGGGTAAAAATATTTTTTTGGGTTCAATTAATGGCTTATGAATAATATTTTTCCCATTTGGAATTAAGTTATCTCGTTTCTTTCACTCTTTGGTATATAATGTTTATCTCTAGCTCGGTTGTCCCATTAGCAAAGAAAACTCATGTACTTAGTATAGCCTAACTGCATGCCTAATAAAGTAGCTATAACTTTCAAATCACCACTTATGTTCCAACTATGTTTTTTATAATTTATTTTTTCAATTTATTTATTATTTATCATATCGTTTGTATCTTTCAAATTAATGCCATAAGCAATTGGTATCAAAGAATATTTGTTAGTTGTGTAGCAGAACCACTTCTAAAATATACTTGGACGAATCTATGACAAGGGGCCAGTCCTCAACTTTATGAATTTATCCTAAGTGCAACATAAGCTCATCAATATTTGTGCAATAAACCAAATTATTTTCATCAATAAAGTACTGTGAAAGTTATTTTTGTCAGTTTCAAAAGCCCAAAAATTTTGTATGTTTTTGAAGTAAATTCCAACCTTGCAGCCTTGATCCTAACAGTTCAGCTTGATTTTTTGATAAATTTATATCCCTAACCAAGTCATTTAATTCACCTTGTGATTTAAGATGTGGCTTATTGGAAGATAATTCAAAATCAAAATCATTGTTGTGTTCTTCAGTACTACCTGATTCTTAATCACTTCTTTCGAAACATACATTCACAGGTTGCTCAGAAACTGGAATAATTTCACTGTGAGGTACAGGCCTTATTGCAGATTGCAATGAAGGATATTTTACAGTATATTTAGATTTTTTAAAAATTCCACACACTTGTTAAACAAAAGTAACAATCGGTTACATGATCCTTTGGTTTATGCCAAACCACAGGTACACCAAATGGCAAAGCCTTCCGCCATGTACCTTTCAGCCATCCTCTTAAATATGCAGAACGATTAGTGTATACACGTCTTACCCTGATCATCAATTTTATACTGAAAGTACAAATAATATGTTTTTTTTAATTAAAGGTGTAATGTTTTTTCTATTTGATTTTACGGTAAACTCACCAGATACATAACAAAAGGCATCCATATCATTTACACAATTTTGAGGCATTATGACACTGCACTATTAACAAACTTAAGACAGCGATAAGACTGAACAAAATTAATTCATTCCTAAATCCAGTGCTTAATACAAACGACACAGCTGTGTTCTCAGCTGCATGGTTTGACCTGCACAGACATGATTAATCTTGCCCATGAAGGCTCACTCTTCAGAATTAGATATGATATGATAATGTGTGACCATGATATGATTTAATTCTTTGTCTAGTATTGTTTATTTATAGCTTACAAATTATGTTAACAAAGTTAAGCAATAAAAAATGAGCTAACAAAATATAATATAAGAGCTTAAAATGCTAACTGTATGTAAAAAAATGACAAAAATCCTTTAATTAAAACTAAAAAAAATTTTCAAAAATGGTGGGTGATAGAAAGATTTTGAGTTCATATTCATTTTCAGCATCATAAAACAGATTAAAATGATGTATCGCATGTTAGGTAACAAAAAATATGTTTGTTAGTTAATTTATTAAAATAGTAATAAAGATATGATAACGCCAATTCTCATGTAAGCTGAAGTATTGTGACAAGTTAAAAAAACTCAGTGCTTTCATTTTTAAATTAAAGGGAGTTAGAGATGATTTTGGTGAGGAAAAAAGACTGACAAATTGAAAAAAACGTATTTTTTTTTTTTTTTTTTATCTTTTCATGAGGTAAAGTTATTTTGAAAAGAAATGTTCCAATATTAAAATTTTTGCTAATTTAGAGAGCTAAGAAGAGCTCAAAATAGCAACTCTTCTTCTTCTACTACATTTTTAAAGGCAGCACATGTAAAAAATAAATCATCTCTTTGTAATAATATGAGTAATTTTGTAATTAATAAGTTATAAATGTATCTGTAGAGTTACAGTAGTTAAATCATTTTTCTATCCTAATGATACCCTTCTGATCCTGTGGAATCAGTCTAGAGTTTGTCTGATGAATAGTTTTCTCATAACCAAGTTTTGGTTTTTATTTATATCTTATTACCATAAATAGATAGAAAAGGGAGTGAAATTTAAAAGTATTTGTGATATGTAATATTTATATATATATATATATATATATATATATATATATATATATATATAATTGTTATATAATGTATATATAACAATTATATATTCTATTTTTTAAGATTACCCGATAAACAAATAAACACTTATTTCATAGGATACATTTTTAATATATAAGCAGTCAACAATAGAAATTTACATAATTTATTTTTAAATATTTAATATTTTTTCGATTACACATCTTATTGTTTGTTGTGATTGTTAAATGTATGTAATTCCTACAATGTTTTATAAAATCACTTAACAGAGTAAATAATTCATCATCACTGACTTCATAATGTGATTCACCACTCCCATTTCATCAGCAATATAATTCACCGATTCTGTAACCTCTTTCACAACAGTGATAATAACTGTATGTCAAGAGGAAGTTTATTTACTTGTCATATTATAATTATTATTACTATTTTTGCATAAATATATTTAGTGTTAATAAATGGGGAAGTAAAGTTGTTTTAAATAACAATGTGTGTTTAGCATAATATTAATTAATTAATATGGCAATTTTTTTTCAGTTTTGATTAATAATGTGTTTTTTTTAAATATATTTTTTTTTATTCAAATATTATTATAATATTGCATCATTCCTCAAACTTGTTGGATGTCAAATATGCTTATCAAATGTTCATATTTATCCTTTTATTAAAAAATTATTTTCAGTGATAATATAATGAATGTTATTTTCTCTGATATTTTTCTATCAGTTTTTGTATATATTATCAGTTTTTGTATATTGTGAATATACTACCAAACATAGAGATTTAAACCAAATTACAGTCCAATAAATGATCTAACACTGAGTATTTAGTTATGTGCAGCTGACATCTTAAACTAATTTTACAAGAAATTTCAGGATTGAATTATTCCAGAACTGATTTAGTTACATTAATAATAACATATGATTATGCCTTCAAATTAACAGTAAACAAAAGTAAAGAATAATTTTACAGTAATAAAAACCGATTATTAATGCTTACCAAAAAAACTGTTGTGCTTGTATTATCTTTAGATGATGTAAAAGGAGGCTGAATTTGAGCAGTCATGACAGCAGATTGTTTTATGCAAATAACATCAGTCATTTGGACATAACAATTGTACTGGTTTTGTGACAATATATGAATTGATGACAGCATGGTAACTAAGTTACTAATAAATACACTGTACAGTAATAACAAGCAACACATCTGCTGTTAATTATTCTGCCACATCTGTAGAATAATAAATTTGCATTAATATGTCTCTTTTTTTGAGTAATTAGGTATTTAATCTACAGATTTTATTTGAACAAATTAATCCATATTTCTTCTTATATTTTTAATACATTGTAAATGTTGATTTAATACACTATTTTTTTTAAAAACGTTTAATATATGTGATACATATTTAGAAATTTTAAATTTTCTCAGTTACTGACAAACATTTCACAGTTACAGCATAAATCCCATATGCATATCTGAACAATAATGACATAGTCTGTTGTTTTAAACAAGAAGTGCTTGTATGCAGTATGCGTCACATGAAATGCTTGTATGCAGTATTAAGGTAGTTAATTTAATAAGACAGAATTACCTAACCTCATTTAAACTTAGCTTATTTTGCAAATTACTAAAACTAATTACTGTAGTTACAAAATGTAGGTGTGACAGGAAATCAGGTAATTTTAAAAACACAATGATGATTAATTATTTTTTGTATTTAATTTTTTGAAGATATGAACAAATTTTATACATAAAAGTATTCCAATTTACTCAATAGCATCCTCTTTTTTTAGAATAACATGCATCAATCACCACTATGTTATTGTAAACTCTTCGTAAGTCTTTTGCGCAATTAACCATCATTCTTTACAGCATCTCTGTGAGAATTTGAGTAATGTCTAGGTGGATTTGATGCTTCTACTCCTGAACTGTGTAACTGAATACTTTTCAAATAATCCCAGAGGAACAAATCACTTGTTGAAAGGTTAAATCAGTTATACAAAACTAACATAAAAGCTTATAGCCCCATCTTGTTGAAAAAATTATTATGACAAGTAAGTTCAGGATATAAAATGTTCACTAATATGATTATTTTGGGATAGCAGTCACATCCCTTTTTTCTACAGATTTATATAAAATAAGGTCCATTAATTTCTAAGGACAAAATCACACTACATTGCAACTCTGAAACTGAAATGCTGCAGGGTTTGTAACAAACAAAACACAGATGTTTTACTATAACAAAACCTGTCCAATGCAATGAAAATTAACTTTATCACTCATTAATAAAAATTCTACTTCTTTTTTAAGTTTCGCTAATCAACTATAAAAACATTTGGCAATCCATGTAATGCACTACTACCTTGGATTTTTTAGGTACGGGCCATAGGTCTGTATGTTAAAGCCACTAAGACAGCCCAAAGCGATGCGGAGTAGTGATATGAAAGAACAGCATGAATTCTGTTCAATGGCTTTTTTCACTGCCACAAAAATTCAGGTCTAACCTTCTATTCTAATGTATAGCTTCAAAATTTGAATCCAAATCAACTGTCATTTATTCCTTGATAGTAGTAAATGACCAAGCAGGACAATTGCAATGAACAAACTATCTTCATGTTTTCTTCACTGAGCTGCTGGGTAGTAATAACTATCCATTTTTAAGTTGGAACCTTCTAGAGCAGTACTGCCACATCATCTGATTCACTGGCACATTTGTACAATTTAAATAAACAAAAAGAAATGTAAATTCAGGAAAAGTTTTGGTACAAAAATTAATTTTTTTTCAAAATATGCTGTTTACTATTTGGCTGAAAGAGAGTTCTTTCTAGATCAACAACCAATAGTTTCTGACAGATATAAATAATTTGATTTCTCATCAATAAAAGTATGGAAACAAATCTAATGCTCTATTGAAGTCACAGAAGAATTGAAAATTAAATATTTTTACATACAAAATTTAAAATATTTTTTGAAAACTGAGAAATGGCCATGTCAGTGACTTTATTTCATAAAACCATGCCGATAGTTTGTTAATGCGGTATACCTTTCAAGAATAGTTAGAAGTCGATTTTTCATAATTTTTAAAACACTAGATAATACCCACAAAAACGAAATTAGTCTATAATTTTGTAAATTACGTGCCGAACTTCTTTCTTAAAGAGAGGAATATCAATAGAAGTAGTAAGGCAACTAGGGAATACTACGTAGCGGAATGATTAATTAATTAAATATGTAAGTTGGATAACAATAACTTCTTTTAAAATACTAGCAGGAATATCATCGACATTCACGGAATATTTATTCTTTATACTTAAAATATAGGTTTTAACTTTGGATTTCAACAGAGAATAAAAGTTCAGATTCATCAAGGAAACTATTCTAGGTTTTTTTAAAATGTATCCATAATATTATTTTGCTTGAATAACTGGAAAAGCAGTTATTAAATTCATCTACTATCTGAATAGGATATGAGAAAAAACGTTAAGTCAGAATCCTTTCGAATGTTTGGTGAGATTATCAGACCTGCTTTATTTTCAAATCCGCTTTCACTTTTGATAACTATCCACAAATATTACCATCTGATATTAGATTTATTTTTTTAATTAAATATTAAATTATCATAATAGATATAATAGTTTAGTAGTACGGACAACTTTAGCGTAAATTGGTTTATAATTTTCTCAAATAATTCTGTAAGTTGTTGGAAAAAATAATATTTACACATTTCAGGCAGATTTCTTAACGTACAGCTAGGTACAATTTGCTTAGTAACTCGTGCATTTCTTTTTTTATATTTTAACGGATTATTTTTTTACTAAAGAAAAAACTAGTAAGAAAACCCTTAGAAACTCTAACAAGATTTTTAAATTTTTTATCAAAACTAATTTTTTATTACTTTCCAGTTTGTTTCCGCCAACAAAGTTTTCAACTTACTGATTGAATCTTTATTGATCACCCTTTCGGAAGAATAAAAGTAATCATTTTCTAGTCGCGCATTTTCAGTAATAACTTCTACTGCAATTTGACAATTATGATCCGAAGATCGTAATCTGCAAAAAAGAATCGAAATTTATATTTCGGTAAGTTTGTAAATTTATTGTCTATACCGGTGGCCGAAGTCTTTGTAATTCTGATTGACTGGGAGATCGAAATATTTAGACCTACCAAATGAAACTGAATTAATAGTTCTGAATTCGTCACATGACTAGAATTCTCTAAAAAATTAATTTTAAAATCGAAATGCTAAGATATTGAATTTATTAGGAATTTTAAAAGAGTTTCCAAAAGTTAATGTTGAAAAGTTTCAAAAGAACCAGGAAATCTACAAATTACCATCATAAACAAGCTTAGACCAGGACATTGAATATCAGTCGAAATTAATGTATTCAGCTGACATGCGGTTAATTTCAGCTTTAATAAAAAGAGAGTTTTTAACAAAGACTGAAAATTCCTTCATTAAACACGGGTAACTTTTAATGAGAAGCTCTATAAAAAGCTTCCACAAGCTTGAAATTACCGAGCTAAGAAATGTTTTTTGTTGGTCAAAAAATGTTCTGAAAAAACATGCAAAATCTGGTGAGTCGTTTAAAATAAATATTTCAACATCTTCGTTCTTATTTTATCTTTTGAGTATTTATTAGAGAAATTTTAATGTTAGTATGGTTAATGTTTTTCAGGGAAGAGGAATCAGCGTTTTATATTTTAAAGAGATTAGGATCAGTTTGACTAGCGATGTTATATGTATTAATGTTATTAGAATTTAATGTATTTCTAGGCAAGACTTGTTATATTGTTAGATAACAAGTTATGTAACGGTTAGATTACGGTTGAAGGAATTCTGTCACGGGAGGTATGTAAAAGTTAAAGAGAAGAATCATTTCCAAAACAGAAAAAATGGAAGTTAATAATTATTTTGATTTCGTGAAACTGCGTTGCCTAGATCCGTTCTTTCGTAATGATCGAATGGGTAGCGATTTTACTGTACACTACTATATTTTTGCCTCCGATCGAAAACTCACTCTGACGATACGTCTCTTTATAAATATATATATATACTTTTTTTTCGTGCATCTTAGTAAGCAAGAGATAGGCAGGAGCCAGGTCTGCGCGGGTTGCGATTGCGGTGCACCCCCACCACAACCTCTGTCATTGCCAGCCCCACTGCATCAGTCTGAGTCGAGCTGCGGGCATGTAAATGTGACCGGTACGATCGATTCTCCCGCGTATTGTGTTGCGAAGTTTGATACGTTTCTGCAAGCAGAAGCATGTAGCACTGCTGAAATCCATCGCAGAATGAGCCTAGTGTATGGTGAAACCTTTATTAGTGATGGTAGTGTATGGGAATGGTGTAGGATACCAGAAACTGTGTCACGTTGGGTCCCAAAAATGTTGAGTGACGATCACAAAATGCAGTGAATGGCGTCAGCGTTAATGTTTCTCATACGTTACGATAATGAGGAGGAAGAGTTTTTAAAGTGTATCGTTACTGGCGATGAGACTTGGATCCAGTATGGCAATCCAGAAAGCAAAGAACAGTTTAAGCAGTGGATGCACATTTCTTCGCTAGACAAACCGTAAAAGTTCAAACAGATACTGAGGAATGGGAAAACAATGGCTACAATTTTTTGGGACCATAAAGGTGTCTTGTTGGTGGGCTTTATGGAGCAGAAGACAACAAAGGAATCAAAAGAACAAAGAAATTTTAAATAGTTTCGTCGCCTCCGCAGAGCGATCCAGAACAAACTAGGAGGCATGCCCTCGTCCGGCGTGGTTATGATCCACGATAATGCACGATCGTGCTGTGCCAACGTGACGCCACTCCAACCTTCTCAAACAATTCAGGAGGAAAGGTTTTGACCATCCACCTTATAGTCCTGACCTAGAACGTAGCTATTTTCACCTCTTTCGAGAAGGCATAGATGGGTGGACAACACTTTGTCACCAACAAACAACTTCAGTGGGCTGTCAAGACGTACCATACTTCACTGGCGATAAACTTCTTTGAAGAGGCCATCAGAAAGCTGTTGTCACGATACGAAACATTCCTCAATCGTTTTGGAAATTATGTAGAAAAATAAGATAGATACTATTCAACTTTTAGTAATAAAATTATTACGTTATGTCAATGTGTTTTTTTTTTAAAGTTCGTCGGAGGTTGAAAAAAAACTGCGCTCGTATGCATATATATATATATATATATATATATATATATATATATATATATCGGAAAAGGCAATTTTACACATATATAAAACCATAATAATTTTATAGTTGAAAATTTATGTTAGCCGCGTATAACAAATATCCGCTGATAAATAAAAAATTAACATTTTAACAATCACTAGTTCAAATTTAATTTAGATTTGATGAAAATATATCGAAATTGTTTTTCATTGTAACAACGAACTATATAATATTTTTAAACATTATGAAATATGGATCAACCCTAACTAAATGATTCTAATCCTCACAAACAGAAACTGATAACATTGACTGATTACACTATATATTCATCCTAGTGTATGACAAATACATTTCAGTTTCACCCCAAACAACTTGGAACTCTACCTAATGACAGTTTAGTTCAGAAAAATCAAATGAGACCGATTTCCAACCAATATGGACTTCCTTATCGATAATACAGTACCGATTCATTCTGATAAATCATATCAGTGCTTCTTCTTAACGAATCACAGGTATGAATACACTGACCAATCTTAACATATTTTCACCAACATATCACTGAAAGTAATTTTAGTTTAGAATTTACTAAATTCAATTAGCACGCACTAAATTCAAACCGATCATAACTCCTCGCTTTATGAGTGAATAATTCCTCATAAGAGTGAATAATTCTGGCCAATTGGAATCCATCAGATATTCACCTACATAGCTCATTTGACCAATCGCAGTTCTGAACGCTGTTTAAAAATATCCCACCCATCACAAGACTTAATTTTTTATTAGTCATAAGGACTTTTGATACTAGTACACATAAACATTCAAGTGTAAACCAACCACTATACGAAATATTGACCGTTAGCACATTTAAGTTTTCCAGAATGATAGATATTTTAGTCGGATTATAATTAAAGAATTAAACCAATTACGATTTTTTATATCTAGTTTGATTTCAGTTTAATATTTGAAAGGATGTAATCATATTCATATGGTAATTTTTCACTGTTTACCGCATTACTATATTAAATCCAAAACCGAATCAATTGTCTATGTTTAGTAAATCTGTATTCAATGATATTCGCTTAAAATTCAAGAGCCGTAGCTCCATGTGACTATTTATCCTACAAAAACTTTTATGAAAAGTTTTTAAATGTATTGAGTTGTTAAATTATGAATATTTGTCCAATAAGTAGTGTAGTAACGCTTAAACAGAGTGTAAACACTAGTTTACATTTTCATTTCTCGCGTAATAATTTTTTGAGACGCTGTATAAATCAATGTCGGTCAGAGATATCCTACTGCACTTCTTCTTGCTGTTGATGGTTTAGCCCACAGGTTAAATATAGTTAAGAATTAATTTATTTAAATCGAATTACTCTAATATCGGTTATTAAAATAGAACATTTTATGGACCATTATTTTCGTAAGTAGGCGTGTGATAATTTTTTTTTTTTTTTTTTAGCAAAGATGTTTATAAATTTTATTAAAGTTACTTCTGTAAATGATTAATAAGACTCGTTTCATTAGGATATATTTTCTTTAGGATCTAGTCGGTTTCGAACAGACTAAGTTAAAATGCCTTTTGGTTCAAACGTTTCATTTATTTAAATGTGTACTGATTGTTTCGTTTTCCCGTAGTAGTATGTGAACGGTAAAGGCAAAACGATTAAGTATTTTTAAGAATCATTAAGAATGGATTAAAATCGATATCAATCGACATTATTTAAATCGTAACAACACATAGTGGAGGTGTCGTCGCGAAATTTGAACGTTACTAATAAGCTAACGGAACCTGCTCCTGCTGATATTCCACAATCCTTTTAGAATAAAATACGGTTCCATCATTTTTACTTGCTTTATTTTAACTCACAGTGCTTTTTCAATTTGTTTCATGTTGTCCACAAATCTTGCATCCTTAATTTAACATACTTCCTGACATTGTCAATAGATGAAATTTTGCACAGTTACTAAGGTTGGGTGACAATACAATATTCCACCATTAGTTTTGCAAAACCCCTCCTTACCCGTACGGTGGTAAATTAAGGGTAGAAATTAAAGGTGCGGGTGTAAAAAATTGCAAAATATAAAAACGGCTATGCGAGGTTTTAAATCCAAATTTTACCGATTAAACTCGTGCAATGTATGATAATAATTTGATTAATGTACAATAATTTGACTAATAAGTACAAAGCAAGTTTTAAAGATTCTTGTTATATTATTTTTAATACTATCCATAGTAGTAATTAATTGTATAATAACTCGGAACTCTTTCAGAATTTTCCACCCAGAAGTTTTCTATTTCTTTTTAACCGTACTTGTAATATTGTGCAATATCATTTTGCAATAGTACCTGAACTTATTGTAGTATATAATTTGTAAATTTAACGTTAATTGGACGATTGATATACGATTCATCAGTGCACGGAATCAACATACGAGTATACTTACCAAACAAAACCTACGCTCGCTAACCCCATCTAATTTAAATTAGATATACAAATTATAGGTACTTTTTGATATTGTATAAAACTACAAGTACATATTGTTAAAAAGATTTTAAAAAATTTCGGAACGAAATTCCGACCGAGTACCAATAACTCTATGCAGTAGTAGTAAATGTATGTACTATATATATTAATTTTATGAGTAATTTAAAAATTAATGACAATACATTTGATACAAAAGTATCCTAATTTCCTAAGTACTGTAACTCAAATTAAAATTAGAATTACACATACTTATCATATAGTTTTATCACACATTAAGTATTTATAATATTGATTTACGGTCCATCTCACTACGGCTATATATTAATCATGTCCTGCAACAGTTTTTCATGATTCGTGTACTTTCTGAATGTACTAAAAGAAAATGACGCCTCTGAGAGGTTTCCTAATATGTTTCCGTACTCTTTGAATTCGCGATCGGGTTTCATTACTCGAACCTATTGTTCTTTTTTCACACTTTTGAATCTAAAAAATACCGTCTTTTCCTGATTCTTCAAATATATTTGCTACTTTTTTCATGAGATCGTACACATTATCGATTATCTTCTGAGTTTTCCGATTTAGCTTTCTATGTTTCACCGTGAATTTAAGCTCATTCATTTGAATGAAACTAAAATAAGAATAACATAGAAAAATAAATTCTTACTACAGCTTATCCTATACACGATATTCTGTCACGAATCGAGAAAACAAAAAGCGGCACATGCGGAAACACAAGGAACAATTGAGAGTTACTGTTCCGTCAATTTATATTTTTAGTTTGAGGAAATTGTTATTTATCTTTTATACGATACTTGCTATCGATATACGACTACTGTTTGGTAGGTCATCTAAAGAGAGGACGATTGATTTTTATAACTAATCGTTTCACTTGAACGCGACAGAAAACGTTCAAAGATTGTATATCATTACTTTTCTCTTCATCGGTTAATTATTTCTTAAAATATAAGGGTTTCCTACATTTATACTGTTTGTATTTTTTTTAAATACTGAGTAATACATTTTCATAATAACAATAATTAACTCTGCTAATTAATTAATGTATTGCAATTAATTAATGCGCTGTTTTCCAAGAAATTAAAATTACTGGTATACGAGTAATAGTTTATTACAATTGTAACGGTAATAATAGTAGTAGTATTCTAATTAACATTACACTTAACACCTATTTGCAGTAACAATCTCTGCGAACTGTAAAAAGTAAAGTGAATTCAGTTTTGTGAAAATTGTAGGACGAGAAGTTATTACAATGGTTGATATACATCGTAATATGGAACGGAACGGAACAAAACGCAAGGATAGCGGGAGATGTTTCTCTCTACTAATCGCAGAACCAGGTCAACAGTCCCTTGCTGTATCTTTCTTTTAACGGGCGGGTAATTATTTATTTAGTGGCGATAATATTCATTTTGTTTCATGTATGAACGGAACTATTTGCTGCGTTCCGATTCTTTAGACCGGGAGGAATTATTTCACCAAGGCTGACCTAGGGGGACTAGCCGCGTATGAGCTTCGTTCTCCCGGCGTGTTCCTCTTCAGTCTGTCCCCTGAAGTCCTTTCGGTGTTAAATCCTTCCGGCCCAGCAGAATGAGCCTTTCGAGGCCCCTAGTGTTTGGTGGATGCAATGCGCTCCCCTTTCCGGAGGGGGTCGCATGTGCTAGTACCGTAATACTGATTGGACAGAACATTAAATTCCGTGGCAACAAATATATGTATACTCGTCCTGTTAACCTCGCTATATTTTTTCACTAACCGACTAAAATTCGCGAATTAACATCTTTCTTTGTACCCATACTTTATCTACATCTATTTTCAGTAAATAGGTGAGTACACATAAAAATAAAGGGAAATGCAACAATAAAATTTGTTTTCTTCTTTTTAATTTTAGGATACTATATTACATCGTCTTTGTGACTGTGTTACGATCAATGACAAATAACCTTTAAAAATATTTTACAAATTCTATCAGTAAATACACAAAAACTGGAATTAGTAGAATAAAAATTGAATAGTTAACCAGCTGTACTATAATTTGCCATTGTTTTTGTAACTTATTTGTTTCGAATATCAATAATGAACCCTTCATCTTCTTCAAGAAGCTCTGCTGCAATCTGTAAACATATAGAATAGTGACTCATTAAAAGAATTCTTCGTTTCTTTCTGATACAGTAAAACCTGGTAATTTAAAATTTCTATTTAATTGAAAAATGATGATTCACTCAGTTAAATTTTTTAACCGTACAGTATCAGGTTATATTGATTTAATCCAAATAACTTGCATCACAGCAGTCAACATAAACAAACATAAATACATGTTTCCTTCTATTAACGTATTATGTACAAATTTATATAATAAATTATTATAATTACACATTTTTTAATAACAAATAATTTATGGTAGTTTTCAGTCAATAATAATTTTACTGCCATATCAGTACGGTTCAAATCATCCGGTGGGTGGCCTCATTATTTTGACAACTGTTGTTCATTAATCTAGCAACGAAAACTAGTCAGAATTATCGTTATTCTGATCAATACCGTGCATCAACCCAACCTGGTAGGGAACATATGCACAAAAATTGATAATAAATAGAACAAAAACATAAATCAGAATTATAAGTCAAAAGTACAAATTACTCATCACAAGTAGGAGATGGCAACGTCACAATTAAAAAAAAAGTTTTATATATATCTTGGAGTAACTTTACGGCCGTCGATTGTAATATATCATAGTTCGGAAATCCTTCTGTTTATGTAACCGTACCAATTATGATTCACTTTAGCCGGTTTCCGTTTTTCATTTGGAGCGAGGATTTTTTCCACTATTAATTTTGTTACACACTGTGTAACTCTTTTAAGTGTTCATATAAATAGATGGGGGTTTTGAGTGGAATAATGATTTTATTTCAAATATCTTTTGCTAGGCAGACATCTTGTTTATTGATCTGTTTCTAGCCTATCATTGGCTCTTTGGTGGCTGTGATTTTTTACGTTTATTACATTTGGTTGATTTATGTGTTGTTTGTTTATTTGGGTAAGATCAGGCAGATAAAATGTTCTTGTGACGTGTTATCCGAGGTTTAGCACGATGATTCTTCGTCGTGTCTGGTGATGAGGAGCTGAGGGCTGGACCGTCATGAGTCCCTGCTCGTGGGACTATAAGGATTATGCGGTCCTAGATTTCCAGAGGGATTTTGGGATTGCTGGGAGCTCCAGTCCTCTATTAAGAGCTTTTGATGAACATTATGCGGCAGTAATGCATGTGTTAGAGGGTTCCATGTGATTAGTAAAAAAAACCTTACGTGAGGTGGTTGAGAAAAAGTTAAAGGAACTTAAAGTGATCATGACTGCTTTGATGAACGGTTATGAGACGGTTGTGACTAGCCTCCTGTGGTTAAGGAGGAAGTTGTTAAGAAGGTTTACTCGGGTGCCACAGTCAGTGCAACCACAGCGATTAGTGAAATACTTAAAGGAAAGCGTGAGACTAGTTTACCTCGTAGACAACTCGAGGTCCTGTTCATAAATTTTAAGGACGGTGCTGGGCAAAAATCTGCAAGCAGATGATGGATGACTTTAAAGTTGTCTTGCGTGATAAGAGGCCGAAATTGAGGATTCGGAATATCAAAAAGACCAAAAAAGGATTGGTCGTTGTCGCAGACAAGGAGACTGTGACAGTTATTTCAGGCTGTCTAGAGGTTGGTACATCCGACATGAGAGTTGCCCCAAAACGAATGAGGCTCCCAAGAGTTATCATATACGATATCGATCGATAGCTATCTGAGGATGAGCTGCTGACTATTTTGAGGCAGCAAAATACTTAGATGGTTGAGCCACTTTCAAGGCCGGATGTCGATTGCTATTCAAATCGAGTAGACGTAAAGCAGAGATTTATATTGGTATATTCGAAGTTAGTCCTGAGATTCTTGATAGCTTCGTGAAACAAGGCAGGTTATTTATCAACCTTTCTTCGTTCATAGTAAGAGAATACCTAGATGTCGACTCTGCTTCAAGTGCTGCCAATATGGTCATATGGCTAAGAATTGTAAATAATTGGCAGTGGTAAAGACCACTGCCAATGTGAACATGCACATTGTGGAGATGAAGGGCACAGCGTGACAAGTTCACTAAGAGATCTGAGGGTCATATTTGCATTAATTTCAAACATTTTTGCAAGAACCATAAGCCCTGTGAACAGCAAGAAATGTCCGTGTTTTGAAATAACTGTCAACATGTACTATAATTCGAGAGGTTTAATAGGTAGTTTCGGTCATTTGAACGTACAATAGTGCATACATTGTTCAGGTAGAACTTGGTGAGGTTGCTCTTCGTGGGAATTTGGATTCCCACGTTTTATTGCAAAATCTCTACGTTTTTCCTGGTGACTTCCAGGTTTCTCTCACTGGAAAACGTTTTATCATGGTTCTAATAGTATATCAGCTGTTCTGTGCAAAAAATAGATAGATTTTTTTTTTCTTCAACAGTTCTCTAATGAGCATCATGTTGTCATGGATGCATCTTTATGTTGCAAGTTCATATTTTCACTACTGTGACTCTGCTGACCGTCATCTCGTGGTCTGGAATAGGATTCTCAGATTCTCTGGTGAGAGTCCAATCCTCATTGGTGCGGACGTCAACGCACATTTGTGGCATAGTGGTCTGACCGATATTAGTGGCGAGTTGGTTGAGAGCTTTATAACCTAACATGATCATCAGTTAATTATTTATGAGATCGTTGGTGGTTTGCGTGATCGTTACCGATGTAACGTTCCGGTTCAGCGGGGTCGGCTTCTGCACAGGCATGCGAATTGGAAGAAGTCTGTCAATCTTTTGTCTGCGAGACTTTGCGTTTAGATCAGAGTCTGGAAAGGATTGACCTACAGGACCTGGCGGAAAGGTTAACAGCGCCTTTTATGGATCTCACTGAGTACTCAATTCCGCAGTTCTAGTCGAGAGAGGTAAGCCCCTTGGGGTAACACGGTGTTATCTAATATAAAGAAAGTAGTCTGTTGTTTACGGAGGTCCTCTCAACATGAGGATGATCCTGAGCGACGGGCAGTTCTTATTGGCGAATATAGAGATGGGAAATCCAACCCGAAGCATCCTGTACAAGAGCGTGTGCCAATCATTTATGTTGTATGCTGCGCCAGCTTGGGCGTATAGGATGAAATTCCGTAGTTATAGAGATATATTATTTAGGGCCCAACGACTATTACTGCTGACGGTAACGGGTAGTTACGGGATGATTTCACGGGAGGCGGTCTTGTTGATTGCGAGAGTGAAACCGTTTATATTCTAACTTTTGAGAGACAGGAACGATATGTTGCTAGGAAGTTGGACAAGTTGATTTCCGAAAGGATTCGGCATATCGAGCAACACGGTTATGATGTATGGCAGGCTAGATGGGATGAACTATTAATGGGTGATGTACGCACGGTCTATTTCCAGACATTAGAAGCTTGCGGAGCGCTTCATGAATTTTCCCTTACAAGTGGGTAACTCAGTTTCTTACCGGTCACGAGGCCTTCAGGGGTAGACTGGCTAGATTCGGCCTGGTGGATTCGGGTCTGTCTCCGTAATGTAGGGTGCAGGACGATGTCTTCCATGTATTGTATGAGTTCGCCAAATATGATCTGGAGCGTACTGCAGTAATTTGTCGACTGGATAACGTTGTAGCAACGCCTGACATCAGTCAAAACTGGAAAGACCGGGCTGAATGGTCAGTTGTTGCAGAAATTCTGATCTATTTGGTTAGGGAACGGATTGTGGAGGAAATGTAGGGTGCTGCTTGGTCTTGTTCCTGCGTAATTTGTTATGTTGCGATTTCCTGTTAGTGTTGCTTTTGTTTTGTTATTAGTATTATATTAGTGTTTTTTTTTTAGTTTTTCCGCGTTTGTGTCGCATGTAAGCTCACATTCCGGCCCCATACGCTTCTGCCATTGTCTGTAAATATCTTTGCGTAAATCTGTCAAATCATTGTGAACCAAGTTATTGTCGGTATTCATTTCGGAAAGCTCGACTCTAATTATTCTCTGCGGCTTTGATAAATAAATTATGCCGCTTTACATTTGCATTTTATCCTATGAGATCGCACTCATAAGTCTGTCTGACTTATCTTGGTGGTCATGTAAATGATTTTTATTAACTATTTCCGTTAAACTTACGTTTGTTTTCAGTGTTGCACAATTCACCCCTGCTGTGCATCTCCAGCAGATATTTCCGTTTGCCAAAATCCTTTGCTTACTGTACTTATTGTTTTCAAATATAACAAATTGGTTCCTTTTTTCGTAATACTTGAAATAAATTCTGTAATAAAACGATATTATTAAGTAACATTATTTTTTTTTATTGACATATGACGCGCTTACGTTAAATCGATTATATTAAATTAATTGAACCCGTGACGAATACAAGACCAAGATACCACGATAATGAAATAGTAACTGAGTATTTTCAGTATAGGTAGATAAGAATTTTACATCAATATTTTATTTTAATCATTGTAGGGTTGAATGATTTTAATCACGTTGTACTTTAAGATAACATAACATATGTTATTTACAACATTACCAAATTTCTAGCACATTTTCTTATACATCCCGATTTAAATTTGCCGAAAAGCTAAATCATTTGTGCATTTCCCTTTTACGTTCCTGCCAGAATTTGTGATTATATATTTGAACCCAGCCAATTATATGTCTCTCTTCATTCCAGTCTAGAAGCTATATAAAATCGTCAGGCCAGAGCGGCTTTAGTGGAGAGATATAGATGTCATCTCTTGAAAAATTAATGAAAAGAAGATTCTCTCCCTCAGAGATCTGGACTGCAGTAGTCTCCCGAATCAGCTGCATCAGATTAGGAGACCTAAATGGACTAACCACCTGTCAACTTTGTCAGTCGACATCTATCAGTTCCAGTAAATCGCAGACGAAAGAGTTTTTCAGAACAAACCATTTAAGGTAGATTTTCCCCTCCACTTTTTCCACCGACTAAGAGAATTTCATTTTGTTACTCGATTGCAGATGAATAATTATTAATGTGTTTTATGTTGGCGGAAGTGACAGTAGTTCATGAATATTAGTTTCTTCTCTTTTGAGTACTCTGTGTATCGCTCCAAGATGGCTGACAAAGGAAGACTGACTGTTGAACAGCGCATAAAAACAGTGTTGTTTGTTAATGAAACGGTTTCGTGCACATTTTCAAATTCGGTGGTCGCCCCCATTTAAAAAAATACGTCGAATTTGCGAAAATTTTAATAGTGATGTTCAGTTTTTGAGAGTAAGCGCGAAAGGCCTGTCGATATTCGTTCTCCAAAGAATGTCGAAGCTGTCAGAGCAGAGTTGCTGAGGATCCGGACAAATCAACAAGAAAAGCAGCAGCACAACTTAGGCTTTCTCGACGATCTGTGCAGCGAATTTTTAAATCCGTACGAAATAACAGTGCTGCCTAAATTAACGGTTGACAACAAACATCAAAGAATGGCATTCGCTGAATGGGCTGCGAACCAACACGTATTGTCGAACGATGTTTGGTTTTCAGATGAGAAACCATTTTCACCTAGACGGGGTTTGTTAATAAACAAAATGTGTTTTTTTGGGCTTCCGAAAATTCACACGTGTTACATGAAAAGGTACATCTCGCTCCAAGAATTACGGTATGGGCGGCTATCTTAAGTCATGGGGTAATATGGCCATTCATTTTTGAACAGACAGTGAACAGTGAACGTTATCTAAACATGCTGCGTAATAATGCTGTTCCTCAGCTAGAAAAGGGTTTCAATTAGAAAACGAGTGGTCCACACATTAGCTGTGTGTCAGACCGCACACAGCTAATGTTGTTTTAGACTTTCTACATGAAAATTTTAACGCAAATGTCATTTCAAACCGATTTCCTAATCATTTTGCGTGTGGACAGAACTGGCCCCCGAACAGTCCTGATTTGAATCGTGTGGTTATTTTCTTTGGGGATTTCTAAAGGAAAAGATTTTCCCTAAACATCCTTCTACAGTGATGGGGCCGCGAGTGCTGATGATTGAGTAGTGCAGCGAGATAACCGAGGATATGTGTCGTCGAATTATTAGCAATATAGGATATGTATGCCAAAAACGGTTTTTGGCGAAAGTTAATGCTTTATTAGATCGCATAATAGCTCGTGTTGAAACTTGGAGTCACCATTTTTAAGCCGGAATCCAAATTTCTGAGTATGGAATAGAAACATCCGAGTTCGCCCGCCTAGAAAATATTCAAAACCTATGTGTCAGCCGGTAGTGATGCTAACAGTGTTTTGGGGTTTTAAAGACCCAATTTATTACAGTTATTTGAAGTCAATGTACAATCAAAGAGAGTACTATTGTGAGATGCTAGAAAATAAAGTGAAACCTGCAGTTCTTCGGCATAGTAACGCACACTCTCATACAAAAGATGCTGGAAACAGTACAAAAGTCGGATCAGGAGGTGCTGCCACATCCACCTTGCAGTCCTGACTTGCACCATTGCATTTTTTTGGTATGTCCTCTCAGACAGTTTGACATTGCAGTGAGTTCGGCGGTAATAATGAGCAATTAAGAACAGTTGAGACACCAAGGTGAACAATTCTTTACTACCAGAGTATGAAACCTCACAGAAAGATGGGCCTAACTGTAGCCGGGGATTATGATTAAAAGTAGCATTATTTTCATCGTCATTGAATAAAAAACCTTTCTAGTCATTTATCTCAAATTATACTTAAAATCCTTTTTTAATCATATAGTTTGCAGCGTATGAGGAACAGTTTAGGTTATGCATCTTATTCTTTTTATATTAAAAAAATAAAAAGGATTCTTAAGTGAAAAGACATACTTACCTTAGGATTCATGTTTAGGAAGAATATTCTTCTGATGACTGGATTCCTAGTTGTCCATGTAGTTACAAAAGAAATCCATGAAGGATTATATGATGTTGTGATCATTTTTCTTAATATGATGGTTATTATTAAATGCAACACAGTCATAAGGAATGATAAAACACTCACCTTCACTAAAAATAGATAAATAAATAATTTAGCATTCAAAATACAAATATTTAAATGGATCTATTTTATTTATAGATTTAAATATTAATTGAATAGTATAGTAATTGGTTTTATGTATTACATTTTTTCTTGTAAACGCTGGAATTAAATACAGTATATCAATAAAACTATAAGTCAGCTTTACCCAACTGCAAAAACTACTAATTTAGCTTGGGGTAACTACTAATTTAGATGGGGTATTACCAGCCCCTGAAATAACAAAACAGAATCAAAGTTACCTGCAGCTATTATTCTTAAAATTATTTTTAAGTATCTAACTTTCAATTCAGGTAAAAATATTGTCTTATGGATTTCAAGTAGAATTAACATAGCTAATTGTGTAGATAGTATTTAAATTAATGACAATAATATTTTTCTCAGTCATAATGTTAAATTTCTGTATATCTTGTTAGCTGACTTGTAAAGCAATCAAACTGAATCCATCAGAAATGAAATTGAACAATTCTTATTTTTATTTGAGACTTCTAATTTAAATATAAAGGCTGTGACATTATTATTAATTTATTATGTCTGTGTCTATTCAATAAAAAAATTAATAATATATCTTCCTAAAAAATCAGTAATATTCACAGACAATATTATTCACCTTTAATCATGAACAATATTCAATTCACACAGAGTTAATTGTATCACAGTTTATTAAAAAAAAATACCCTATATCATATCCAAGAAAATAAATGCAGTATCAGTTATGCAAATACTAACTATTACATTCTTGTCTTATACACTGAAACCTCAACTATATAATTTAATAAACGAAAACAGAAAAATACAGATTTTGTATTTGCTTTATGAATCCATTTTATATTTGCTAGATGAAATTCTGAAGAAAAACAAATATAAAGTGTTACAATTACTCCCATACATACAGATTTAAACCCCATTGAAACGGTGTGCTCTAAAGTAAAAGGTTATTTAGTATAAGCTAATTTGCGGAATTGTTCAGCAAATTTATTTTCATGTATAAGCATTATTATAAGGAATCTCATAATTCCTTTGGAAGATGACAATGAGAGTGAAAGTAACAATAAGGAAACTCATAATTTAGCGATTTGATGGTATTAGGGCATTGTTGAGTTTATAGTGGTTTTATTTATTTCTACTTTTTTTAAAGACTGTAATGACAGTTAATTATAATAATTTGATTCATCAATGGATCATTATAATATCAAATTAAAAATAAAAATAAGAAGAGTTCTTGATGAGATAACTGTAAATTTATAATATTATTCTATTATAAAATGTATCTATGACAAAGCCCTAATTATGTGTAATGCTAATTAAAGTATTAACTGAATCATGTGTCATTTAATTTCTAATGTTAAAACTTAAGTAATTCAATTATAACTAATTTTAAACACTAGTTTACTCATAAAATTGCTGTATACATACATTTACCACTACTCCAAACAATCACTATGTAATAAATTAGCAGAAAATTTGTAGTATTATAAATAATGACAGAACAATGCATTACAGTAAAAGGATACTAGAATGCCAGGTTCTGCTGACTCACTAGTAAGCTTAAAATTTTGGGGTGACACCTGTACCACAGGATAAAACAGTGTTTAAAAAGCATAAATGTATAGTGTTTTTAGCATTTATGGTTTTGTATATTAAACATTTGCTTAATTGTTAATAGATTATTATTACAGTGCAAATATTTTAATCAAATTGTGACATAAATAACATTATTAAGGTAAATTATCAAAAAAGTAGAGTTAAAAATATTTAGAAAAGCCTTCATATTACAACAGTAAGTGTAACTAGATTGTAGAAACAGATTTAAGATACATACAAATAAAAAAATAATATTTAACAGAACCTTTGAAATTTTTATCACCACCTTTTCTATCACAAATCTAAATCCAACTTTGATCTTTTAAATAGGAAGATGGTAATGGAATATATGATTTTAATGTAAAATTTGATAAGAAAAATGAGGCTAGATTGATTTTTTCTTTACTTCTGTTATCCACTTGCAATTGCAAAAATGATGCAAGACATGAATGATGGACAATTCAGAAGAAACTGGGACTTAGTAGTACAATTCAAAGCTACTTCTATCATTTTTCATAAATAATTTTTAAAAAACTTACTTATAAATGGAGTTTTTACATTCCCATGATGAGGTACTTGCATCATCATAGTCTGAAGATTAAAACAATGAGTTGTTAATAATAAACCTACAATTACTATTCTCTCTGGAGATCTTGGATCCATCCAGAAGACAGCCATTGCAATACCAAGTTGCACTTGAAACAAAAATGATAATTATTATATTGTGCAATAGTACATGACCATAAACAAAAATATAAATGGTTTTATTTCAAAAGAAAGATTAATTATAATATACAAAGAAGATAACAAAATATGGTTAGTTCTTTAATACTTTAAAGTACTTAGACAGAGAAAATGAGATTAGCAATTCTTCCTACCTGAAAAAGGCACAAAATTGTTACACCGTAATTTTTATGTTCCACTATAACTATTTCAGCCATATCTCAGCTGTTTTATCTACCTATTTGAAAAATAAGGTATCATTTTATTCATAATAAAAGGCCCAACATTTTATGTAATAGTATAAGTATAATTTCAGTTAAACTAATACTTACAAAACTATTAATAATTAAAAATTTTTAACAGCTGCAATTTTCAGAGTTAAAATTTCAAACTTATTTATTTTATAGATGTTGAGTACATGAACAGAATATCTCACTTCATTCTTAAGATAAATTTTTAATGGAAAAACTCAAAATGGCAGACAGGAAAATGAAGTAGGATAAGGAATTTGTCTGCATGAACTTTTTTTTTATTTGGATATCTGGAATCAGTCCCTTAAATTTGGACTTTCCTGGACATTCTTTATATAGAGAACTTAATACTCTTAATTAAATTTTCAACCGTTAAACATAGAAAAATGAAATTTAGTTAATGCTTTTACCTCTAAATAATCTATTCTTGGAATGGCAATGACACTGCAACTTCCCTTGAGAGGCAACTCAAAAATTTTAAATGGAAAGGGTAGGGTTGTGATGTGCCATTTTAAAGGAATTGAAAACAAACATTTTGATATAATAAACTTTAGGTTATAACTACCCTAACCAATATGGCAATCATTCAATAATTTTCACAGCTTGTTTCAAAAATGAACTATAGAATACCCATGTAGTAATCTTATACCTAAATCCATTGTTTTGAGATAGAAGGAGCATGTTACTCTTGCTTCTGCAAAAAAAAAAACGGCCTGTACACTTGATGTTGGGATATCGCACACAAAGTATTTAATTCTGGGGAGTCCCTTTCACATTGTAAGAGTTCATGAGGATTTTCTGATCCACAGATAATTGACATTATGCATTTTAACTTTTCCACCAGATGAAATTTTGAGTCATCACTAAGCACAATACAATCAACAAAGTCGTTATTTTCATGCTGCAACATTTTATCGCAAAGTCGGCACGCACAGCATAGTCAGTAGGCTACAATGTCTGCAACAGTTGTACACTTCTGAGATATTATAAGCATTTCCTTAAAACATTCCACACTGTCGTCTCTGGCATTGCTAATTCACAGCCGCCCTTTCTAACAGATTTTTTAAGACTGCAGGAAAAACTCTCTGATTCGATTCTGATTCAGTATTTTCTTTAGACACCCTTGGTCATTCATACTCATCTCTTCACACAGGCATGTGATCATTTTAAATCGATTATGTCATAAACGAATGTCATTTTCACACAGAGGACCACACCTAAACTTTCTTCTGAATGCCCATTGAACTGTAATTACAGATTAACTGTTAACTACAAAACACTGTTTTTAATATTACAGTAAGCTCTTTCTCAGAATTTTCCTTTCTTTCTTCTAAGTACTCTGTCTCTCCTATCCTTGTTAGGGATTAAGGAATGCCTATATTCCACTGAATATAGGAATTCCAGATTGATAACTCTATTCTAATGTCTAATTTTTGTATTACGGGGATTGTTTTTTTTATTGTACATATTGTTTATCAGTTGAAAAGCTAGTTCCATTTTTCTGTTTGATTTTTTGTTAGCTTCTTTGTCCATATGTTATTTTAAGTATTAATCCTTTTTTTGTTTATTTTATTGATAAAGTTTTTTTAACCATGTTGGCAAGTGGACACCAAGTTCATGTGAACTTGTTATGTATACCAAGTTCAAGTAAGTAAGCGTTTTAGTTATTCTGTGAAACATGTCAACAATAGCATTTTTTAACTGCTTCAATTCCTGAATCCCTTGCAGAAAAGTTATGTAATTTCAAAGTATAGTTAAGTTTAAAATGCATTAAAAATCAGATACTAGTTTTTTCTGTCAATAACTCTGCAATGATTGTTCTTATTTTAGTTATTGCGCAGTAATTAAGAAAAAACAAACTTCAAGAGCAGGAATTGGGGGAAATTAATTTTTTTAATATTCATTGATAAGATTCTGGCTTCAAAGTCACATGTTAAAAAGTGGAATACAGCCCACTTATGTTTGGAGTAGATATAAATTAACTTTGCTTGATTATTGGTGGACTGAGTGTTGAGGCCAGTGAAAATATTTAGTGTGGTTGATTTTAATATTAATATATTAAATTATTAATAATTTCAACAAAACTAATGCGATAATAAAATATTTACTTATTTATTATCTTTAATTTTCTTATTGTTGCTGACACTTGGTTTTATTGGGCAATAAACAAAACCTACAGAAGACTCCAGCGGTATGATACAGTAAAAGTAGTTTCACTAAACAGACTTTACAACTGAGTGGTTTATTTACAACAGCTTCAAACATAGGAGAAATGAATTACCCAGGAGGGAATTTAAACAAAATGGAACTGATAATTTCTTAATACACCTCCTATCTCTTGGTTTATCTCTAAACTTTGTTTCTTATACGTAAAGTATTTAAACCAATCATTGGCTGATATATATCTGCTATTTCAGTTTTCTTCAATCTTGTTGAAGGCATTAAAAATTCACAGTCAAGGAATATTTTTACCAAATATTCTAAATGATTTCTGATTCTTCATAAAAAATGTTCATTTTGACATGAAAGAGGAGTAAAGGTGGACAGTCCAATTACTCATGTCAGTCAGTCGTTATACCTAACGACTGTGTCTAATTATTAAAAAGCTATTAGTTTAATTAAAATTGAAATAATTCACTCACCTATACTCGGAACAAAAAAATAAGCTTCAATTAGTGGATTGGACCTCTGTAATTTGAAATTGATCATCAATTCTTCTTCTTTACTTTTATCATTAATTATCTTGGAAAACGATATATCAGAAAAACCCCATGAAGTTGTTCTTATATCTTCATAACCATACTGAAAAAATCAGTTACTTTGATTTCTGTTTGTATTACTCCTTGTAATATTTAAATGTATGTTCAATGTTACCCTGAATGTATTAATGTTGAAGTAAGATCTGAATCCTGGTCAGATTTCTCTCAAATTGGAAAATAGTATCTCATCAGGAAAAATGATATGAGAATATTATAAAAGGACATTACCAACATTTTGTAACCATATAAATTATTATTATTATTAGCAAATAGTTAAGTAATTTTTCAACCATTTTAAAATTGAGAATTCCACTTAAAAAGAAGCAAGTTCTCTTTACTGTGCTGCCCGAATGCAGCGACGACCTCCGATGATGCCGGAGGAGCTCATGACCGTCCTCAAGGAAGAGTGCGGCAAGATAGCAGACACCAATGGCCTACGAAGAAGGAGAGTCTACTGGTGAACACAAAGGATTGCTGTGCTGAGGGAGGAGGCGATGAGGTCCCTTAGAAGCCTGCAGAGGGAGGAGAAGGACGGGCACCGAGGATCTCCGGTGACGGGTGAATTGGTGATGATACGAAGGAACCTTCAAGCTAAGTTTAAAAAGGAAAAAAAGTGCAGCGTGACGAAGGTTTTGTGCAGAGGTGGATAGAGATCCCTGAGGGCAGGTGTACCAGATCGTAACTGTGAGGTTTGGAAGGTACCTCCCCACGCTCACACAGGAGCAGGAGGCGGATGCTGTGAGGAGACTATTCCCTCTGCAACAGTAGAGGGAATAGAGGGAATGTCTGGGTGGAGGTGAGGATGGAGGAACCCAGATGTTTCACAGTAGGCAAGCTACAGAATACAGCAAAGCAAATAAATCAAAAGAAGGGCCCGGGGCCGGATGGTGAACCGGGGGTGGTCGTTAGGAGTCTTGTGGAACAACACCCCTGGCTGGTCCTGGTGGTGATGAATAGTGCTTTGCAGTGCGGGTTGTTCCAGACATGCTGGAAGGAGTTTGGGTTGGTTCTCCTTCAAAAACCAGACCTGATACAGGAGAGCCGGGAGGGTACGTGTCTGCTCAAAGCAATGGGTAAGATATATGAGACTCCTGGCCTATCGGTTACAGAAGGAGCTGCACACAGCAGGGGACCTCACATCCCTACCCCGTAAACCACCTTGTGACGTTGCCAATCGCCACACCACCCCCTCTGTTTCAAGCCCTGAAGGGCTTTACCGGAGTTCGTCTGTAGACCCTCTAATTGATTACATCTCACAGTCATCAGCCAGGCCTCGGTCGGGATTCCACCGATGTAAATGCCTCTGCAGACATTTGTATAAGTAAAATACAAATCAAATTTCGCCTTCACGTAGGCCTCAATCGGACATCTTCACATCCATGATTCCTTCAAACTAATTAACCGGCCTAGTAAAGATGTGACACACTGTTCGTGACTGAATGCCTGGGAGAACGAACGAGTTTAAAGTTACATCAGTGCTACACTCATGCCAATCAAAACTATGTTTTACGCAACATAGAAATTCAGACCTACACCCAATTAAGTCGATCAATTTAGGTCACCTAACAAGGGGAACGCAACCTCATTCCGGACCGTGCAGGAGCTGAAGGACAAACTCCGCACCCCCACCTGGTCCCATCGTGATGTCTCGTGTCATTACCAAGTTACGATCACGACCTCCACCGGCGGAGGGAAGCCACGCCCCCGGTCGCACGGGTTAACATACTCCGGCGGCGCGGCCACCCCCACTAGTGGAAGCCCCAAAGCGAAACACAAAAAATACCAATATAACCGTGGCACGATGCCAATGCGCCTACCTTCAACCAATCCAATGCCTAAGCCGGAACCCTAGCCACCCGGGATCCTACCACGATCGAGTACCTCGATTAAACTCCCTCTGCAGACCTACACATCACAAGGGTGCGAAGAAAACCAGCTACCATAGTCCACTCTTCGCGGATCATCCAGTTAATTTGGAGATCCAGAAAGGAATGTTTTCTCTCAAGTTCCCTAACAGCTCGTGTACGTTCGACCTCGTATTGGGGACAGACGTAGAGGACGTGGTCCACTGTATCATCAGTCTCACAATCCGGGTATTCACTCGAATCCACCCAACGAAACCTAGCCAAACTCGCCAGAAAGGCATGATGCCCGGAAACAAACTGTGTGATATACCGATTGGAGGAGATCCATCCAATAGCACCTAAATCAGACACTATAGGAAATATACCATGCGTGTAGCGACCTGTGGGGGATTCGTCCCACCTGACCTGCCAAGGCGCAAGACCCCGGTCTTCAAACTTCTGCTTTCTTTCTGACGTCAATAGCTTATTTACCTTGGAAATGTAGCGTTTCTTACGCTCATTAGCCAAGATATCTATTGGTTTGACTCCGGCTATAACACAGATTGCCTCCCGGAAGACTGTTCTGTAACCGCCTGTAACAGCCAGCAAGAGGAGTCGCTGGGCCCGCAGCAAACTGTCCGCGCAATACCTAAAAGCCATGCGGTGAGCCCAGACAGGCGCAGCATACAGCATAATAGCTTCGCTGATACCTTTCGCACGGTAAAGGATAGGCACGGTACGGTAATTGGAACCCCCAATCGGGATGAATTACCCTACGGATTCCATAAAAAGCATCATCGGCCTTTTTTATTACATACTGTAGATGTTCCTTGAACAGAAAATTCTCATCAAGGATAACACCCAGGTATTTTTGAGTCGTAACGTACCGATCGGCGAGACCAGCCATCAGAACCCGGATTCATCTGGAAGCAGCCAATCAGCCTTTAAGCAACATCACTGTAGTTTTCTCTGACCTGAAAATCATCTTATGTTGAAGACTCCACAGTGGGAGTGTCTCACAAGCACGAGCAGCTCGGAACTCTACCTCGTTACGCGAATCCCCTTTATCAGTAGCAGCGCGTCGTCAGCATAAGCTGACACGACAACCACATGGCAACCTTAAACGCAACATAGAATCAAATTCTATGATGCAAAGAAGGGGACTCAAAACACTGCCCTGAGGGCATCCTTTAGTTAAGGTCTTACGAACCTCCGAACCGCCATCACGCAGGGAAACGGTCCGATGGCTGAAATAACTTGAGAGCACTTCTCGTTCATTTCATGTAAACTTACACGTCTGCATCTGAATCAAGGCAAAGGGCCACCGTAAGTGGTTAAATGCACCGGACACATCCAGAAAAATCCCTAACACACATTTACATGGACTAGAGGAAACTACATTCATCACCTTTAGTATGGCATCCTCTGTGCTCTTGCGGGGGGGCCTCACACCCAAGCAGTGTGACTTTGTCCGTGGAAAATCGATCGTTGATGCCAGAAAGTGAATTCCTGGAGCAGAGAGAAGGTAGCAGGCACCTGGCGGCGAAGGCGTATCCCGGTGGTAATATTGCTGGATATCAGGAATGACTTTAACATCGTTCCCTGGCGGACGGTTGGGGAGACCCTGGAACTGAATGGCGTAAGAGTATACTTGCGAACTGTCCTAAAGAACTACCTTCACGAGAGGACTGTCACAGCGAGTGTAGAGGGTGGCGGCTACGACTTCCACATGCATGGGGGTTACCTCAGGTCTCTGTGCTGGGATTCTCCTTTGGAATGTTGTGTTCGGTGGGGTGCTGCGTCTGGAGTATTCCTGGGACACGAAGATCGTGGCCTATGCTGATGACCTTTCGCTGATGGTTTCAGGGATCAGTGAGCGAGAGGTGGATGAGGTGAGTAACGCTACCATAAGACAAGCCAGCCGATGCCTAAATGGGAAAGAGCTAGAATTTACACCGGAGAAAACTGCCGTTCTGGTTATGGTGGGCAGGAGGAGGCAAAGGTAGATCACTCTAGAGGTGGATAGCGTGACGGTGAAGCAAACGGCCAAAGCGAAATACCTTGGTTTATGGATGGATGGCAGGGGAAGCTTTGGAAACATGTCCAGAATGCGGTTCAAAAGGCGGAGAGGTCGATAGCGGGTGTTAAGTAGGATCATTCCTAGGAATGGAACGCCTAAAACATCCATAAGGAAATTGCTAAAGTCAGTGGCCGCCTCAATCATGCTGTATGCTGCGCCCATGTGGGGTAGAGCTGTCCGCGTTAACAAGTATCCAGCTAGGCTGGAAACGGAAGATTGTTGGCGTCAGTGGCGAAATCCGTCGTCCTTTATGGTGCGCTAGCGTCTAAAAGGGCTCTCAGAAAACAGAGCCAGGAATCAACTGCTTAATTTGCAGCGGCTGTTAACCATTGGAGCTGCAAGAGCCTACCAAACCATCTCGACTGAGGCTGTTTTAGTAATAGCAGGAATGCCGCTGTGGGATCTGGCGGCAGAGGAGTCGGTAAAGAGAGTAGAAGGCGTGGATAAGTATTCGGCCATCCCAACCCCGTAGGGGGAAGACACCCACCTTGTGACGTTACCGGTCGCCACACCATCCCTCCGTTCCAAGCTCTGATGGGTTTTACCGGAGGTCGTCTTTAGACCCTCTAACTGATTACATCTCACAGTAATCAGCCAGCGGGATGCCACCGATGTAAATGGCTCGGCAGACATTTGAATCAGTAAAATTCAAATTAAATTTCGCCTTCATGTAGGTCACAAACTAACATCTTCACATCCAACCTAACATGATTCCCTCAAACTAACTGACTGAAACCTCGGAAGCGCGAACCCTACTCCAGATTTGACAGCACCATTTGTGACTGTGAGTGCCTCAGAAAACGAACGAGTTTAAAGTTAAATAGTGCTACACTCATACCAATCAAAATTATGTTTTATGCAACATGGCAATTCAGACCTACACCCAAATAAGTCGACCAATTTAGGTCGCCTAACAAGAGGAACGTAACTTCATTCCGGTTTGCGCAGAAGCTGGGAACAATAAGTGTTTAGCCAGAGAAAAGATGTTAGATAGCTGGCAGCGTAGATGATCCATGTGTAAGGTGGGAGAGTAGACAAGGAGGTTGTTGCCAAGGATTAAGTCATGGCTGGATAAAAGACATGGAGAATTGAGTTTTGAGATGACTCAGTTTCTGTCCGGCCGTAGCAATTTCAAGAAGTTCCTATGCGATAGGAAGTGGAGACGATCGCCCGATTGTTTATATTGTCGGTGTATCGATACGGCTTAGCACACAGTGCTTGACTATGCTAGGTGGGAGTCGGCTAGGAGAGAGGTGGTGGCTAGGATCGGCAGAATAACGCCAGAGAATGTAGTGGCAGCGATGCTGCATAGTGGTAGGAATTGAAGAGTCATCAGTAGGATCGTAGACACTATAATGAAGAAGAAGTGGACGATGAAGAAGAGGTTATCTAATGGAGAACTAAGGTGTGATGGACAGCTCCATTCATGACAGTTGCGATGCTGAGGTGTCGCACTTCCGATGATTGAACGAGGACTTCAGGGGTGAGTAGGTCTGGGGAATGTAAAGATCCCGTTTGGAGGTCACCTATAAGGGAATTTCAATAATATATTTTATTAATACATATTTTAAACCCTTTCAGTATGTGTTCAAGTAATACTTTTTTTAATATTATGCTATTTTTGGTAAATTTAGTATGGTTGCATGTATTTTACAGTTATAGTTTTGCATGTAGATATTAACATATTCAATTAATTTTTACCCTTAATAATTTTTTTTCTTTTACTAAATTCAACATTATGCATATTTAATATAAAGAATAACTAATTAATAATTTTTTTATCAAAGTAATGATTGAATAAAATATTAAAGTACATCACAAAATTTAACATAAATGCAATAAGTTTATTTATATATATATGCACAATGCAACTCCATAACTTGTCTTTGTGAGCCGGTTTCATTTCTTTTTTTTTATAGTTTATAATTATTGATTTTGCATTCTTTCCAACTGTGTTGGCGATTTTGGAAGCCTTCTTGACCAAATTAAAGTAATTTAAAAATAAGAGGCAGTTTATAAATATTACATTCCTGATAAAAAATTATTATTAACTTTATACATACATATATAAAAATAGGCTACATTAGTCAAAACTGACTACATTATAGTTTTGTTAATGATAAATCATGCTATTAACAATAGAAAAAACATTTGAAAGCACTTCACTCTGTCATGAATCCATCTTGCAAACCATCTCATTACATTAAAATCATGCATAAACTAGATATAACTAAAGGACAAAAATTGGATATACTTGAATAATTCAAAATAGACTACACACAAACATGTAAAAATAACTTTTCAAATGAACACTAACATAATTTAAATCATAAACATTTTTTGATACATTATAAATGACGAAGACCCTTATAATAGCTTTAATTTAAACATCAGCACAACATCCAATGGCACAAAACCACCCACAGAAAGTAAAGGATTTGTAATTTTTACCTGAAATTAAACAGTATTATAGCTGATTTAAAACATTATCTATATAATTTTAAACGATTTCATAGGAAACGTTTTTGAAATTTCAAATGGACCCACTTTCAATAAAAGTGTTATTTATGATTTATCTGCTGGAGACTAATTATCAGAGATTCCGAAAGTTCTCGGCCTGTAACAGAAATAGCCAAGTATAACGAAATGATTACGATATTTTTCAATTAGATGATGTGCATAAAATTTTCAGACACGTACATTTAGTTACTTGATTATGACCGATCGGGTTAAGCAAACAAGTTTTTACATTTTCTGAAAAATGTGAAAAAATGTTATTCAACCCCTTACAAAGGTACTTTGTTTCAAAAGGTTAGCTCCGACAAGGTAAATTACACTTTAAAGGCATCTACCCCGTGTTTTCGACAGTAAAAAAAAGGGCTACTAAATTTAAAAGGGTAGTACATTCATTCGAGATGATGAATCAGCTTAAAAACCAAAAACGGTAACAACCAAAAACCGTACGACCGACGAAATTGTCATAAAAATCAATAATGCCGTATTAAATGATCACCGACTGAAGATACTCGAGTTTGCTGACATCGCAAACATCTTGATAGACCGGTTCTAATAAAATTACACGATGTTTTGGGTATGAAAAAGCATTTCGCTCGGCGCGTTTGCCGAGTCACCTTGCTAATTCGCCTGCATACACATTTCGGGTTATCGCTACGAAACCTATGTTTCGAAGTGTTTCCACGTTGAGAATATTTATTTTAGTAAGCCACTCTGTACGCAAGACACTGAGCGAGTGCTTGAAGCGTATATGGACTGGATATTTTGCGATTACAGTCTCAAAAGGCTTTTGAATAAAAAATTAAAAAAGTTCTAGATTAGAGCAAAGAAGCGAAAGAAACGTTACAACGTTACGACATGATCGCGAATTGGCATTTTTAACAAGAAAGTTTACAAAACTGCAACTCAATACGTATGGACCAGATTCCGTTTACTTACAATACTAGTCAACGTGAAACGAGAGGCTTCATATCTCAGTTAACTGAGATATGAAATGATTCTTTCATCACTCTGCTGGATGAGGAATTCATCCCTCACGTTCCAGAATTTCATCCGTTTGATGTGTGTGGTAATATCATTTACACGCGCGCACGCGCGTGTGTGTGTGTGTGTGTGTGCGAATTTATTAGAAATTATGTCAAGATCCTGAAATCACGTATACAAAAAAATGGAATGGAACTGCTGTGGGACCTCAAAACTGTCGTGGAGTCATTGACGTTGACGAGATGGAAAGTTCGTCTCAAGAACGAATTAAGAATATGGTACATTTTATCGTTCTCTTGAGCAGCATCAAGTAGTAAACACGTATCTAGATGGATCCAATCACGTCCAACAATGTCTTTAACGACCCCTCGTCTACAGTCATTTATCCGGCAGAAAGATTAAAAGATCAACAATGTTCCTATTAGTACAATGTATGGGATATGAAAAGAGTGCTTACCAAACAAGGAGTTTCGTTGTATTCATTTTGAATATGATAAATAACGAGCTGTTTCAAGTTTATTTACCTACTAATTATGTATTATGTATTTAAGACATGCAACATTTTATTCGATGTAACTGATTTATTTCTAATTGAAAGATGAAAAGCACAATATTCAGTTGAGATTTAATTATTTGAAAAGTAATAAAATCATAGATGGCCGTGGGGCGGGGTCTATTCACGCGACCAAAATACTACAATCCTATTGGTTCGTAGCGCAGTATGCCCACTACCGTGCTACTCACAAACGTTGTAATTCACAGGATTTGCTTCCAAGAAATTACTTTTATTCTCAAACCTGAAAAAATCCCGGATCTTTTCTGTTTTTTCCCCGCAATGTTTTTTTTTTTTTTTTACTTTACATTTTACATATTAGTAATTTCTCATGTTTTTTCATATGCTTATAATTATAACCTTAAATTTAACCTACCTTGACTAGCTAGCGTAGATTAAATTTAATTAAATTATATTTATAATTTCTCTGCAAATACCTCTAAAATACCAATAATTATAATTATAACATAAGGAATTACTCATACGTAACGTAAAAAACCCATTGTGGGGGAAAAACAGAAAAGACCGAAAATCCCTTGCGAAAATGCTCTCGAGACTATATAGTAAAATCGTTTTATAATATTTAAAAAAATTTTTTTTTTTCAGTCTGAGAACTTTGCAAACAGCTTCGTAAAATGATTTCATGGAATAAGACTTAAACGTAATAAAATTTGAAAAAACTTTTGTTTATTTGTTTTTCAGAACTCGGATTGAGGATCCCCTTCCGAGTATAATTTTTTGTGAAACATTATCAATGTACATTCAACAAATAATTTAAATTTTTGTTATATATTCCAAGCATAACAGCAATTTTTCTAACTCATGCTTGCCAAACAGCTAATAAGTATGTATGTTAATCTAGGATTCATTTCCCATCACTTAGGAACTGATTAATATGTAAAATTACCGTTTTAAAGGCTGAAGAAAATGTTATATTTTGATTCAAATATGATGGAAATCCAATCTTTATACTACACTGTTTCACATCTCTTGGCCAATTATTAATATCATCATCACAGCTGTTTTTTGAATAAAGATTTTTAAAATTTGCAATACAAATTATCAACCCATTATTTCTAACCAAAAATTTATCCGCTAAACGAAAATCAATGTCACTAACTTTAACATCAGTCGATCTGAAATAAAATTTTATTCATTAGTAATTATATCATATAAAGAATTAATTATATTTAACTAATGTAATAGAATGAATACAGAAGATTTATTTGTGATTTTTATACAAATAAAAGCTGTTTATCATCCAAAGATTGTAACAGACAATCTTACAATCTTTTTTCTATTTAGCCTCTAAAACCACGTAAGGTATTACTTCATCAAAGGATGATATGTATGAATGTAAATGTCGACCGTTCCTGAGATGTGTTGTTCCTGTAACTGTAATACAACAATGATTCACAGGATTTAGATTTAAATTACCTGACATAAAGAAAAATTTCTGTCTGTCTGTGTAACACTGCCAGATGTACTGAGATCTGTTAAATCATTTTTTTACATAGAAATTTACTCAAAACAATAATTCCTTTTAGGTTTTTAAAAGATGTGTTCGTATTCATATTAAATAAATGATCGCTTACTCAAAGCAATATTTAGGTTACAAATAATAGTGAGACTTTTAAAGTTAAAATATTTTTAAATTACCATGCATAAATCTTCCACTCTTGATGAATAATGCTGACTTAAAAATTATACCCAGATAAGAGCTGACTTAAGCAATTTTTTTTAAAAATATTTCAAAAGCTTCTTTTGTGAAGATTACTAAGCTGATGATTGCATTACTAAATTGATTACATGAATAAAAGGGTAAATTTCTAGAAATATTTGGGTGCATGACATAAAATAAATTGAGGTTTACACGAAATCATAATTTTTTATTTATTGTAGAGAAACTTTTTCTTTCTTTTTCCTGTTTAGCCTCCGGTAACTACTGTTTAGATAATTCTTCAGAGGATGAATGAGGATGATATGTATGAGTGTGAATAAAGTGTAGTCTTGTACATTCTCAGTTCGACCATACCTGAGATGTGTGGTTAATTGAAACCCAACCACCAAAGAACACCGGTATCCACGATCTAGTATTCAAGTCCGTGTAAAAATAGCTGGCTTTACTAGGACTTGAACGCTGGAACTCTCGATTTCCAAATCTGCTGATTTGGAAAGACGCGTTCACCACTAGACCAACCCGGTGGGTCATTGTAGAGAAACTAACTTTAAAATATCTCTCAATATATTTTGCGTGATCAGATTGACCATGTTTTTTGCGAAGCTATTTGGTTAACCAATCTTTAGCTTGCATTGAAAACAAATTGATCACTCTAATGTTTTTTTTATTCTGTTCTGGTAAATCGAGTCTGAAGAGATTGCTACATTAGATCAATCCACTTTATTTATATTTCTAACCTAAAATTCCTGTTAAATATAAAATTAAAGTTTAATCACTGAGAAATCATTTTAACCATGAATTTTGGTAAGCTAATTAGCTTTTTGTTATTACAAAAACTATAAATAAAATAAACTGTAAATAAATAAATTGAATAACACTAATAAATTTTATACAACTGTTTAATTCATAAATGGTTTAAAAAATCTTGTCCTAAAAAAAGGAAAAATATTTTATTACTTTTTTTTATTAAATGATTGATGAATTTAAAACAAACAAAGCTTTTGGTAATTATAATAAAACTTTAAAAAATTTGATTTTCGCAAACCAGATTAAACATTAGCGACCTGTCACAACTTGTACCTAATAAATTAGAATAAAATTTTAAGTCCTACTGTGTAGTAACCAATAATGACAGTTAAACATAAAACCCAAGAATAAACATTCATTTTTCACGTTTCTTAATTAGAAATCTGCGAAATCCCTATCAATGTTTGATAATATAAATGGCATAAATAATATTTTGCCAACACTGAAAGTGAATTGCTGCAGATTGTCAATGGTATTAAATTATTGCAACTTTAGCAAAAACGTTCAAAATAAGAAATTGGAATTTCTGCACACTTTGTGGAGTTTCAAATGAAAAAGAAAAGATTGTATTTTCTTTAAAAAAAAATAACAATCTCATGAGGATGATTTTTTCTGATAAAAAGGAGATAAATCACTTAATTGTTTATAAATCATTACCATAAAAAAAATATTGTACTATAAATGAACTGCTGTTGATGTAAATCTTTCTTAAATTTCCTGAAAGGTGTTATGGATTTGTCACAAAAGAAAACACAAATCAAATTTTTTAAGCAGCCTGATAGCAAACAGATAAAAGATATGGGAACATAAAGGCTCCAACAAATAAAAAATTAATGAAACCAGATGGATACAAAATTCATCATTCTGGAGGAGAAAAAAGAAAAAAAGAATATATTTAAAACATATAATATAGTTTTTCTAAAATGGAGGGGTGGCTGTACTTCTTCGGATTCTACTTGTAAAACTAAACGAAAAATCTTGTTAGGAAAATTATAATTTCTCCTTCGTTCTCCAACTGTCCGCCACTTTGTTATTTTTAAATAAAAATTTATATCTCAAGTTCGGATACACGAATCACATTAATATTTGGTAAGCGTCTTCGTAATAAAGTTTTAAAATTATAAAAAAATCAGGACTTAAATACCTTCGCAAATTACAAAATGGCGGTCATGTTTATTTTTCAATGTGTTATAACTCCATAAATATTACTTTTATAAAAATTTATGTTATTTTCTAAAATATTAAGTCTTTTATTTTGAACAAAGTGACATTTTATTTTTGAAAATCGGCTTACAAACAACCTATTTATAGCAGAAAATTATGTTATAGTTATGTGTCTGTTCATGTCCTCCACTTTATGTTCAATTCGATAAAATATTAATTGTTTTCATTTATTGTTAATTCTAGTATTGTAAATTAGTATCAAAATAAGTAATAATTTCCTCACAACAATAGACCTAATAATTATGACAAAATTAGAACATCAATTTTCTCCCGTAACTCGACTATTTGTCAACCGACATACTTCCAACATGACGGAGCCCAGCACAATTTAGTCGCCGTGTAACTCAGCATCTTAATGAAACATTCCCAAATAGGTGGACTGGCCAAAGAGGACCAATAGCGTGGCCAGCAGATTTGAACCCGTTAGATTTCTTTGTATGGGACACATGAACTCATTAGTATATGCTCAAAAATCCTAGAATGAACGTGAACTTTTACAAAGAATAATGGTTGCCACATATCGCGCAGCGATGAAATTAACAGAGGCTCGCATACGGATAGGCTGGGTACATTGTCGTGCCTATCTCCGAGTACCTGAAGACAGATGCTATTGTTGTTGGGTTTCGGGCCTTGTCTCAGCGGATTGAAGAGGAGTAGACAGACGTCAGTTGTGCTTCAACTGCGGGAAACTGGACCATACGAGCGCTCAATGCAAAGGCCGGACGACATGTTAAAAATCACCTGAGTCCAAGTAAGAAGTGCTTAGTTTAGTGCTTAAATTTTCTACACTTTGAGAAAATGATTATCAAATTGTCAAACCCACCGGGTTGGTGTAGTGGTCAACGTATCTTCCCAAATCAGCAGATTTGGAAGTCGAGAGTTCCAGCGTTCAAGTCCTAGTAAAGGCAGTTACTTTTATACGAATTTGAGTACTAGATCGTGGATACCGGTGTTCTTTGGTGATTGGGTTTCAATTAACCACATATCTCAGGAATGGCCGACCTGACACTGTACAAGACTCAAGACTACACTTCATTTACACTCATACATATCATCCTCTGAAGTAATAGCTAACGATGATTCCCGGAGGCTAAACAGGATAAAAAAAGGGGTCGCCGGCCTCCGTGGCGGGAGTGGTAGCGTCTTGGCTTTCATCCTGAGGTCCCGGGTTCGAATCCGGCATGGTATTTTCACATACGCTACAAATCATTCATCTCTTCCTCTAAATCAGTACCTAACGGTGGTCCCGGAGGTTAAACAAAAAAGAAAAAAATGTATCAAAGTTTCAATTCAAAATTTCACTCGAAGATTTACAGTAGATTCAGAACTGAATTTTTTACTTTCCCAGCTATAGTGATATATGCTGCTATTGCAGGTATAGTTTATACAGGAAAGAATGTATATCAGTCAAGGAAAATCTAAAAAAATTGGTCTTTTTTTAAGTTTTTTGGCTTCAGGAGACATTTTTTAAATTTTTTAACAAAAACATATTGATTTAAATAAATATAAATAATCTGAAAAAAGTATTTATTCCAATGCTCTTAAGTCCAAAAATCTATTTTTGTCAGACGGACATTTGTGCATATGTACACATGTATGTTGGCCAGAATTTGGTTTTATAACTGAACCCTCTTGACAAATTTTCTTGAAATTTAGTAGACAAGTATTATCTACAGAGTAACTTTGTATTACACCTGTTACATAACCTGGAAAAAGAGGGTTTTGCCTAAAATAAAATTTCAGTCTTTACTGAGGCACTTTAGCGACAAATGTTTCTTACAAAGGTTGAAGTTTTTTTATGAAGAACACAATTACCAAAAATTTGTATTTAATATTCTTCCTCCCCAAAAAATTACTTCATATATTTTCCTTTTTTAGTTATATCTTGTTTCAAAAAAAAAGTTAATGGAGTTTTTTATATCTACATTTTCCACATCGATAGCCCTTCAGACACTATAAAATGTTTTACACATACTACTGCAATGATGTGAGGTAACAAAAAGTATTATTTTGTTTTTTAAAAAATCTGTTTTAATTTATTTTAAATTTAAATTATCTTGCAAGTTGCCAGTTGCATTCAAAATGTAAAAGTCGTAATTTTTCATTAGTCCTTACTCTTCAGTATTTCTTGAAAAAACAAAGCCAAAAATTTTCACCTCTTTTCTTAAAATTACAACTTGGTTTATTTAAAATTATTGTTGTATCTTTGTATACTTTAAACAGTCTTATAATTTCTTTTAAATTTATTATCACCACTTAAGGATTATTTTCTTAAAAAATTAATTTTACCTGAATATCTATCTCCCTTTGAGTATGGGAGCTGCCAAAATTAAAAAAAAAATTTTCACAGATTTTTAATGCTCAAAATGTATTTTGTTAAACAATAAATTCACTAAAATAATTTAATACCCTCCCCTGTAGGGGAAGCTACCAAATTGTAAAAAAAAAAATAATTTTTTTTTGTTTTAATTCCAATCTTATTTAAATGCATAAAAATGGACTAATTTGTAATTCTTAAGAATCATATTACAAATACTTTGAGTAGTATTGTATACACAAAGTTACTGATTTGTATACTAATTTACTAATTATTTTAAAAGTTGTAATTACTGGATTGTAGTAACCAAAGATGGAGATGGTGTCCAAAGCATACCCTCTGGAATTGATAGAGTAGTGATGTTGTGATGATCTCTTGGATTCCATTTTAATCGTGAATCATTCCAATACTAAAACAATAAAATTAATAACAATTATTTTACTGTAAGTATTTTAGGCTGACAAAAACAATAATAAAAAGAATATAGCTGACAAAATGAGACATTCCATCATATTTTTGGAACACACTTGTTTCTTATTTTTAGAACAAAATGCACATTATTTTTACGCAAGTAGAAATAATTTTATAATTAATTAATAACAAAAAATTCCTTTCGACATGCCATAAGGGGGAGATAGATTTCATCAGTGCTAAGTAGAGGATAAAAAAGATTTCCAACTTAAAGTTAAGAAAAACTTCAAATTTATTCAATATGACAATGGTTGCATGTGAAAAAAAGTTTCACATGTTTAGCATATGACAATCCCAACCTTCTTACAATTCCAGCAACAATTTGGTCATCCCTTGCTGTAAGGGTTGGTCATATCAAAAATTTTTCAGGCAAACGTTTTAGGTAATGTTTAGAGAACTAACGACCACTTTAAACCGATTCGATACTGTGCCTAGGGAGGTATGATTTTTTTGTTTTCAAAATCACATTTTTTCTACCTCCTGAGCCAATGGGTGGTGATATCAAAAAACTTTACTTATATAAGTTTAGGCCCTTATCCAAACAATGGTAAGAACTTTAAACGAATTCAATATTTTTCTTAATAAGAAAGTTATAGCGATTTATTTTTTTTTAAAACCCCCTCCACTATTTTAACCCCCATTGTCCGATTTTGGCCGTTAACAAACTCAACCTAGATTTTGGGACGAGTTATTTTTAAGAAACAATTTAAAAGTGATTGATACAAAATTACCGGCAGTTATCGTAACAACAAGAAAGTGAAATATATATATATATATAAAAATGTAAATGTTCGTTTATTCAAAATCTTAAATCTTGTAAAATTCTTCACCGATTGCTTTGAAAGTTTGACTTGTAAATTGGGAGGGGGAAGGGTAAGAGTTGAAAGGTAGATGAAAAAGAGTAGCGGGGAATGGAGAAATAGAAGGGGGAAGAATGAAATAGAAAGGGGGATAAGGAAGAAAAGGGGTATGGGAGGAGAAAGAGGGAAAGAAAAAGGGATAAGCGGAAGAAAAAAAGGGGGAAGGGGAAAAAAACAAGGGAAAGATAAATGGGAGAAGAAAGTGGAATGGTGAAAAAGGGTGGTAGGGAAAAGAAAAAGTGACTATGGCAAAAAGGAAAATGGAGAAAGGGTAAAAAGGTAAAGGGGAAAAGATAAATTAAGAAAGGTAACGGGGAAAGGGGAAGGAGGAAAGGTAAAAGAGAAAAAGGGAAAGGTTAAATTTTGTGATATTCCATAATGTTAATTTTGTTAATGTTTTATCAAACTTTGAATTATGTTCATTTAATCTATATATATATATATATATATATATATACTCAAATCTAGCAATAGCTAAGCATTGCCAGGTCTGCTAGTACATATATAAATGTATATATAAACTTTTGAGCTGACGGTGGTTTTGTGGTCTGGGGGTTGTGAAACGCAAAGATATGTCAAAATTTTCTGGAAGTTGAATCATGGTACCCATTACAATAGGTATCTTTCTTATGAAATCTACCTAAAAAGCATTGATAATTACAAAAATGAAATGGTTTTACAAATTTGATAGCAGAACATAAATGGTTAAAAGTGCAGATTTGAAATTTAAAGGGTGATAACTTAATAAAATGAGTTACCTTGTGTAAAAATTTGAGTAAGACTTGCGCGGTAGTTACAAGAATAGCAAGCAATCAGTACGTGACAGAGGATCAGAAAATGGAGTTTTTCTGTTCTCATGCAAAAACTCAAAAATTTGTTAAAAATCAAGGTTCAACATAATCAAATGCATAGTAAAATTATGTAAATGTTGGTGTGGATTGTTTTAAATCTGGTAGGTAATTTATTTTTGTAAAGCTTCAAACTCAAATGCATATAATTTCTGTATCAGTAGTAGTAATGCATTGTACAGTTGTTTATTGCAAATTGTTTGTTGAAAATAGTCCTGCAAACAGTTAGTCCATTCCCAAAAATTTTGTAAATTTGCAATAATTTTAAATCACTTGAATTTTTGTATACAAGTTGAATTTTATCCATAAATGAAAAAAAAATTGTGTAATTTTCAATGATGCATTAAAAATTTTCTTCTTTAGTTTATCACAAATAAATTATTTTTGATAATAAAGTAATTGTCTAAAAACTTAAACCAAAAATCAAAAAAAATTCATTAAATAAATTTTTTGTGAATGCAATAGTATTTGAGGAAACATAACTAAATATCGAATTTATTTATCAACATTGCCATAATCAGTTTGTAAAATTAAAATAAAAAATCTGATGTGGATACCACATGACTTTCTTGTACGCCTAATAAATAAAAAAAAACAAAACGATATGCAGTCTGATTCCAACCATGTGCCTTCCCTTTAAGATCTAAATATTTTATTAATTAAAAAATGTTAATTTTAATTTCAATTGCAGTCAAAAAGAGAGGTGCACAGTTAGATGTTACAACAGTGCTAAATTCAATATCCTACGGCCAATCGTTTTTGTGTTATGTGAGATAGATACACACATACATACATATGTATGTACAGACATCACGCCGAAACTAATCAAAATGGATTCAGGAATGGTCAAAATGGATATTTCCATTGAAGTCTGAAAGCCGAAATGTTTTGCAATCACAATAGTTACCTTATTTTGTACAAGGAAGTAAATATGAACTACATAAAATAAAACTCTGTAGCAATCAGAACACATCTATGTAAATACTTTTTTATAAATACAATGTATTTTTTTTTGAGATAGATTGCCACAAATAAATCTTTTACTCTGTACAATAGACTATATAATAATATATTTTATATATCAAAGAAATCTCCCTCTATTAATCCTGAGACCTTGCCGATGGTGAGGGGGCTTGAGTGCTCAGTGATACAGAGTAGCTGGACTGAAGGTGCAACCATATCGGAGAGGTATCTGTTGAGAGCCAGACTAAGGAATGATTCCTGAAAGAGGGCAGCAGCTCTTTCAGTAGTTGTTAAGGGCATAGGTCAGGACAACTTAAACAGCCATATCAACATGTGATTGTTGCCAGTGAAAAGCTAGGTTACGGCCACTTCGTACGAGGCAGTGCATGGTGTATGTTTATATTGACATTTCCCTAAGATATCGACATAAAATGTTTAAGTTTTATTAATGAAAGAATTACGGTGTTGTTTTATTCTTTTTAGTAAGTTAGTTTTCTAAAATATTTGTATGCTTTATCCCGAGTTTTGTTTACTTCGTGATTTACATGCTATTATTTTTTTTCGTGCGAGTTTTTTTTTCCAAGTGCGCTTATTGTTTTATTTTTAATATTTATTGTTTCATCTAAGTACGTATTTTTTCAGTATGAGTGAATGTTATCGCGTAGATGATCCTAAAACAGTAAACCTGATAAATTATCTGCCCTAAAATTCTAAATGAAGTAATTTTTGTTCCTGAATCTGAAGGAGAAATTGACGATGAGGATAAAGATCCAGATTTTGAAGTAGTGTCGGATTTATCTGACAGTGATGGTAATGCCAAAGTGTTTCTAATCAGGATCCATCTACATTTACTTTTCAGCCTGAGGCTAATAAAAATACCAAAAGAAAAAGATGTAGTGGTCTGCAAAGCAGTCTGAGATATGCTGGGTTGGTTGTTTGATGACAATCAGCCCCCTTTGCTTTATGTTCAGCAAACTGAATCATACAAGAGCTAATTATACATAAAAACACATTTTTTTTATTATATTGATTAATATTTTATTTATTAATTAGGAAGTGATTTTTTTATTAATAAAATAAAACTTATAAGCTAATTATAGTATTATAATTATAATATTCTGCTTATAATTATAATATGTTAAAACATTATTGTGAGAACAAATATATCATATAAACATTGTTACAATTTCTTTTTTGGACAATGATTTCATCAAATTCAAACTATCGTAACTTTTTTATTAAGTACAATAAAAGTATATATTTTTTATTATTAAACTACAGATTGGATGATTGAAAGCATATAAGCTTTATTAATTTATGTTTATAATGAAGATAGTAATAATTTTTTCAAAATACCCCTAAAATGCCTATGATTCTATGTATTGGTGATGTTGGTTTACAATATACATTCAATTTTACTTTATTTTTATCCTGTTCTTATTATCTAACATCTAGAATGTATTATTTATTTCTATTTCTAAATTATGCTCATTATTTTTATGAAAATTATTTAGTTTTTTAATAATTATATCATATTTTAAATAAATTTGTTTATTGTGTACTACCTAAAGACTTCAGCACATCTAATCCATTTTTTTTTCTTTATGTTATTTTCTTTATACTGATATTTATAATAATGGAATTTATTATGTCTTTCATGCATTATAAAAATATGACATTGTGCTATTTAAATGTTAGCTCATTATTAAAGCTTCATTATAACCCTTATTTATGAAAGTAGACATTAATAAATAAGTTTAGCTGGGAAGAGAAGAGAAAGAAATAGAGATGAGAACTTAGAACAGATATGATATGATATATCACAGGTCCTAAAAAAAAAATAACCAATTTTAAAATTTATATGCAATGATTCAGATGATTTAGAACTTTTGTGAGATTTTTGCCAAATCTTATTCATCGATTAAATTAAACCAAAATTAGATTAGGTAGATTGAAGTGTAGTACTGCATTGAAGAACAGTATTATCAACAAATTAACATCTCTATTTTTCACATTATATAATTTTAATTTCTTATTGCAATATTTTAATTTGCAAGTGGTATATAAGATCTTTATGTTTTTCTTGTAGCTTTTTTCTTAACAGCATGCAAATTAAAGATTTTATTTATTAAATCTTTTCTTATTTCATCCAATCCTAAGTTACTTTTTAGCTGTCTTCCACAATAAAATGTTATTATTGTGAATATGTAACTTAGCCAAAGATTCAATAATAAATTACTGAGTTACAATTTAACAGTATCATAATTATTAAATTCCCTCAAAATAAATGAACTCTTAAAGCTGATCTAATTTTAATTAAAAAATATTTACACTGCAATAATAACTATGTAACTCTTTTATCAGTGGTTCCCAAACTTTTCTGAGTCACGACACCCTTTTTCAATTAAAAATGTTCAATGTTTTATCCTAAGTAAAAGTATGACTACTAGTAAGTAAGAGAAAAAATAAATAAAACTCTTGTATCTTCATTACTTTTTTACTTAAATTAATTACTTTAATTAACATTAAATTAATAATTATAAATATCTTGGTTCAATTAATTAAGAAGCTTTTACAATATTTCACAGCGCCCCTGTGAAGAGGTTGTAACTCCCCAGGCAACACTGCGCAAAGTTTGGGAATCACTGTCTTATATAATTAAATTAAATGGTTCCAGTCTTTTAACTTTATACTGCTTGGACTTACATGATTGTTATTTGTAATAGTTATTTTATAAATTTATTGATTGTTATTTATAAAATAGTTTTTATTTTTACCATAAACATTTTTCCACCAAGAAATAAATCATCTTCCTTGTAATGCTGAAAGAAATTCATACATTAAAATTTTAATGGCTGGAAAATATTTAGATTAATAGTAATAATATTTATAATTGTAATAGATTAATAATAATTTTTATTAAAAATTCCATTAGAAATTACAATTGTAATAAAGAGCAACAAAAATATAATTAATGAAGAGCTAAAAAATTTGAACATTATGATAAGATGGGGTAAATAATATAATACATTCAATTAATTCAACTTAATTATCAAATGTATATATTCAAATTGTGGTCTGTTGTATAATAATATATTTAATGTATATTATTATTATTTGTGTACCATTTTACAAATCTATTAATAATTACAATCTTATTAAAATATTAAATTATTATTAATTAAATTCTTTATTTTTTAATTCTATTCATTAAATATTAAACCATTAATAATAATAATTACATTAATATTAATTTAACAACAATAATAATAATAATATTCAGTTCATTGTAAATAAAACAGACCTACTTTGAGTAAAATTTTCACATCATACTATACAAATTAATGTTTGAATTTTGAGATTATCCTCATAAGAGCAATCAAAAGGAATTTTTAATGAAGCCTCTGAAAGTCACACTACTGTACAAGTTAGGAACTAGGATAACTGTTTTACATGTTTTAAGGTGATGTTTGATTTGAAGCTCAGCAAGTTATGAATATTTTTGACTATAATATTAGTATAAAAAGTTAAAAAGAGTGAAATTTTGCCAGAGATAAATAAGACGACAAATTTGCTTCACTCTTGGAGCTAGTAGTAGTTAAGTTACATTTCATTTGATTGATAGATGAAATTTAACAATGTTTTTGAACGGCATAATTTTGAACCTTATAATCGGTAATTAACCAAGAGCATTTTTTGGGTGTAGATTTCTATTCCTTTTTTTCATGCAAAACAGACTAACATTGATCATTTTTATCTGTGTATGGTGCAGAATTGGCAACTTTTGCAATCAACTGAAGATTTCATCCATTATATTTTCCAACAGAATGGAGCATTAACTCATTGGATTTTGACTTCCTCTTTTGCTTCTACAAAATTTTCTCTCCCTCTTCTATCTATCTTCTGATGGATTGGTACCATCATTTTACCTGCAACTCACCTGCTAGGAGTGACCCAATCTTCCACTGTATCACTTCTAAGTTAAAATAAGGGTAAGGGTAAGTTAAAATGTCACATTTTAATGCTGCTTGAGATCAATGATACTATGCTAGACCAAATACGGCAGAAATGTATTTGTCTTAATTTTTGTATAATTGGCATAAATCAGATAAAGCATATAGGTAAGTCATATTTCTAGTTAAAAAAATTAAAGTACTTTATTAAATATTCTCTTACTGACTAATATTTTAATAATAGTCTAATATTTTAATAAATTAATTCATTTTTTTATGACCGGTTTTCCTGGGATTAAGAGCACAAATGATTTCCATTATTTTTGTGGCCAGGTGCCCTTATCTACTTAACCTATTAGAGGAAAATGGGATTATGGAAATTTGCTGCTTATTAAAAATTCTATACCAGTCTCATCTTTATACTCACAACTTTTTGGATGATAGACAGTTATATGCTACCAATCTGCAAAGGAGATTGGCTTTTAATAATTATTCTTTTAATTAATATATATTAATAATCAACCCATAATTGTAAATGTTGTCTTTTATTACAATTACACAGGTCAACAAAAACAAAAAAATAATAATTTGGAACTGATATAAAAGTAGATGAATTAAATTGTATTTTTTATGCTGAATATTAAAATGAAATCAGTTTTTCTTAATCACCGTCAGCCTTTTAGTTATGATCCTTTAAAATAAATTTTATTATTTATTTTATTTTAAAATAAAATATTTATTATTTATTTTATTTTAAAATAAAATAAATAATAAAATTGGTTTAATTACAATTAAATTTTTTAACTTTAATATTCTGACATTACATTTATCTTAATTTGTTTTTTCTTATTTTTCTTTTGTGTTCAGTGAAGTCTTCTCTTTTTATCATCCAGCAGTAGTCGCTAATCATAGATTCATCCCATCTGCCTTGATAATGTTCCTGGTTTGTCTCTGATGTCACCCAAGTTTAAAGGGAAAAACTCTAATTGAGAAATGTAAAAATTGAATTTTCAATAACATTCTGCAGTTTAAATTTTTGTAGTTCATTAAGAGTTCATTTATAAGCTAATCATGATTTCAGCTGTTTTTTTCCCAAGAAAACTATTAACGACATTTTTGAATGACCTCTATGCTGCTAGTTCTTTAGGATTCAGTTTGCTATCAAATATATTTTCATGAATTAATTTTCTTATTTGTGCCCAATGAATATTCCCTCTTTTACAAGAGGGCATTTTTAAAATTTTTTTTTAATTTTTTTTAATTGTGAAAAAACTTCAGCTAAATATTTAAAGCTGTCTCCATCTTTATCTAATGCTTTTACAAAATTCTTCATCAGGCCTGGTTTTATGTGAAGAGGTGGTAAAATAATACAATCTGATTCGACTAGGGAATATTGACAACATTTTCCTTTCCTGGGATAAACTGATTTCTTTTCTAAATTGATCTCTAGCCCAACTATCCCACAAACATAAGAAACATGTATATTGTAAAGCCACTCTGGAGACCGAGAAGAAGCCCTATCACTTTTAGGTGAGCAATGATTCACCATGAATGTTCATCATACTTAAATAGCTTTTAAAATTTTTGACATACTTTCACATTTTTCTTTCATTCCTACAACATGTGCTACCAGTATAGAAAAAAACTTATTCAAGTTATGCTACAACACTGTCTTTAAGCTTCTTTTTGATGAGTCTACAAATAAACACCAATCATGAATAACATAATATGATGATACATCATATTATATCATAATATGATATAGATCGTATTAAAATGTGAATTGTGTTAAGATTTTAGAAAATTGTTTTTTTACTTTCTTTCTTACCAAAGTCTGTTACAATATGGAAATTTTTATAGGGTCGGTACTTATGAATCAATGTTCAGTACAGACATTAGCCCCTAACATCATGGCAGGAACTAATTAAACCATCTCTTCTAAAGTACTTCAGTAAATTTTCATTTCAATTTCTATATACTGAAATTGTAATATCCTTGTTTAATAAATTCCATTCTTTAGGATGTAAACCTTGGAGGTCTGCATGTTGTTTCAACAATGCAAGTAGCTCAGTTCTGCTTGTGTGATGAGGTGAGGTTCAGTATTTGATTCTTCAGGAATATAATTAATATCTATTGTAATTGAGGATTCATCAGTTGAGCCTTCTGGAGAATCAGAATTTTTTTCCAAGAAGTTGGAACAGTTGGAATCAGTAAATCAACACCAAGTACTGGTATCATAGCTGAACGAACACATTTGAGTATGCAATACTGCTTTTATTGTTTGAATTGAAACCAGTAATATTTGTTAAACAAAAATAGCAATCATCATAATGGTTAGTAGACTCTCTGCAAATAATAGATACACCAAAAAGCAAATGCTCTTCTTTCCTTTTAACCACTGGGTTAGTTTAACATAGCACTTGATGCATGCTACATGTGGAGCCCAGGATTTATCTTCATCTGCCAAGGGACAGTCAAAATAATGTATTTAAGCAGTTTTCAGCAGATTCATGGTTTTCATGGTGAAAAATAATTTTCAAGCATGTTAACTTAAGATATGAAATGCAGTTCATTCAAAAAAGTATAATCCTAAGATGCATTTCAGATAACCTATTTGTTATTTCATGGAAAGGTACTTATAGGTAGGCCACTACAGGTAGCCTATATGTACTGCACACACAAAGAATTTTAACATAAATAAGGTGGCCAAACTTTCAGATGCATTGTATTATAGATATAAATGTATTGAGAAGAATATTAAATTTTGTAACAATTGTCATAATGATAAAGCAGGTTGAAAAAATCAATAATTTAGGATTAATTATTGACGAAAACATAATATGATGATGCATCATATTATATCATAATATGATATAGATCATATTAAAATGTGAATTGTGTTAAGATTTTAGAAAATTGTGTTTTCTACTTTCTTACTTACCAAAGTCTGTTACAATATGGTAATTTTTGTTGGGTTGGTACTTATGAAAATAACATAAGCCACTAAGTCCCATACAAATAAAAAACTAACATTTATAATCAATCAGCAGCTCTGAGAGCATACTTTCACTTTATTTTATCTGCTTAATATATTACCTCTCAGGCATTTATTTATAAAGTTTAACAATTTTTTCTATTAGAATCAGAAATAACAATTCTGAAATAACAATCGGAAAGTAATTGGAGGTATAGATGCTATAAAAATTATAAAACTGACAATGCCAGAAGGTAGGTTGTGTGATACTGGATCTGAATTGGACATCCTAGTACTTGTAGTTCTGAAAAAAATACTTCTGTTTTCATCAAATTTATTATAAGGACGCAGATAATCCCAGTGCTTTTTTAGAAAATGGAGATATAATTGTAAATATTAACTTATTATCTGAGCTTATTAGTTATCAGAAGTGTAAATTTTGTGATAGTAAGAGTAGTTTGTCATTTTTTTAAGATACTACTAAGAGATTGGGATTAACTTTGTTATTTTTTAAGTGCTCATCATGTGCGTCCCCTAAATCTATGACAACCAGCAAAAAAGTAATAGATATGAAAATATTATTAGATTTACATATGTATGCGAGGAATAGGTAAGTGTCAGTCTTCTACTACACGTTTCTGCACAGTAATGAATCTGCAAAAACCTGCTTTTTGATTTAAGGCACATGTTTCTTTTTTTTGTCTTCAGTCATTTGACTGGTTTGATGCAGCTCTCCAAGATTCCCCATCTAGCGCCAGTCATTTCATTTCGGTATACCACCTACGTCCTACATCCCTAAAAATTTGTTTTACATATTCCAAATGTTGCCTGTCTGCACAACCTTTGTTTTGCACAATATGGAAGAATTAAAGTTTTAGAAAAATTATGTTTCACCTTGTGTGAAAATAAGGTTGCAGCATGCAAGTATCAGGACTACACCGAATTCAAAAAGCAAATAAAGAAGCCCACCAGGTTTATCATGGAAAGGACACAAAAAGGAGAACCATAGAAGTAGAAAATGTCTGACAATCCTGAATATGAAGCTGGACTGCACTAAGGTGTGGTGGGTTAGTAATCTTTTACTTCAATCTCTGTTTACCAAAAATTGATATTTTTTACACTTATGTTCCTTTTCCTCAAGAACTATTACTCATAAAAAGCTGAAAATTTTCCCGTAATTTTGTACCATATAAAAAAAAAAAAAAAAAAAAAAAAAAAAATGCACATACCGAGTTAGTACTTAACTATTATTTGCAGTAGAAAAATAATTTTTAATTTTTGTTATATTTTATTTACAAAATAATTTGGCCAGTTTATTTATTATTATTTTTTTTTATATCTTCTGCTTGATGTAATGGTTTGATATTTACCAGTGTGTACAAACAGGCCTAAAATATTACTGTAAAAAAATTCAATCATGTGTCTGTAATGAAAGTTGAGAAAAAGGAACATGAAAATGATAAATTTAACATGGGCAACGTAGAAGGTACAAGATCCCCTTAAGTTCTTTACGAATCAAAAAAAAAAACTTTGTAATAAAAAAATACTTACCATTTCTGCTTCAATTATCAACAAATACAGTTTTACAGTAAGTTTTGATGTATTTACAGGACTTTCCAGTTTATTGTAGTTTCTAAGAAGAGCATTTCTTATTTCAGATTTTTCATTTCCATTTCTCAGTGAATAACAAATTTTATTCATTGGTACTAAACAAAACATAGAAAAAATACTTATTTTTTAATATACTGACAAACTTTGTTAGAATAAATATTTCTAAATTGCTTTTTAATGAACTGTGAACTGTATGAGTGAAGTTTATGGACACAAGCACACATGTATTTACCACAAATTGCAGATGTTAACAATTACAAATTCATCAAATTACAGCCCAAAGTAGCAATAGAACTTTTCAGTATGATGAATGATTCATATTATCCCCTCACTTCTGGAAATTGGCTTGAAAATTTTAAAACAGTTAAGCATAATCTTCCTGGTTGAGTAGCTTTGAATTTTTTCTATGAATGTGAAGAAGGATGTTTCCAGCCACAGTGGCTTCTGTTTTGGTTAGAGTCACTAATGTTGCACCCATGATTCAACCACAGTAACAACCCTGTGCAATATCTTCTTCATTGTCACACTACAGGTACTGTTACAAATACAGACCCATTTGATTTATTTTGTCTGATACTAAGTTGTTTGGTCATAGAAGTTCAAATTATCACACTTTCCAGAAGTTCAAATGATCAGACAGTATACTATGAGCTAAAATATGTAAATATCCTTATGAATTGACTTACTTTTTTTTGCTCATTTATCATCTTGTTTGATGTACTGCTGATTCTGTCATAATCTTAGGAGGAAATTGTTCCACCGTTTCATCGGATTTACTTCGGCCCATGCATGCTCATTGCCTAAATTTTCGCCATCACGAATGAAATTTGCCTTGTAGATAAACAAAACATACTTTCAGAGTTGTCGATTTGTATTCCACCAGTTGCAGAACTCCGAACAAAACGGACCGTCTCCCGAGTATAGATGTTGTACTGGCTATTTATGATTAGGATAATATATGTTTTAAGTGTTCTCAAATGGGGAAACAACCATCCGCTTAGAAAGACGTCACGTGCTGACGCCTGGTCTGCATCGATAATAATTTCATCAATAACAGCGTCGTGTATGTCAGATGTTTCGTAGCTAGTTCGAATATAGGTAGTTAATCTGATTTCCCGACTATTGCGAAAAGTGGTACTAATTGTTTTGCGTTCTGAAATCTTGCGATTCCGAAAATGTTTTTTTTAGATTCTGCTGCAGCAGCTGTAGTATTGCTATCACAAACACCCAAAATGAATACTATATCAGCGTATTCTTCTGTTGTAAATAAGTACGGCATTACTCCTATGGCAAACCGATCACGCTGAAACTAAAATTCACAGAAAACCTACGCTAACGACAGACAGTTCTTAGTACCCGATATACTTATGCTGAATTCAGTTAGCTTATAGAGTAAATAAACGGTGCGTTTGTGTGAGCGAGTTAGTCGTGATTCTGTCGAGTCACGTTCCGTGTATCACTAACAATTCACAACGCAGCTATATTATATAAAACACTATAATCATTACTCATTTATTAGTCACTGTATAATTAATCATTTAGTATTTTGTAATGAAACGTTTATATAATGGTATACCTTCTCAGTTCTATAAAACCCTTATTCTTTTCATATAATCGCCCTTTTATTCTTGTGTTCAATTTTTGTGTTTCTCTTACATATTTATGTAATGTAATTTATTTACTTACATATTTTGTGTATTTATGTACTGTATTTATTTATATTAATTTACTGTATTTAGTTAAAGTTAATATAAACACTTTTTTAAAAGTTTATTTGAAAGTGAGTGTAGTACATTCCTAGATTTGTGTCTGTACAACTTGAGTTATACCATTATTTTGACAGCGTGTTTGATACCGATTCAGCTGATAATAGTGCGCGATTATTGATATCACCTCCGAACAAAATGCCGCGACTAAAGCCCTTACAAAAGCTAATTGCAGAGTAATCCAACAGCGTCGATTTCGGATGTTGTTAATAAAACTGCTAACATAGTAGAAGTTTTACTGCTTCTGTGTACATATAATTCGCGAGTATAAATCTACTAATCAATTACGGTCTCCTAAGCAATACAAAACCCCGCAGGTCAACTTGATGAGAAAGTTGAAAATTACAATAAAAAAGCTATTCGTAGAAAACTACACGAATTTTATTTTCTAAACGCACCGCCTACTGTACACAAAGTTTTCGAGTTGTACAATACGATAACGATCACCCAGATTCGCGAAAAACAACTTTTTATAAATTATTAAAAAGTATGAATTTTAAATGCGATAAAGGGGGCCGGGAAAGTACTTTAATTGACAATGATGATATTACATGGCAAAGACAATATCTCCCTGAAATGAAGAAAATGAGGCAAGAAGGCCGTATAGAATATTATATGGATGAAACTTGGGTCATCGAAGGCCACACGAAAAGTTTCGTTGGGAAAGATAAAGGGTGAAGTAATCAAAATGAGCCTTTCTGTATGGCTTATCAGCCGATAATAAGGCTCCATCGGATCAAGGTAGGTGTCTCACAATGACGCATATCGGCAGTGATAACAGGTTTATCAATGGTGATCTCTGGATTTTTTAATCTTCTTTCTTTTTCCTGTTTAGCCTCCGGTAACTACCGTTTAGATAATTCTTCAGAGGATTTATGAGGATGATATGTATGAGTGTAAATGAAGTGTAGTCTTGTACATTCTCAGTTCGACCATTCCTGAGATGTGTGGTTAATTGAAACCCAACCACCAAAGAACACCGGTATCCACGATCTAGTATTTAAATCCGTGTAAAAATAATTGGCTTTACTAGGACTTGAACGCTGTAACTCTCGACTTCCAAATCAGCTGATTAGAGAAGACGCGTTAACCACTAGACCAACCCGATGGCTGGATTTTTTAATCTAAATATACAGGAGACTCAAAACGAGATGAGCTTTTCTTTTGAGGAATGGTTTCGCGATGTGTTACCTCTTCTGGAAGATAATTCAGTTATTGTATTAGACAACGCTTCTTTTATCATTCATGTAAAAAGGATAAAATTCCAGACGTGTCTTGGAAAAAGAATGCTATCTGAATGTAGCTTAGTTCAAAAGCAGTGATTTCCCTGAGAAATGGACCGGTCGTAGAGGTCCACATTCCTGGCCACAAAGATTGCCTGATCTAACACCTTTAGATCAAATTTTAACAAGGTTTCAGCATAACTTCCGTTAATCCATCCAGGAAAATTCTTGGGTCATTTCTTTTTTTTATCTTTGGAGCAGCAAATCTACACATTCCTGACATGACCTATATGATTTATTATTATACTCTTCAAAATGAAAAATTTGCTTATTTATCATTATAATTAATTATAGTTATAGAATACTGAAGATTGTTTCTTACACAAAATTATCTGAATGTGACCATTTCAGTTTTAGTAAAATCTTAATAAAAATTTAATTCATACTATTTTGAAGTATGTTCACAGATAGTTTCAGAAGTATGCTGCAGTTTCATCATCAGTAATATTATTGAAGCAGTTATTGATAAAGTAAAATGAAATAAATGGTACTCATTTTAAAATGATTGGAAAGCTTATAAAGCATTATTCTCAGAATTAATCTATGAAAAATAGATAAAGTATCATAAAAATTATTGGCCTCCATCCTGTCAAACGTAGCCTTCTTTTGCTTGGATTGCATAGTCCCCTTTTCTTCCACAATTGGAGACACTTCTGAAAGTCATCATTCTACAATCTAACAAAATTCTCATTGACAAACACAATCACCCATGTCTATAAAAATTAAAGGTGATTGCACTAAGTACTACATTTGGCAGACTAGATGCACATTCTTCAAATACAAGTACATACAGACAATACACCTGACAAGAAAATCAATTTTTGCAAATTACCGTATAAAAACAGGACACTAATTTATTAATCACAACTAATTTATCACAACACTATTACTAATATTACTAATATATACTAATTTATCACAACACTAATTTATTAATCACAACTTATTCTCGTAACATACAAAAACTGATCTCAACAACAATTCAACATATGAAATTTATAAATTCATTTCACTTGGTAAAGCTATTTATAATATGAAATAGATATATACTGAAATACTTAAGGGGTTTACTAATCTTTTTAAGACAAGTGCGATTATTAACAATGCTAGCAGAAATTCCACTGAAGAAGGAACTCTATAATTAGCTGTAAAAGTCCTCTGGATAAATGATTTCAGAGCAATTTCGAAGTAAGTTATTTATAACTTTTAATAATTTTAAATTATTAAATTTTTTTCATGCTTTCTAATATATTTTTCATAATTATATTTTTTATTAATTATAACTGAAGTATATAAAAAAGGACATCTCATGAATGATTCATAATCAATGACCAGCAAAAACAGTAAAGATAAATTGATGAAAATTTGTTTACATGCTCTTCTTATGGTGTAAGTGGTGTAAGGAAGGAATTTTTGAAATTCCTAGTCTAAAGGGTTAAAATGGATGTTTTAATTTCTCATTAACAAATGAAGATATCGACTTGATTTTTGTTGTCTCTAATCTTCATGTTAATATCCAAGAACTATTTCTAGATTTTTCGAAATTCAACCTTGAAAGGGGTGAAGAAAGGTAAAACAATTTTGAACAGTAACTTTAAATTTTCTCCATCTCTAACTATACTAAACAAGATATTGTAGATTTTAACTTGCAAATACTTTTCAGATAAATATCTAAAAACCATTTTTGAGTTAATTTGAATCTCAATTTTTTAAGGAGGTGACTGTGTATGGCTCAACCAACACATCCATTACCACTGTTACAGTATGTGCAATGTGACTTGCTGCCCCTGCCTCTGATTACTTGACTAAAAAACATAAAATTAAAAAATTTGATTGCAACAGGAAACAACAAAGTAACCTTATAGTGCGGGTGAATCCATGACTGAGATGCTAGTATATTCATTATATTGCACACAATATGTAATATGAATTGTCAATGACTACCTAATGTTGTTTTAAATGCATAAATAAATCTTCATATAAAAAAATCACATTAATGCTGAGAACTGCATCATTTATTACTTCATTGACATTTACATTACGCCTTTTTAACAAGTACATTATGCATAGCTTTATTTAAGTTCATAGATCCACCAATATAAAATTTTAATTTCATTATCTGTTGTGACATTTAATCTTTGTGTATAAGTATACCAGAGAATTCTTTTATCAATACAAACTATTTATTGCAATATTAGTGTTTAACATAATTTGTTATTATTAACATTAATTTATTTATCAGACTATGATATAAAAAATAGGTAGTAATAAGTACTTACATAACAGTATAATAGAAAATATAATATAATGCATATTTGCTAAATTATTCTGGTTATAATTTTTATTTTCATAGCTTTTAGTTGTTTTGTAATGCTACAGTTATATTTTATCAAATTAATGTAACGTGGAACATTATCAAAGTGGATCCACCCATATGAAAACACCCTCTTTCATATCAGCTGTATTATATTGTTATCAAACAAACATACTTTTTTAAATATACTGAAATATTTTTAAGATAATATTTCTGATTTATTTTAAGAATTAATGCAGAAAAAAATATATTAAATCTTTTGCTACATTTAATTGATGGTTGTGGTTCAATTGTCATCTTTTTTTTCATTTGATATCAGATAATGCAAATTTATTATTTTTATTGTACTTTGTTGTTATCAGTTTATTTTCAACAAACCCTGATTTTTATATGCTGCTTAGTTCTTCTTTTTATGACAATGAATGATGAGAAATGAATATATTGGATAGCACATGAAAGATACTGTATTGTTTTAAATACAATGCTTAGAAGTAATTGCTTCTGTATTGTTAGAATCAAGAAAAGTGTAAATGTATTCTGTGATGTTGCACCAGAAGTCCCTTCCCATGTATCACTCACCAATCTAATATTCTTGCCACTCTTCTGATGTTAATATAAACTTCTTTAAATGATAGTCCTACTTCATAAATTACATTAAAACTAATTTTAGATGTTTTAGGTCATTCTTGTTAAGAAAATAACATATCCAGTAATTTTTTTGTCTTTTATTGCAGTCCAATATTACCATAAAATGTCAAATACACATTAATTACACAGTATCATGAATACAAACTAATAATGTTTCTTTGAGTAAATTTTAGCTAATTTAAAATATCTTCTCTTTCTAGGAAAAAAAAATAGAAAGAAAGAAATTTTTTCACCTATTATGAAAACATATTTCATTCTGTATGGCTCAAAAATAATAAGTTTTTTATATGATTTATTTTAAAATGTATAACTTAGATTAGATTGGTAAACCCAACCCTCTGTCCAACTGAAAAGATTTTTTGTGTGCCTTATATTTGCTTTGAACTTACAAGCTCAGCTTCTCATTTTGAAAAAGATGTAGTAATTGACTTGTATACTGAGATCTCTTATACCCGGAGAGAGGAAAACTATAAAAATCAAATTTCTTTTGTTTGAATCTCTCATATTTTAGGGAATGATGCTGAGCAGTGTTGTTGGAATCTTGACGAGCTATATATTGGATTGTCTTCATAAAGCCCCATAGTTTTCCGATGAATCCTGAACATAATGAACCCATGTCCAGTCAGGAATCAGATGACTTTCTTAAGACATTGTGAACACACTGTAGGTATCTGTTAAGAAAATAGAACATTTTTTTGTTACAGGTTGGTTTTTTAAAAATGTTCTCATCCCTTAAAAACGTACTGTTTAACTACTTTGCTGATCCAGGCTGTACTTACCCATATGCCAGTTTGGGTTTAATAAATGGATTATTGCAGCTTACCTGGCCAGTGGGTTCATCATTACTTGTAATTCATGTGTGTGTATCCATCCTATGTAATTCTACATCATTATGGAATGGTAGGGCTAAAAGTACATCATTATTGTAGTCCCATAGAAGTAGGTAATAAAACTAGTTTGAATTAAACACCTTAAATCCTGCTTGACTATCAGAAAATAAGGTTAAGCATCCCGTCGTAGACATAGGCAGGCACATCTAAAATTTGTAAATATTTCAGCCTGACATTTTGTTACATTTCCTGGATTTGTCTTAAGCCATTTATCACAGATCCCAGCACCAATTTTCCAACTGATACAAGAACAATCTCTATAAAAAGTTGCATGGTTTCTCATATTAATTTCAAAAAAATTCTTTTCAAAGAAAGTTCTTTTCTTAAAAGATTAAATGTGATTGTAAGAATCAAAATTTTTTCATCATGTAATCAGGTTTCATACTCTATTTATAGTTAATGTAAATTTACTATTTTGAATTAAGGATGATCTTTTCAACACAGCCTAGATTCTATGAGTTACCATTCTTCTATTGTTAAGGTCTATGATACTGAGGTGAAGTGAGGATAAGTCTGAAACTGTTTCAAGAGCATTTGTTGTGAAGGTGCTTTATATTCAAACCAGAAATCTTTGGTGAACTATGTCTTATTTCTAAAAGAAGTTACTAAGTAAAAAGGTTCCAGCAGAAATAATCCTTAGTTTGTTTAACAATCTAAGTATGTAAGAAAATTAGAAGTTGTGTAATGATAACATGCATTCACAAAAATAATTAAGCAGTATATAAAAAAAATATTTTTATTTAAAAATATATTTGAGACTAATAGGGAAGGAAATATCATATTGTATTTCCTTCTCTGTACAATGAAATAGTGTATTTTGTATATAATGTATGGTTGAAAATTGAATACTGGACAATTTTGCATATGGGTTAAGTATTGATCAGTGTTTAGAGAAAAAAACTTCTGTACTTGGAGAAGATTGTTCTCATCATACAACAATATGTAGACGGTAGAGAGAGATTGAAAGAGGGAATTTTGACCTTGAGAGCACTCCAGGATCAGCAGAAAATGAGAAAGGATCAGGTCAACCATCTTCGTCTATGATTGGGGAAATACTGAAAATCCAGATCAGTGAAAAAGAGAATGGAAGTAAAGATAATTAGAGAAAAATTAAAAAACCTGGTGGTGTAGATAACATTCATACTTTATTAATTATTAATTTAATTAAAAATGTCTAAAAATGTTTAGTTTTCACATTGTTACATATACACATCTTCTGTTTTTAATTTGAAATATGTAATTTTAAAATAGTTGAAATAACCTTTATACATAAAACTGACAATAAAAATAATACGTATAACTGCTAACCAATTTTGTTAATTTCTAACTGTGTAAAAATTTTTGAAAAACTCCTACGTAAAAGAATAATAAATTTTCTAGATAAACTCAAAATATTTACTAATTTTCAGTTCAGTTTATTGAAAAATAGTAGGAATAAAAGATACTATTGCGAAAGTTGTTGAACTAATTTATGTAAATTTAAATAAAGGAATATCCACTATAGCTGTGTTTTTGGGCTTTACAAAAGCCTCTGACACTGAGAATCATAAAACACTAAAGCAAAAATTATGACGTAGAAGAGGATTGTCGTTGAAGTTAATCAAAAATTATTTTTAAGATAGAAATCAAAAGTAAATAGTATCAAAAGTGAATTAGTTGATGTATCTGATTGAGTTCCCCAAAGCACAGTATTAGGCTCATTATTATTTATATGAATGACTTGTTTGAATTAAACAATACTAACTGTAAAATCATATTATTTGTGGATTATACTGTGATGATTTGTATTGGTAATACTGGAATAATGTGTTCAATTCTTTGTATTAAACACTATTATGAATAAAAAATTTGTTACCTTATAATTTACTAGTCTTAAAAATTAATAAAACACTTTGTATCACATTCTCTGACTGTGATACTACACCCAGTACCTTTATTATTAATATAGATAATTATTCAAAAGTTAATAATACCAAATACTTAGGCATTATAATTGATACAAAAATTAGTTTATAAAAATACCTACTTAAAAACACTTACCTATATTTTAGGGAAATTAAGTAAGCTATTGTCATAAAAATGTATGCACAGTTATGTATGGTTTGTTATAACATAATACTTATGTAATATTGGCATGGGGTTCTGTGCATAAAACACTTTATGAACTTGTCAAAATAATGCATGAAAAAGTGATTAAAAATAGTCTTTAAGAGTGACATGAATAATAATAAAATACCTTTAAATGTAAGAGAAAAATATTTTTTAGAATCTATTATAATTCATTATAATGAATTGACATTACTTTTGATAAATGTATTACCAACATAAGAAATAATTTAAAATTATTTATGATTTAAAATTATAAATAAAGATTTAGAATTAATTGCCAACAAAAAAATTGACAAAAAATCACAAATTTATTGTGTAGAAATATTTTAACAAGCTTCCTGAAAGTTTTAAAAATAAAACAATAGTAAACTTTAAAATTAATTAAAGAATAATGTAACAGCTCTGGAAATAAAATAATTTATATAATTAGTATTACTTGAAAGTATTTACTTAACATATGCTACTAATTAAGCACAGCTTTTGAATGCATAAAAATAATTATGAAATTGTAACTGGTTTTAAGATTTTTATTTTTAAGTTGTATACAGGGTATGTACAGATATTATATATATCTTCACTGTATATGATATAGATGCTGTATTGTATATTACTTTGGTAACTTATTATCCATATATAATTTTTTTTTAAATATTAAAAAAATAACTGATGGGAAAAAGCAAAGAGAATAATTCTTACTATACCCAACTCCTTAATGAAATTTCCCAAATATAACCATAACTAAGTGATGTACTACTGTAAAGGAATCATCTGATTAATACAAGAATGTGACATATTTTCTTACATGGAATACTGTACAACTATACAGCCAAGAAAGTTATTTTAAAGTTATTTTACAGTCCTTAGGCTACAAAAAGGTTTCAGGATATTTGCATCAGCTGGTAAAGAAGCTGGTTCCATCCCAAATAAAAAACATGAAATTGGTGTAAGAGTTTATTTTTGTTGTATTGTAAATTTATTTATGAACCGGTAATGATTTATTAACTTTTAATCTCCAGAAATTAGTTATTGCAGTTATTTTGACAGTAGTTCATCAATAACTTTAGTATTTCTGTTTTTGAACCCATAAATATTATTTATCATCCTCATTGTTATTGAATGAATATTAATAATTTCAGAATCATACCATGGAATGGATTTTTTGGTATACTATCAGTTTATACTTAAATACTTTAATAAGGCACAGTAGCTACCATGTGATTTTTAGTTAACATAGGATATCTAAAATGTTATTTAGCAAGTACCTCCAGTCAACTATGCTCAATGTTTAGAATAAATTTTCCAATTTTGATAAAGTTAATGTACACATTACTCCTGATTTTCTTTAATAATTTGTGACTTCTGTTGTAATGGAATAAATATTATAAGACTAGAAAACATTAATTATTAGAAAATATTTGATGTTTTTCAGAAACATATATTAAGGTTCTCAGCATCAGTAATCCTGTTCCTCCTTAAGATCATTGCTCATATCTTATTCATAAATAGGTAAAAAGTCTTTGATTCCAATATATTCTTATTTCCAACAGATAAAAGTTTTAGAAAAATGGCTGTAATAATTTCACAATTCTGTTCATAATAATACAAATATTGTGACAAGTAGAGACTCTTCTAGAATGGAAAGTGCAAGAACAAGAAATAGAGAGAAAATAAAGAATGTAAAAAACAAAAAAATATACCAAGACAAAAATATAGAAACTATAACAAAGAGACAATGGAAAGAATTTTTATAGTATTGTAGAAGATTCGAATTCAGAATTTTGTAAAACAAAATAATATATGGATAATCAATGGATGAACATTACTTGATGAAATTTATGATAAAAAGAAAATGAAAACAAAATATGTTTTTTTTTTATTTTTACAAAATTTATTTTAAAAGATTTTTTTTCGAATATATCATTTTTTTAAAAAAGATTTTGTGAAAATCATAAAACATATTTTGTTTTCATTTTCTTTTTTTTTTTGTAAGAGACAATTGATGATGTTTTGAAATCATTACACTTTGAAGAACCAGGGGATGGATCATCTGCTGTTACATCAGTACAAGCCATAGGCCCAGGAGATTAAATATTGTGTCATATTTTATGTACAGACAATTCTCAAACAGCAGTTGAGGCATCTTTCATCTTTCTTAACAAGCTTAAGAATAGCGAAGTTGGTTATGCTCATACAATTTGTGAAGAGCTATATTGTTACCTGCTGTGAAAGATATGTGACTTGTATGTTGGGTGAAGTCCATGATTCACCACTTGTTACAAAACAAGCATGCCGTAAAGTAAGTAATTAATCAGAATCCAGTACATATAGTATTCAGTAATGTAAGTAAATGTATGTAATATTTCTTTATAAAGTAAATAAATGTTTTTTATAAAAGATGATTAAAAAATTGTAATACATGATTTTAACTTTTTGTTACTTAACACTACTTACTTACGATAACAAAAATTATAGATGTCTTGAAATAAAAATTTTTTCAGTGGTAGCGTAATATAGGTTTTAGTTTTGTAAGAAAGTGATTGGTATCTTTTGTCACTACAAAGCACTAAGTGTTTGTGAATGCCCTTTTAGATTATATATTGTCTTTATAGACATCGTCATTAAATGTGTGTTTGCATGATTGTGTGCATATGTGTGTGTGTGTGTGTGTGTGTGTGTGTGTGTGTGTGTGTGTGTTTGTGAATGCCCTTTTAGATTATATATTGTCTTTATAGACATCGTCATTAAATGTGTGTTTGCATGATTGTGTGCATATGTGTGTATATATATGTGTGTGTGTGTGTGTGTGTGTGTGTGTGTGTGTGTGTGTGTGTGTGTGTGTGTGTGTGTGTGTGTGCGTGTGTGTGTGTGTGTGTGTGTGTGTGTGTGTGTGTGTGTGTGTGTGTGTGTGTGTGTGTGTGTGTGTGTGTGTGTGTGTGTGTGTGTGAGTGAGTGTCATTTTGTTACAATTTTATAGAAAGTAGTTGCTATTTAGAGAATGATCGTTAGTGTATTAATATCTCATTTCAGAATTAAATTAGTTTCTGTTCTAAATACCTGTTGTGCATTTTAATTCACTATTTTTATATCAAAAAATGTTTAAATGCAGTCTATTGATCATAATTAACTTTAAAAAATAATAAGACATACTGTTCACAAAACCTAGATTTTATTAATAATTAGGTTATTCGGTGGGTTAATCTAGTATTTAAACCTGTCATCGTAAAATCAGCTGATTTTCAAAGTCGAGAGTTCTGAAATTCAAGTCCTTAAAAGGCAGTTGCTTTTATAGGAATTCGGATGCTAGACTGTGGATACTGGTATTCTCTGGTAGTTGGGTTTCAATAACCATACTTCTCAGGAATGGTCAACCTTATTCTGTTCCAGACTCACATGTTTACCGGTATGTTTACACTTACATTGCAGTAATGTCAGGCCTAGCAAACTGATAGCAGTTATTGAAATTGCCTATACACACAGTCAGACACAGCTGTAGCTGGAAATCTGGATGGAGAAATATATACATGTATGATTAAGGAGCTTTGAAAAGATTTCTCCAATTTTTTAATTTTTGAAAAATGCTTTGTGAGTAGCCCTTGAAAAATCATGCCTGAAGAAAAGCCTTAGTTAAATTGTAGTTATCTGTACCTCAATGTAAATTAATCAATGTTTAACTCCATTAATTTTTTATTACTTTAGGTTTTTCATAAATTCAAAAAAATTGTAACAATTTTTTTTATTCATATTATTGCAATCAATCTGAACATTGCCTGTATAGGGGATTAAATTTGTGGCACACGTAGCTTGGTTCTGCAACAAACTCTGTATGCTAAATATAATTAATTTCTAATACCTCTAATGGACTGTTAATGTTATTAGTGGTGTAGGTGAAATGAAAAAATGCTATTATATCTGCCAATTGAGGTTTGAACTTTAAGAGAGGCAAAAGTGAAAAATATATCCATCATTGTTAATTAATGGATCAATTGAAATTTAATCAAATTGAAAGGGACTGTAATTATTTATTGAAGAATTTAAAGAATAGATGAAATGACTGGAGCAACTGCACTTTATAATTTCCCATGAATTACAAAATTTTCCATAATTGCTGCATAAAATATTTGCACAAAAATTCTATATTTCTATGATTTTGCTGAGCCATCAAATACAACTCAAACTTTAGGTTTTAGGCTTGATTCTTTAAACACATCTGAATCAGAAGTGACCAGTCGTTTGAAATGAGTTTAGACATATGACTTAAGTTCACATATTCATGAATAAAATCAGAGTGGCTAGCTATAAGAGTAGAATTAAAATTATTAAGCTTACTTCTAAATTTAAAATCTTTGTTTAGAATTATTGAAAGAATGACCAAATTTTATACTACTTGGTTTTGTGTGGAAGTGTGATAACAAACCGTCCGTGTTCATTTCTGAGAAATGTATTTCACAGATAAGATTTTTCTGTGATGATCATTTGGAAGAAATAAGCTCTTCAACTTCCCAAAATCTCGCCATAAGAGATGAAAGATTAACACTGTCATTTCAAGTAAAGAATGTTAAAACTGGTTAAAAATTAGTTGATTGTTGATGGGTAGCCTAGCTTGGTTTCCTGAATTACTGCGTACTGAGTACTGCAAATGTTTGATAAAATTGAGCACCAAGAAGACTGTCAACAATAGAAAAAATTTTAAAAGTCTGGATTGGCCAAAAATAATTTTTCTGATAAATCAAGATGAGATATGTCAAAAGACTCTGCTGGGAGATTTCAGATAAATTTGGCATTACGGCACATTGAATTTCAAAGTGAAATTTTCATAACAAAAGTCTAACTTGAATTTAATGTTATATTTGGGCTGACAAGAGGAATTATAGACACCTGAGATCAGAAGATTGTTTTTTTGAAATCAAGTCCCAACTTTGCGCAAATTTGGCAAAAACTTTACTTTACTACCAGAATCCAGGAGTATTGTAGTATTATTCCCATATTTAACCATAGTGTTGCACACAGCAGTAGACAAAATAATATTTCTGTTTGTCTACAGTTCGAAGGCACAGTTCACTTTTTAGAATCAACTGTTTCATGAATTAAAGAGTGATGAATGCCTTTTCAAATACTCTTTACACATATTTATTGAGACAGTATGATTACAGTATTTATGGAGACAAAATCCATTTATGTTTTTCAACAATTAATTCTAAAAATTTGATTTACATACATGACAAAAAATACCTTTGAATGCACATGACAACTGAATAAATTGCTTTTATGACTTCTACTAGAATGCTGTTATTTATGTTGATTAATGGTTGACATAGCAATAAATTTATGTGAATTACTGGTTGATGAATGAGATATTGTGTTAATTTCTACTTTTGAGGTCACATTTTCCAGTAAATGTCTTCTACTATCAAGAAAATAAACTAATTTCTGAAAATCAGGAAACTGTGTAGCAGACAGCTCTTTCTTCCACAGCTTAGCAATGATTAATGAATAATAACCCTAAGTATAATCTCAGTTAATAAATGAAATTGCTGCTTATTTGAATTAAAGAGATACATCTTCACATTGTAAGCTAACTATCAGTGAATAGCATGTTAAGCAGAGTGGGGAAATTGCAAGGTCACAGTACTCTTACAGTTAAGTTAAGTACTTAATAGATTTTGAGAAACAAATAAGTTCCAATTTAGCTGCTTTGTATTCACCCCCATAAAGTAGTTACAGCCAAGATACCAACATGTATCATGATTTCAGTACGAAGGTTTATGTCCTCTCTTATCTTTTAAGTGTTTTAAGTTTAGGTGTTAGATTTCCTTTTTCAAATGTAAGAATATTTAGAGTTATTTATAAGCAGGACTGTCACCAATGAGGAATATGTTGATTTTTTCTTTTAAGTAAAAAATTCTGGTAATATTAGGAATAATAGTCTCTATTATTTTACATATTATTATGTAGCTACAATAAAAATTTCATTCAATTATTAATATTAGTAGAATTTAAATATTATGAAATAAAACATGATGTAATTGTTTTAATTAAAACATTGTGTACAGCATGAAGAATTGATGAGTACATTGTGTTTCAAATTAATTTTAAAACAAAATCAAACTGATGTGATTGAATACATAAATAATAATTATATTGTAATGTGCTCAGAGATTGATTTAACTAAAGCCGCAAGTCTTAAATTAAATTTCATCTTTCATAACACAGTAACAATATCTTAATTATTTACTGCAACTCAATCTAGAAGAATTAATTTATATTTAAAAACATTTGAATGTGACATCTTCCATGATAACCAAACCACCTTAGGTACATGTGTAGGAACAGACTAATTGTATTAATTTCCTCACTTAAGCTATCAGTAATAAAGATTCTGCACTGAACACATTTTCACAAACTTAATATGTAAGCAACATTAAATAATGATACAAAGCAAGATAATTGATCATTGTTTAACTGAAATGTTCATTTCCAACTATAACTTTACAAATAGTAAGAAGTAAACAAATCCACAAATATTTTCACATTATTATGAAATCTATAAAAAAGTGTATTATTGAAAAAAAATTAATACTAGACCTAAAAAACTAATCTGTGGATACTAAATTAAACTGTATATAATTAAGTTATAACCTTTTGTTTGTTTTTAAAATTATCATTAATTATACAGTGTAAATAAAGGTAAATATTTTTTACTCTATTGTACATTACTACCAAAAGGAAATTAAAAAGTTTATTTTGTCTGTTTTTAAGTGGCAGTATATTTTTCCACACACTTTTTAATAATCATCCAGTGTAGAAAAAAATGTTTGTCTTTTTTTAAGTAGTTTTCATTACTTCTTGTTAATTACTAATAATGACATGTAATACATTTATAATATACACTCCACTTGTAATACGTGTAATAGATATATCATCATTCCCAGTTTCAGCAGAGTGTACTGTATATACATGACTTAAGAGTGACCATAAGTTGTGACTTAGTGGTGACTTCATTTCATGTTTTGGATTCACACTGATTATTCCTTTCAATATTTTATTGTCTATCACATTTATTGTAGCTCTGTTAGGAGGAATGGTTTCATTTTTAATGTCATTACATACTTTTATAATAAAAGTTTAGGATTTATATGTCAGTTTCTGACAAGCTTCGTAAAATATAAATTAAAAACTATAACTAGTATTTATATTAAGTAATTTTCTAAAACTTATTTTGTTTATAAGATTGACTGTAAATCAAAATGAGTGTAAATACGATTGAGTGTAAATTACAATTTCACTATGCGTGAAATTGTAATTTGAAAAAAAAAATTTTTTGAATTTAGTTTAAAGACATCTGTGAAAATAAACACCAGCAAAAATTGAGCTGTATGATGTTGATCAACAAATTTTTATGTGTATGTGTATATTGGCCTATTTTTTGTTGATATCTGCAAATTGGATGAAATTTGATTCAATAATTTCCGTACACACTGATATTCCATGTACACAATTTGGTCATAATTAGTCATGAGAGTAGGTAGTAATACATCTTATAAATCCCTTATACTCAAAGGGCAGGTAAATCTTTTCACACGATTTAATGTCCTTTAGTTAGCTAAGATAATTTCTGCTGGTGGGGGCAAAATTACCCTTTTTCCTTCTTGGTTATTTCTGTAGTAGAACTCACATTCTTGAACTAATTATACGATTCTAGTGCATTAGTATTTAATTTTGATCGTATATTTCATTTCATTCAAGGATAGTGGATATAGCCTAAATTTTCTGTTTTTTTCTTCAAGTTGTTTTGCTTGAATTTAGAGATTGGATTAACCAGTTTTTATGAAATTTTGTACAATGAATAGGATCATTCAATGTTCGTATTAATTCTATGGCTACCATGGGGTCCTCAAAATTTTATTCAAAAAGTAGAATAGTTTTTTACATTCTTTACATTCTTAATTGCATTTTACATACTTGAATTTTCCACTTACTTTTCTCCATAATCTCTAATATTTCACAATTGCAAAGTCTTCCGTATCTAGAGTTGTTGGCATTTTTTTTAATTTGCTTTTAATTTCTAATAAAAATATTAAGGGAAATACATGTTTTTTGTTCAAATTAGAAATCCTCCATTTGTGGACTGGAGGGTTTAATCAGTTTATAATTTTTCAGTTCACCTAAAAAAAGTTTATCAAGGAAAATTAAAATTATTTTAAAAAAACTGAATTTCAATTTTAAATAAAAAATTTTTATTTTTAACACTAAAATTCATAAAATCATTGACTAATATCATACCAAAATAAATGATTTCCTTTTGTGTTTATTTGATAAATCAAATAATCATTTGTTTTTCAATTAATTTGTATTCTTTTACTTAAACTTTATTAAAACTTGACTTTAATGTAGTCTAAGCTTTAACATATTGTATATTATTTTTGTAATGTGAAATACTGCATTAATTTTAGTAAAATATTTTATACTTATGTTTGGTTTAAAATCAGACACTCAGCGCAGCCTATGGGCAGCTTTAGTATTAAGAACATTCTGTATACTATCCATTCGGAGTTGGACAGTGTTAGAGTAATCATGCACGCCAGTACGGCCTCTACATCATTGTAATAGTGTATTCTAGTCATTCGGAGTTGGACTGTGATAGAGTTATCATGCAAGCCAGTAAGGCCTCTGCATCATAGTAACATAGTTTAATATTGTTAATCTTATAAATATATTATATTTATAAGATGAATTTTTTGTTATAAAAGTTTTCTTCACATTAATTCTCTTAAAGAAAACATATTGTTACAAATATTAAAGCACAAGTACATGGTTTTTTTATTTATTATTAAGTTAATTGTAAAAATTAATTTTTCAATTCTATGTCCTATTTATTTTACTGAATATCTATAGTTAAATATTATTTAAATAGGTATTTCTTAGTCTTACAATTAATTATATGACTTCTAAAAGCACCTAAAATATGATGAGTTTTAAAATATAAAATCCTATCAATAAATTATATATACATCTGATGGTGCTTTTGTGAATCATGCTTTTCATCTTCCACTCCTTCAGTACTTTTACTTACATCTTCTTTGGGGGTTTTGTTTTCATTAGCCACTAGTGGTATCACTTCTTGTTTTATAGACTCTTTAGAGTTATTATTATTATTAGGTATATCACTAGTACTTGGAATTGTAGCAGTGGTAACGTTATAAGGTTTCTGTGATCTATTTTCTTTGTTTATTTCTCCCTCAGTCAGAATTATTGGTTTTAAGCTTGTATTTGTAACAGTGTCTGGTTTTAGTGGTCTATCTACTTTGTTTATTTCTCCCTCAGTTGGAATTATGGATTGGACGCCTTCATTCAGATATTCTTTTATATCTGATCCGAGTTGATATCTGATAATTATGCCAGCAGATGTATGTAAGCTTTTGTCTAGTAGTGACTGCTTATAAGTTTCACAGTGTATATTTTCAATATATCCAAGGAAATCTGAATCATGTTGCAGTTTTTCATTTATAGCATTTCCATAAACAAAATTCAATAAAGGTACATGTTTTATAACCATTATCATCATATGAAACGTTTTCATTCCAAAAAAAATAAGTTTAATTTTAGACTAATTTCTACACCTGGTTTTGATTTCAGCGGATAATATTTTTTACCTGGTTGTGGGAATCCTGTAAACATAGATTTAAAAATTACTATTATGTATTAAAAATTAAAATGAATTATTTTCTTTGTTAATTTAAAGCATAATAAACTGCAGAAATCAATTGCACTAAACACAATTCTTTTTTTTTAGATCATATGGTTTCTTAGATTCTGTTTCTTGTTACAGTAATAAATTTAATGACATGAACAGCAATCTGCTGATAACTGAAATTAAATAATGTTATTAAGCTAATATGAAATCAAACGTTATAGGAGAATAAGTGATATTAAAAGCTATATTAACTATTCTCATTGCTCTAAAGAACCTATGAGGGAGGTGTTACCCCATGCAAAAATAGACACAATTTTTCTACTTCTTAATATAATTTTCTTTCAAGACCATACATTTAGTGCAATATTGCTCAAGTTTTTCAAACCCATCAGTATACCATGATTAACAAAGTTTTCAAAGTAGACTTCATAATTTTACATAATTTTTTTTCCAGCAAGTCACTAATTCATATTTTTAGACAGATAATAGTGTGAAGATGCTAAGTCTACCAAGTAAGTTGTGGAAGAATTTTCTTGTGTAATATAAACAATTTTGCTGTCGCAATCACAGAAGATTGACCTGATCCATGGTTCACTGTTTGGTGGAAAAGAACCTTGTCTTTCCTCATTGGCCATTTTTTTCTTTTATTTCCTCACTTAGATGATTCAGCAAAGATGCATAATATTGCTCACTTATTGTTTTACTCTTCTTAAAAACTGTTCTAAACAATGAAACTAACATATATTTATCTGGCCTGGCTTTAGTTTCCTACGCAGTTTTGCCTTTCTAAAGTACTATTTAATAACCACAGAAGATTCATTTATGCATTTTTCAGTAACAAAAAAACTTGAACAACTCAAGTGACTTCCAACAACAAACTTATGAATGAATCTGCTGAAACATGGTGTATACTCCCAGCAGAGTAGCAGGAAACTAAGAATAATCACAATAATGCACTATGAATGCCTAATATCAACATTATTTTTTTTTATAAAAAAAGTTATTTTTACCTCTATGAAATGTATTTCATAGAGGTATTACATTGCAGAACTCCCCTATGGCTGAAATATAAAAGCAATAAGGTATTTCCAGAAGGATTAATTTCCTGTATTAATGCAGTTATACAGTATAGCTTTACAGTATAATATTCATGGGAAAGTATGCTAATTGGCACGGATTTCACATGTCAGGAATTTTGCAGATCTTATGTTACATGATCCTCCTTCAACCTAATCACAAATTTAGCTTTGAAAAATTCCAGATGAATGTACATTTGCATGTATGTATGTATGTATGTATGTATGTATGTATGTATGTTTGTATTTAGACTTATTTTTTGCTTGATATCATTAACACAATGGGTTGATTTGGATGAAATTTGGCATGATGATTTTTGTATATGAGACGTTGATATCCTAATATAACTTTGGTCACAATCACTTAAGGATGTAGAGAAATGTGGATCTTATGAATCTCAAATCTCAAAATTTTACTCAAAAGGATAAGTAAATTTTTTCACATAAATTAATGCTTCTTAGGTAGCTAAGGTACTTCTGATGGTGTCTAATCTTAGTCAAACCTCCATAAAAAGGTGGGGGCAAAAATGTTTTTTTTTTTTCCTTTTTTGTCATTTTTGGACTTCTTATACTTGACTTCGGAATTCTTGTAGTAATTGGATCATTTCATTCTATTAGTATGTCACTTTGATTATCTATTTGGGTAATTTCACTGAGGGAGGGAATAAAAAGCCAATTTTTTGTTTTTGGTTTTATCATCAATCATTTTGATGATATCTTCAGACTGAATTAATTGATTTTTATGAAATTTTTTAAATGACTTCTGAATACAGGAGGCTATTGATGCCATTATTTTGGTTACAATTGGTCAAAGGATTGGGGAGGTATGGTCATTATGGGTTCTCAAACAGTAGAAAAAATGTTTTTACATAGGTCTTTACTTCCATACTTATTTTCATGTAATAGTAGTCTGCCAGAGGCAAAGTCCTCATAAGCCAGAATTGTATAACTCTTATGCTAATCTTTGCTGACTTCTTTTTTGACAAATAGAAAGAATATTAATATAGTTCATTTTCTATTTTAGTATCCTAGAGCTCTAACTGTACAGACATTTTTAAAATGTTCACAGAATGGACAGCTGGAAAGGTTCTCCCTTCAGATTTGATGGTAAATGTTTTGGCTGCTACTAGGAAAATACAAAAGGAAATAGGAAGTAGAAATATTTGGTGTATGACTTACAGCTGAAGGATTAGTTGATATTGGCATTTTCATTCCCTACCTTACAGCATTGTCCTATACTTTCCTAGAAAAGGTTCAAACCCTGACTCTTGAAACATGGCAGAATGAATGGTACACCTGAGGTCTTTGTATCAATTTATACCACTTAGCTTAGGAAAAGGAGATTTGTGTAAAAGGTATAACCTGTGCTGTAATATTCAATCACATCATCGTTGAGCATGGCCTTTGGTGAATCATTCAGTAAGATTACGAGCTTTTACCTAACAGTTAATGAATCTTGTGTCTCTAAAAAGAATATAGATTCAATTTATGATATGACATATCACTGTCCTTTTTTTGGGGTTACTCAAGACCATATCACTGTGGAACTTCAAGTCGTCATTGTAAATTGTGAAAACTAGCCTCATTATATTAAAGGCAATATGTTGTGGCCTAAGCTGTGCTGTTGGACCATATGGAAATTTGTCTTTGAAGTTATGTTGTTCAATTATTATTAGTTTTTTAAATAGAAGTTTTTGCTCCCCATGTAGGTAGATATATTTTCCCAAAGTAAGGAATAACAATAATCCTGTTCAAATACAGACAGGTCAATTATTGGTTTTGATAGACACAGCTCAAATAAACTGCTTAAGAAGTGATTATCTCAGAGTTGCTTTATGTTATCAGAAATGTATTTAATTTACAGGATTTTAGAAACTTACTGTAAAAGATGCACAAATTAATAAGGATCAGATTTATTATTTCTGACCATTAACTTTTCTAGTGGTCAGGTTTTAGTTTCTGTTTTAATTTAATGGGTTTACACAAATTTTACTCTTTATAGATTCTGTAGAATTAACTCTAGATATGTGCTGTTAGGCGATAAGTTGTGGTGAGGGAGAGACATACACAGTAATCCAGTCAGTATATTAATACGTTTCATTAAAGTTACATACATGTAACTTCATTAATTTGACATAAAGTTTGTACAAATTAAATCCAGCTAAGTGAAATCTCAACAATGACATGTATACTCAACATTATTACTCTTATAGAAAGCAACTATGACCAGTGCACTTTCTTAACTCAGCAATAAGAGATTCTTTGTTAGACAGTCTGATTGATTCTGATAAGACATGGTTTGTCATCGCATAATTGATTGTAATAAAATACAAATCAATGTACCCCTTCTGAGTTGAAGCAATACATTTTATGAAATGTATCTACACACTTAGAGAGATGTTAAAATTATTAAAAAAAAGTCTGTATGAATATTAACTTTATGTACATTTTTGTGCTGCTTTCTCCAAAATTAATATTCATTCAATTTTCCTGGTATAAAATTTATTCAATCATCTCATATCTTACACACTCTTTCCACTACATTTACTGAAATCAGTGATTTTCATTTCAATTTTTGCCTATTACAACAGGCTGTATTCCTGACCATTACTAGTTCTGCGAGTCATGTCCTGTGAGTTACAATAATCAAGAATTCTCTAACCGCTCCCAACCGCTCACTTATATATTTGCTAGAATGGGTTGACACATTTAATGCTGTCTCAATTGGTAGTGTATCTCTTATTTATGATATTACAATTTTAGTTATCCTATTCTTTAAGGTAATGAGCTAGAGTGTGTTGTTAATTATAACCCAGTAGGAAATTTTACTCAAGAAACTTTTAATTGATAGCATTAAAATTTATCTACTGGAGAGCATAGTTTATAACCTCTTGGCTCCACAATATTTGAACATTTTCCAGAATACCATCATGAAAATTGAAGTACATGAAATGAGAATTAAATTGTGGCCTGAACTACATTTAATGAATTGGTTCCTGTGGATCACTGACATTAAGCAAAATTCAGTGTGGCTTACCTGTGTGATGTTAGTTATTTTATCATATTAATGTTTGTTAGTATTTTATCATTACAGTCTGTATTACTTAAATATTAAGACAATATTTCATTTAAATCAAACAGAATCACTTTACAATTTTATGAAATTCAGTAAAAATTTTAAATTTGTTTAATTTTTATCATCAAAAATACCTGGAATAGATTAGTTCAATTAGAATCTGTAGCTTTGGAGAGTAGGGCACAGGAAATGACTTTTGGGTCTGTAAAAACTGCTATATAAAAGAATATGTAGGCAGCGACAGTCCTAACTAATAAATATTCAGGTAACTGTGTTATATCCTTAAACAACCAACTAAAGGTAAAGACATGGTGAGCAGTTCGTAGTGGCTGTAACTCACAGTGCAAATGTAGGTGTTGTATGCAAATGGTGTGATGTAATCAGAAAAAAAAGTAGTTTATTAACTAGCACCATAAGTAAATGCAGGTATGCCACACATTCAATAACAGAAAAGGACAAGGATTGGGAGCATATCTTCATCTTTTCATGAACGTTAGAGCCAGCAAAGACAAATTCCAGTTATACTTGAGAATAAGTCCAGAAAAGTTTTTGTATATTTTTCATTTGCTCAAGCCAAAGTTGAATGTGGCTGTTATATATTGTAATTTGTACATCAATCCCGTTCTTACTGAAGAAAAGAGTACAAACCAATCGCAGAACTGTGTTCAGGTAAAGTAGTAGTGTAAAATCAAAACAGGGTTGACATTCAAAGTCATTGAGCTAGTCCTCCATGTAAACCATGAGCACGCACCTATACCGTGACATCTTCACTGTATATTTACTTGTGTGTTATAATGACAATGATTTACACAGCAGTTAACCACAAACTGTTCACCATTCATTCTAAAGAATAAAGATTTCTAAACTTTATCTTGATTTTAAGTGCTCGCTCTGCATTTCATGTTTTAAACTAATTATTGCTTTATTAAATTCAGGGAAAACAGTATAATTCCCATTTCGGTTAATTCTTAAAATAAAGGTATTCCTACATTTTGTTTGTATTTTTTTAAATACTGAGTAATACATTTTCATAATAACAATTAACTCTGCAATGCAATGTTTACCAAGAAATTAAAATTACTGATATATGAGCAATAGTTTATTACAATTGTAATGGTAATAATACTAATAATATTCTAATGAACATTACACTTAACACCGATTTGCAGTAACAATCTCTTCGAACTGTAAATAGTAAAGTGAATTCAGTTTTGTGAAAATTGTAGGATGAGAAGTTGTTACAGTGGTTGACAGACACCGTAATATGGAATGGAATGGAAGGATAGCGGGAGAATTATGTTTCTCCCTACTAATCGCAGAACCTGGACGATAGTCCCTTGCTGCAGTATCTATCTTTTAACAGGCGAGTAATTATTTATTTAAAGGTGGTTGTATTTATTTTGTTTTGTGTATGGATGGAATTATCTACATCTATTTTCAGTAAATAGGTGAGTACACATAAAACTAAAGCGAAATGCAACGATAAAATTTGTTTTCTTCTTTTTAATTTTAGGATATTATATTACATCGTCTTTATAATTGTCACGATCAATGGCAAACAAACTTTAAAGATATTTCACAAATTCTATCAGTAAATACACAAAAATTGGTATTAGTAGAATAAAAATTGAATAGTTAACCAGCTGTACTATAATTTGCCATTGTTTTTGTAACTTATTTGTTTCGATTAGCAATAATGAACCTTCTTCATCCTCTTCAAGAAGTTCTGCTGCAATCTGTAAACATATAGAATAAGGATTCACTAAAGCACTTCTTCGTTTATTTCTGATACAGTGAAACCTGGTAATTTAAAATTTCTATTAAATTGAAAACTGATGATTCACTCGATTATATTTTTTTACAGTACAGTATCATGTTATAAAGATTTAATCCCAATAACTTGCATCATAACAGTCAACATAAATAAACATAAGTACTTGTTTCCTTCTATTGAGGTATTATGTACAGATTTATATAATAAATTATTATAATTACACATTTTTTAATAACAAATAATTTATGGTAGTTTTCAGTCAATAATAATTTTACTGCCAAGTCAGTACGGTTCAAATCATCCGGTGGGTGGACTCATTATTTTGACAACTGTTGTTCATTAATCTAGCTACGAAAAATAGTCAGAATGATCGTTATTCTGATCAATACTAGGCATCAACCGAACTTTTTTTTCTTTCTTCCCCTCAAGGCTTGATCCACGGCCACTTGCCTCTACTCCCCTGGAAGACCATCCCACTCCCGGCTATGCCGTTCCTGAGAGCAACCCCCCGTGACAGGGTGTCGGTCTTTTAATAAGCCCTTGCCTCTAATCCAGGGTTCCCTACCAGGACCCCAGACCGTGTCTCGTACTTTGTTTTCCCCACCTAAGGACCCCAGGAGTCCTCGTTTAATCATTGACGGTGGGACGCATCTACCCCTCCTGAACGTGGCTGTCATCAACCCAACATGATATGGAACATATGCACAAAAATTGATATTAATAAAACAAAAACATAAATCACAATTTTAGATCAAAAATACAAATTACTCACCACAGATAGGAGTTGGCTACGTCACATTAAAAAAAAAAAAGTTTTATATATATCTTGGAGTAAATTTACGGCCATCGATTGTGTTCCGTTACATGTTGAGCCGGTTGTTGCTGCACGTTAGCATCTACTAGCGCTGGCCGGCGAGCTAGTCTCGTACGATCATTCGAGAATCGGATCCCGTTTGGAGCGGTGATGATTTGTTTAATGTAACATTTGATTCTAGTGCAGAATAGTTTTATTTTGTAGTCCAAAGTCTAATGTGGCTTAAAGTGTTTATTGATCATTTTCAATTGTATAATTTTGACCAATGTGTCATTTATTCATCAGTCTAATGGGACTTGTATTTTCGATATTCAAAAAATGTCTAATGGGACAAATAAATTCAACTATCCTAGAAGAATATGGTTTCAGTTCATTTCATCAGAATACAGTCCATACTAGCTCTAAAAATACAGCAGATTATAATATATCATAGGTGAGAAATCATGTAACCATAACAATTGTGCTTCACTTTCGCCAGTTTCCGTTTTTCTTTTAGAGTCAGCGATTTCATTAAACTATTAATTTTTACTTACGTTTCACTTTGTAACTCTTTTAAGTGTTCATACAAGTAGATGGAGTTTTTGAGTGGAATAAGGATTTGATTTATTAGACAGACATCTTGTTTGTTGATCTGTTGCTAGCCTGCCATTGGCTCATTGGTTGCTCTAATTTTTTTATGTTTGTTACACTTAGTTGATTTATGTATTGTTTGCTTATTTTGTTTTTGTTTCTAATACTAACAAGATGCCTGACAGAGGTAAAACCAGGCAAGTAAAAAGTTCTGGTGACGTGTTATCCGAGGTTCAGCACGATGATTCTTCGTCGTTGTCTAGTGATGAGGGGCTGAAGACTGGACCGTCTGGAGTCCCTGCCAGTGGGAATTAGGACTAAGTGGTCCAAGATTTCCAGAGAGATGTTGGGAATGCTGGGAGCTCCAGTCCTCTTTTAAGAGATTTTGGTGAACATTATGCAGCAATATTGTATGTGTTAGAGGGTTCAAGTGTGATTAGTAAAAAACCTTACGTGAGGTGGTTGAGAAACAGTTAAAGGAACTTAAAGTGATCATGACTGCTTTGTTGAACGGTTATGTGACGATTGTGACTAAGCCTCCTGTGGTTAAGGACATAGTTGTTAAGGAGGTTGTTAATGTTCCTACTCGGGTGCCACAGTCAGTGTAACCACAGTGATGGAGTGAAGTACTTAAAGGAAAGCGTGAGGCAAGTTTATCTCGTAGGCAATCCAAGGTCCTATTCAGAAATTTAAAGGAAGGTGCTACGGCAAAGATTACCAAGCAGATGGAAAATGACTTTCAAGTTGTCCTGCGTGATAAGAGGCCGAAGTTGAGGATTCGGAGTATCACAGACCCAAAAAGAGTTGGTAGTTGTCGCAGATAAGGACACTATGAAGATTATTTCGGAGTCTCTAGAGGTTGGTACTTCCGATATGACAGTTGCCCCAAATCGAATGAGGCTCCCAAGAGTTATCATATACGATATCGATCGACAGCTATGAGGATGAGCTGCTGACGCTTTTGAGGCAGCAAAATACTCTGATGGATGAGCCACTTTCAAGGCAGATGTCGATTGCTATTCAAATCGGGTAGGCGTGAGGCAGAGGTTTATCATGGTGTATTTGAGGTTAGTCCTGAGATTCTTGATAGCTTCATGGAACAAGGAAGGTTGTTCATAGACTTCTCTTCGTGCATGGTTAGAGAGTACTTAGATGTCCGGTGCTGCTTCAAGTGCTGCCAGTATGGTCATATGGCCAAGAATTGTAAATGATTTGGCAGTGGTCCGTGCACATTGTGGATATGAAAGGCATCAGCGTGAGGAGTGTACTAAGCGATCTGAGGGTCGTATTTGCATTAATTGCAAGCATTATCGCAAGGACCATAAGCACCCTGTGAACAGCAAGGAGTGTCCGTGTTATCAGACAGCTGTCAACATGTACTGTAATCAGATAGGTTTAATGGTTAGTTTCGGTCATTTGAACGCACAGTGTGCATACATTGTTCAGGTAGAGCTCGGTAAGGTTGCTGTTCGTGGCAATTTGGATGTTGTTTTATTGCAAATTCCCTACGTTTTTTCTGGTGATCTGCCAAGTTTCTCTTGTTGGAAAAGGTTTATCGTGGTTCTAATACTATATCCGCTGTTCCCTGTAAAAGAGAGTTAGATTGTGTTTTTCTTCGGCAGTTCTCTAATGACCATCATATTGTCATTCGTTTGGATATTCTAAACTTGGATCTTTATATTGCAAGTTCATATTTTCAGTACTGTGACTCTGCTGATCATCATCTCGTGGTTTGGGATATGATCCTCAGATTCCAAACATTGAGAGTCCAATCCTCATTATTGCAGACGTCAACGCTAAGTCACATTAGTAGCATAGTGGTCTGACCCAAATTAGTGGTGAGTTGGCTGAGTGCTTTATAGCCCAAAACATGGTCTGCAGTTTGTAATGAACCTGGCAAGTTGCCCACTTACGTGGATGTGGTGGAAGGGTGTCGAACGTATCAATATTGGTGGAACGAACATTGTTGTTACCTTTGATAGGTATATTTCTGCCAATGTTTAACTGGAGAGTGGTTGACGACTGCTCAAGTGAGCATCGGAAGATCGGAGGATCAATTGGAAGAAGATGTCGATCTTTTGTCAGCCAGACTTTGCGTTTTAGATCAGGGTCTGGGCACAATTGGCCTGGAAGTCCTGGCAGAAATGTTAACAGCGGCTTTTATGGATGCCGCTCAATATTCGATTCCTCGCAGTTCTGGTCGACAGAGATGGCCCCTTGGTGGAATAGCAGTCTGACGTTTACGGAGGGCCTCTCAAAGTGAGGATGATCCTGAGCGATAGGCAGTTCTTATTGGCGAATATAGAGATTGGGGATCACACTATTTCTATAAAGTCCGGACGACCAAGAGGGATTCGTGGCGTTCCTTTGTGCACTGGAAACAAGGATCCCTGGGGAGTCATATATTCTAGGATATAAACGTAGAAAGGACGTTGTTCTGTCCGCTCTCACAACTCGGCAGGGCGTGGTTTCAGATATCTCCGGAATTTTACGCAGACTACTCGACGATCTGCCTGGTGATGGTGAAGCTGGAGAGACCGCACACCATCTCCGAGTACGGCGTGAGGACACCACCAGTTTCACGAAGATGCATTATCTGTGGAGATTGCTGAAGTCGAGGTGCGTCGGGTTATCTGTAATCTTGTTAAAAGTTAGGTGCCTGGGATTGATGAACTGACGCTCGGTTAGAGTTAACGTGAGAATTATTACACACGTATTTAATAAATTATTGTTTAGCGGGTTCTTCCCAATGTACTGGAAGAAAGAGATTGTTGTTTAAGGAAGGCGAAAAGATCCGACTGTTCGTTCATTATATCGGCCCCTGACGTTGCTACCGGTTATCAGCAAGGTCTGTGAAAATGTGTTGTATCTTCGTATAAATGAGAGGTTGATCTCGCGTGGGTTGCTGATGGAAAATCAATACCGGTTTCTGCCCGGAAATGAGGATGCCATACCTGTGTGATGAGTGTGGTGTCGTCTACTGAAGCGGAATATCTTTTGGGGATCTTCCTAGAAATTTCCGCCATGTTTAACAATCTTATGTGGCCCTCTACCATTTTACCAATTTCAGAGGCGAGGATGCACTGAAAATAAACTGCAGGTGTTGAAAAGTTATTTCAGTCTTCGGGATTTGTGGCTCCGTAAGAGCAGCTCTAAAATAGGGACGACACTCTCTATGGGTTGTCCCCAAGGCAGGATGTTGGATCATTTCTTGTGGGTGTTGGAGTTTGATTTTCTTCTGCGGCTGAGGTTGCCCATGAGTGTCTTGTGGCCTATGCCGATGACGGGCTCCTGTTGGTCGAAGGATGCTCACGGAGGGAGATCGAGCTCAGGGCCACTCGTGAATGCAGAATGCTTGAGCTGTGGGCTCATAAACACAATATGACTTTCAGCCTTGAGAAGACCAAGGTCATCGAGTTCAAAGGCTGTTTGGCGGAGAGTCTGCAAGTTCGAGTTTCTATGGAGGCCATCGAATAAATTACACTCAAGTTCAGAAGTACGTCGAGGTGATCTTAACGAGTAATTTCATTTTAAGAAGCACCTTCAATACGTCGCAGAAAAGGCCTGTAGTGGGATCCAACGTGTGTTCCATCCGTATTGGGGTCTCAATTTTAGGACCCGAAGCATTCTGTACAATAGCGTGCATACCCGAAGCATTCATGTTGTATTCTGCGCCAGTTTGCGCGGATAGGATGAAATTCCGTAGTTATAGAGATATATTATTGAGAGCTCAACGAATATTACTGTTGACGGTTTCACGGGAGGCGGTCTTCGTGATTACAAGAGTGAAACCGTTGATATTCTAGCTCTTGAGAGACAGGAGCGGTGTGTTGCTAGGAAGTTGAATGAGTTGACTTCCGAAAGAATTCGGCATATCGAGCAACACGGTTATGATGTATGGCAGGTTAGATGGAATGAGACTATTAATAGGCGATGTACGCACGGTCTCTTTCCAGATATTAGAAGCTTGCGGGGCGCCTCATGGATTTTCCCTTACAAGTGCGTAACTAAGTTTCTTACCGGTCACGAGGCCTTCAGGGGTAGACTGGCTAGGTTCGGTCTGGTGGATTCGGGTCTGTCTCCGCAATGTAGGGTGCAGGACACTGTCTTCCATGTATTGTATGAGTGCGCCAAATATGATCTAGGGCGCACTGCAGTAATTTGTCAACTGGATAACGTTGTAGCAACGCCTAACATCAGTCAAAATTGGAAGGACTGGGCTGAATGGACAGTTGTTGCAGAATTGCTGCTCAATTTTACTAGGGAACGGATTGCGGAGGAAATCTAGGGTGCTGCTTGGTCTTGTTCCTGCGTAATTTGTTATGTTACGATTTTCTGTTAGTGTTGCTTTTGTTTTATTAGTATTATATCGTTTTGGTTGTTTTGTTATTAGTTTTATTTTCGAGTTTTTCCGCGTTTGTGTCGCATATGAACTCATTGCACTTTTCGGGTAGGTAGGTGACTCAGTTCCTTCGTCGACGAATGTAGTTTTCAGTCCTGCTTGAAACTAGAGATGTTTAGATATATGTTTTTTTTTTTTTTTTAGTAATAGTTACATCGATGGGAATGTCGCTTGTGGCTTTCGCATCGGTTGCATCCTGGGCCGAGTCGACTGTCGACTGAGAGATATCATATGCCGAGGTTTAAAAGATGACCTCCGATAAAGTCCGTCAGGGCTAGGTACGAAGGAGGTGGCTGGAGGGTGTCTTTCCCTATGGAATCAGGATGTAGCAGCAACAGATATCACGCAAACCTAGATTTACAGTTTTTCTGTACAAATATTATCCCAAATGAAATCTAAACCTGCGAACTTGGGATGTTGGGAAGACATATTTAAATCAAGATGCGCACTGCATTCAAAATCTAAAATCACTGTGTTTGATTTTAACTGATTATCCCAAAGTTTATTAATAAGTGACCATATATTTTCATAACTCACGCGGAGATTTGGACGGTATAAGAGCAAATATTAATTGAAAATATATTTCGTTTTTCTACTTGAACTTTTTTTAAACTATGCCTTAATTGCCTTGGACCATTTTGGCCATGTGACGTGTGGCAGCCCAGTACACTTCACCCACACTCTTTTTTATGGTTCTAACGCCACGTAATTCAAGACAGGTCGATAGATGTAGGGCTGTCATAGACCCTTGTCGACACAGTAGGGATGTTGCTGATTCGGCGACTCCAATGCGGTGGAGGTGGCTCTGGAGATAGTCGTGCCTCATCTTCATTCGAGACTGAGCAACGTCCTCATCCCTTGGACGATCTACTGGCACTCTTCCCTTTACGTCAAGTAAAGATTCCCATTGCTTTTCCTTTAACTGTAGCTGTCATTTTTGCTCTAACTCGCTCGTGATTGACGATTTGATTAAGCTTTTGCCATCACAAAAGGCATTGGCTTATTGGGCTGCCACCTTCTCTAGCTAATTGATCAGTTTTTCATTGCTTGAAAACCTACAGTGTGCCGGTATCCACTGTAAAACGACTTGTATGCCTTCAACTCCTGACACATATTAACTTATCTGTAGAAGAGCAGGAAGCATCAGAAACGGCAATTGTGGCAGCCTGCGAACCAATCAGGATAACGACTTTCTACGGCTTGATTTTTTATGGATTCCAAAGAGATAAAAACTGCTCGAATCTCACCGTCAATGTTACTGGCTAAGTTCCCCACAGGCTCTGATAACTGGATTTATCTTCTCTAATTGAGTCTATTTTATTCATGAATGAGAACTGGGTTTTAAATTTTATGGTGGCAGGTTTACAATTTTTCCAGTTACCAATATCCAAACGCTGCAGATTCCCGTTCATTGTTAATTGCTGCAATTTCATTTCTTATTTTCATGGGTTTTATACACGTGTGCAACTGCATACCCGAAATTGGAGTTAATTTTGGCGCTCCTTTAATAACACTGAGTGCTTTATTTTGTACTTTTCCAATTTTTTAGATAGTGAACTCCTGTCCTGTAAATTGTAGTTCACTTCCGTACTGGAGAACGGGTTTCACGTAACTTTTATATTTGCAATAAACAATACGCTCTGGTTTGCTCTCCACTGCGTACCAGTGATTCTCTTAACCAGCCCAAGACGCTTTTTACCTTTTTCTATCAAATGGTTTGTATACCTTGCCCAACTCAATTTGTTATCCAAGACTATCTCAAAGTACATCGCTGAATTTGTTCGTTAAGTTTCTCTAAACATAGATCAGAGTAATACGATGTTCCTTGGTTGAGAGTGAAGAGCTGAAATTCCGTTTTCTAGGCGTTGACACACATCTCGTTACTTTGTACTTGAACTGTATATAATTGATGAAGTAGTTTTTGACATCGACTAAAATCACTTGATTATTACCCAGAGGTTTTATGTCAGTATCATAAGTAATTAACACTATTTTACTTTGGTCATAAATATGAATAGATTTTCATTTTTTGTCGTTTTCAACTGAAGTTTTCTCAGCTCCTCCATGGCTCCTTAAATGGTTTTTGATTCCGCCTCCATACGCTTTCACCGTTGTCTGTAAATGTCCTTGCGTAAATCTGTCAAATCATTGTGAACCAAGCTATTGTCGGTATTCATTTCGGAAAGCTCGAGTCTAATTATTCTCCACGGCTTTCATAAATGCATTTTGTCGCTTTACATCTGGAGTTCACCCCTATGAGATCGCACTCAATCTGTTTGTCTGACTTATCTTCGTTGTCACGCAAATGACTTTTAATAACTATTTCCGTTAAACTTACGTTTGTTTTCAATGTTGCCCAGATCACCCCTACTGTGCACTTTCTGCATATATTTCCGTTTGCCAAAATACTATACGTTTTGTTTTCAAAAATAAAAACTTAGTTCCTTCTTTCGTAATACTTGTAATAAATTCTATATTAAAACGATATTATTAAGTAACATTTTTTTTTCAAATCGCATATGACGCATTTACGTTAAATTGATTAAATTAATCGAACCCGTGACGGATATACTTATAATACCAAAGTACCACGATACTTGAAATAGCAATTCAGTATTTTCAGTATAGATAGATAAGAAGTTTACACCAACATTTTATTTTAATCATTGCAGTGTTGAATGATTTTAATCACGTTGTACTTTAAGATAACATAAAATATTTTATTTACACCATAGCCAAATTTCTAGCACATTCTTCTTGTACATTCCGATTTGAATTTGCCCAAAAGCCAAATCATTTGTGCATTAACCTTTTACATTCCTGACAGAATTTGTGCTTATGTCAGTCGAACCCAGCCAATTATAAGTCTCTCATCGTTCCAGTCTGGAAGCTACATAAAATCGTCAGACCAGAGCAAAGAATTCTCAAAGAATTTGACATTGCAGTGAGTTCGGCGGCAATAATGAGCAATCAAGAACAGTTGAGACACCAAGGTGAACAATTCTTTACTACCAGAGTATGAAATCTCACAGAAAGATGGGCTTAACTGTACCCGGGGATTATGTTTAAAAGTAGCATTAGTTTCATCGTCATTGAATAAAAACTTTTCTAGTCATTTATCTCAAATTATACTTAAAATCAACCCTCATACTTAAAAATCCTTTTTAATCATATAGTTTAAAACATGAGGAACGGTTTGAGCTATCCATCTTATTCTTTTTATATTAAAAAAGTAAAAAGGATTCTGTAAGTGTAAACACATACTTACCTTAGGATTCATGTTTAAGAAGAATATTCTTCTGATGACTGGATTCCGAGTTGTCCATGTAGTTACAACAGAAATCCATGAAGGATTATATGATGTTGTGATCATTTTTCTTAATATGATGGTTATTATTAAATGCAGCACAATCATAAGGAATGATAAAACACTCAACTTCACTAAAAATAGATAAATAAATAATTTAACATACAAAATGCAAATATTTAAATGGATCTATTTTATTCTTAAATTTAAATAATAATTGAATAGTATAGTAATTGGTTTTATGTATTTGACTTTTTCTTGTAAACGCTGAAATTAAATACAGCATATCAATAAAACTATAAGTCAGCTTTACCCAATTGCAAAAACTACTAATTTTGCTTGATGGGGTGTTACCAGCCCCTGAAATATCAAAAGAGAATCAGATTTACCTGCAGCTATTATTCTTAAAATTATTTTTAAGTATCTAACTGTAAATTCAGATAAAAATGTTGTTATGAATTTCAAGTAGAATTAACATAGCTAATTGTGTAGATAGTATTTAAATTAATGATAATAATATTTTTCTTGGTCATAATGTTAAATCTCTGTATATCTTGTTAGCTTACTTGTAAAACAATCAAACTGATTCCATCAGCAATGAAATTGAACAATTCTATTTTTCTTCGAGACATCTAATTTAAATATAAAGGCTGTGTCATTATTATTAATTTGTTATGTCTGTGTCTATTCCCATCTGATTTATATTACCCTTAGGGGTTCTTTAAGAAATTAGAGTTAGTTTTTTTATATACAAAAACAGTCTTTTAGAACATTGTTAGGTCATTCATAAATATGAATTATGTAGAAAGATATTTAGTAAATGATGGAGTAAATCTTAACATTTCCTTGCTTTTATATTTATAAATATAAATTTTCTGAAGAAAAATATAGTCTTATTCCTGATAGAATATCTATCTTTACCAAACCAGCCAAAATGGTTTTACCTAACATTTACAATACCATTTTGGTGAACAGGAAAGGGTCTTACAATACTTCTATTGCCATTTTAGTAAATTATCTACCCATTTAAAAGATGATAAACCTCTTAACTTTAATGAGGGATTTTTAAATAATAGCAGTCAGGTAATCCTTTTTTTACAACAATGACCATCTTTAAAGAAATAAAAGGAATAATATTTGAAAGGAAACAGTTCCCCTTTCAGTAGTTTTTGAGGTTACCAAATAAACGATTACTGATATGACCTGTATAACAAACAAGTTTAACATATCTTAAGCTTTACGTATTGCACATCTGAAAACAATTGAAACAGAGATTACTCTTTTTTTCTTAATTTTTAGAAAAACAAAAGTCAGTGTCCTGCTAGGTAAAACATTCTGCAAGCAAAATAGTCTCCTGATTTGATCTCCAGATGCCGACTGCTGAACAGAATGATATGAGAACATATGAAAATTATATAAGAGTATGAACTTTATATTATAATGTCAAATACTAGAGGTTTAAATTGGAATTATAAAATAGATAATGAATAGATTAGAGATAAATGTAATAATTAGTGTGCAAGAAGAAAAAATGAATGAGATTTTATTTGTTTAGGGAATTATTGGAAAACAACATAAAATGAAAATATGAAATGCAGAATACAAATAATTTTGAATAAGTAAGTCAGAAAAAGTTTTTGTTTCTACAACTGTTTGTTACTACAAGAAAAACTTGTAAAATATTTTTACAAGTACTGTAAATGTGAGTTATTTATATTTAATAATTGTATAATATTTTTTCTGTAGTATTTTTATTTAACTGATTTATAATATAAAGATGTCTTGTTAAAAAAAACAATTACCAAAATCTAGTAAACCCTCTTATTACCCAATAAAAATTCAAAACTTCAGTTGAAATCCCAATGGGGTTGGATTATTAGACCAGTGACTGGTTTTACATTAGCCTGTCTAGAGTACTATTAGCAATGCCAACACTACTTCAGACACCCCAAGCAGAACTATTGTGCGTACACTTTACAAGCTTTGATGAGTAATACTTACCTAATTACAGATCATTTTCATATGACTAGACATATCCTGGGTCTACATTACGGAAATTACATTTACTAAACTAAAATAGAAATTATAAGAAATTTATACCAACTACTTTGTCGTTTAATCAATTTTGTTTGTCATGTTCTCCCTGTCGTGTCTTTATGAGATCAAAGAAGATCTTAAGGTAATAAGGTTGATTATATTACAAACTGGAGGGGAAGTGGAATTTATAACAAATTCTTTGTTAATCTATAATACAAGTTCAAAAAGTGATAATGATTATAACTTTATAAATGCAGAAAATTACTGAAAATGGACTAAAAAATTAATAATATATCTTCCTAAAAAATCAGTAATATTCACAGACATTATTATTTACCTTTAATCACGAACAATATTCAATTCACACCGAGTTTATTGTATCACAGTTTATTAAAAAAAAATACCCTATATCATATCCAAGAAAATAAATGCAGGACCAGTTATGCAAACACTAACTATTACATTCTTGTCTTATATACTGAAAGATCAACTATATTATTTAATTAACGAAAACAGAAAAATACAGATTTTGTGTTTTCTTTATGAATCTATTTTATATTTGCTAGATGAAATTCTGAAGAAAAACAAATATAGTGTTACAATTACTCCCATACATCCAGATTTAAACCCTATTGAAACGGTGTGGTCTAAAGTAAAGGTTATTTAGTATAAGCCAATTTGTGGAATTATTCAGGAAATTTATTTGCTGAATTAGTAGCATTAAAAATAAATTTTCTGAAAAAATTCAGAAAATTTATTTTCATGTGTAAGCATTATTATAAGATTCTCATAATTTATTTGGAAGATGACAATGAGAATGAAAGTAACAATGAGGAAACTCATAATTTAGCGATTTGATGGTATAGGGCATTGTAGAGTTTATAGTGGTTTTATTTCTTTCTACTTTTTTTTAAAGACTGTAATGACAGTTAATTATACTAATTTGATTCATCAATGGATCAATATAATCTCAAATTAAAAATAAAAATTAGAAGACTTGATGAGGTAACTGTAAATTTATAATATTATTCTATTATAAAATGTATCTATGATAAAGCCCTAATAATGTGTAATGCTGATTGAAGTATTAACTGAATCATATGACATTTAATTTTTAATTTTAAAACTTAAGTAATTCAACTATAACTAATTTTAAACACTACTTTACTCTTAAATTTGATATATACATTTACCACTATTCCAAACAATCACTGTATAATAAATTAGCAGAAAATTTATAGTATTATAAATAATGACAGAACAAGGAGAGAGTAAACAAGAATGCAGTAAAAGGATAGTAGAAAGTCAGGTTCTGCAGGCTCACTAGTAAGCTTAAAATTTTGAAGTGATATTATACCACAGGGTAAAACAGTGTTTAAAAAACATAGATGTATGGTGTTAATTAGCAATTTGCGGTTTTGTACATTAAAAATTTGCTTAATTGTTAATATATTATTGTTACAGTACAAATATGTTTATCATATTGTGATAATATAACATTATTAAGGTAAATTATCAAAAAGGTAGAGTTAAAAATATTTGGAAAAGCCTTCAATTATAACACTCAGTGACTAGATAGAAGAATTATATTCCAGATATGTACAAATAAAAAAATAACATTTCAAAGAACCTTTGAAATTTTTGTCCCCACCATTTCTACCACAAATCTTAATCCAACTTTAATCTTTTAAATAGAAAGATGGTAATGGAATACATGATTTTCATGTAAAATTTGATTAGAAAAATGAGGCTGAGATTCATTTTTTCTTTACTTCTGTTATCAACACACACTTGCAAAAATCATACAAGACATAAATGATGGAAAACGCAGATGAAACTTAAACTTAGTAGAGTAAATCAAAGCTACTTCCACAAATTTCTATCGTTTTATATAAATAATTTTTAAAAACTTACTTATAAATGGAGTTTTTACATTCCCATGATAAGGTACCTGCGTCATCATAGTCTGAAGATTAAAACAATGAGTTGTTATTAATAAACCTATAATCACTGTTCGTTCTGGAGATCTTGGATCCATCCAGAAGACACCCATTGCAATACAAAGTTGTACTTGAAACAAAAATTATGATTATATTGTGCAATAATACATGACCATGAACAAAAATATAAATGGTTTTATTTCAAAAGAAAGATGAATTATAATATGCAAAGGAGATAACAAAATATGGTTAACTCTTTAATACTTTAAAGTAGACAGAGAAAATGAGATTTTGCAATTGTTCCTACCTTCAGATAGGAACAAAACACAAAATCCTCACCATAATTTTTATGATCCACTTTAAGTATTTCAGTCTTATCTCAGCTGTTTTATTAACCGATATGAAACATAAGGTGTCATTTTATTCATAATTAAAGGCCCAACATTTTATCTAATTAAAGTATAATTTCAGTTAAACTGATATTTATGAAACTATTAAAAATTTAAAAATTTTAATAGCTGCAATTTTCAAAGTTAAAATTTCATTTTTTTATTTTATAGATGTTGAGTACATGAACAGAATATCTCAATCCATTCTTAAGATAAATTTTTAATGGAATAACTCAAAATGACAGACAGGGAAAATAAAGTGGGATAAGGAATTTGTCTGCATGAGCTTTTTTGTTTATTTGGTTATCTGGAATCAGCCCCTTAAATTTGGACTTTCCTGGACATTTTTGTATAGAGAACTTAATATGTTTCATTAAATTTTCAACAGTTAAACATAGAAAAATGAAATTTAGTTAATGCTTGTACCTCAAAATAATCTATTTCTTGGAATGGACCATGACTCTGCAACTTCCCTTGAGAGGCAACTAAAAAATTTTAAATGGAAAGGGTAGGGTTATGATGTGTCATTTTAAAGGAATTGAAAACAACCATTTTGATATAATAAACTTCAGGTTATGACTACCCTAACCAATATGGCAGCATTCAATAATTTTGACAGCTTGTTTAAAAAATGAACTATAGAATACCCATGTAGTAATCTCATACCTAAATCGATTGTTTTGAGATAGAAGGAGAATTTACTAAATCTTATTTTTAATATATATATATATATATATAGCAATTCTTAAACAACTTCAAAAATTTATAAATTTTTGAAGTTGTTTAAGAATTGCTGTATTTTGTTAACATTCTGTATATAAATATATATAAATAACTATACAATTTGATCAAAAAAGAATATTTTCTAAAACTAATGGGGTTTTAAAGCTATTTAATGTCTTAAATTTGACTTAGTGTAGTAATGAATCAGAAATAAAATGTACAATTTTTCCCTACAAGTATTCAGTGTGTAAAGGTGTGCACCTTTTACCACCAATAGGAGAGTTCATTCCATACTTTCAGCAGATGTATGAATTAATGCAAGTGACAGCTGCTTCAATCCTATGACTTAAATCGTTAAGATCAGTAGTTCTGGAGGCACATACACACACAAAATACTTTATAAAACCCTAAAGGAAAAAATCACATGGGGTCAGATCATGTGACCTTGGAGGACACTGCAAACAAGTTCTATCATCAGGTCCATACAGCGGTAAGCGAAAAACCATTCAACCAAGACTGTAGAGTTATGCCAGTGCAGAGATGCACCATCTTGCTTTTTATTTAAAAAATTAATTCTTTGTTACTTCTTTGTCTATATCACTTTTCTTCTCTTTAGGTCCCAAGATCTTTCTCAGAATTTTCCTTTCTTTCTTCTAAGTACTACTTTTCTCCTATCCTTGTTAAGGATTAAGGATAACTCAATTGATAACTCTCCAGATTGATACTTCTATTCTAATGCCTAATTTTTGTTTTTTACGGGGATTGTTTTTTTATTATACATATCCTTTATCAGTTGAAAAGCTAGTTCCATTTTTCTATATAATTTTTTGTTAGCTTCTTTGTCCATATGTTATTTTAACTATTAATCATTTTTTTTGTTTATTTTATTCATAATGTTATTTTAACTATGTTGGCAAGTGGACACCAAGTTCATGTGAACTTGCTATTTATACCAAGTTCAAGTAAGTAAGCGTTTTAATTATTCTGTTAAACATGTAAAGAATAGCATTTTTTAACTACGTCAATTCCTGAATCCCTTGCAGAAATGTTACGTAATTTCAAAGTGTAGTTAGGTTAAAAATTCAGTAAAAATCAGATACTTATTTTTTCTATCAATAACTCTGCAGTGATTGTTCTTGTTTTAGTTATTTAATAAAAAACGAACTTCAAGAGCAGGAAGAAGGAGAAATTAATTTTTTTAATATTCACTGACAACATTCTGGCTTCAGTCATAAGTTAAAAAGTGGAATACACTCCACTTATGTTTGGAGTAAATATAAATTAACATCACTTGATTATTGGTGGACTGAATGTTGAGGCCAGTGAAAATAATTAGTGTGGTTCATTCTAATATTAATATATTAAATTATTAGTAATATCAACAAACATATGCGATAATAAAAATATTTAATTACTTAATTATTATTTTTAATTTTCTTATTGCTGCTGACACTTGATTTTATTGGGCAACAAACAGAACATACAGAAGACTCCAATGGTATCATACAGTAAAAGTAGTTTCACTAAGCAGATCTTGCAACTGATTGGTTTATTTACAACAGTTTCAACCATAGGAGAAATGAATTACCCAGGAGGGAATTTAAACAAAGTGGAACTGATCATTTCTTAATATACCTCCTATCTCTTGGTTTATCTCTAAAATTTGTTTCTTATACATAAGGTATTTAAACCAATCATTGGCTGCTATATATCTGCTATTACAGTTTTGTTCAAATTTGTTGAAGGCATTAAAAATTCACAGTCAAGGAATATTTTTACCAAATATTCTAAATGGATTTTGATTCTTCATAAAAAATGTTCATTTTGACATGAAAGTGGAGTAAAGGTGGACAGTCTAATTACTCATGTCAGTCAGTCGTTATACCTAACGACTGTGTCTAATTATTAAAAACCTATTAGTTTAATTAAAATTGAAATAATTCACTCACCTATACTTGGAACAATAAAATAAGCTTCAATTTGTTGATTGGACCTGTGTAATTTGAAATTGATCATCAATTCTTCTTCTTTAGTTTTATCATTAATTAACTTGGAAAACGATAAATCAGAGAAACCCCATGATGTTGTTCTTATACGTCCATAACCATACTGAAAAAATCAGTTACTTTAATTTCTGTTTGTATTACTTCTTGAAATATTTAAATTTATTTTCAATGTCCTACTTAATGAATTAATGTTAAAGTAAGATCAGAATCCTGATCAGATAGGGTATTTCTCTCAAATTGGAAAATAATATTTCATCAGAAAAGATGATAAAAGAATATTAGCATAAAAGGACATTACCATCATTTAGTAACCAAATAAATTATTATTATTATTTTTGTTATTATAACTTTTGTCCTCTTGTATACTCTACTCAAGTTATTTCACCCACAGAGATATGCACTTTAACTGCTGTAAACAAATACAATAAAATAGACATTTTCAATCAAGGAAGAATTTTGTTTTTGAACTGAGAAGGTTATACTCCAGTATGATAAATGATATTAAAAATATATAAAGCTATAAAACTGGATTACTACAGAAGTACACAGACCCTCTTCTGCTTGTTCATATTTATGTAAATTAAAACCAATTTCTATTAATAAATAAATAAATATTTTAATAATTAAAAACAGTTACTATTGTATGATAGTAATATAAATTTCTTTTGTAATTATTTTTACCTGCACATATATATTGATAGTGTTGTATAATTACCAGCAATTCTAATTAAATTATGATACAAATCTAATTGAATGAAGGAGATAAGATGTAAATGTGAAAATATGATGTACTACTACTTAGATATAAATAAACTTATTATTAAACTTATCACTTAATAATTACCATAATGAAAACTCTAATTTTTTTTTTGTTGTTTTTGAATTTATAATTATTATTATTATTATTGTTATTAAGCTGTATTATATAAATTTATTTTCTGACTTATGTGTATTTTTAATTATGTGTACGTTTTTATCCGTAATTTTGTATATATGCAAATAAGACTAATATAATAATAATAAATTGTGTAATATAATTAGAACACCAACTATTACTATCTTTTCATGAATTGTAATTAATATTATTTTAAAATGTGTGATTATAAAAATTATGTTCCGAATTGTATATATTTTAAATTTTGTGTTTTTAATTTATATCTAAATTGTTAACTTATATATATTGTATATGTTTTTATGTACTACTGTATAATACATAAAGGCTTTAGATAGCTGTCCTACTGCACAAAAATACAAATATATAATTTTTTTTGGGGTCATTGACTACTGGTCATTAGCCCTGTCCCACTTAAAAAAAGAAAAAGAATTCTTAAACTTTTCACATTCTCATACAAACTAGAACTGTTAAATCCTTCTTGTTTATAAAAATGAAACACATGCAGAAATTAATCACAATGAATTAGATTCTTGAATATATCACAAAAAGTTTTTGTTTTAACGCCTAGACTATCCTTTCTTGCACTTTTTTTCCATTCTTCTTATGGCCTCAACTTTTGATGACAACGTGTCTGAGGCCTCGGACTTGGCATGTTCCCCTCTTTCTGATGCCAATGATGTCCTACGGCTGACATCAGGTGTTGACAGCTTAGATAGTGCATCCTTGTTATTGAATCAAAACTCGCAAGTGATACATTTTCAGCGGCTGACGAACTCTAGTCGATTTCTAAAGGTATACTTGTGGCGGCTGAAGTACACGCCCTCGCCGTAGCTGTCCTCTGGGTTATAGGAGGTTCTATAGGTAAAGATTGTATATCGTCTGTGTCTGGTGCTTTCTCTATTACTACTTTCACCTCCATTGCACTGCTGTTAGATTTCTCCTGTACAGTTGCCACACCCTCCTTTCCCTTGTGACTTGTGAACAGAGAGACATTTTTACTTTTTCCAGATGTATCGTGATCTTTATGTAGTACAACGGTAGGTAGTGTCATGGTTGCAGGTTTTGCTGATTCTTTACGCTGCGAAGGTGTCAACCTTCGAATAATATGTTTTTTATGACACAAGGAAGCGTAAAGCTTCCATGTGTCAACTATGTCAGTCTGGGAATGAGTTTTCAAAAGTTTTAATGGTTCTTTCCACTGACTAGACTCAATCTTAGTATCAATGATTCTCTTGTTGCAAGACTGGTGCAATCGTAGTAAGCAACTGCTTCACATTAACTTTAGATGATGAAGAGGCAGCAACTGTTTCTGTATAAGTAGTTGTCGGTCGAGGTGTTCTAAGGTTGACAATTTTATTCGCTTCAGGTTATTCAACCTTTTGAAGCTTTTTAACCTCCTGAATGGCTGTTTCCAACTTATATAATGGACAGTTCCTCGATCGGCAGTTGTGGTGCCCTTTGCAGTTAATGCAGAGTGGGGATTCGTTGCATGGATCGCCCTCATGTGTTTTCATACCACACACGCAAATTTCTAACGCCTCACATCTGGCCGCAGTGTGTCCAAAACGTTGTCACTTAAAACATCGCATAGGCTGCGGGATGAATGGACTTACATCAAGCCGATCTATGCCATCTCGTACGTTTTCAAGAAAATTTGGTTTATTGAAGGTCAATACATGCGAGGCTGAAGGACGAACTTCACCATTTCTTCTTATGGTTAGCTTGCAGCATTAAATCACTCCCTGGCTCGACATTTCTTCCACTATTTCTTCTTCTGTACAATTTAGAGGATCACGGAAAACAACAACTCCTCTCCATAAGTTAAGGATACTTTGCGGTTGCACAGATACAGCGAATTCACTGATCTTCTACAAATATTGAACTTTCTGGCTTTGACTATGGTTTATAATTTCGAGCAATCCATTAAAAGTCTTTCGAATATCCTTGACAGAACCACCAGCACAATTAAGTACCTTTCTAGCAATTAAGAATGGGCTAACCTTTTGGAAGTTCCCATTCTTCTTTGTAATGACTAAAAATCTTGGTTTGGGCGCATTATTGCCAAACAAAGCTTTCCTAAAGTCTCTACTGATTCTGTCAGCATCTTTCCTTATTTTCTTTGTCTCCTTACTCCATTTTCGCTTCGCTTGTGGCGAATGGGCTGTTTATAAACAAGGGTTTTTACGTGCACCCTCTGCACCCTCTGTTCAAGGTGTTCCATTACACTAATCCCTTCTGTAGCAAGGCTAGCTGCCGGGGAACACTCCCACTCCAGGGCTACTAACTTTGGAGGTCCGATCCGGTACTCCGGTGGAACCGGCATATGTCCTGGCAGAGAGCGGATGCGCAATCTCTGCACTGACTACAGGCACCTACTCACAAAAGCTTTCAGAGCTTCCATGCACTGACATACATGGGCACCCGCTATATGCTTGCCATCGCAGGGGGCATGTGGATAACGGAAGGGTCTCCGTTACACCTGCAATAACATTGACCCCGACTGCCACATCGCCAGCTCTAAATGTGGTATGAGTCCATTTCCAAATCATTTAGTTGTCCATGATCTGCAGGTGGCCGAAAAATCCAATCCATCTTGGTGACCTGAAGGTGGAAGACAGGTCAAAGAAGAAAAATATTTCCGGGGATTTATTCGGTACACCGTTAGCCTGTATTGTACGTATGTACAGCTGTTACCGTCCTGGACGTAGAACTTAGATGTTGTGATCCGGAAGTGGGAATTACCTACCTCAGGGCATTAATATTATTATTATTTTTAAGTTTTAGGGGGGTACTGTGGTCATTAGCTCCTTCCACAACAAAAAAAAAAACATATTATTCCCTCCTAGTAAAAAAACACCAGCGACACAGTCAAAAGACCTGTCAATGAGAATCATCTAAAACACTGGCTCGTCATAGGACCAAATCCCAAAAGAACACAAAATAGCAAGGGTGTAAATTGTCCTTACCACTTGAAAACAAGAAACCATTAGTTTCGAAACGTTGTCAATTAAAAATTAAACTTCTAATTTAAACTCCATTAAAATCATCATTGCAAAGAATGGAAAAAACATCAATATATAGTTAAGTGTCAAACATATCATGACAAGGGTGTAAAGGGCGCTTGCCACTGCAAAATCACACATCACTTGAAATGAAAGATGTTCAGAGAATATCAATAAGACACATCTTAAAACTTATCATTTAATACAAAAACACAAATTATATTGAAAGTAATTTTCAATATAGGTTCTCCTGCTCCGGCGTCGGGTGACAGCGGCTCCACTGGCGCAGTCAAAAGTACATAACAGTCACACTGGATGAACTTACAGCTAAAATTCGTGGGACGGTCGATTGTCTTGTCCTGTCCGCTAATGGTCTCTGTGTTTTCGGAAGTTCAACTATCGGTTTTTTAAAGTCCTCCTTTTCCAGAATCGACTTCTATTTTCGCAGATCTCTCGGTGGGGATTTTTACTTCCTGTACCTTTACTTCAGATGGTTCAATTTTCTAATCCATTGCTGATTTAGCTATAGGTTCAAATTTCGACTTTACACACTGCTGATTTCGACAGATTTACCTACTTTCTTCTGTAATGGCTTCGAACTGATTCCTCTTGATGGTCGACTCTTCATTTTGTCCTCGATGACGTGTTCGATCATCGTAGCTAAGGCTGATACCAATTCTGCAAGAATATCCTGTGATTTTATAGAGGCTGTAGGAGTGCTGGAGCAGCCGCAACTTGCGCATATTAAGCTGATTTTGGCGTCCTGGCAAGCACAAGTTTTCGTGCATCAAAGTAGCTCACTTTTTATGCTGTCTTAATTTCTTGGATAGCTACTTCCTGTTTGTAAACACGACAATTCCTAGACCTTGCAGAATGATATCCATGGCAGTTGACACAGACAGGGGGATCCCTACACGGGTCATCCGGGTGTAACGGTTCATCACACACGCATATCTGTTTTCTTGTACGACGTGCGGCGGTATGCTTGAATCTCTGACACCCAAAGCAACACAGGGGTGTTGGAATAAATGGACGTACATCCAACCTGTGAAAACTAAGCTTAATTTTCTCTGGGCACTTAGGTTTGTTGAATGTTAACACATGTGATGCGGAGGGTTGAACTTCCCCATTCCGACAAATATTTAAGTGACGGCACACAACGCCTTGATAATGCGGTTCATCTACAATCTCCTCTTCAATGCAGTTTCACAGATCCCTGCACACGACAACGCCCCTTGAGCTGTTAAAAGTACCGTGAGGAGAACCTCAATGTCCATAATTCCATTTTTCTTTGCTTTTAATAATCGTAATGATTTAACGTCATTAACTTTTTCAACGAAAAGTCCCACTGCAGTTGTCCGCGTTCCTTTACCGGTCCTCCAGCAGCTTCCGTGATGCCACCAGCTATCACGAAAGGACTAGTTTTCGTAAAATCGCCGTCTTTTCTCATAATAACCAAATATTTCGGTATTGAAACATTATTCTTGGTTATAAACTTATACGTTTCCCTCTTTTTTCTGTTCTAATTCTATAATCTTTTCCTTATCGCTGAATTCTACACTTTTCCTTTGCTTCGGTTGTGAAGCTAGATGCTCTCCAGAACGATGATTTTTAGACATTCTACCATGTTAGGTGTGGATGATAATTTGTCCATAAACTTAAATTACGTCAGTCTTGATGTCTCATGGTGCGCGCGGAGAGACGGTTAGGCATGCCCCAGATCAATATGATCCTGCCTGAGTTCCCCCAGTCAGCCACCTCCCACAAATTTAACACGGGCCGGGGAGTCAGGTACTGCCAAAGACCGAAGAGACTGACTCGCAAGACGGACGGCGCAAGACTTCGGCAGAGCAATCTCACATCAGCCCACCCTCAACCCGGCTCCACAACCGAGAAGAGGAATGGGCAATCCGCCCAGCGTCGGCAAACAGATCACCGTCATGCCTCCCACCACCGCTGCAAACAGCGAAACTGAGAAGCACAACCAAAACCAGCTCAGATGACTCGTGACCGCCAATCCGGTACTCCAAAAGGAGTTCCTGAGCAAGACTATTTCCCCTGTAACCGACATAAGTAGAGGTACCGAAGTAACATGTCGTTACCCGCCCCGGACGTGTGTATAGATGTTGTTGCACGGACGTCAGGTTGGATTTATCCGGTGCATTATTATTATTATTTCTCGAGGATTAGACCGGTAGCGACCACCAATATATTCTCATTTATAGTCCTAAATGGTACACGAGAGCGCCCGGGGCACCCACGGCTGGTGAAAAGATACAACATCAATAAAATCGACGAGAAGAAATCTAAAACAAAGATCTTTACAGGGGTGGTAGCCTCTGAAAACATCACCAACGGGGGGATGCTGGCGCTGAAGCCGTAGTAGCTTCAACCATGCGGCTGATCGCTTCTGCATGCGACGCTTCCATGCCCCACGGCGGTGTGGTGAGGGGGGGGCGAGGCACCAGAAACGACCCGTGTACTGGTTGACCCGGGAGATTGCCGGATTGCGCCGAGAGTGTCTTCGACTAAGACGAGTGGCGCAACGTGCAAGGAATGCCAGCAGATCGAAAACTGAATGCCAGCAGACGGCGATTGCTGATCTCCGCGGTGCATCCTATCCTGTAATACGGGTCGGAAGTGGGGGTCTAGGCATTAAGAGTTGCAAGAAACCGGAAGCGGCTTGCTCAGGCGCAACGCACCGCATCCTTGCGAGTCGCTTCCGCGTATCGGACGGTCTCCGAGCCTGAAGTACTTGTGGTCGCCGGCGTCATACCCATTGCAATTTTAGTAAGGGAGCGCCAAGTGATCTAAAGGAGGCGACGGGCAGGCGAAGATCGGGAGACCATTGCTAACGAGGAACGCACTCGCCCGTTCCTCGCATGAAAAGAGACCTGTGACCACGAGACCAGAGGACGATGGAACGGAAGGCTTATCCCCCTGGTCAGACCTAAACGGAGCGACGGCATGGACAGGTGGAGTACTAAATGACCCAATTTTTAACGGGTCACGGGTACTTCCGCGCTTACTTCCATGTCATAGGGAAAGTACCGTCCCCCGACTGCCTCTATTGCCCCGGTTTACAGGACGACGCTGAGCACAACTTTTTCAAATATGCTCGGTGGGTGGCAGATCGAGGGACACTAGAGGCGGATCTCGGAGCACTGAGCTCCCACAACGTGGTTGCGATGATGCTCCGTGACCTGAGCAACTGGGAAAATGTAGCCCGATTCGTCGGCAATATTCTCAAGGACAAAAAGGTTGACTGGATAGTCCTGGAAATTAGGTAGCACCTATTCAGACTAGTATAGGAGGACTCGACCGGAAGTAATGCGTTAAACTGTCCCGGGTCGAGTCCTGGTAGAAAGGAGGGTGGTTTTAGTCGGTAGTTTGCTGATAGTAATTGGCTAATACCATCAGCGGGAGCCCGCCCAACACTCCGTGTGTAAATGCATTTCCACCTCCCTCCGCAAAAAGAAAAAATTATCCAATAGTTCAGCAATATTTCACCCATTTTAAGATTGAAAATTGCACTTTAAGAAGCAAGTATTTTTTACTGTGCTTCCCAAATGCAACGACGACCTTCGACGAGGCTGGAGGAGCTCATGACCGTCCTCAAGGACGAGTGCGCCAAGATGGCGGGCATCAATGGCCTAAGAAGAAGGAGGGTCTACTGGTGGACACAAAGGATTGCTGTTCAGAGGACGGATGCCATGAAGGATCTTAGAAGCCTTCAGAGGATGAAGAGGAGGACGGGCGCCGAGGTTACCTGTAAGGGGCCTCTAATAAGTGGCATGCAATAAAATGGAGGACCCGGTCCCGGCCGAACGGATGGGACCCCATGTCGGGAACTGCATAGCAGGGTCCGGCATAGCAGGTTTCGGGGGAGCGGTTCGATTACTGGTAGGGCTACTTCCGATAAGATTAATGGTGGATAAAAGAGTCCGGATACGCAGAATTGGAAAGCCACGGGAGTCCAATGAAGAAGTGATGGAAGAGTGGCAGGACTAATAAGATAGATCGGAGAAAGACAGGTGGACCTGGAAGCTGATGAAGAGGATCGCTGGGTTATCACATGACGCATCTCCTCACAAGCCATGGCGAGTTCGGAGCGTACCTTCTCATGTTCCACTTTAGGAAAGAGTTGGGTGTGTCTATTGCGGGAAGATAAACACGCCCGAGCAAACATTCTTCGAGTGTGGGAGGTGAGCGCCGCTGAAGAGAGAACTAGGAGTGGACCACATAACGCCGGACAGCATAATGGATTTTATGCTCGAGGGGAGAGACATGGCAAATGGTATACAAGGAAATCGCCACAAGTGTGCTTATCGAGAAGGAGAGATTTGAAAGGCGGATATAAAGGTAAAGAGTAGGGATAGGGTGGAATGCTCTAGTGTTTCACTCTCGATGAGTGATTGAGAACTCCAGGGGAGATGTGGAAAAAATGAAGGCCAAAGACCAGGAGGGGAGACTCCTTCGGCAGTCTACTGATAGAGACCAGGAGAGGTAAGGGACTGAGTCCCGGCCGCCCGGGTGGTGCTGCTGGCAACCACATAGCGGAGCCTGGCATGGCTGCCTGGGTGGCTAGAGGTAATGGCAGCTCCCGTGGCTGTGTAATACTTAAATGCTGGTCTAGCTTAGGTAAGGTGTAATTTTGTTGTGCAGAAAGTAAGAAAGTAAACACATATTTTAATTTCTATTTTGACAACAAATCTCTTCAATAATCTCGTCTTTAATGTTGTTTTTTGAGTTTTGTTTCAATAATACTTAAAAAAATTTCTAAAACTATAAAAAAAATATCAGAATTAAAAATTTAAATTGTTTTGCTTTCTAAGTTTGAGGAATACTTCTTCCAGAAAATCTTATTAGAGCTATTATGCAGCTCCTTAACCAGTGCAGTTACTATGAAGCTTGTCTTTAAATGGTCAGTTTTGAATTTTTTCAGTATTAATACAAATTTAAATCCCTTCACTATGTGTTCAAGTAATACTTTTTCTTATATTATGCGATTTTTGGCAAATTTAGTATGGTTGCATGTATTTTACAGTTATAGTTTTGCATGTAGGTATTAACATGTTCAATTAATTTCTAGTCTTAATAATTTTTTTTTTTACTTAATTCAACATCAGGTATATTTAATTTAAAGAATAACTAATTAATAATTTTTTATCAAAGTAATGACTGAATAAAATATATAAGTATATCAAAAAATTTAACATAAATGCAATATATGCACAATACAACCCCATAACTTGTCCTTGTGAGCCAATTTCTTTTCTTTTTTTATAGTTTATAATTACTGATTTTGCATTCTTTCCAACTGTGTTGGCGATTTGGAAGCCTTCTTGACCAAATAAAAGTAATTTAAAAATAAGAGGCAGTTTATAAATATTACATTCTTGGTAAAAATTTATTATTAATTTTTAATAATAAAAATAGGCTACATTAGTCAAAACTGGCTACATTATAACTTTGGTAATGATAAATCAGGCTATTAACAATTCAAAAAACATTTGAAAGCACTTCACTTCGCCACTGAATTCATATTGCAAACCATCTCATTACATTAAAATCATACATGTACAAACACCAACAGTGACATTAAAGTCAACTAGATGAAACTAAAGGACAAAAATTGGATATACTTGAACAATTCAAAATAGACTACACACAAAAATGTAAAAAAAACGTTTCAAATGAACACTAACATAATTAAAATCCCAAACAATTTTGATACATAATGAATGACAAAGATCCTTATATTAGTTTTAAGTTAAACATCAGCACAACATCCAATGACACAAAACTACCAACAGAAAGTAAAGGATTTGTAATTTTTACCTCAAATTAAACAGTATTATATATAATTTAAAATCTGATCTATACAATTTTAAACGATTTCATAGTAACCATTATGAAATTTCAAATGGATTCACTTTCAAAAAAAGTGTTATTTATGATTTACTTGCTGAAGACTATTTATTAGAGATTCCAGTAGTTCTCGGCCTGTCACAGAGATAGTCAGGTATAACGAAATGATTACGATCTTTTTCAATTAGATGGTGTGCATAAAAATTTTCAGACACGTGCATTTAGTTGTTTGATTATGATAGATCGGGTTAAGCAAACAAGTTTTTACATTTACTGAAAAATGTGAAAAATTGTTATTCAACTAAGAGGTTGAATAACTTCTTTGTAAGAACGATGGTACTTGGTTTTAAAAGGTTAGCCCCGACAAAATAAAAATTAAAAAAATTTACAAAAAAAAGGTAAATTACACTTTAAAGGATTCAACCCCTTGTTTTCGACAGTATAAAAAGGGCTACTTAATTTAAACTGGTAGTACATTCATTCGAGATGATGAATCAGCTTGACAGCAAAAAACGGTAACAACCGAAAACCATACGACCGACGTAATTGTGATGAAAATCAGTAATGTCGTATTAAATGATCATCGACTGAAGACACACGAGTTTGTTGATATCGCAAACATCTCGATAGACCGTTTCTACTACAATGTACGCGATGTTTTGGGTATGTAAAAGCTTTCCGCTTGACGGGTAGCGCGTTTTCTTAGTCAACAAAAGCCCATTCAACTGAATACTTCCCAATGGTGACTAGACTTCTGCGATTCTGCTGAGTTTCTTCGATGTTTTATGACATGTGAACAACAGGATTCACCATTACACGCCAGAGTCGAAACTGCAGTTTAAACAGTGGTTGAGTTTCAGATGTGGTTGCACTCTCAGGTGAAAGTGCGCCAAAAAGCGAAAAGGTTCCATTTGTAGAAAAATTTATGGACCATCACCAGGGAATATTGCGCTTCACTACTAAACAAATAAAAGTATATTATTCAGTCCACAACTGACCAAAAATAAAGTGCTCTTACACCTTGATAATTCGCCTGCATACACGTCTCGGGTTGTCGCTGAAAAACTCCATGACCTATGCTTCGAACTGTTTACACGTCAAGAACATTTTAGCAATATCAGACTCCGTTTACTAATAATGTAATCAACGTGAAAAGAGCGGCTCCATATATTAGTTATGATTCTTTCATCACTCTGCTGGATGAGGAATTCACCCCTCACGTTCCAGAATGTCATTCGTTGATGTGTACAGTAATGTCAGTCACGTATACAATTGTGTGTGTGAATTTATTAGAGGTTATGCCAAGATACTGAGATCACGTACCCGAAAAAATTGAATTGAACTGCTTAAGGACCACAAACTGTCGTCGAATCGATGACGCTGACAAGTTGGAAAGTTCGTTTCAAGTAATTGCATTATTGCAATTCTAATTCCAAGAAATAAGATGCTTATCACTTCCGGTTTTTGATAATGAAGTGGATGATTTTTAAATACCGGTATAAGAATATGGTGCATTTTATCGTTCTGTTGAGTAGTATCAAGTAGTTAACACGTATCCAGATGGATCTAATTACGTTCATCAATGTCATTAACGACCCTTGTCTACAATCATTTATCCGGCAAAAGATTAGAAGATCTACAATGTTTCCATGAATACACTGTATGTGATATGAAAAGAGTATTTACCAATCATGGAGTTTCATTGGTATTCGTTTTGAACAAGATAAAGAACGAACTATTTCAAATTTATTTACCTTCAATTATGTAAATCGGTTTAGCATTGATGGTTTAAGACATGCAAAATTTTAATCGATTTAACTGATTTATTTCTAATTGAAAAATGATGAGAAGAAGCACAATATTCGTTTGAGATTTAATTATTTGTAAAATAATTAAATCGTAGATGGCTGAGGGGCGGAGCCAATTCACGGGACCAAAATACAGCAATCTTATTAGTTCGTAGCACAGTATGCCCACTACCGTCCTACTCTCAAAAGTTATAATTTACTGGTTATCCTTCCAAGAAATTACTTTTATTCTCAAACCTGAAAAAAACCCGAGTGTTTTCTGTTAAACCCTGTTCAAACCCCACAATGTTTTTTTTTTTTACGTTACGTATTACTTATTAGGAATTGCTCATGTTATAATTATAAATATAATATAACCAAACTTAACCTACGCTTGCTTCGCTTGCTAACCTTAATTAACTAGCAACCGTAAGTTAAGTTTGGTTAGATTATATTTATAATTATAACCATGAATTATAACATATGCAATTACTTTTACGTAACGTAAAAACCCGTTGTGGGGGAAAACAGAAAAGACCGAAAATCCCTTACGAAAATGCTCTTCAAACGAGAGGTCAAATCTGAAACAACCGCCGTTTATTTTGTGAAGTTGAACGTACCATTTTATAATAAGTTGGAAATCGTTGATCTGAATGGATCGAATTGCAAGGTGAGACTGTATAGAAAAATCTTTTTATGAATTTTGAAAAATATTTATTTTTTTCTGTCTGAGAACTTGCAAACGGCCTATTAAAACGATTTCATGGATTAAGACATAAACGTAATAAAATTTGAAAAAACTTTTGTTTATTTGTTTTTCAGAACTCAGATTGAGAATCCTCTTCCGAGTGTAGATTTTTATGTGATATTATCATAGTACATGCAACAAATAATTTTACTTTTTTTTATATTCGGTACATAACAGCAGTTTTTCTAACTCATGCTTGTCAAACAGATATTAAGTATGTTAACCTAGGATTCATTTTCCATCACTTAGGAACTGATTAATATGTAAAATTACCTCTCTATAGTCTGGATAAAATGTTATATTTTGATTCAAATATGATGGAAATCCTATCTTTATACTACACTGTTTCACATCTCTTGGCCAATTATTAATATCATCATTACAACTGTTTTTTGAATAAAGATTTTTAACCTTTATATTATAAATTATAAACCCATTATTTGTAACCAGAATTTCATCCATTAAATGTAAAGCAATGTCATTAACTTTAACATCAGTCGAGCTGAAATAAAATGTTATTCATTAGTAATTATATCATATAAAAAATTAATTATATTTAACTATAATAGAATATAGAAGATTTATTTGTGATTTTTATACAAGCAAAAGCTGTTTATCATCCAAAGATTTTAATGTGATTCGTCTATCCGAACTTGAGAAATAAACTTTTATATAAAAATAACAAAATGACGGACTGGGGGAGAACGAAGGAGATACTGTAACTTTTCCTAAGGAAACATTTTGTTTAGTTTTACAAGTAGAATCCGAAAAAGTATACCCAGCCCACCATTTTAGAAACACTCTGTGTATTCAGAATATTTCACGAGGAATCTGCAGTACTTTACAGGCACAATCCGCTTATCAAAACAATGAAAAAGTTTCATATAAACATAAATCTGGAAACACTTTGTTAGCGAGTTACGACTAGCGAAAGATTTAGCCTGGATCTCAGCTCCACCAGTGAAATGAGGTCATACTGAAATTTTTTGGACGTTAATTGAGTGGCGAAATTAATGGTTTTCTGTGGTTTTTGACCTGAAAAGTTCAATAAAATAGGTCGCACAACTGTATCTTCTTTAGTTTTTAAGATATCTGACTTAAAACCGAAAATTAGAGGTAAAAAAACAACTTTTTAATGTTTAGCTTAAAATAACCTTCATAGATAAGTAACAAATGCATAAACGTTTTGTAAAAAAAACTTGTAGAGAATTTAATTCTTAAAAGAGTGATTTAACCAACGTCTATGAACACTGAGCCCAATGTTTTCAAATTCGTTTTTATTGAAAACCAAGCACAACTAAGCATAACTAGCTGGCATAGCTGTAGTTGTGGTTGGAATAACATGTAAATGAGATGTAGTCTAATAAAAACTTAGACCAACCATTTCCATTTCCATTTACCACTAAATCAGCCCAGCGGGATAAAATAAATTTACATAAAATTTTCAAGTAGAAATAATTTTTTTTTAATAATTGTTAAAAATCATCTGAGTCCAAGGTTACTCAGTCACAAGGTACACTCTGAGAGAAGTGTCAATTCAAAATTTCACCCGAATATTTACCATAGATTCAGAACTGAAATTTTTATTTTCCCAGCTATAATGATGTATGCTGCTATAGCATGTATATTACGGGAAAGAATATAGATCACTCAAGGAAAATCTAAAAAAATTGGTCTTTTTTTAACTTTTTTTGTGCTCAGGAGACATTTCTTTTAAATTGTTTAATAAAAAATATTGATTTAAATAAATAGAAATAATCTGCCAAAAAAGATTTTTATTTCAATGCTATCAATTGCAAAAAACTATTTTTGTCAGACGGACATTTGTGCATATGTAGTACACATGTATGTTGGCCAGAATTTGGTTTTATAACTGAGCCCTCTTGATAACTTTTCTTCAAACTTGGTAGACAAGTATTATCTACAGAATAATTTTGTATCACATCTGTTACATAAACTGGAAAAAGGGCGGCTTTGGTTAAAAGAAAATTTCAATCTTTACTGGGGCACTTTACCAACAAAGTTTTCTTACAAAGTTTGAATTTGTTTATCAAAAACACAATTACCAAAAATTTGTATTTAATATTCCCCTCCCCAAACATTTATTTCATATATTTTCCTTTTTTTAGTTACATCTTTCTTCAGAAAAAAGTTAATGGAGTTTTTAACATCTACATTTTCTACATTGATAGGCTTTCAGACCACTATAAAACGTATTGTTCATAACACTCCACTGGTGTGAGATAACAAAAAACATTTTTTTTTTATTTTTAAAACATATGTTTTATTTTATTTTAAATTTAAATCCTTCTTGCAAGTTGCCAGTTAAATCCTTCTTGCAGTTGCATCCAAAATGTAAAAGCCTTAATTTTTTATTAGTTCTTACTCTTCAGTATTTCTTTTAAAAAAAAGCCAAAAATTTTCACCCCTTACCTAAAAAATTACAGCTTTGTTTATCTACAATTATAGCTGAATATTTTAAACAATCTTAATAAGTTCTTTTAAACTTATTATCACCACAAGGATTATTTTCTTAAAAATTAATTTTACCTGAATATCTCCCTTTAATTATGGGAGCTGCCAAAAAAAAAGAAAAGATTTTCACAGATTTTTAATCCTCAAAACGTATTTTGTTAAACAATAAATTCACTAAAATAACTTAATACCCCTCCCCTGTTGGGAAAGCTACCAAACTGTAAAAATTAAAAAATCTAATTTTTTTTGTTTTAATTGCAATCTTATTTAAATGCATAAAAATGAACTAATTTGTAATTCTTAAGAATCATATTACAAATAAATTGAACAGTATTGTATATACAAAATTATTAATTTATATACAAATTTACTAATTATTTTAAAAGTTGTAATTACTGGATTGTAGTAACCAAAGATGGAGATGGTTTCCAAAGCATACCCTCTGGAATTGATAGAATAGTCATGTCTTCGTGATCGCTTAAATTCCATTTTAATCGTGAATCATTCCAACACTAAAACAATAAAATTAATAACAATTATTTTACTGTAAGTATTTTAGGCTGACAAAAACAATAATAAAAAGAATATAGCTGACAAAATGAAACACTCCATCATATTTTTGGAACACACTTATTTCTTATTTTCAGAACAAAATGCACATAATTTTTTACGCAAGTAGAAATAATTTTATAATTAATTAATTCATCAGTTTTCTGTTATATTTAAATAGTCCAATTCCAAAACTTGCTAAGTCCATTTTTGTAAATTTGTGAAAAACTTTCATTTTTATCTTGAAGCTTGACTGTGGATGTGTTTTGTTGAAAAAATGTAGGAAAATATACTTCTAACCCTGGATAATATAGCTTCATAACCCTGGTTTTTTAGAAGAAAAGATTTGATGTTACTACTATTCATTACTGAGTAATGTATAAAGTATAGTATAATACTTTAAATAGAAACAGTTGAGCAACCATGCACCACAAGCAAGCAGCTGAGAGAAAGAATGACCTACTCTCTATGATTATTCTCTCTTTTAGTTTGATTAAAAGAAAAATTTCTTTGTACATGAAAATGTTCAAAAAAAATATGCAGGGTAATTATAACATTCATAAAACATGATATTCATCAGTTTAAAATAACAAAAAATCCCTTTCGGCAAACCGGAAGGCAGAGGTAGATTTCACCGGTGCTAAGTAGGGAATAAAAAACATTTCTGCCTTAAACTTAAGAAAAACTTCAAATTTACTCAATATGATAATGGTTGCATGTGAAAAAAGTTTCACATATTTTGCATACAACAAGCCCCATCTTCTTACAATTCCAGCAATGATTTGGTCATCCCTTGCCGTAAGGGTTGCTCACATCAAAAATTGTTTCAGACAAAAGTTTTAAGTAATGTTTGTCGAACAAATGACCACTTTAAACCGGTTCAATAATGTGGTATTAAGGGAGGTATGATTTTTTTGTTTTCACAACCATTTTTTTCCACCCCCTGAGCCAATGGTTGGCCAAAGGGAGAAAGTGAAAAATCGAAAAAGGTAAAAGGCAAGAAGGGGAAAATCGAAAAAAGAAAAAAGGTGAAAACAGGGAAAAGGAAATGGGAAGGGATAAAAAAGAAAAGAGGAAATAGGAGGGGAAGGGAAATAAGGAAAAGAGAAAGGGGGAAGGATGTGGAATTGAGATAGTGCAGGAAAGGGCAGTAAAAGGGAATATGGTAAAAATTAAAATCAGAGAGGGGAAATTTGGGAAAGGAAAATTGAAAAGGGGAAAAGGAAAAGGAAAGGGGAAAGGGGTAAGGGAGAAAGGGGAAGAGAGAGAATGGGTAAAAGAGAGAAAGGGTAAAAGGGAATAGTTAAATTTTGTGAAGTTCCGTAATGTTCATTTTGTTAATGTTTTATCAAACTTTCAATTGTGTTCATTTAATATATATATATATATATTCTCAAATCTAGCAATAGCATAGCATTGCCAGGTCTGCTAGTACGTATATAAATGTCTATATATAAACTTTTGAGCTGATGGTGATTTTGGGTTCTGGGGGATATGAAACGTGAAGATATGTCAAAATTTTCCGGAAGTCGAATCATGGTACCCATTACAATAGGTAGATTTCATAAGAAATCTATCTAAAAAGCATAGATAATTACAAAACTGAAATTATACCAATATAATTACAAAAATGAAATGGTTTTACAAATTTGATAGCAAAACATAAATAGTTTAAAGTGCAGGTTTGAAATTTAAGGGGTGATAACTTAATAAAATGAGTTACCTTGTGTAAAAATTTGAGCAAGACTTATGCGGTAGTTCTTTAACAGCAAGCAGTTAACTCAAGCTACGTGACGGAATATCAGAAAATGGAGTTTTTCTATTCTTATGAAAAACTTAAAAATTTGTTAAAAATAAAAATTCAACATTATCAAATGCATAATAAAATTATGTAAATGTTGGTGTGGATTGTTTTAAATCTGGTGGATAGTTTATTTCTTGTAAAGCTTCAAACTGAAATGCATATAATTTCTGTATCAGTAGTAGTAATGCACTGTACAATTGTTTATTGTAAATTGTTGTTAAAAATAGCCCTACAAACAGTTAGACCATTCCCAAAAATTTTGTAAATTTGCAATAATTTTAAACCACCTGAATTTTTGTATATAAGTTGAATTTTATCCATAAATGAAAAAAAAAATATTTGTATAATTTTCAGTGATGCATTAAAGATTTTCTTCTTTAGTTTGTCACAAATAAATTATTTCTGATAATAAAATAATTGTCTAAAAACTTAAACCAAAAATCAAAAAAATTTCATTAAATAAACTTTTTGTGAATGCACCAGAATTTGAGGAAACGTAACTAAATATCGAATTTATTTATCAACATTGCCATAATCAGTTTGTAAAATTAAATAAAAAAATCTGATATGAACCACCACATGACTTCCTTGTGCACTTATTAAATGAATTAAGAATTAAAAAAACCAAAATAGATGAAATCTTCATGATTCGAACCTTGTTACTTCTCTTTAAGATCCAAATATTTCATTAATTAAAATTATAATTTTAATTTCGATTGCAATCAAAAAGGGAGGTGCACAACTTGATGATACAACAGTGCTAAATTCAAATTTTCAACGTCCTACGGCCAGTCGTTTTCGAGTTATGTGAGATACATATACACATACATACAAACAGACGTCAAGCTGAAACTAGTCAAAATGGATTCAGAGATGGTCAAAATGGATATTTCCATTGAAGTCTAAAAACCAAAATTTTTCATGCTCACAATACTTCCTATACTTTGTACAGGAAGTAAATATTAACTACGTAAAATAAAACTCTTTAGCAATCAGAAGACACATATATCTATATAAGTTCAATCTTTATTCTTTGAGATAAATTGTCTATCTTTGTCAATGTCTATCTTTGAGATAGATTGCCATAAATAAAGCTTTTATTCTGATCAGTAGACTACGTAATAATACATTTTATATATCAAAGAAATGGATAGATTTGGTTACTCCATGAATAAAGTCAAGAAATCTCCCCAGTATTTGCCTGGATATATCAATGGAAAATGCAAAATTTTCCTTAAATCAGAGAAGCACATATGAAATAATATTAAGATAAATCATGAAGATACTAAATATAAAAAAAATTTTCAATCCATTTCTTATTGAAAATTATTTGCTCACACATTTATATGCAAGTTGAATGGGTTGCAAAAAATTCAGGCTTTTTTTTATTTCTTTTAATTAATATTATTTAAAAATTTATTAGCAGATTAGAACTGTTACTATAAAAAAAAAACTGTTTGATCATATTTTTAATTAATTCATAGGAAGATTTTGTTTTTTAAATGGCGTGGTAAATAATTAAAATGGAAAACATAATATGCCCCTTTCTCATAAACTTACGTATTGAATTAACTAAAGTATTGTTGAATTAGCACAAAAACAGTTTTGTTGTCAGGTTTGATAGAGGCAGAATTGTTATTTTTTTTTAAGAATAAGTGACTATTCAATTTAGCAAAGATTGCACATTCATAAATATAAACATATGGATCAGTTGAAAATTCTTAATTTCTAAGGTTTGTAATTGTGGACACCAAACAATGATCTAATAGCCCATTTTTATATCTTAAAAATCAGTTCTAATTTTTTAGGGAACTCCAAGAGATGATGTTATAGTTCAGATGCGAATATATGTAAATATAATAAATAATTAAGAATTCATGTTAGCATTTTATTTAGCTCCTTCAAAGCAAATGTTTGTCAAATATTTTATATATCGTCCAGATGATGATGTAAAAGACAAAAGCAGGCTAGTTTTTTTTTTTGTGTTTATGTATATTTGAGATTAATTTTTTATACAAATAATAAGTTTTTATAATAAATTGTTGAAGTGGAGAAACTACTTAACTAACATTTTTGTGGTAATTTTGTATAACAATAGTTCTTTAAAAGTCTTCATATAGAAATTGGATTTAAAAAAAGAGAATTAGAGAGAAAAGTTTGATTTATAACTGCTTTTATATCTTTATTCCAAGATTTTTTTTTCAAGAAAAGTTTTTTAAAATAATTTTTACTTACCCAATGTATTTGTTTAACTCTTTCAAAAATAAATTTACAAGAAATATCTGAAATGAAATATCCTTAAACTAAAATTACCTTTAAATATAATTTCACCATTCATACAAAAAAAAAAAAAAATAGCACTGTTATGTAATTATTCAGTTCTTATAAAATTGACTTCTAAAAATGTTTTATTTCTCCATTTGAAGCTCATAATTTTTTAATCTTAATGATGTAGATATGTTTATTTATTTACATTTAATGTAAATACTATTATTTACATTTAAAGATGGCTATTCAATAATACAATGAATACAATATCTTCATTATATAATTTTTCAATTCTCTTTTAAAATTTTCTTTTGATGAATTACCTTGACAGATTAATTACCTCTTATTTCTAGTATTATAACTGTATTTCTTTATTTACTATTAAGTCAATATGCTGGTAATAGATTAAGAAATATATTACGTATAAAAATCAAAATATATAGCGAATAAAATCTCAATATTTATAACATTCAGTTGTTGAATAATTTCACATATATGTATTCAAACAATACACCTTTTATTCTTCTTAAATATTTATTTTGATATACCGGTAACTGTAAACTTTCAATCTGAGTACGTTTAAATAATATCAGAATCAAACAGTAGTACTGAAAATATTGAACTACTATACCATTGTCCATAAGCAGTCTAGATCTTTGGATAAAATTTGTTGCAATTTTAAACCCTTTTTTATTAATTTTTTTATAAATGAATTTATAATGTTCTCTAAATATAAGGTTATTATCAGTTGTAATTCATACTTTTTCTAAGACAGATGATCCTTGTGTGTTTCAAATTTTAAATCTGCTTTCTTCTCTTTTTCCCTATAATTATATTTTAGTTTTATTAAAACAAAAATATGCCTTCATTTATTACTTGAGAAATATTTAACTAAATTGTCCATATGATTATTTACATTATAGAATATTTAATGGATATTATTTGAATTAATAGAAAGTAATATATTATGAGCAAATAGACGTATCATGCTTTCCTCATTTCTGGAGGCACATGATTCATACAATAGAAATAAGACTAGCCCAAGGCATTTCTCTCTACCATTTCTATTTCTTTTTTAATATTTTCAGAGGTATATGTAATTAATTTATTAATAATAATATAATTATTATTAATTAATTAATAAATTGTTTTATTTACTTATTTTTTAATTATTGTTTTATTTATTTATTAATAATTATTTATTTATTTATTTTTTTTTATATTTAATTTATTTTTTTGTCGTTATGCATTTAAAATGAGAGCTATTCCTAAAATGAGAGGGTTGGCAGAAATGTAATGCACACTGGATCGTATAGGAAGAACAAAATTTACACAAAGCCACAGTTGTTGCCATCTTGTAGTTTCATTCCCATACTAATATTAAAATTACAAAACTCATTGAACCCACCCTCTACTTTCTGTCATATGTCCTTGTTATGGAGTTGAATACGCCTGCTAATCCTGAAACAACATTCAGTGATTGAATTTTTAACAGTTAAAAAGTGAACGCTAGTGACATTCATATTCATCTAAAAGCTGCTTATTGTGATGAAACTGTTCAATGAAATACAAAGGACACTAGCAAAGTTTTGAAATATGACAGAATGGATTATTACAGACAGTTACAAGTTAGCACGTGTTTTAGACAAGTCCTAACCTGCACTTAGCCACTCCAACCACTGTCTCAGTGTAATTTGCTTTTTAGCTGAATTAGTGAAAAGAGTTAGTGATGTTGTCATGGCCAAAAACTGAATACAGAGAAATTTGTGCTACAACTTTGCGTGTTGGTTAAATGCTAATCAATGTTAGACGAAATCACTTGTGAGCTTGGAGAGGAATGTCCTCATCCTACAATAATATTTAGGTGGTACCCACAGTTTGAAAGAGGAAATTTTGGCCTTGAGAATGCTCTAGGGTCAGGTCAACCGTCTTCATCTGCGACTGAGGGAAACATTGCTGCAGTATGAAAAATGACAGATAGGCATGTGATCTACCACCAAACGGAGTTTTCCTTGTTCATTAATGCACCACCAGTTCATGCTATTTTGTGAGATCAGCTTCAAATTAGAATGCTTTCTAACTTTTGGGTGCCTCCTAAATTGACCGACGATCAGATGGCACGTCGTGACTCATGGCGATGTGAAATGCTGAAATAGTGTGAAACTTCCTGTGTGAACGTTAGTGTGATAGGTGATGAAATTCGCTCTACTATTATGCATCCCGATCAAGAATCAGAATGAAATATGTGTTCGAAAATGAGTACCCCTGTGACTGTTCGAAAATCTAGATCATTGAAGAAGAGAATGATGGCCGTGTTTTTTAGTGTGAAAGTTTTTTAGGGCGAGTTGTGTTGGAAACTCAGTGCACAGTTATAAGAAAGTGATATACCTAGTAATGCCTGCTTAAAATTTTCGAAGTTCTCAAGAAGCTAAGCTCAAACTGAATAATGGACAAATACTCGTAGTTTCTTCACCACGATAACGCTCCAGCGCACCACTCCAAAGTTTGCTCCGAATATTTGGGGAGCACTGGAATAAAACCAAAAAGCGTCCTTCCTACAGTCCTGACTTCACTTCATGCTTACTTTGCGTTGTACCCCCAGGTGAAAACCAAAATGAAAGAAAGGCATTTTACGAACGACGATGACGTCCTATAGGTTTGGGACAGTGTGGCCAGATCTCCGACAAAACATGGCAGGATTCCTTTGAGGGATGGAGAAGTGTATAATGTTTGATGGAAATTATTTTAAAAACTTATAAAAGATAAAGTCGTATTAAAAATTTTTCTAGTGCTCTTTGTACTCCGAGTAGGCGGTAATAAAATTTTGTGCTTCAGAAGCTGGTAAAGTAAATATTAAGGCTGAACCTTCAAGAGTGAATAGAAAAGAACGTCAAAAGAACTTAGAAGACGTGCGTTTCATGCTCTACAATCCTCGGAGCCAATAATTCTGCAACACGATAATGGTCAACCACACACATCGTGTGCATCCACCGAGGCCACTGTGAAGTTGAAATTTGAACCTATAACACATGCCCCATACTCCTCACCAGGTATTGCACCCTGCGACTTTCATTTGAAGAGGGTATTCATTTCCCTATGTATAATGAACTGAAATATCCAATGAGCAAAGGATCAAGGAAAGATTGCCAACACTCTACAGTGACGGACCGGGGAAATCGGTTCACCGTTGGGAGAAATGTGTAGCTGTAAATGGTAACTACGTGAAATAACAAATGTCGATTTTTGTATCGAACATATTTGTTTCATTTGAAAATTATGAGCAATTGTGCGTTAAATTTCAGCCGCTCTTCGTAACTTATAAATCGATTCAATACGATACCTCTTATACCTGATCTGTAAAGATATTTTAATAATATATCTCTAACAACAGCCACAAATACCCTCATCAAGTCAATGAAAATTATTGTGATTATTTAATTTTTATCCAAATTCAACCGCTATCTATTCAGTCTCATGCTATGATACTTTCTAAAACATCTTTGACCCTTACTTAGACATTACGACGGTATTACATCTTTGATCTTTGATACTTTTTGAATAGGTCTAATACAAGATATTTTTAATTTGTCACACATTTCACCAAATACTAGATTATTATTTAAAGTATTAAATAAAAACTGATGGTTGGAAAAAAGAGGTGATCTGTAAAGATCGCTTCTGTTGTATGGTTATCTGGTGTTTCGTCTGTCCTTTTGTGTTTTATGAAACACCAGTTTTTTTTATATATATATGTGTACTTCACTGAGATTTCTGCTTCATCTGAATGTTTGTGAATATTAAATTAAAAATATTAAAAATATAGATAGCACGTTTTACCAACTAAATCACTGATATAAAATGCACTTGTTTGCTGCTACTACAAACAATGGCTGAGAATGGAACTACTGATTTTGATGCCATAATTTAAATATAGAAATTTTATATATAAGTAGAATTAATTTAATGTAATGTGTTATTTTCCTAATCCAAGCATATATATATATATATATATATATTTTTTTTCATTAACTCTTTAAATTCTATACTCGAATATTGCTCGCGTAGAGTAATGCGGACGAATGACCGAAGCGGAAAAATAACTAGCGACCTAAATTTAATTCTATTTAAACCGACAGCGAGCTATTGTCGTGAATAGGACACGTACAATGTTCTTTAATTAATTTTGAACGGTTCTGAATAACTCTTACCGCGATCTTTTTTTCGATTTTAGTTTTGAAATTTTCAAAACTACATAATTTTATCATAAACATGTGTTTCTTGTCGGCGAAAATCATATGGCTGCTTCGTTCGGGATAGTGCGTGATGTTGTCGTGTGTTTATATTGGCATTCACTAAGATATTAACATAATATGTTTAAGTTTTATTAGTGAAAGAATTACTGTGTTCTTTTATTTTTTTTTAGTGAGTTTGTTTTCTAAAATATTCCTATCCTTTATGCCGGTAATTTTTTATTTACTTTGTGATTTACATGCTATTATTTTTTCTAATGTGAGTTTTTTTATTTTTCCAGGTGCTTTATTGTTTTATTTTCAAATATTTATTATTTGATCTAAGTAATCGTTTTTTTGTCAATATGAGTGAACGTTATTGCGTAGATGATCCCAAAACAATAAACCTGATAAATGATCTATCAGATTCAGATTCTGATAGTGATGATGATATTAGTTCAAATGAAATTCGCCCTAAAATTCTAAACGTAAAAGTAATTTTTGATTCTCAATCTGAAGGAGAAATTGACGATGAGAATAAAGATCATCCAGATTTTGAAGTAGTGTCGGATTTCAGTGACAAAGCTTTCCCAATGAGAGCCCATCTACATTTAGTTTTCATCCTGAGGGTAATAAAAATACCAAAAGAAAAAGAAGTTCTGGGTTGCAAAGCAGTCTGATGAGATGCTGGGTTGGTTGTTTGATGACAATCAGTCGCTTTTGTTAGATTGCTTTATGTGTACGAAACTGTATAGTACAAAAGCTAATTATGCCAAAAAAAATACATTTTTTTATTATATTGACTAATATTTTATTTATTAATTAGGAATTGATTTTTTTATTAATAAAATAAAACTTGAAAAAACGTTTTATTAACAAAATTAAACTTGTAATTATAAGCTAATTATAATATTATAATTTTAATTTGCTTTAATTATAATTATAATATTCTGCTTATAATTATAATATTTTAAACATTATTGTGAGAACAAATATCATATAAACATTGTTACAATTTCTTTTTTGGACAATGTTTTCATCAAATTCAAGCTATTGTAACTTTTTTATTAAGTTCAATAAATGTACATTTTTTTTTTTATTATTAAACTACAGATTGGATGATTGAAAGCATGTAAGCTTTATTAATTTATGTTTGTAATGAACACATAATATTTTTTTTCAAAATATCCCTAAAATGCCTAGGATTCTGGTATGGGTATTACTTAATTACTTCGGATTCAAAGTGTTAATTATATTTTTGTTGCTCTTTTTTATGAGTATTTCCTCTTAATTAAAGGATTTAACTTTACTATTTATTTCAATATTTGCATATTTGATGTAAGTTTATCTACTACACGATCAGCATAATTAAATTTCTGTTTGTTAAATGTTTTCTTTTAAATGTTTCTCAGAATGATTTTTTTTTTTATTTCTGTTTAAAATTCCAGTACAAAATTTCTGTACAATTTTCTTTTCTATATTTATTTTGTGAACTTCTGCTATGTTATCAATCTTTTTATTATTATATGTGTATCATTAATTACTTTATCTATGGTTAATTTTTAATTTTAATTAGTTTATAAATCTTAAAATTAGTTACTTTTTTGTATGGTTACATGTTAGTACAATAATTTCAAAGGATATACAAATTTCTTCTAATGTTAATTAGTAAATACTTATTTTTATAATTAGTAAATTACTTATTTTAAAGTAATCTATTAAGGTATTTTATATTTTAAATATTGCTATACCATTTGTTGCTAAACATTTTATTAAATCAAATTCTTTATTTAGCTTATTTTTATCTTCTATGCAATTTACATCTGTATTAATCATAGTATGTATCAATTCTTGAAGGTAGGGGTCTATTAATTTATTATTAATCATTATTGGTGATGTTGGTTTACAACATACATTCACTTTTACTTTATTTTTATCCTGTTTTTATTATCCATTCACTTTTACTTTATTTTTATCCTGTTTTTATTATCTAACATCTAGAATGTATTATTTATTTATATTTCTAAATTATGCTCAATATTTTTATGAAAACTATTTATTTTTTTAGTAATTATATCATATTCTAAATAAATTTGTTTATTGTGTATTACCTAAAGTCATCTAATCATTGATTAGCACATCTAATCCATTGATTTTCTTTATGGGCATTCGTGATAATGGAATTTATTATGTCTTTCATGCATTATAAAAATATGATATTGTGCTATTTAAATGTTAGCTCATTATTAAATGTTAGCTTCATTATAAACCGTACTTATTAAAATAGACATTAATAAATAAGTTTAGCCGGGCAGAGAGGAAAAAGGAACAGAGGAGATAAGAACTAAGGGCTGATATGATATATCATGGTCCTAAAAAAAGTTAACCATTTTGAAAATTTATATGCAAAGATTCAGATGGTTTAGAACTTTTGTGAGATTTTGGCCAAAGTCTATTCATAGTTTAAATTAAACCAAAATTAGATTAGGTAGACTGAAGTATAGTGCTGCACTGAACAACAGCATTATCAGCAAATTAACATCTCTATTTTTGTCACTTTATAATTTAAATTTTTTTATTGTAATATTTTAATTTTCAAATGGTATATAGATTTTTATGTTTTTCTTGTAGATTTTTTCTAAACAACATGGAAATTAAAAATTTTATTTATTAAATTTTTTTTATTTCATCCAATCCTAAGTTACTTTTTGGTTGTCTTCCACAATAAAATTATATTATTGTGAATATGTAACTCAGCCAAGAATTCAATAATAAATTACAATTTAACAGTTTCATAATTATTAAATTCCCTTAAAAGAAATGTATACTTAAAATTGTTGTAATTTTAATAAAAAAATATTTACGCTGCAGTAATAATTCTCTAACTCTTATATTAGTGGTTCCCAAACTTTTCCCAGTCACAGTGCACTTTTTCAATTAAAATTTTTCCATGGCGCCCTATTAACATTAAATTAATAATTATAAATGTCTTGATTCAATTAATTATAAAGCTTTTATAATATTTCACGGTCCCTTGTGAAGAGGGCTCCTCGGAGCGCCATGGCACAAAGTTTGGGAATCAAAGATTTATATAATTAAATTAATTGGTTCCAGTCTTTTAACTTTACACTACTTGGACTTACGTGATTGTTATTTATTTTAAATAGTTTATATTTTTACCATATACAATTCTCCACCAAGAAATACATCATCTTCCTTGTAATCCTGAAAAAAATTCATTCATTAAAATGTTAATGGCTATAAAATACTTTTAAATAATAATATTTAGATTAATATATAATAATATTTATTATATTTATAATTGTAATATATAAATAATAATTTTTATTAAAAATTACATTAGAAATTACAATTGTAATAAAGAGCAACGAAAATATAATTAATGAAAAAATAAATAATTTGAGCATTATGATCAGATAGGGTAAATAATATAATACATTTAATTAATCCAACTTATGTTTAAAGTCTATATATTCAAATTATGGTCCGTTGTATAAAAATACATTTAATATATTTTTTTTTCTTGAAGTTTTCCAGGGCATCCACTACTTTGGTCACTAGCCCCTTCCCACATCAATAGAAAAAATAAAAATAAAAAAATAATCTTAAATCGTAACATTTCACAAGAAACTAATCACAGTCTCTTGAACCATGATTTACATGCACAAAATATAGAACACATTTATGAAAATACTTGATTCTTTGTCATACTCACTGATGTTATTTAATTTACCTCCTAGGCGTTTCTTTCGGCCATCCTTTATTGAGTATTTTCTCCATCCTCCTTACAGCTTCTACTTCAAATGACAATGTGTCTGAAGCGTTGGACATGGCATCTTCCTCTCTTTCAGATACCAAAATTCTGCGGTTGACATCAGGTGAGGATAACTTAGACAGAGCGGTCAGTATAGATGTTACTGACTCCAAACTTGACTCAATCTCAAGTGATGCACTAGGCGCGGCTAAAGCACTTGCACTGTCCTTTGATGCCCTCTGGGCTTTTGGAGGTTCTGTAGGTGCCAGTTCAAAAATTTCTACGTTAGGTACTTTCTCTATTGTTACCTGCACCTCCGTCGGACTAGTTTCACCTTTTTCAGAGCCCTTGCCACACCCTCCCTCACCCTATGGCTGGTCGAAGGAGTGATGAATTTGGCTTTTTCAGATGTTACACTTTCCTTATTCACATCAGTTGTTGGTCCCATGATGGCTGGTTTTGTTATGGCTTTCGTTGGAGGGCATTCCATTCCAACGTCCATCTGCGAATGAATTTTTATTAAATGTAATTATTTCCTTCCGCTGCCTAGATTCAGTCTTTGTTTTTATCATGGTGCAAGCGTGGAAAGCAGCAGCTCTACGTTAACTTTTGATGATGGAGGGGCAGCAGCTGCTTCAGCATATGTCATTGTTGGTCGAGCAGTTCCACTACTGACGATTTTCCTCGCTTCAGGATAGCTTATTTTCTCTAGCATATTGACTTCCTGAATTGCCGCCTCCAATTTGTAAACAGGGCAATTTCTTGACTGACTGTTATGATGTCCTGTTAATGCAAACAGGAGATTCCAGACACACAGATTTCTTGTCTTACACATCTGACTGGAGTGTGTCCGAAACGCTGAAATTTGATCGCATAGGATGCGAGATAAATGCGCGCACATCTAGACGATGAATTCCAGCCCGTACTCTTTCAGGCAAATTCGGTCGATTGAAGTTTAACACATGTGACGTTGAAGAAAGAACTTCACCATTTCTCCTCATGGTTAACTTGCGGCAATGAGTCACTCTTTGACTCGACATCTCCTCCACTATTTCCTCTTCCATGCAATTAAGAAGGTCACAGCAAACAACAACTCCTTTCGACAAGTTAAGTGAACTGTGTGGTTGTACAGGCACAGGAAGCTCACTGATCTTCTTTATAGCTTGGACCTTTAAACTTTGACTATCATTTACGGTTTATACGTACAAACCGTTAAAAGTCTTGCGTATCTCCTTAACAGGACCACCAGCACAATTTGTAATTTCTCGACCAATCAAGAATGGACTAACTTTCTGGAAGTTTCTATGCTCTCTCATTATCCCTAGATGCCTAAGTTTCGGAGCATTGCTGCTAAACAGAACTTTACGTAAATCGTTTCTAATTCTGTCAGTATCTTTCTTAATCCTTTCAGATTCCTTACTTCGTTTCCTCTTTGCTTGTGGCAAATCGGCTGTTTCTAAACGAGAGTGTTTACATGCACCCATTGCCACGTTTGATTATGACCATAACATGACATAACATAGGTCATCATTTAATATTTCTTGCAAACGAACGTGGCCTTCTGGCTTGTCGTTCATTTTTTCTGGTCAAGAGCACTTTTGTGTTTCGAAGACGTGTCATCAGGAGGTTGTACTGTTATCTTTGGCTTTATGGTTTCTTTGCGACTGAAAAGCTTCATTTTATTTTCTATTATCCTTTCAATCTTGCTAGCCAAAATGGGCGCAAGTTCACTGATAAGCTGATTTTCATCGACAGCAACTGGAGCAGGAGAAGGAACAGCAGCCGCACCCTGAGCATAAGTTGTTGCTGCTTGAGGGCGTTTACAATCTTTTTTGCTTCAACGTAGCCGATTTTCTGCTGGGATTTTACTTCCTGCACAGCTAGTTCGTCTTTGTAGAAAGGGCAGTTTCTGGATCTGCATGAATGCTGTCCTTTACAATTGAAACATGTAGGAGGCTCCTAATTGGCTCTCCTTCATGAACTTCATCACAGCACGCGCATATTTGCGGTCTCTCGCATCTGAGAGCGGTGTGGCCAAAGCGTCGACACTTCAAGTATCTCATATGTTGTGGGACAAATGCACGCACATCCAAATGCTGAATTCCTGGACGAACTTTCTCCGGCTGGTCGGGTAAAAGTAAGGCCATGAGAAGCTGAAGGTAGAACCTTGCCGTTTAACAAGGAGGTGTCAATTCTTCAACTTTTTCTAGCTCCGTACAATTTAGAAGATCCCGACAAACCACAAAACCATTTGACGTGTTGAGTGTGCCGTGCGGATCGACACGTACAATAAAATCTCCAATATTCTTAAGCCCTAGGATCTTCTGTTACTGTGCATCATTTGTAGTCTCACATGAAGTCCATTATAGGTTTTCCTTATTTCCTTAACCGGGCCTCCAGCACATTTAATTATTTCTCGAGCAATGAGAAAAGGACTTACCCTCGAGAAATTTCCATCTTCCTTTGTGATAAGCAAATTTCTTGGTTTCGGTATATAGCTCTTGTAAAAAGCTTTTTGCAAGCTCTTAGCCTCAATTTCTAGTCATCTTGACTCTGCGCTCTTTCTCCGTTTCGCCCCAGGTGAAACGGCTGGTTCTAAACGAGGGTGTTTTCGTGAACCCTCTGCCACGTTTGGTGATAGTTCAATTTGCATGATTCATGATCCCTTCTGTAGTAAGTCTAGGCGCCAGGGTACACCCCCACTTCAGGGCTACCAACCCTGGAGGTCCGGTCCGGTACTCCAGGGTCCGGTCCGGACCCGGTGAAACCGGGATATGTCTTGGCAGAGAGCGGATGCGCAGTCTCTGCACTGACTCCAGGCCCTTACGCACCGAGGTTTTCAGGGCTCTCATGCGCCGAAATACATGGGCACAAAGCGCTTTTTGTTTCAAGATTTAACTCTTCAACCGGGGTTGAAGATATTACCAAATTGCTTGAGAAACACAACGTTTGGAATTGAAGTTTGTGCTTCGGATTTTGAAGCTTGGTTTGTCCTGAAGTCTGGCTTGTTGGTACGCTTTTGGCTCCATTTTATGGTCCGTTGAGACCTAATGCAGTGTTTGTAGATAAAGATCCACGGGAGGACGGATTGCAGCTCGATAGTGATGGATAAGTTGGGAATTATCTATCAGAATATTCGTGGTCTGAGGACTAAACAGGATGAAAGTTTCGCGTCCTTGGTTGATTTTCACTTCGACATAGTTGATTTGACCTGGCTCAGTGATGAGCACTGTAATGTCAATCTGTTTCCAGACTGTTACAATATTTTTTCGGGCTGACCGGGATTATGCTGCTTCTTCACTTCAGCGTGGTGGTGGTTCCACTAATCTTGTAAAATCACGCATTAGATGTACGAGGATGAAGGACCTCGAGACATTTCCTGAAGTTTTATGGATTGAACTAATTCGACCAGCATGAAGAATTTGTTGATTTGTGTTATGTATGTTGTTCCGTTTTTAGCTTCAAGTTCCCTCGATCAACGAACATACGAAACAACGAATCCTTCCTTCTGCAATAACGGTTTGGATTTAATTTCGACTAACTATATGATTTTCACTAGGGATGCTGAGGCTCTTGTTTACCCTGATAAGTTCCATCCTCCATTTGAAATTGGATTCCTTGAAGTTGCAACAGTTAATGTAGCGGGAACGAACCTAGATTTTCGCTAAGATCGTGGTGATTATCGTGCGTTGTATAATGAGGTGAGGTTTGCTGATTGGTATAATACTCTCTTAACCAACGATCTGGAAGAATCGGTTCTGGGTTTACAGCAGATTGACGGGTTTACGGCGATTGATAAACATGTTCCTTCCTTTCGTCCTGAGTCAACCAAATTTCCACTGTGGTTCAATAGAAACATTGTTAATCTTCTCAAGAGGAAGAAGGCAGCTCATCGCAGGTTTAAATCTGTCAGATGATTATTTCTTATTTTCTTGTCTGCGTAGAGATATTAAGTACGCAATAGCGGATGCCAGAGTTTTTTTGGGTTCGGAAGTGTGAATCTGACCTTCGTTCTAATCCGAGGAGTTTTTGGAAGCATATTTCTCGACAGAAATCTAATTCTGTGAGGACTTCGGCCCCCATTGTCGATGGACGGACTATTCCGTCCATCGCCTATTTTGGCCTCCTTGTTTAATTGGAGCTTGTCATCTTCTTCTTTTCCCTCCCTATTGAAGCACACAGTTATTACTCCTGTACCTAAGTCTGCTGTCCCTTCTCTACTTTATCATCACTTCACAACTTTATCATCATCAATTCATACCCCACTATCACTTCACTATATCACATTTTTTAGAGTTGTACATCAGGACCTAGTCCCACCACAGGTGACCTCTTGACAGTCATCTATGAAAGATCTTTTAAGAAATATTCCATTGGCTGAATTGAGTTACACCAGAGTTTAGAGAGGGCAGCACTTGGATACATTGGGCTGCCACTTTGAAAATGTCATGCAATCAAAAGCGTAGGAATGCCCTAACACCACACATACAAACAAGAACAATACAAAATCCAAAATCAAACCGAAGCAAATCAGCCTAAATTTCTACACACAATGTAAACTCACTCATGCAGGCTGGTAAACCAAAAACAATAATCGACTTAAGTGATCAACACAAAATTCTCATCATGGGACTGCAGTAAATAAGAATGCATTTTTTATAAGCCGACTTACTTTAAATTACATTTCTATATGCTCATACATTGCTGCTCGTGGTTTTATCAATCCCTAAATGCGTTTAAATATTTTTCCTGTATTGAAGGATCAGGATTGTAAAAAAAGTCTCTGACATTGGTTTTCAGCTTATTAATATACCTTAGTAGTTTTTTTTGTATTATGTTCCAAAAGAAGTAGTCACAAGTTGTTAAGTCAAAACTTCTAGGCGACTACCAAATTTTAGAATCCCTACTAATCCGCATTTTATTTTTAAAAGTCTTTTACTAACTGGTCATAATAAGCTGGAATTCCATCTTTCTCTTAAATGGAAGTTAATTTCATACTGATCAATCAGAACTAAGGAATAAAATAATTTTCAAGCATGTTGGTATGAAATGCAGTTCATTCAAAAAAGTATAATCCTAAGATTCATTTCAGATAACATGTATGTATTTTATTTCAAAGGTTGTTTGAAGCCACTATAGGTAGCACATATAATTTTACTTTGTGCAAAACTCAATAAGTCAGTTTCCCCTGTTTCATCCCTTTTGCCCAGCCCGTATTCACCCACAATATTTGATGAGGCATAAATTAGTTAGTTAAGGTACTAACTAATATATTAGGAAATGCTGTATAATCCACAGCTCATGAATCAATGAAAGCAGTTGTTATAGATAAAGCAGAAGCCATAGATCATAATGATGGGCACACTGATCTGATGGTTGCACTTGATGACACTTGGCATAAACGTGGTTTCTAAAGTTTAAATGGTGTTTCTAAAAGTTGTAGTGTGGAAGTATTTTGTAAATATTGTTAAGGCTGCAAATAAAAAAAAAGATAAAAAATAAAGAGAAATAGATGAAAACAGTGGTTCTTCATTGGCAAACTATTTTGCTCTAAGTGGTAGAATGGAAAGTGCTGGCATAGTTGCAATTTTTAACCATTCCATAAATTTGTATGGAGTACAGTACACTAAGTACTTGGGTGATGGAGACAGTAAAGGTTTTAATAGTGTGTTACAGTCATCTCCTTATGGTGTAACTGAAATAGAAAAATTGGAGTGCATTGGCTACATTCAGAAGTGCACGGGTAGTCAACTTTGGTGATTGCAACAGGAGTTGAGAAATACGTCCTCAGTGATGGGAAAAAATATCAGGAAAAGGGGGGCTTATAAATAAAAATATAAATAGCATACAAAGTTATTATGGGAATACTAACAGAAAAAATGCCAAAAGTATTGAAGAAATGAGATGCGCTGTTTGAGTTATTTATTTCTACTGTATTTTGTCTGATGAACAACCTTATCACATGCGTTGCCCTAAAGATCAGGGTAGATGATGTATAAAATAAAGCATATAAATAATAAAGGAAAGTTTACAAATGCTCTTATAAAAATTCTATACAAATTGCTGTTGCTGAACATATAAAACTTGTATTTAGATATCTGGCTGATCCTACTCTGTTACGGAAATGTTTTCACGGGTTTACCAAAAATCCGAATGAATCCTTACTAATATTACAAATGTGAATGTGAGTTTATTTGTTTGTTACGCTTTCACGCAGAAACTACTCAACCAATCATCATGAAACTTCGTACACATATTCTCAAAGGTATTGCGAAGAACATGGGACACTTTTTAGTAAAAAAAAAACAATATTTTTTTGGGAGGGTAAAAAAATTTATATTGGTAGGTATTACCGTTCGACAAACAATCTGACCAAATTCAACGCCATCTGACGTTCCAGTAAGTAAATGAAATAAAGTGCCAATCCAACACTGTAATACCGACGGTCAAGTCACTATTCAATTGAGTATAGTACTTCTGCTGTTTCGAATCCTTCTATATTTATTGTTATTCTTCTGTCACTTCTAAGCAATACTAAAACTTTTCCAGTTTTTGAGGTTAGGTGTCTGTTTATTGTTTTACTTCTAACACTGTTTTCAGTTTTTACTCTGTTTTTTTTTTCTAAAATGCCTCGGAAGCGCAAATCTAACCTGCAGGGATTCATCACGGACCCGGGCGGCAAAAGTTGCTCGAACTCAAGAATCTTCCGCTCACGCTGAACTAAGACGACAACAACAAGCAAGGCGACAATGTGCTTTGAGGGCTGGTGAAACAACTTCTCAGAGACAAGAAAGGTTAGATGAGCAAGCTGAACGCCAAGCTACCTTAAGAGCAGCTGAAACGCCAATTCAAACACAAATTCGTTTAGAAAGACAAGCTGAACAGCAGGCAGGTATAAGAGCGAGAGAACTCCAGAACAATCGCAGGCGAGAAGAATCGTTCATGCAGAAATGCAAATCGCGCGCCGTCGAAAATTGAATGCGTAACAATTGGTCTGTATTTAATAATTCCGGATTTCAATATGATCCTTCACTTGAATACCGTAAGCATTCTTAAATTGGTATTGGCTCAATGAATAGAAAATGTCAGCATTGCGATGCTTTGAAATGGAAAGATGAAACTGCTGGAATGTGCTGTTCCAGTGGTAAAGATTCGCTTCCTTTATTTGGTGAACCAGAGGAGCCTTTGAAAACTCTATATTTAAGTGTTACAGATGAGTCGAAGCAATTTTTAAGTAAAATCAGAAAGTATAACTCTTGCTTCCAAATGACATCCTTTGAAGTAGATGAAATGATAAGAATGCCCGGATTTCACCAACTTTTACTGTACAAGGACAGATATATCATCAAATTGGATCACTTTTTCCAGCAGATAATGAACAGCATAAATTTTTGCAGGTGTATTTTATGGGTGATGAAGAAAATGAAGTAAACCGTCGTTGTCAGTATATTGAAGGAGTCGAAAGAGATACAGTATTGAAAATTCAACGAATGTTACACAGCCACAATTTGTTGGTAAATACCTTTAAAAGTGCAATAGAAAACTGGCCTCCAGATAATTACATAGTGGTCATTCATGCTAATCGGACTCCACGTGGCGAACATGAGAGGCGTTATAATGCGCCGATGATCAATGAAGTTGCTGGTTTGGTTACTGGTGACTCATGCTCTCCACGGGACACAGTGTTACGGGCACATGATAATACGCTGAAACGCGTAGCCGATACTCATAAATTTTATGATGCTTTGCATTACCCGTTAATTTTCAGTAAAGGTGAGCCAGGATATCATTTCAATATTCCACTAATTAATCCAACAACAAGACAGCCAGTTCCCAATAAAAATGTTTCCTGCATGGATTTTTATGCGTATCACATGATGCTTCGAGAGCACGACTTCAATCTCCTTTCGCGCTCAAGGCAACTCTTTCATCAATTCTTGGTAGATATGTATATTAAAGTAGAGAGCGAACGCCTTCATTACATTTCTATAAACCAGACGAAATTACGAGCAGAAAATTGCATTCATCTACAAGATGCTATTAGCGTAGATGGTAATAATAGACCTAACGACATAGCTAAGATGGATATTCTGCCTTCTACAAATGTAAACAGTCCCCGCTATCTGCATGAATGCACTCAAGACGCTTTCGCTTATGTACGAACTTACGGCAGGCCTGACCTCTTTGTAACTTTTACCTGTAATCCTTCGTAGCAGGATGTAACTAAAGAACTAATGCCTGAAAATAAGATTGTAGCATGCAAGTATCAGAACTACACTGAATTCAAAAAGCAAATAAAGAAGCCAACCAGGTTTATCATGGAAAGGGGACAAAAAGGAGAGCTATAGAAGTAGAAAATGATACTGACAATTCTGAATATGAAGCTGGAATGCACAAAGCGTGGTGGGTTACTAATCTTTTACTTCAATCTCAGTTTACCAAAAGTTGATATTTTTCACCCTCATGTTCCTTTTCCTCAAGAACTATTGCTCATAGAAAGCTGAAAATTTTACTGTAATTTTTTACCATATAAATACATGTTCTGAGTAAGTACTAACCTATTATTTGCAGTAGAAAAATAATTCTTAATTTTTGTTCATTTTATTTACAAAATAATTTGGCCAGTTTAATAGTTTTTTGTTGTTTTTTTTTTCTGCTTGATGTAATTATTTGATATTTACTCAGTGCTTACAACAGGTCTAAAATATCACTGTAAAAAAATTCAATGATGTATCTGTAATGAAAGTTGAGAAAAGGGAACATGAAATGATAAATTTAACAAGGGCAAGATAGAAGGTACAAGATCCCCTTGAGTTCTTTGCGAATCTAAAAAAAACCTTTCTTATTAAATATTGTAATAAAAAGATACTTACCATTTCTACTTCAGATATAAACAAATACAGTTTTATAGTAAGTTTTGATGTTGTATTTACAGGACTTTCCAGTTTATTGTAGTTTCTAAGAAGAGCATTTCTTATTTCAGATATTTCATGTCCATTTCTCAGTGAAAAACAAAGATTATTCATTGGTACTAAACAAAACAAAGAAAAAATACTTATTTTGTAACATACTGACAAACTTTGATAGAATAAATATTGCTTTTTAATGAATAGTAACTGTATGAGTTAAGTTTATGGACACATGCACACATGTATTTACCACAAATTGTAGATGTTAACAATTACAAATTCTTCAAATTGCGGCCAAAATTTAGCAATAGAACTTCTCAGTTATATGAATGATTCATATTATCCCCTCATTTCTGGAAATTGGCTTGAAAATCTTAAAACAGTCCAAGCATAATCTTACCGGTTGAGTAGCTTTGGATTCTTTCTATGAATGTGAAGAAGAATATTTACAGACAAACTGGCTCCTTCTTTCGTTAATCACTAATGTTGCACCCATGATTCATCCACAGTAACAACGCTGTGCAATATCTTCTTCATTGTCATTTTTTGCGCTCATACTGTCACTAAAGTAGTGGGGGTATACGCACAAGACTAGCTGGACCAGTCATTCGTCGCGCAATATCAGCCGTGTACTAAACTCGCCCGTCTAGCGGCATCATTAACAATTTTATATCTCAGTTGTATTTTTTATGTAACTTATTTTCATTTCACGCAAGTCTCTTTATGAACATGTATAAATTCGTATTTTACTATTTTTACAGTCTACTCATTGTTTTAATAAATATGATTCTTTTCCGAATTATGAGCATTTATTTCTTTATTTATTTCACGCTATTCGAATTGTGAAACATCCATAATTAGTCAAACAGTCATACTACAATTAATGTTAGAAATACAGACCCGTTTGATTAATTTTGTGTCTGTTACTCAGTCGTTTGGTCATAGAATTTCAAATGATCGCACATTTTACTATGGGCTAAAATATGTAAATATCCTTACGAATTGACTATGCTTTTTTTTGCTGCACTGCTGATTCTGTCGCAATCTCATTAGGAAATTGTCTTTCACCGTTTCATGAGGATTTACTTCTGCCCATGCATGCTCATTGAGTAAATTGTCGCCATCTCGTGTAACATATGCCTGGTCGCAAAACAAAACATACTAGTAGAGTTGTCGATTTGTATTCCACCAGTTGCAGAACTCCGATCGAAACGGACCGTCTCCTGAGTATAGATGTTGACTGACTACTTATTTTTAGGATAATACTTCTTTTAAGTTTTCTCCAGACCATCGAATGCGAAACAACCACCCGCTTAGAAAGATGTCATGTACTGACACTTAGACTGCATCGATAATAATTTCATCAATAACAGCTTCGTGTTGGACAGATCGTACGTAGCTAGTACGAATATTAGGTAGTGAACTTGATTTCCGAAGATTGCGAAAAGTAGTGCTATTTGTTATGGAATCTGGAATCTAGCGATTGGGAAACGTTTTTTTAGTTTCTACTGCAGCAGCTGTAGCATACCACTACACACCCACACGAAAATGAATACCATATCATCGCATTCCTCTGTCGTAAATAAGTACGGCATTACTCCTTTAGCAAACCTTCGCTAACGACAGCACAGTTCATAGTACCCGATATACTTATGCTGTATTCATTTAGCTTATAGAGTGAAGAATAAATAAACGATGCGTTTGTGTGAGCAAGTTCATCACGATTCGGGTGAGTCACGTTCCGTGTATCACTTCCGATTCACAACGCGGCCATACCTACATACAATACTATAATCATTACTCATTTATTAGTCACCGTATAATTAGACAATTAGTAGTCATATAATAAAACGTTTATGTAGTGTTACGTCTTCTCATTTCTATTAAAACCCTTTTTTCTTTTCATACGATCCCTCTTTTATTCTCGTATTCAATTTTTGTATTTCTGTTACATATTTATTTATTTTAATGTTATTTAAACTAATGTAATGCAATATTTTTTAAGTTTACTGGAACGTCAGATTTGTGTCTGTACTACTTGAGTTATACCATTATTTTGACACCATGTTTGATACCGATTCAGCAGATAATAGTGCGCGATTATTGATATCACCTCAGAAAAAAAGGCCGCGAAAAAAGCCCTAAGTCGTGCGAAAGACACATCATTTAAAATGCTTACAAAAGCGTATTGCAGAGTAACCAAACGGCGTTGATTTCGGATGTCGTTAATAAAACTGTTACCACAAATAAATTTTTTTTTTGCTTCAGTGTACAATGTAATTCGCAAGTATAAATCTACTAATCAATTACGGTTTCCTAAGAAAAATTTATTAAAAAGTATGAATTTTAAATACGATAAACGGGGCCGGGAAACTAACAAGGATATTATATGGCGAAGACATTACTTCCCTGAAATGAAGAAAATGAGGCAAGAAGGCCATATAATATATTATATGAATTAAACTTGGGTCATCGAAGGCCGTTCGAAAAATAAGCCTTTCTGCATGGCTTATCAACCGGTAATAAGGCTCCATCGGGTAAAGGTATGTATCTCACAATTACGCATATCGGCAGTGATATCGGTTTATCAATGGTGGTCTCAGGATTTTTTAATCTAAATCTACAGGAGACTGTCAAAACGAGACGCTACTTTTATCATTCATGTAAAAAGGTTAAAACTCCAGACATGTCTTGGAAAACAAAAATGCTATCTAAATGTAGGGTAATTCAAAAGGATTTATTTTTGAAGAGGATGAACTTTTCCCTTGAATAAAATAATTTGTCATTTGTTTGCTTTTCCCTTCATTAACCAAGTAAAACTAATTTTTAATTACTTCTTTTATACTCTTCATTCAAAATATTAAAATTGCGCAATGAGCATGAATGGGTAGAAGTAAATCCTCCGGAAGGCAATTTCCAACACTGATTTAGCGACAATGTATAGTGCAGCCTTTTTCAGAATCAGCTGTTTGGATAGTTTATATTACCTAGCCGCTTAAATGCTGAGGCATACGCACTAGTGCTGAGATGCAAAGTGAGATGGCGCGCGTCACCGCTTCTCTTGTGCCGTTTCCTTAACTTAAATCATTACCCTGAAAAATGGATCGGTCGTGGAGGTCTACATTCCTGGACACAAAGATTGCCTGATCTTACACCTATAGATCAAATTTCATTAGCACAACTTCCTTTAAACCATCCAAGCAAATCCTTGGGTCATTTCTTTTCTTTATCTTTGGAGCAGCATATCTCTACCCATTCCTGACATGATTTATATAATTTATTATTGTGTTCTCTTAGAATGAAAAATTTGCCTATTTATTACTGTAACTAATTATAGTTATAGAATACTGAAAATTGTTTCTTACACAAAATTATCTGAATGTGACCATTTCAGTTTTAGTAAAATGTTAATAAAAATTTAATTCGAAATATTTTGAAATATGTTCATAGATAATTTCAGAAGTAAGCTGCAATTTCATCCTCAGTAATGTTATTGAAGCAGTCATTGATAAAGTTAAATGAAATAAATAGTACTCATTTTAAAATGATTAGAAAACTTATAAAGCATTATTCTCAGAATTAATCTATGAAAAATAAATAAAGTATCATAAAAATTATTGGCCTCCATCCTGTCAAAAGTAACCTTCTTTTGCTTGGATTTGCATAGTCCACTTTTCTTCCATGATTAAGAGATGGGGCACTTCTGAAAATCATCACTCTACAATCTAACAAGATTCACATTGACAAACACAATAACCCATGTCTATAAAGATTAAAGGTGACTGCACTAAGTACTACATTAGGCAGACTAGATGCACATTCTTCAAATACGAGTACATACAGGCGATACACGTGACAAGAGAATCAATTTTTTGCAAATTACCGTATAAAAACAGGACACATACACTAACTTATTAATCACAACTTATTCTCATAACATACAAAAACTAATCTCAACAATACTTCAACATTAGAAATTTATAAATTCAGTTCACTTGGTATAGCTATATATTATATGAAACAGATGTATTATATACTGAAATACTTACGAGGTTTACTAATCTTTTTAAGCAAAGTGCAATTATTAACAATGCTAGAAGCAATTCCACTGAAGAAGAAACTCTAGAATTAGCTGCAAAAGTTCTCTGGAAAAATGATTTCAGAGCAATTTGGAAGTAAGTTATTTATAATTTAAAATAATTTTAAATTATTAAATTTTTTCATGCTTTCTACAGATTATATTTTTAATAATTATAACTGAAGTATATAAAAAAGGACATCTCATGAATGATTCATAATCAATGCCCAGCAAAAACACAATAGATAAATTTATGAACATTTGTTTACATGCTCTTCTTATGGTGCAAGTCCACATTCAAAGGATTTTTTGAAATTCCAAGTCTAAAGGGTTAAAATGGATTTTTTAATTTTTTTTAGAACCCAGATATTTTTTTTAATTTCTCATTAACAAATGAAGATAACGACTTGATTTTTTGTTGTCTCTTATCTGCATGTTAATATCCAAGAACTATTTCTAGATTTTCAAAATTCAACCTTGAAAGGGATGAAGAAAGGTAAAACAATTTTGAACACTGACTTTAAATTTTCTCCATCTCTAACTATACTAAACAAGATAGTGCAGATTTGAACTTGCAAATATTTTTCAGATAAATATTTAAAAACCATTTTTGGGTTTATTTGAATCTCAATTTTTTAAGGAGGTGACTGTGCACGGCACACTAACTCAACCAACACATCCATTACCACTGTTACAGTATGCGCAATGTTACTGGCTGCACCTGCCTCTCTGATTACTTGACTAAAAGATATAAAATAAAAAAAATTGATTGCAATAGGAAAGCCAAGTAACCTTATATACCGGTTGAAGTTATGACTGATGTACTAGTATTTCATTATATTGCATACAATATGTATAATATGAATTGTCAATGACTACCTAATTTTGTTTTAAATGCATAAATAAATCTTCATATATAAGATCACATTAATGTTAAGAACTGCATCATTTATTAATTCATTAACATTAACATTATGTTATGCCTTTTTTATAAGTACATTATGGATAGCTTTATTTAAGTTCACAAATCTGCCAATATAAAATTTTAATTTCGTTATTTGTTGTAACATTTAATCTTTGTATATAAGTATACCAGAGAACTGATTTATCAATACAAACTATTTACTGAAATATTAGTGTTTAACATAATTTCTTATTAATAACATTAATTTATTTAACAGACTATGATATAAAAAATAGGTAGGCAATAAGTACTTACATAACAATGTAATAGAAAATATAATATAATGCATGTTTGCTAAATTATTCTGGTTATAATTTTTATTTTCATAGCTTTCAGTTGTTTTGTAATGCTACAATTATATTCTGTCAAATTAATGTAACATGCATCATTATCAAAGTGGATCCACCCATCTGAAAACACCCTCTTTCATATCAGCTGTATTATATTGTTATCAAATAGACATACTTTTTTATGAAATATTTTTAAGATAATATTGCAGATTTACTTTGTGAAAATGCAGTAAAAAGATATTAAATCTTCTGCTACATTTAATTGAGAGTTATGCTTCAATTGCCATCTTTTTTTTTATTTGATATCAGTTAATGAAAATTTATAGTTTTTATTGTACTTTGTTGTTATTAATTTATTTTCAACAAACCCTGATTTTTATATGCTGCTTATTTCTTCTTCTTTTTATGACAATAAGTGATGAGAGATGAATATATTGGATAGCACATGAAAAATAGCTGACTATTTAAACTCAGAACCTCTGGGTATAATTCTACATCGATATGGAATGATATAAAAAAATGGTAAAAGTACATTATTGTAATCCCATAGATAATAAAACTAGTTGAATTAAACACCTTAAATCCTGCTTGACTATCAGAAAATAAGGATAAGCATCTCATTGTAGACATAGACAGGCATATCTAAAATTTGTGAATATTTTAGCCTAACATTTTGTTATATTTCCTGGAGTAGAATCGTGATTTTCTTAAGCCATTCATCACAGATCCCAGCACCAGTTTTTCAATTTCAAATACAAAAACAATCTCTATAAAAAGTTTCATGGTTTCTGATATTAATTTTGGCAAGTTTTTTCTTACATTAAATGTGATTTTAGAATCACAATTTTTTCATCATATAATCAGGTTTCATACTCTACATATAGTTAATGTAAATTTACTCTTTTGAATGGAGGATGGACCTTTTCACCAGGCCTAGATTCTATGAGTTACCATTCTTCTATTGTTAAGGTCAATGATAATGAGGGGTTAAGTGGAGGTAAGTCTGAAAATGTTACAAGAGCATTTGTTGTGATGGTGTATCATATATAAACCAGAAATCTTTGGTGAACTATGTATTTTATTTTTAAAAGAAATTACTAAGTAAAAGGGTTCTGGCAGAAATAACACTTTGTTCTGTTAATTGTCAAAGCGTACTAAGACTACGTAAGACAATTTTCCAGCCAGAAGTCTGTGTAATGAAAAAATGCATTCCCAAAAATAAATAAGCAATATACAAAAAGATATTCAAATTTTAAAATATATTCTAGTCTGACAGTTAAAATCAAAGACGGAGAGTGAAGGAAATATTATGTTGTATTTCCTTCACTGTAATGAAATAGTGTATTTTGTATATATTGTGTGACTGAGAACTGAATACTGGACAATTTTGCACATGGGTTAAGTGTTTGAGTGTTTAGAGGAAAACATCCCTGTGCTTGGAGAATATTGTCCTCATCATAAAACAATATTTAAGCAGTAGAGAGAGATTGAAAGAGGAAATTTTGGCCAGGATCAGGTTGATCATCTTCATCGATGATTGGGGAAACACTGAAAATCCAGATCAGTGAAAAAGAGAATTGTGGTTGAAGTTTTTATTGTGAGAGGAGTTTTAGAGCGAATTGTACTGGAAACTCAAAATAGTTACAGGAAAGTGGTATACTGAAGAATGCCTGCCTAAAGTTGTCAAAGCTCTCAAGAAGATGTGCCCAAACTCAAGGATGGACAAGTGGTTTATTCACCATGATAATGCTCCAGCGCACCACTCCAAAGTTTGCTACAAGTATTTGGCCAGTACTGACTAGACCTGTTAAAGCACCCTCCCTACAGTCCTGATTTCAATCCATGTGCTTCACACTGTTCCTCCAGGTGAAGAAAAAATTGAGGGAGGCATTTTAATGATGACCTCCTAAGGGCTTTGTATTATGAGTGAGCCTAGATCTCTGACAAAAAATGGCAGGGTTTATTTGAAGACTGGTTTCAAAAAATAGAAAAGTGAATAATGCGTGGTGGAGATTATTCTGAAAAATTGAAAGAAGTAAATTTGTATTCCAAAATTTTCCTAGTGCTGTGTGGGTGTGTGTGTGTGTATGTGCATGTGTGTGTGTGTGTGTGTGTGTGTGTGTGTGTGTGTGTGTGTGTGTGTGTGTGTGTGTGTGTGTGTGTGCGCGCGCGCGCGCGTGTGTGTTAACTTAGTAAATCAATACCATTTTTGTTATTGTAATTGTCCATATTATGTCAAAGACAAAAGTATAACACAGTTTTCCACCAACACAGATTGTTGGTGGAAACCATTTCCATTTTCCTAAAATAGAAAAACAATAAGCATAATGTATGAGGCATTATTGAATTCTGTACTGTTGGTGGAAATCTGTGTTTCATACACACACACACACACACACACACACACACACACACACACACACACACACACATCCCACATGTATAATTTAACATTTCTTGTGGACAGCTATTTGTAGATTCTTTTTATAAACTGGGTTGTGCAGTTTATCTGTTTACGATTACTATGAAACAGAGCCATATGGTTTTCAATTGTTTTTTTTTTTTAGATAGCGGCTGCTGCAAACAATTTATCATTTTTTCTTTAGTTTGTTCATATATTTTTTTAGAAATGCATTTTTTCTGTGTCCTGTTGCTGTTTTTTACTGGTATTTAACATAATTTAATTACTAATTTTTATTTGTTTAAAAAATTTAATTTAATTTAACTGTATATGCAGTTTTCAGTGTTGTCAGTATGGATTTCTAGATTTCAGTTTTTTAATGAAAAATTATTTATTTTGTTGAATCAAGTTTGTAATTAATGTGTAGATATTTTATTGTTGTATGTCAATTAGTATTAAACTAGTAGTTAATTAGTTTTTATTACTTATTTAATTCTTAATCAATGAAGTAATTTTTGTAAATATTGCTAATTTTTTAAATTCATACCTAGCACTGAATGAGAAGAGCTAAAATTTATGATATTTTTCAGTTTATAAAATTTTTCTGCTAGTCTTTTACATCAATAGAACTGGTATTTGTTCGAATGAAAAACCAGTGTGATTCTTTCTAAACAGTGTTAGAATACTTTTGAGTAGATGAAGTAGACAGGATTAGAAATTGTTCATTAACTAAATTTTGTTTTATTTTCTTTTTTTTAACAATTCCTGTGTTAGAGCTGATTTGTCATTATCAGTGGTGCTTTAGACAACATAATGTTGTTGGTAGCTGTCTTAGTGTTTCATCTTATCATTACATTTTATTACTTGGTGTTTATCTCATTTAATTAATTGCAAATCTGGTGGGCAATAAAGAAATATGTTGGTGTATAATTTTTTCAGTTTATTATTTTATATGATAATATTTTAATAACTTTTTATTCCAATCTATACATAACAATACATTTTGTAGATCATATCAGAAATAGATAGATATATTACTCTACACCACTAAATAAAAAAAAAGAATTGGCCTAGCATTTCTCTGTATGGATCAAGAAAAACCGATATAAAACTTTGATAGAGCAGCATCACAGAATGCACAATTAATTGTAAAATAAATAATAGATGTGATTAAAATCAATATAAATTATTTTATTTTGTTTTTTTTTTTTATTGAATTACATGAATTAATATTAAGATAAATAAAACATGTGAAAGTATTGTATATAAAAAGAGTCTACAAAATAACCCACAATTCAGAAAATGTAAATAAAAATATTTTAGCACAAATTTATATACACACTGAATGGAGATTCAGGAATTTAAAAAAAATTTTAATTACAATAATTTTGTTAAAAAATTCATGAGCAGAATTATCTCTGTAAAAGAAAACCTTTTAATTTTATTTTAAATTAATTGTGAAGATTTTTTAAAATGGTTTAAATGGTTTGGTTCAATAATTAAAAATAGTAATGAAAGCTCATTAACTGAAGAATTGAGTCAAGTTTTGGAAATAGCTCTGTTATCTGATTCAATAAAGATGGATACTGTAATTTTTTTAAGAATAAGCACTTCTTAGCTAAGATTGCATATTTATAAATATAAACAAAGGGTTTAGTTAACAAGGCTAATTTTCTAAATATCAGTCAATATGATTCAAACTTATGGGTACCAAACAATGATCTAACATCCATTTTTTTATCTTTAAAACTCGTTCTGACTTTTTGAGGATGCCCCAAAAGATGATATACTTCAAACAACAATGTAGATGGTGTTTCTTTATGTCTGTAGATATTAAAGTTTCTTTTGTAATGTATTTAAAGAATAATAATCTGTTAATACTGCGATTTAATGCAAGAATTTTATTTTACTTGGTGGGTGGGGATGCATATATTTACTAAGGTTTGACATTGTCAGTTACCTTGCAAGTATACAATCATTTTCATTTTAGTTTAAAAAATTTAATTATAATTCATCAATCAACAATGAACGTACAATTATTTATACCAGAGTTATACATAACCACTACAATACCTTAAAACACAATTGAAGTAGGCATGGTTGAATCTGTCCTGGTTGAAATAGTTCTCTTGAGTGCTCTTGCTCTTATTCATCAATTAACAAACTGTTTGTCATATTCCTATTCTTCCATTTCAATTTTTTTGATATAGTATTAATTATCCTATAATTCTGACAAAAAGAAATACTTGTTTTTGTTTCACCTTACCATAGTAATTTCTGTTATATCCAGCTTTAGCCTATCCATTTACTGTTTTAAGTTGTCTAGCCACCATCACTCATATTTAAGCAACTAGCATTCCAATCTCCAACTCAAAATATACCTTGGTCTTTGTACTTTATCAGAAAGTACAAAGTATCGGAAGAGTACCTTTAAGAAAAGTGCCTTTTCATAGGAAGTCTTAACCAGAGATCCATCTCTGGAATTAATTTTCGTCCAGAATTTTACCCAATAAGACACCATAAAAAAAAAGAATGGGGGGAAAGAATTTCCTTGGAAAATACAGCTGTATTTTTTCATTGCTTCCAGCAGCATAATACTTAACTGTAAAATATGTTAGATTTAAATTTGTGATTCTGTACCTATCAATAAATTAGTTGATCACCATAAAAAATGACTGGAAAGGCTGCTGCTGCCCTCTTTCAAGAATTGTTGCTTTACCTGGACTCTCCATAGATATCCACAAACTATAATACCACCTACAGTAAAATAATCTGTTTCTCAAATGTGTAAAGTTTCTGCATGAAAGCTGTATCAGATTATTTACATGTAGCCAATACTCACATTTGACAAATTACAATTATTGGCTTTATAACAATTTTTAGGTGTACTATACCCTCCTTGGACAGTTTTCCACCGTACTCTACAATGGACAATGGGCAATGTCATTGCCTATCTATGAGTACTTATTCAGATTACTCCTAATTAATCTCATAATCATTAAATTTTATTATCAATAATCACTAAGTAGCAATAATCATTAAATCACATTAATGATTTTGTCATCTGCTATCTGCAGACACACACTGTACTAGCAGCTACAATTCCAATCCACAGAGCAAAGAATTTGGTTTTGTTAATTGATTCTTTTAAATTAACAATTTTTTATTTATTTAATATCCACGTAAAACATTTTTTCTTCTATTAAATGCTAAAAATAATTACATTAAATAAAATTAATTACATTATACAAAATTTATTTGATATTAATGTAGTTATACAAAAATTGGATTTTACAACCAATGGGTTTGTTTATGTTACAGCTGTTATGTTTGTTTATTCACTGTCAAGTTAAACAATCTTAGCTAACTGAAAAACTGTTGATAATAAACAAGTGAAGCAATTGCACTTGTACGATTTGAATTCACAATTGTTAATTTTTATTAGCTAGAGATTCTTACTTTAATGTACACCTCAAAAGAAATGTTTTTACATGCCTGCATATATATATATATATATATATATATAAAAGTTGTTAGTTTCGTTATCAATATTTATCCCTATGATTCCTTTTATTTTTATGTATTATACTATTTTTAAACTCTTCTTTTATAAATGTACTCAAAATGATAGATAATCTTATCTGATTTTAGTTCTTCATGGCTGTTTATCCCATTCACATTCCATAAAAAAACTTAAATCAAAGCTATTTATGAATTATGATAAAGGAACAAGCCCATTTAACAAAAATGGAAGTATATCTATTTTTATATGGATTATTAGCAGTAGCTTGGTAAGTAATGCAAAATTATAATATTACTCTTTTTCTGCTTAGTAATATTAAGAATATTCATTTACTGTAGTAGGTAATTTGTCAAAAACTAAATGTAAAAAAAAAATTTCATAAGTGACATAAGTTTGAATTATATTAGTACGAGGGTAGTTCAAATATAAACGAGAATTTATATTTTAAATTTTGTTGGCACAAAATAAACATACAAAAAATTGCATCATTTTTCTAGATAATCAACTGCTTTGGAAACGCATTTTTCCAACTGATTGTTGGAATCAAGTTTTTTTGCATTCACTGTAAAGAGAAGAGGAGCATGTCATAAGCCAGTTGCACACAAAGGTCGCCTTATGTTAAAATGACATCCCTTATGGGTTGTCATCATCTTTTAGTCCAATAAACAACTTGTTCAAGGATTTGGCAGTAATTCACCGCATTAACTGATCTTTGTTTGCGGACAAAATTCAGAAGGAAAAGTCCTTATGAATTCAAGAATACAGTGGCCAAGACTGTCCCCACAGGCCATCAAGTTTTGTCCTTGACAGATCCAGCCTCTCCTTTTAATCACCATTTCATACTTATCTCCTTGCTTTCTGGGGTATAGTGATGAACTCAAGTTTCATAACAGCTGAAACTATGCAGTCCAAAAAAAAGATCTTTTGTCTTGCAATAATCCAGAAGCTGTGTGTAAATGTCAAGACCAGCATTTCTTTGATCTGCAGAGAAAAGGCAAAGGTTCACATGAGCTGGGCCACTTGACTGTAACCAAATTCATCATGAATGGTTTTGATAATGCTATAACTGATTTCAAGTTGAAAACCAATATCATTAGGCGATGTGATAAGTCTGTGTAAAAGGTCACAAATGGCACAAATTTTTTTGTTTGTCAGTTTCTTCCTGAGCTGGCAATTATGATCCTAATTTCCCCCTTTCTTTAACCCTTTTTCATTCTTCACAAAAATTTTTATGTCAAAAAACACATGGGATTATGAGATGGTAGATTCCCTAAATTGGTCACTTCATCGTTTAGAGAATGTCTGCCACCAGATCTCCTCCTTTGAAATGAGTTAGATTTTAAAATGAGTTAGATTTTAAACCATTCTGCTTCAGATATCTGTTTTTCACTTACTCTGTTGTAGACTACTCTACCAATTCTGTAACATTTTTGTACAAGGAACCGTCTCTGAATATCTCCCATTATTTCAAAAGTTTGCATCATCCTACTCCAATTTCCTTGGATTTCAGCGCAAAATTGTTGTTGATATTTTATCCACCCTTAACCAAAAGAAAAAGAAATCATTAATTTTAAAGCAAAATATTTATAATGCAATCAAAATAATTATAACATTCCTTATTCTTATAAAAAAAGGCAAGATATGTTCATTTCAAATATCATTACAATATGACCTTAAAGCTGCCTACAGTCCCCTCACTGATTCAAAATCCAGTTTAGCATTTAATAGATTATTAAACAAAATTGTTAGTAACCTGAACCTTAAATTCCAATAACCTGAAAACAAATTTGCTTTGAACATGTTAAAATTGATTTTGAATACTTAAAACATGAGGAATAATGCAAAAGAACCAAAATAACCCTGTTTTATAGTAATGATTGATATTCCAAAAGCCTCTAGATTTAGTTCTGCTTTCAAAGTTCAGGATGTATAGAAAACTGTGTCCCTTGTTGAGGTAATGAGTGTACCTAAAACATTACGCCCATGGATCCATTGGGCAAGGATGTGATATTACTCAAAATTTAACCTTAAACAGCAGAATAGTGATTGAGGACAATACCAAAGAATTATTAACCTTAAAAATACAAATGGTTCATCTGGGACTGAATTGTCAAACTTTTACAGGGAAAGGCAATTCTTAACCATTTGCACTATTGTGACATACTTGGTAGTGAAACTTAAATAAAACAAATCTACAATTTTTATATAAAAAAATGAAAGGATATTTCCTATTCAGACATCAATCCCAAGTAATTTTTTTGTAATGCAGTGTAACAGAAAGCATGAAACTATAATTTTATCAGTTTACTTGTTATCAATTGAATATAACTGTAACAAGTAAAATCTTTTTTGAAAATTAAATTAACTGACGATGGGGAAGTGAAACAGAATCAAATGCAGTTTAATAAAACTAAAATTATTTTAAATCTGAGGAGAAAATTAATGTCGGGAAAATCCATAACATTGAAGCCAATAAGATATTATGGTGAGATATTTAATCAGGAATTTCTTTTTTTACCGTATAGTATTATTCAAAAAGAATCCACAAATTATATGAGTTGTTATTAAATAACAAGACATATAATGTCAAATTTATTCATGTGTATTACAGTTCAAATGCTTGTCTCCTTCAACATAGTTCCCATTTGCACTTATATAGGGATACAGTCTTAAATTCCACTCTCAAAGGCAAAGAGCAGATTATTGTTTGCCAGCTGTTTTAACAAATCTGCCATTTTCTTCTTTAATGTATCATTTAACTTTCAGAAGTTTCTTGAAGTTTCTTTAAGTACAGATTTCACTTATGGGAAAAAAATAAAGTCTCATGGACCAAATCTAGTTGACATAGAGGATTTTCCAATATAGTAATGTCTTTGTTAGCTAAACTTGCTTCACAAAAAAAGTTCTGTGTGAGCAGGCACACTGTCCTGATTAAAAATAAAATCTCTTTGTAGAGTTTTTTTTTTTTTTTTTTTACTTTCTCAGCTTTGTCTGAACTTCCTAATAACAATTCTGTTCTCCATTGTCCCTTTTGGAGCTACTCTTCCACATTTAAACCCTTGGCATCAAAAAACAGAATGAGCATGATTTTTTATTTGAACTTACTTCAAACTTGCACAAACTTTTTTCATATTAAGTTCCTCATCAAAATCTAACAGTTTTCCACACAGTATCTGTATCAAGATCATGATTTCTGCCCTCATTCAGAATCTGAGTGGGCAGTCTTCTCAAACAATCTGGTTGATTGTTTCTACAGTTTTTGAAGTGAAAAGTCATCAGGGCTATATTGTCTTTCACAGTTTGACATCTTTGCTTAATTTCCTCGTAAACCTTAGCATTTGAAAATGTTCTATTGGTATTTTGTTCAATTTTTCTAAAAATGTTAAAATAGCAGTTGCTAACTTTTAAAATATCTTACAATCAACTTGATGGTTGAGAGTATTGATGTTGTTAGTCATGTAGGATCAGATATTTCCAAGGTCTCTGCGAAAGAACTAAGAATCAGTTCTCACTGTTTCCTCTTAAGAACTAGGATCATAGTCATGTTATTCAACAGGCACACCTCATATTTCTGAAAGTGTTTTTTTTTTATCATTAGTGGTTTCTTTTACTCTTTAGGGAAACAATTTTTTAAACATAAATATCATTATATCATTTTTACTAATGCTGTCTATATTCTGGCCCTAGACTGTGAAAAAAATATTGTATATCAATATCATATCTTTCTTAATTAACTAGATTTAATAAGCAGAGTGAAGTTCTGTTTTTACTTGATCTTTTGGCAATTAATCTGTTTCTTTGTGATAAAATAAAAGAAACTTACTGTTTTTATTGATTTATGTTAATTATGTTTTTTGTGAGTGATAGTAGTAACACTGGATATTTTTAAATTATCAAAATAAAATTTTCTCATAAATTATTTCACAAAGATTAAATTAAATCTGAATTACATTAAATTAAAATAAATGGACAGAAATATTGAACGATTCTTTTATTTCCAGGAGATGCATGGTGGTGGATTAAATGGTCGTATTGCAATTACCATGGTAAGTTTGATTAGAATTTTGCAGTTCCCTTATTTCATAAATTTATTTATAGACTATTTCTTAATAAATAGTCTATTTATAAATAGACTATTTCTATTTTATACAGGGCACTTTATTGGTAATAAAAAGCAAAATTCCACTAATTCAAAATAGGTAAGTTGTAATTCAGTTCATAGTTCTAAGTCCATTTAAATGAAAATATAATTTAAGTATATTAGGAAAATCAAAAGGCAAAAGTTTTTTTTTCTTTATTATTACTGATTTCAACATAATTACATGGATTTGATGAATAATTTCTTGGTTATGATTTAATTCCCATCTTCTATAAAACTTGTCATCATTGTGTCATCTCATACTGCACAAAATCGTTACTATAATGTTCCTTTTTTATCCAGGTAAACTTTGCCAAAATCATAAAACACAACAATTTTTAATTAAAAATTTTATTTATTGTATAAGTAAGAGTATAACATAGATTTCATAATGAGCAGTGATAAAATTAGGGTATAAATGATCTGTAACTTTATTCTTTTATACAAAAATGTTTTTTTTTTCTTTTCGATACACATAATACATCATATAGATTATGTTAAGAATGGGAAATATACTACTGCTTAGATAAAAAAGGAACTGCTCCAACATTTATATATTTGTATGTATCAAAGGAAACCTTGGTAAAACCTTGATCAGATCAACATCACAAAGTACACAATCAATTATAAAATAAAAAGTAGATATGATTAAGGTCCATATGAAATATTTAAAATATTAACTTACAAAATAATATTAAGGTAAATACATGAAGATAATAAATAATGACAAAGTAAATCACAGTTCTGAAGTTATAAACAAAAATTATTTGAACACATATTTATGTACATATTGAAAAGAAATGCAGAAACTCAGGGGATTTGTTTTTGATTTTTATAAAAAGATTGTTACTGATTTTTATAACAAATGAACTATCTGTCCTTAAACAGCGAAATCTTGTTATTACATGTAATTCTGATGATCTTCCTACTCAGACCTAATGAGCTAACTTAAATTTTCAGTTGATTGGCTTTATTGGGTATTGATGATAAAAATGAAGAGAGAATAAATTTTGAATCATAAATTGTATGATTAGAAATTACAGATGATTATTCTCTGAATATAAATTGTTTGCTTAGTTTATTAATTTATCAGTATAACAATATGATAATGGTATTTACAAAATTATTTTAAAGTATAATTTACTTTCACAGATTATTGCCAAGTTCCTTCAGAATAAAGAAATGGGATTACATTAGGGATTAGTTATAACAAATATTTTGTTATTAGTTTTTTTTTTTTTGTAATTTATTGAAATCTTAGTTTAATTAAATTAATTAATGTTTTTTTTTTCCTATTTCCTAATGTGTACATTCCAATCTGTTCTAACTAGTGAACAATAAGCAACCCTTCCTAAGGCCCAATTAAATGAGATGAGAATGATATGTATGACATGTAAATGAGGTGTAGTCTTGTGAAGATACAGGCTGACCTTTCCTTAGATGTATGGTTGAACCCCAGCCACCAAAGTACACCAGTATCCACTGTCTAATATTCAAATCCATATAAAGCAGCTACCTTTTATTAGCATATGAACCTCAGAATCTTCATCTCCAAAAATCAGCTGTTAAACAACTGAATTGTAGCAAGTTAACCACTAGACCAGCCAGGTGGGTTAATTAATCAATGCTATTTGAAGTTAAGTTCTCTCTATAAATGCATTAGTTAGCAATTTCTCTTACATTTTTTCTTGATCACTTTGAACTACATATAAATTCTCATGCAGCCAGTATACATTGATCATTGATCGTTCAGATAACTCATTTATCAGTGACAAATAAAATAAAGAATAAATAGATCTTTTATTCTGACCATTATGTAACAATACATTATGTTGATTGCATCAGGAATGGGTAGATATGATACTCCATTGATAAAATAAAAGGAACTACCCCAGTATTTGCCTAGATGAATCATGGGAAACTGTGATCAGAGCAGCATCACATAAAACAAAAAAATAATTTATTTTAGAATAAAAACTAGGTGTGATAAGGTCGTTATAATTATTTAAAATATTAAATACTTTACATGAAATAATGTAAAGTATTTACATGAAAATACTAAATATAAAAAATAATTTGTAAGACATTAATGAAGATTTTTTTACTTATATTTATGTACAGATTAAAATAGGATGCAAAAAAATTGGGTTTTTATATTTTTTAATTAATTATTTTAAAATGTTCTAGAGTAGTATTATTTCTGTAAAAAAAAAGATTTAGTTGTATTTTAAAAATAGTGAGAAGATTTTCTAGATGGTTCAGTCATTTTTTTAAAAAATGGCAGCAGAACCATAATAAGGCTCTTTCTCGTAAGCTGAATTATTGCATTGAGTTACAAAAAAGCAGTTGCGTTGTCTGATTAGGTAGAAGTGGGTATCATTATTGTTTAAGAATAAATGTCTATTTTTTTTAGCAAAATCTGCACATTCATACAAATAAAAACTCAAGGAGAAGTTAACATTTTTAGATTTTTAAATATTAGTCTACATGATTCAGTATCCATGTTAATCAGCCTAACACTGGACAAGGCTGATAGCCAAGTTTTATCTAGCTTATGCAGAATACTTATTTATTTTACCCTGTTGTTAGCTGATATAATTTTAATCTCCCATAGCTTCTAATTATTTTTTCTTATTAAAAACAATTTATTTCTTTAATAATGATTTGATGTAACGTTGACATTTTGCCATTTCCTTGTTTTTGTTAGATGTGGACGGATCCACGACTTTCATGGACTCCATCAGAGTATGAGGATGTCAGTACGATTCACATTGACACGAACGATGTTTGGAAACCTGAAGTAATTCCTGTATTCGATCATCGGTAACAATAAATAAACATTACGTTTTATTCTATTAATAATTATTTATTTATATAACAACTACAGATGATGTTCAATATTAGTTACTAACGGATGGTAATCAATTTTTTAGTTAGTGAAAAATGCCTTAACCCATCGGGTTGGTCTAGTGGTTAACGCGTCTTCCCAAATCAGCTGATTTGGAAAGCCGAGAGTTACAGCGTTCAAGTCCTAGTAAAGCCAGTTATTTTTACACGGATTTGAATACTAGATCGTGAATACCGGTGTTCTTTGGTGGTTGGGTTTCAATTAACCACACATCTCAGGAATGGTCGAACTGAGAATGTACAAGACTACACTTCATTTACACTCCTACATATCATCCTCATTCATCCTCTGAAGAAGAATTATCTAAACGGTAGTTACTGGAGGCTAAACAGGAAAAGAGAGAGTGAAAAATGCCTTGCCTGTTCAAGAGGCAAACCTACAATGTTTGGGTGAAAGACAGAGACGTTACCACCTTTCCACAGATTGCCACTTCAGATAATATAATTTTTAATAAACTTTACTTTAATTTACCTGTATCACAATTATACTGAGACATCTCAGTTAACAGCTTTTAACAACTTATTTACCAAATTTATAAGAAAGCAGATTATTATGCAATTTTCTTGTTATTATGAAACTCGTCCAAATTTGCTGCCCATCTTATGGTAATTATACTAACTTTTTTTTTATTCTATCAAATAAATTATAAAATCTCTGTGATATAATTTTTATTTTTAGACAAAAGATTGCTTTGTGAAAACATATACATGATATGCTTCATGAGGAAATGGATATACTTCAGGAATGTAACATAAAAAAATAATGAAAATAATAAAATAATTGTTGTAGGCCAAAAATGTCTTTACTATCTAGTAATGATTGTCAAAGGATAATACCCAAATTTCTGTTATAAATTTAATTTAATTCCTTACTGCACTTCTTTAGACACCAGTTATAGAGCAGATTTTTGGTTCTGAGTGTTATTTGAAATATTTACATTATTTTCTAACAGTTCTTTTTTTCTTTATAAAACCCTCTTTTCTTTATAAACAACATCCTTTTTTTATGTTTGGAATAAACAAACTAATAAACTGTTAAATTATGAAAAGTACTAACAATTAAATCTATAGAGGATTTTACTTAACACAAATTAATGTAAGTAAATAAAAACCAAAAAATATTTTTTCTAACAGAAAATGAAATATAGAAAAGTGAAATATTCCAAACTTAATAAAATTTATAATTGTTAATACTTAAAACATTTCAAAAAATATATTTAATTTTAAGAACAGCTTACCAAAATTCCATTTGACTTCCTAAAGCGAATTCAGCTATTCTGCCATGATCAGGAGGAATTTATTATTTATAATTAAAATTTATAAAAATGTAAAATTCACATAATAAAATTAAATACATAACAATTGTCATTTTGTAATGATGTTAAAGTCATAAATTAAAGGAACTAGGTCCATTTTATAAGAGAATCACAATTGTTATGTGAAATAAACAGTACAGATAATCTTATAAAACGGACGTAATTACTTTAACGTATACTTTAATATTACAAAATGACGATCAATTGTATTTAATTTTATTATGTGAATTTTATATATTTTAATTATCAAATATAAATTCCTCCTGAAGATGGCAGAATAGCTGAAAGAGCGGAATTTTGGTAAGCTGTTCTTAAAATTACATATAATATTTTTTATCAATGGTGCCATATTCAAAAACCTTAATTTCAAAAGCACAAGTTAATTCAGCGTATAAAAGATAATGTTCAAAATGTTTTTGATTGTTTATCTAAAATATAAGCAATTTATAATAGCAGTGGAAGCTGTATTAATAGTATGTGCACCAGTTGTTCAAATAACTTCAGTTGTTATTGAAAATTGTTGAATACACATTTATGTGCAGGTTTAATGGGTTGCAAGAAATTCAGAATATTTTTACATTTTTTAATTAATTATTTAAAAATTCATTGACAGAGAAAAATTGTTTTTGTAAAAAAAAAAATTATGTATTTTAAATAAATTATTGGAAGATTTTTAGGTGTTTAGATAATTTATTAAAAATGGAAACAGAAGCATAATAAGGCTTATTGTAAACCAAAGTACAGTAGTAGCATCCCCCCATATCCAATCTACAGTATTATAGCTCGATATGTATGTGTATGCTTAAACTTGTTGTGTGTTGAATCACTGCAACTGATCTTGTCGTATTGGGAGAAGTGTGTACTGTATTATTATTTATACAGTCTTGAATTTGTACATGGAATAAAAATTTGTTTTAATTTAACCTATACAGTATAGTAGTGCATGTTTGTACATTACCGCATAAGCATATTGATAGTGTTACTGTTACCGTGAATCTAGTTACCGTGAGTCTAGTTTTTATTGAGGGTGTTCATTAATGGCTACATATGAAAATGCGTAGTGTGTTCATTACAACTGAAGCTTTAGAGCTTGAATGACTTGATATGAGTGAGTTTGTGCAAAAACTTTCTTTAGAATTCAGAGTCAGCATTACCACAATTAAAGAATGGAGGAAAAACAAAAAGGCCCTTGAAGCATATACATGACCGTTGAAGGAGAAGATGCATTAAAAAACAAAAAAATGCTGGGAAAGCCTAAATTGGAACTCTTGAAGATTGCATTATGGCTTTGGTTCTGCCAAGAACCAGGAAAGGACCTCCTTTATCTGGACCCATTTATTAAAGAAAAAGCAATGATTTCTCTACAAGAAACTGGAGGGAGAAGATGAAAAATTCACAGCAAGTGAGGGATGGCTTCACAGGTGGAAAAAGCGTCATGGAATTCGACAAGATGTCATTGCTGAGAAAACATTGTCAACCGATGATGCTGATGCAAATGAATTTGTGGTAAGATTTTAAAAGCTAGTTGAAAATAAAAGTTTTAAACCTGATCAGCTGTACAATATTGAGACAGAGTTAAATTACAAAATGCTCCCGAAAAGAACTCTTGCGTCAGAATTTGAAAATTTTACTGGTACGAAGTTGGTAAAGGATAGATTTACAATTGTTTTCAGCTAAATCCAGGATGATTTCAAAACAAAAAAAAATTAAAACTTTTTTTTTTTGTTTACAATAAATCTGTTTTGATATACAGTTACTTTTTTTATTTATTATTATTTTTTTTATTATGTTAATTGGCTGTAATTGAGATAAAGAGTTTAATATTAGTGTTTTTTTTAAATCCACTGAACAGTTAATATATTACTATAACACTTTTTATTTTAAAAAAAACTACAATGTTTTATTTTGTTTCATCGGTGTGATATTGTGACTTTATATTGTTTATCTCCTCAATAATAATCAAATAATTTGCTCAGCATCATGTAACTAAAATTAAATATCTCTCCTTTGTTTAAAGTTTTTTAGAATGTCATAATACTTCCTGTTTTAAATTTTCTTTACATTTTATAATGATGTTTTACTCCTCCCAATATCTGGCCTTTTTTTCATTCTGACCATCCTTGGTCCCATGGGTGATGAATAAATGGCGTTTTACTGTATTTATATCTTACACTATTTGCAAAGAATCATTTTTGAAAGTTTGTATTATTTCACTGAATTTTCAGTATGAATATAACTTAAATTATTTACTCTATTTTTTGTTTTATATAACATTCATATGTGGATAAAATTGAAGTTACAATATATTTTCTTAGACCCAATAACAAAAATCTTTTACATAATAGTCAACTGACTGAACATGTTGAATAGTTTGCAAATGAAAAAAAAATCCTATTTAGCTTTCTCCTTACTTCAATGTATAGTATACCTTTCAAATTTAAATTATTATAATTCTGAATTGAGGAATATATTTCTTGTTATATATTTCTTGTTCAGAAATAAGTTGTTCTACACTATGTTCAATATGGCTAACAACCACTCCTTGGTTGCAATGACTCAGATCACAAATAATGAAAGGCTGAAAAATGTTTTAAGATATATGTATGTGGTACTCTTCTGCTTGGAAATCTTTGTTCAAAATCACATGTTGTAGGCCAGCTACTCTAGGAATGCTATTCTAAAATTAAAAAAATTAGAAACTGCATTCAGTGTAGAGTTAATTATGAAAAACTAATACAACAGGTATTATGTGAAATAAGTTAACAACTATTCTTCAATTTGAATTTAATTTAGATACTGTGGGTATTATCTACTACGGGTTGTTATAAATAATGCAATGGGGAATAGGAGCAGTTTAGTCTAAAGACAGATATTTTCCATCCAGTATTGAAATGATTCTTGTTTCAGTATAAAATTAATTTTAAAAAATTAAATGTTTACTTTAATATAGGTTTTTCTACCACATTTCAGTTTGTTTTGTTTTTAATAAAAGTTAAAACTTCTCAAACTCCTCTTCATGTTTATTATTCATTACATAAATATTTCTCAGAATTAAATTCTACAACTTTTGTTTCAAATTTTACCTGTTTACTGCCAATTTAACAAACTTTTAAACGTTAGTTTTTTCTTAAAACTGTCGGATATATATATATATATTTCTCAAACCTGTTTTATTCAATTTTTCAGGACAAAAACCATAAAAAACCCCTTAATTTAAGCATATGGTTTCATTTTATCCTTGGAGCAGAAATTAGAATAAGAATTTTTAATAGATATAAAAAAATGAATATATATAAAATTTCTTGATCTGTTATATTAACTGTTATCACTTGTAGAACATACCCTAAAATTCTTTCCATTTATTCATGAGAGATCCTTATTTTAGAGACATTGTGTTGGATGATTGTATTTTGTTTAAAAGGCCTTTTTTTAAATTTGTCATCTATTTTTTTTTTTTTTTTTTTTTTTTTTTTGAGACAATCATGTGTGATATTCCTTTTTTTGTTATCTTTATTTTTACCTATTTTATGTAGGAGTAAAAATCATTGACTCTGTTATTACTTACATTTGTTATGCTAAATGTTTTATAGTTTTGAGGTCTACAAGAAGATTCTTTATGAAGACAATAAAAATTATGAAAAATATTTACCAAAATTATTGTGGCATGCCAAGCAAAATTATGAAAAATTTGTTATTGATAGATTTAATAATAAAAAAAGAATATGGCACTATGTCAACAACAAGCTTGGCAAAAATAAAAAATAAAAATCATATACTACAATTGAATTCCAGCAATATATAGAAAGTGGAAGTAAAATTGAAGGTGATAATAATATTGCCAGTTATGATAGACATTGGTAAAAAAAAACTGCTTCACAAATCATACCAAAGAATAATTATAGAAAACAAAACAAAATACTTAATAATTCATTGAATGTTTATCCTACTAATCCAGACGAGGTAAAAAAAATTATAGAAGAATTAAAAAACAAAGCTGATGGTGTAGACAACATTCATACTAATTTAATTAAAAATGCCTAAAATATTTAGTTTTCCTACTTTTACATATATACAACTTATGTTTTTAATTAGGAATATTTCATTTTAAGATAGTTGAAATAGCGCCCTAAACATAAAACTGGTGATAAAAATAATGCAAATAACTACCAACCAATTTCGTTAATTTCTAATTGTGTAAAAATGTTTAAAAAACTCTTACAAAAAAGAATTATAAATTTTCTAGATAAACACAAACTATTTATTAATTTTCAGTACAGTTTTTTGAAAAAGAAGCTTTTGCAAAAGTTTTTGAACTAATTTATATAAATTTAAAATAAGAAATATCCATTGTTGCTGTGGTTTTGGACTTGGCAAAAGCCTTTATCACCATGAATCATAAAAAACTAAAGCAAAAATTATATGACATTGGTAGAAGAGGATTATCGTTGAAGTAATTAAAAAATTATTTAAAAGATAGAAATCAATTAGTTAAAGTAAATAGTATCAAAAGAGAATTAGTTGATGTATCTGATGGAGTTCCCCAAGACACAGCATTAGGCCCACCATTATTTATATGAATGACTTATTTGAATTAAACAATACTAACTGTAAAATCATAACATTTATGGATTACACTGTTATTATTTGTATTGGTAATACCGGAATAATGTATTTAATTCTTTGAATTAAAGACTATTATAAATAAAATAATTAGTTACATTATAATTTACAAGCCTTTGATATTAATAAAACACTTTCTATTACATTCTCTAATCATTGTGATACTACACCCAAAACCTTTATTATTAATATAGATAATGATTTAATTACAAAAGTTAATAATACCAAATACCTTCGGCATTATAATCGATTGTAATATGAATGAGATGGAAATACCTCATACAAAAACTTAGTTTATAATAAAAACATGTAAAAAACTTTTTAAAAACCACTCATATTAAATACACTAAAAATTAAAAATTATGTAAAAGGAAATTGTAAAATGCCACTCTTAAATGCACTAAAGGTACAAAATAATTTTAGGACAGTACCTCAGAATGGATTTGACAGCAAGTTTTGATGGTGATATGTAAGATTATGTGAAAGTCAGCTTCAAATTAAAAATTTGATGTTTTTGCCAATTTTTTCATATGCGGGATGAATGGCCTAAAGAGTGGGGTGCAAAGATTGAGCACTTCACTCTTTAGGCATTCATCACTCAAATGAAAAAATTGCCAAAAACATCAAATTTTTTATTTGAAGCTATGACTTTCACATATTCTTACATATCACCATCAAAGCCTGTTGTCAAATCAATTCTGAGATACCATCCTAAAATTATTTTTTACCTTTTATTGTGTTTAATTTAAGAGTAGTGTTTAATTTTTTTTTAATATTTTACATATTTTTAGTTTACATATTTTTTATTTTCTGCTTTTTAGTGCATTTAATATAAGAATGGTTTTTAAAAAGTTTCTTATGTATTTTTTATTTTCTACATTTTAGTCTTCATAAGTTTATATAGTTGCGTTTGTGCACAGGTTTAAGTGATCTTTCGAAGTTTTCATGCCTCCAATTTGCAATACCATGCCAATAATATTTTCAATATTATTTTAAGTTCATATATCTTAAAATATTACTGTATATGCTCATGTGCACTTCAAACATCACAAACAACACAAATCTTAGGTCTCTAGTCTCACATATTAAAAGCTCTCATTCATTGATACACTGAACTGATGTCACTCCATACACCAAAGAAAATTCTAGATTTCCGAACTCCAGCAATAATTTAACGTAAACCAGATACGATTCTATTTGCACCACCTATGTATACCTTAAACTCCGTTACTCTCAGTATAATGCGGCTGTTATATCCATATCAGCTACAATGTATCACTCAGCAATCGTAGATACAGTATACACCTCAGTAAAATCTGTATTTGTATTCATATAAGTTCAAGGGTCATTTTTTTCACTTAGAAAATATGTAAGTTTAAGTTAAGCACACAGGTTTAAGCGATTGTATTAAACATGAATTTCTGCCTCAGCCATAGAAAAATTCCTTTCGTCCAATTTAATCAATTGAAACACAATATCAAAAACATGGATAATTCTTTCACTAAGAAAATATGCATGCAAATGAGGTTGTTGCATAAGTTCAAGGGGCATTTTTTCACTTAGCAACTTAGGGGCATCTTAGCAACTTAAAAATTTGCTAAAATGTGTTATCATCAGGACCAAACCTGAATGCAAAATTTCAGAGCGAATGGATAAGCAGAAGTGCTTTAAAATTCAACTGAAAGGTTCCATACAATGAATCTTACATACATAGTCCAAAAGTGAGTTGAGTGGTAAGAATACCTAATTAAAAAATACTTATCTATGTTTTAGGAAAATTAAATAAGCTATTAAGTCATAAAAATTTATGCACAGTTATGTATGGTTTATATTATAACATAATAACATATGAAATTTTGGCATGGGGTTCTAGATTTCATGAACTTGTCAAAATAATGCATGAAAAAGTGATTAAAAATAGTCTTTAAGAGTGACATAAATAATAATGAAATACCTTTAAACTTGAGAGAAAAGTATGTTTTAGAATCTATTATTCATCATTATTATGAATTGACAGTACTTTTTTATATATGTGCGAATATTAGCAACATAAGAAATAATTAAAATTATTTATGATTTAAAGTTATAAATATAGATTTAGAATTAATTGTCAACAAAGAAATTTGCAAAAAAATCACAAATTTATTTCTTATAAATATTTTAACAAGCTTCCTGAATTTTAGAAATATAACAACAGTAAACTGTAAAATAAAATTAATTAAAGAAGATTATGAAAGCTATGGAAATCAAATAATTTATATAATTAGTATTGCTTTAATGTATATACTGAGCATATACTACTAATTAAGCACAGCTTATGAATAAATAAAATAATTATCAAATTGTAATTTGTTTTAAGATTTTTAGTTTTAAATTTTATACAGGCTGTGAACAGATATTATACTCATATATACATATATTTACAGAATATTATATACATGCTATATTGTATAACTTATCAATAAATAAATAAAATATATTAAAAAAAGTAACTGATGGAAAAAAAAGTAAAAAGAATAATTCTTACTATGCCTGACTCCTGAATGAAATTGCCCGAATATAACCATAACTATAAAGTGACATACTAATATAAAGGAATCATCTGATTAATACAAGAATATGGCATATTTTCTTTCATGGATTACTGTATAGCTATATAGCCAGGAAAGTAATACTTCCAGCTATTTTACAGTGCTTAGGCTGCATTGAAAATAGTAGATGTATTTTGTTACAATAAATTTCTACTTCAGACATAAAAAAATTTCAAGACATTTGCATCAGCTGGTAAAGAAGCCAATTAATCCCAAATAAAAAACATGAAATTGGTGGTACAGTTAGTTAATTTTTGTTATGTCTTGAATTTATTTATGAACAGGTGATAATTTATTAACATGTAATCTCCAGAAATTAGTTATTGAAGTTATTTTGACAATAGATCATCAATAACTAAAGTATTTCAGTTTTTTGAACCTATAAATATTATCATCCTCGTTAATCAATGAATACTAACAATTTCAGAATCATACTCCTGAATGGATTTATTGGTTTACTATCAGTTTTATACTTAAATACTTAGGCAAAATACCATGTGATTTTTAGTTAACTTAGGATATCTGAAATGTTATTTAACATTAGTTAAAATGTTATTTAACAAGTACCTCTAGTCAACTATACTCAGTATTTAAAATAAATTGTTCAGTTTTGGTAAAGTTAATGTACACACTACTCCTGATTTTCTTCAATAATATGTAGGTTCTGTTATAATGGAAGAGAAATTAAACGACTAGAAAATTTTATTCATTTAGAAAATATTTATCTTTTTCAGAAACATATATTAAGGTTCTCAGCAACATAGTAACCCTGTTCCTCCTTAAGATCTTTACTCATATCTTATTCGTAATAAAATAAAATATGTTTGATTCCTATGTACTCTAATTTCCAACAGATAAATTTTTAGAAAATTGCCTGTTAACAATTCTATTCATAATAATAAAGATATTGTGACAAGTGGAAAATGTTCTAGAATGGAAAGTAGCAAGAAATAGAGAGAAAACAAAGAATGTAAAAAGACAAAAAAATATACAAAAGGAAAAATGTAAAAACAACAATAAAGAGAAATAATGGAAAAAATTTTTATAATATTGTAGAAGGTTCATATTCAGAACTTTGTAAAACAAAATAATACATCGATAATCAGTGGATAAAGCCTTTACTTGATGAAATTCATCATAAAAAAAAAGAAAATGAAAACAAAGTATGTTTTTTTTTTAGTTTTACAAAATTTATTTTAAAAGATTTAAAAAAAAATAAATCATTCTTTTACTTCCAAGTACAAGGAAGTATTGTAATCACAAAACATTTCGGTTTTCAGATTTCAACATTCATTTTGATTAGTTTCGGCATGATGTCTGTACGTACATATGTATCTCGCATAACTCAGAAACAATTAGCCTTAGAATATTGAAATTTTGAATTTAGGACTTTTGTGACATCTAGTTATACACCTCCCCTTTTGATTGCAATCGACTGGACCAAAAGTATCCAAAAAAGCCCAAAATCAAAAACATTTGGATTTTTAACTTTTTCATAACTGCAGTAATAAGCCCTCATTGAGAGCTTTTCAATGTTATATCAAAAGTGGTATTTATTTTCATTAGTTCCAGTGTTATAGCCCAATAAAATTTAATTAATGAGATATTTGGATCTTACAAGGGGAAAGCACATCAGCGAGAATTTGTCTTCATTTCTTTTTTTTTTAATTTAAATATATTGATTTATTAATAATTATTAACCTGTGATGGTAAAACGTTTTACAAAAAATAATAATTCAATAATAAAAAAAATATATATATAAAATATATATGTAATTTAATAGGTGTACAAGGAAATCACGTAGTGTCCACATCAGATTTTTTTTAATAAATCATATTTTTGTGAATAAATTTTGTGAAATTAAAAAAAACATATTAATCAAAAGCCAATACGCTTGAAAGAACAAGGGGATGGATCACCTGTAGTTACATCACTACAAGCGATAGGCCCAAGGGAATAAACTGCTAAGAGGCAGCAAGTGGTAGTGTATATTACATTATGAATTAAAATGCAAGTGTTTTGATTCGTGATTAAGTACAAGAAGCCATTTGATAAGTTCTTTATAAACATAAAACAAGGTGTCATTATTCAATGTTAAAAGTATAAACTGCATTCCTTTTGTAGAAGAAGTAATAAATAAACCCTGTATTAAGTTTATTGTTGATTTTGTAATTGTATTCTTACTGTCATAATCACTTATTAAACTCTGCATTTATTTTCATTAACTATAAATTTCATAATAGAATCAGAGTTATTGTTTGTGACTTATAATTTACTTATTCTGTAAATAGTAAGATATTCAAGAGTATTAAATTGTACATGATATTTGTAAGAATTTTAACACTTGTAATATCTTAATAACTTTCGTTAAACTGATGACATGAAACAAGTTACTACTCAAATCATCAAGCTTTAAGAATACCTTCAATTTTGCTGTCAAAATTTCTGCTCCCTAGTTTGTTTTAGGTATGGTTCTACATTTGAGTGGGAAAAGTTAAATTGTACCGCATATGAAATATGAACAATTATAAACAAAAAATATGCTTAGTTCTTGTTTTAGAAAAATTATTTTCAAGTTAACAATTTATTCAAAACTAAATTTTCTAGTGAGATAGCCATTTAATTTTGCAAAATTAAAGTAAAATAGTAAATAAAAATCTTATGACTTCTTTTTACATGTATACACCAGAGAAATTTTCTTAACACACAAGATACACAAGCAGCATCTTTGTAGAATGGGAAGAATATAATTTGTAAAGACAGTGCAAATTAGTAATTTTTTTTCATATGGCTTAATAAAACTTCAAATTAAACTTTAAATAATACTTTCGATCTGCATGAATAATATATTTCATTCAATTAATGATTGTTTTTAATTTTTTGTTTCAGATTTCAGGGACCAAGTTTTCATAGTGTAGAATCTATTAGAAGAGAATTTCTTTCACTTGATGGTGAAGTGACTGTTGCTGATTGCATAGATTTTGTTACTTATTGTGAAAGTAATGAAGAAAAATGGCCATATGATACCCAGATATGTACTTTAAAATTTGGTTCTAAGACTTCATCTGGAATCATTATGAGTACTGTAACTGCAGAGGGAATCAAAAAGGTTACATGAATTATATTATTTAAAAGGGATATTTGTTACTTTTATTTCTTAAGTACTTAATTTACAAATGACTTAATCGGGAATTATGTTAGTGATTTGTATTATTTGAACAGTAATGTCCAGCCTGTTATCATTACTAAAGTTAATTAAGACATGTAAGTAATCATTAACTACTTAATCTTCAAACAAATAAATTCTGTAGGCATGAACTTGTGTCAGTTTTCTCAGTCTTACAAACATTCAGAATTATTATCACCACAAATACATACGAGAGCTTATCGCTAAAGTAAAGATTGTTTCATCGTAAAAAAATGTATTCTGAAAACTTCATAAATATTTTTTATTTCTCTTAAACTACATACTTTATACTACTCTATAATCACCACATGAATTAAGACATTTATCGTAACGACACACCAGCTCCTATATACCCTTGTTGTATTCTTCTGCCACCAGTCCATTTATCATTTTCTATTTTACTGATTAACAGAATTTTTAAGTTCATAGTCACCTGCAAATTGTTTATGACTCAAAAATTCTTTCAATTTCTCAAATGGTAATCAGAAGGAGCTAAATTCAGACTATATGGTGGGTGATCGTAAATTTCCAATCTAAATGTTCTCAGTACTGTGTCGGACCCACAACATGTGGACGTGCATTATCATGCAGCAGGATGATGCCAATAGTCAGCTGCCCACTTCATTGATTTTGAATGGTGCACTGTTACTTACATAGAGTTTTGCAGTATGCTTCTGCATTTATAGTCATTCCACGTGGCATGAAATCAATCAGCAGTATGCCAAGTCAATCCCAAAAGACTATGATCATTAGTTTGCATCCAAATGGCTGTGGCTTGATCTTTGTTGGTCTGGTTGGTGATTGAGAATGACACCAATCACTTGACTGTCATTTTCTCTCTGGCTTGTAATAAAAAATCCATGTTCATTGCCAGTAACAATTGAATTAAGGAACTCATCACTTTTTTCTGTGTAGCGCATCAAAAATTCCAAAGCAGATTTCATTCGGATTTTTTTGTGACGTTCTGTTGAGTTGTGTGGCACCCAATGTGCACAAAACTTCCTAAATGTTCTAGAACAAGGCGTCCAATAACAGTTCTTGAAAGATCAGGAAAAAGAAGGACCGATCAGAAATCGTCAAGCAATGATCTTTACTGATTTCATCATCGACGCGTTTCAACAAGTCCTCTGTGATTACCGAGGGCTCCTCAAACGTTCATCATGCACATTAATTCTGTTTTCTAAATCTTTCGCACCATTTTTGGACATTTCTTCAATTCATTACATTATCACCATACACAGCAACCAACTGCTTATGAATTTCAGCCGGGTTAACATTTTGATGATTTAAAAACTTATGACTCCATGTATTTTACAGTCGGCGTTAACATCGATTTTCCTATTCATTTTATAATGTAATAACTCACATGTAATCAAAGATACTGCAACATGACAACTTACAGACAACAGTGCAGTGTGTACATTACTAGCGTGGCTCAGAACGACACAGGTTCACCAACCTTAAGGAGAGAAATTTCCCAGCGGTCTTTACTTTAGAGACATCCCTCGTACAATAAATTATGCAACAGTTATATATTAAATAATAAGTGAAATATGTATTGTATTCTTTTTATTGGGCTAGTAGTTCAAGCTTTCAATTTTGTGTTATACAGTATTCTTAAATTTCTAGAGTACACAGTGCTCTTTATCTCATAGTCCATTGATATCAAATTAGGAAACTGAATTGGATATTCTAAATTACCTCTTCATCCTAATCTATAATCCAGGATAGTGATGAAGAGAAATTTTCTCACATCAATTTGAAAATTTTCTGCTAAAAGTAATACTTTTCATTGAAAATAATGTAACTGTTTACTGGTGTAACATCTTAAAATATAGATGCAATTTGAAACATATCATTTAGAGGATAAAAAATGGTTTATTGGCACAGTATACACAGTCTTTTCTGTCAATAGTAAATTTAAAAAGTGGCTTCACATAAAATCAGGAACAACTATTCACAAAATTTGTCACCTACTAGATTGTCCTAATTCATAGCATGGGATGCATTACTTCCATTCACACTAGAAAATGTGATAAATACTACATTTGTACATACTGATCTGAAATAAAATTCATATCAAAAAGGTTGATACCAGAATTATATTTATTGAAAAAAATATATATATAAAGACAAAGTTTAAAGACTTCATATAATATTTATTAATAATTGATTAAATTTTATCTTAATAGCATAATTTAATTATTACTATTTATTTATACTGCAAGAATAGGCTGAATAATAGTTACTGATGATAGTAATGAAGTTTCTAGTATGAAAAAATGCCATGCTTTTCTGGGACTCAAATCCAGAACCTCTGAATGAAAGACAGAGATGCCCTAGAAATCTAATGAGTTATAATTATTGTTGTAATACTAACAATAACACTAAAAGTATCATTTCATGGTAATATTGTAGTTATTACCAGTTTATCAAACAATTTCAATATTAGAAACTTAACATTAAATTTTAAAGAGTACTATTTACACTTTGTAAAAATAACAAACTGGTCTTTTAGAATTTTTATTTTCAAATAAAACTGAATGTATTGTTTCTAACTTAAAATTTTAATTTTCTTTATGTATTAAAATATTTTTTTCTGCTGCTGCTCTAACAGAAAAATATTTTACACAAAATGTATGTGCAACTATTTTGTTTTAGGTGAAAGGACAATGAGCTGAAGACTGGTCAGTATCTTAAGACAAATTCTCTAAAAACATTACACCAAAATTGTATGGACTTTCATCACTTCCTGATTTCTTAGTCACCTTCTTCCTAAGAAAATCCCAAACGTAATGCTGTATTATGTGCTAATGCATTTTCTGCCTTTTTTTTGCCTGGAGAAGGAATATGACAAAACTTTGCAAAGCGATATAATGAATAATTTAGAGTACAGCATAGATCATGGACTGGGTTTTATTTAAGATGTTCTCAGCAACCAAAATTTATACACACTAGAGTACATTTACACCATAGTTTCCAAACAATTTTGATTGAAAATGTCAATTATCTAAACAATATTTTTTATATATAATGTTATTTGCACTAGTAGTAAAGTAATATTGTTCATTGCAATGATACACCCATCTTTGTTTACTAAATGAGGATGATTTTATAATTTATACTTCCTCACTTACTATTTCATTGTCCAAGAACTGTATTTATTTCATTGCTTCAGAACTGTAATACTTTCATCAGAAAAATTTTCATAAATTACTGTTTTTAAGTTTTCAGTTATTAATACCACCATATGTATCCTTTTCTTGTTTAAATATTATAAAACAAGCAAAAAATCTCAGTAATGCCCTAAATAATATTTTTCTTTAGTCTTTGCAATGAATGGATGATATGAATCAAAATTTTAGGTAACTTAGAGTTCAGTGTTTTAATATAATATAGTTTTATAAAATAATATAATTCATCTAATTAATAGCAGCAGTTGCAGTGCAGATTGCACTTGTATTCTTAAACTATATCAAATTTTATTAAGATCTCATCCAGACTGTGAATCAGTTGTTCACTCCATAATACAAAAAGATTTTAAGAATACTGGATTCTATCCATAATAATTTCCTTAAACTTTCTGCAGTGCTTTTACATCTAACTCATTTAATAAACATTTCAGCAGAGTGTAGTGAGTCTTCTCTAGCAATAAATTGATTCGTGGTTGATAGTTTACATGTTTATTCTAGTTCATCAAACTAGCATAACTGTGAATTCAAGTTACATCACAAATAAATTTGCCATGTTCTTCTTTGTTGCTATTTTATAAGTGCACTTCAATCACCATCTGACATATTCTCTTCAACTAGCTCAATAAATCAATAAAATGAGAACAAAATTTTTAAAAATTAGTTTAGATGTAGATCATTAGATTAGTTGATGTCTCATCATCATTAATGATGTCTTGATTGCATTTCTGGATAGCAGCTCATTTTATGGCCATTTTTGATAAAAAATATCATAAAATTCTACTGATCAGTAAAATTTTATTGTAGCCCATCATATTTGAGGTCTCTTTTTCTATAATAAATGTGTAATTTTGAATAGATTCAATATATGTGTAAAGGAATACAGAATTAGATTTTTGCACCACTAATTATTTATTTTATTTTTTTTTTAGTTTGTATCTAAGTTATTGAAAAAAAAGACTAGTTTTGTTGCATTTCATAATTTTCTATTTAAAATAATGATTTTTGTCCTGATATAAGAGAATAAAAATTGAAGAAACGAAATCTAGAAATTGGGAAGCAAAACATCTTATGCGGATTTAGATGAATATTTTGTTCCAAATTTAAACATGTGATAACAATTACTATAGTACTGAAAAAGGTAGATGATAAAAAAATTGGAACATACGTCAATAGTATAGTCATCAAAAAACTAGTGAATATTAAAAAACATAGTTTCATTGACAACTTTAAACTTTAATTTGTAATACTTTAAAAGTTTGATGTCAAACTTTAGTTTGACAACCAGAACCAATTTTGGTTTGATAAACAGATATAAATTTTTGATTTAATTTTATTTATTAATTTTTTTATTCCAGTTTTTTCAAATACTGTTTTCATTCATGGTTAACAATGCTTCAGATCCACCAAGTTTATCTAAGGAAACAATCGCCCCACTGGCCATCTCCTTGATCTTGGAAATTCAGTTAGTGTGGCGACCAATCCACAGTACCTTTCTGAAGGAAAAAAGGTTTAGTGCTGACATAAATTAATAATGGATAGAAATAATTTAAAAATTGAATAAAAAAAATGTTGTGGCACTTTTAATGTTGCTTATATTGAATCATACCATGATCAATACTAATGACATTGTTTTTTAACTTTTAACAGTTCTTTGACTGGAAGTTCTTAAAACGTAATCAATATTGGGATGTGGTTGATGCAGAAGAATCATTAAAAAATACAACTGGAACTCTTAATCAAGTACTTGAATTAAAATTAACCTTTAAGAGGAATGGTTTTATATATGTCATCATATTTTTAGTTCCTGAAATTAGTAAGTACAAAGTGAATTTTAATTGATGCTGATTATTTATTTGGTTATTTAATGTTATTCCACAACACTTAAATAGATTATTCTTTTATATGAGAATTTTTTAATAGCAGAAATTTCTTATCAATTTCATATTAGCATGTTTTCAAAAGTATGTGAAATATAAACCAGACATTTCATTGTTGTTTTTACAGGCAAGTAAAAAATAGACGTGTGTAGTTTTATTCAAGCTGTTTTAGTACTGTTTCACACATTGTAAGTATGTGCAATTTATACATGCTTACATGGTGTGACTTCTACTAAGTAATTTAAAGAAAGTAAGGTTGGAGGATGTGACCATTTTTTTAAGTAAAATTATTAGCTTTTAGTAATAGGTAATTAAGCTTTTAGCTTTTAGTAAACAAGTTTATTTTACAAGAAGTAAATACAATTTGCAAAAAAAATTTTACATAATTCTGAAGAAAAATAATAAATGAATAAAATCATAATAACAAGAAGAAAACTATTTAAATACAATCAAAAAGAAAAACAATTTAACATTATTAGTAAAAAATTTACCACACTTATGGCAAGACTTAAAAGCAATCTGCCAGGTTGGTATATCAACATATCCTTTTCTAAAACCTAAAATTAAAATAAAGTGGCACAAAATGAAATATTTTGGATCATCAATATCAAAACCATTTGAAAAGTTCTATCTAGTCAGTAAAATATTTAGATCTGTATCCTATAAATCAACGTTTCTCAATCTGGGAGTTGCGAACCCACAGGGATTGCAGTGATGTGAAAGGGAGGTTGTGAAATTAGTCTACAACTTTACACGTAAACAATAATGAAATCATTTTATGAGAAAAAAAAATTTATTATGAACATTTTATTTATATTTATAAATACACTCATGAATAAACAAATTAATGAGATTGTAGGATTTGTTTTTCATTTAAAAGTTTCTTTGTACAAGTTTCTATATTAGAAACAATCAAAAGCAAATTGTTTTCAAGTGATAAAAGATGATTCCTACATTTAATTTTTAGTGTAACCATAAATGAAAAACCCTTTTCCCCTGTAGTTGTAATGTTTTATCAGCAGACATTTCAATGAGCTGGCAGTGAATATCAACTGGTAACTTGGCAGTTGCAACATTTTCACTAAGTGTATTCAGCACCCATCTTTTTGAGAAATCATTTTTATCTTCCAGTAAATAATCTGACAACTGAATTTTTAGCTCACGCAAATGAGTCTTCATGCTAACCAAACTGTGGTGAAAATTAGTGTCTTCATCCAGATTTTTCTCAATATAATCAGAAGTGATATCAACATTTTTACTTTAAAGACGAATAATCAAGATATCAAGCTTCTTAATGAAAGCACAAACTTTGTCTTTCATTAATAAAATGTCTTTATCATGTCCTTCTAAATTCACATTCAAGTCATTTAAATGTGAAAATACAACAGCTAAGTAAGCCAACGACCACATATACTCATTATTCTGTAATAATACATTGAGAATGGTTTTTTATCCTGGAAAAATATTATTAATTCATATCACAATTCCCATAACCGGGTTAATACTTTCCCCTGCAATAATCATCTGACTTCTGTATGGAAAAGAAGAGATTTTTTCTTTTCTTCCATTTCATCACATAGTTCAGCAAACAATCTTTTCTGAAACTGTCGACTTAAAAATTAACCATATTTACAGCTTTACAAAGAATTTGTTTGAGATTTTCCAGCATATTTTTTATGGCAAAACCATGTCTGTGAAGGAAGCAGTGCGTCCATTCCTGTCCTTGGTATAAGACAATCTTTTAATTTTTTCAGAAATCCACTGTTCTTTCCTGTTATCACCTTTGCACCATCACTACATACTGCAATATATTTTGTCCAATCCATGATATAGTTTTTAGTAGTTTCATAAAAAAATCCAAAAAGACATTGTCCTGTTGCATGACCAGGTGCTGATTTGCAAAACAACATATTTTCCTAGACTGATCTGTCCCTATCACACTCATATCTCAGAAAACTTAAGAAAATAGAAATGTTTGCCACATCTGCTGACTCATCAAATTGAATACTAAAAAAAAAATCATCAAATTGAATACTAAAAAAAAAAATCATTTGAACTCAATTACATAATTATCTGATCGTGAACATCGGCACTAATGTCATCGATTCAGATTTTAAGAAATATTAATAAAAACCTTCCAATTCCCTTAATATCTGAAAACCCCACACCTTAGCCTCATATAAGACTACTGTTTTGTAAGACTGCTGAGCGTGAAGTAACTTGACTAACTGCTTATCATGAGTCAACTACTGTAAAGAATTATTTTCATTAGTAAATTTGGAAACAGATTAGAGAATAGGTTCTACTGAATCAGAATAATGGTATTCCAAATATTTGGTAATAGTTAAAAACTAGGTTTCAACTCTCAGATTAAAATCTTTATATTAATTATTTAACAAAAGGCTATTTGAAAAATTAAAAAGTGTTTGCATCATTAATCAAATATTATTTTCTTCTGAATCAATGGGCTAATTCCCTATTACTTACTAGATGAAAAATAAATTTTATTATATGCAAAATGTCAACCGTGATTAAAATTCTAACAAGAACTTTCCAGATGAAAGTCAGTAACATTACCCTTTTCTCACCAAATTATGTGTCATTGTACAAGAAAAAACAAATATTGAACATTCAAGTCAAATAAAATTTAGTTGATAAGTTGATAAACTTATGCCAGTTTTATTTCTGGCTATTTAGTTACTACCAATTGAATATATTTAATGTTAAATGTTCATCTGGCATTTTTCCATTTAATAATAATTATTTTTGAGAATTTTGATATTATACAGTTGTTGGATTATAAATTGTTCCTATTTAGAAAAATTAATTTTCTACATTACAAATTTTATTCAAGTCATGCAATAAATACGTAATCAAATCCTAAATTATTTAAAAAATATAAAAAATAACTAATCAAAAAAGTAAAAAAAAAACTAAGATTATGTTTACAAGCAAACGAAATACACAGTTAAATGAAAACTTACAGCCTGATAATGGAATAATGGCATGTAAAAATCCTGGTGTTGTCAACATAATAAAAGAGGTTACTTTGAAACAGGTACAGGTAATAGAATTGAAATGACTTAGTGTAATGTTATGACTCGTTATTCCTATCATATGATGTAATATGAATGGCCTTTCTTCATACTTAAATTTACCAACTAAATTTTTAATCATTTAAAATTACTTGAAACAAAATTTGTGGAAACTTGTTTCAATTTGTAGTTATAAAACAGTTAAAACTTTTATTTCATAATTTATATTTTAAAATACTTTTTTACAAAAAAAAAGGATTGTTATATTTGATTTTTTACTTTTAATTAATAAGAAATTTTATTAAATTTTAAGTTTTTACTAATATATCTTTGTTTTAAATCACTTTTGTCAAGAAAAGTTAAACTTTTTGAATATTTATATGTTAGTGATTTTAAAACTTAATTTCAGCATTTTTTTTACTAGCTTATAATAAACTACACAGTTTAAATTTTTGATTTCACAGCATAAAAATTATATCACTTGAAATTAATTTTCTGTTCATAAAATTTAATTTCAAAAAATAAAATCATTTCACTATTTTTTTTTTCAACTTTAATTATTTCACTGTACAAGGAAAGCCTTTTTGGCTTTAAATTGGTGATCCTGTTTTCTTTTTTCTCCTAGTGGTATTATTTTCTGTTTTGGTGAAGGCGCAATAATTTAAATTTTACTGTAATCTCATAATGTGTTTGCAAATTCTTTTATATAAAATGGTGGGCAATCACACATACCATTAATCCACTACAATATGTCCCATGCAACTGCAAAGTTACAGCAGAATGTAAATTAAGTACAGGAATCATAGCTTTGGTTTAGTGTATTGGATTCCCTTTATGCCATGTGTATTAACTCTGTGCACACATAACAGTATCTTTAGTTTACATAATGCACTGGCTTATTACATATCCTGCATCTATTATTCTACTGAGCACAATTAATTTTTATTAATTAACAGTAAAATATATAAATTTAAACAATCAAATCAAGTTAACAGTAACTGTACTTTATTTGAATTTGAACCTGGGTTGTACTAGGGTTGTTTGGAAAATTATCAGCCTGTCACAGAGATACTCGTAGCACAGATATGACTGAGTGACTATATTAATTCAATACAACCCTTTATATGGCTTGCTGTGAAGTTTGCATGTTTTTAGTTTCTTTTTGTGATAGTCAAGTAAAGAAAATAAATTTGACATTTTCAAAAGGCTCAGGTTCTCAAAGAACTACTGTAACTATCAAAATCTTCTCAAAAATCCACAATGTTGTATTAAATGATTACTGACTGAAAGTACACAAGATCGCTGACATTGTTGAGATTGATAGATCGTGTACACTAGATTTTACATGATGTTTTGAATGTGAAAAAAGCTTACTACTCAATGGGTGCCATGTTTATTAACAGTCAAACAAAAATACATTCAACTTCTCAAGCGTGTTGACTTATTGAAATTTGATTCTGTTGAATTTCTTTGATCTTTTATAACAGTAGATGAAACATGGATAATACAATTATCCATCCTTAAGAATAATGTGATTGCAGTATTCTTGTAAGTATCATTCCCCAGTAATCTCTTCCTATTTCAAAACCTAAAAAAATGGCTCACTGAACAAAGATTCATTTCAAATGATGAGGTCAAATCTATGACAATTGCTTATTTTACAGAGTTGGGCAAATCGCATTATTCTTAGGATGGATAATTATAATATCCATGTTTCATCTACTGGTATAAAACATCAAAGAAACTCAAAATAATAAATTTCAGTAAGTCTAAACATCCTTGAAAAGTATACAGTTGAATGCATTTTTGATTCGACTCTTAATAAGCATGGTATTAAGTAGAAAGCTTTTTTACACCCAAAACATCAAGCAAAATGTAGTGGACATGATCTATCGAGATGTTGTGAAGTCATCTAGCTAATAGTGGGAAAGTCATTGGTTTAAAGGTATTGAATTGTAAGTAAACTGTTGTTGAAAAGAAAAAAATTCTAAAAAATCTTGCATAAGGCCAAAAACTTTAATAAATAAAAACGTTAACCCTCGTGCAGGTTGATAAAGTATGGGAATCCTTAAAATTAACTTTTCAGCAGTTAAATAAAAATAAATGAGATTTGGTTAATGCTCCTACCTTAAATCAACCTTTTCAGTATAGATCCAACACTCCCAAGTCCCCATTAGACCCTCATAAGGCCCAACACAAAATTTTAAATGGAAAGAGTAAATTCATAAAATTATTTTAAAGGATATTAAAAAACATAAATTTTGACATAGAAACTTTAAGCTACACCCCTAACCAAAATGGAATCCATTTAATCTTTTTCATAGCTAGTTACAAAAGTAACCTTCATTGCACCCCAAGTAATCTCATACCTAAAAAAATGGATCGTTTTGAGGTACCAGGTATATTTACAGTATTGCTACTCAATAATAGTAGCAGTTATTCAGAATATGTAGGAAACTCATTTTCCTAGACTAGGTATGTTTTCACTTAAAACTTGAGTGATACCCACCACATTATTAGTGACAAAATCTTGTAATAAAGCATGATAGGTTTTATTAGTTTTTGTCTACCTTGAATGTTTCATTTGCACTAACACTATATACCATAATTTTGAAATTAACCACATATTAACACACATTAATTGAATTATTTTTATTACTTATAAAACTACAAAACATATTTTTTTCATATTTACTGATGCAGTTAATCAGCCAAAATGATAGTCAAGGAAGTACATTGTTGTGATCACTTAAAACAATGTTTCTCACGAGCAAGTAAAAAGAATAATAGTTATTCAAATAAATTTATACAGAAACACATCTACATTCTGTAATACTTTATTATACTAATAAAAATTACTGTTGCATTTCTTTGTTTTTATAGCAGTCATATTTACTACACTAGTTCTTTTATGGGTAAAAGCTGAAAATCCACACAGACTTGTTTTATTAGGAGTTTTTGTATGTCTTCAGTCTCACATCCTAAGAGTTATTGGTGATCTAGTTCCACATAGTGGAGAAAAACCTCCATTAGTTTGTAAGTATAGCAAAACTGCAATTACTTTTAAGGATTAGGCAAACAAAAGATTTACTGAATATGCAATTAAGAATTTGTCATTAGTTTCAACTTCAGTATCTGATTCCAAGAGCTCAGGCTGTAAAAAAATGAATTAAACATTTTAAGCTATAGATTCAATGTAAGTAAACATCCAAGTTGCAAAAAAATAAATATAATCTTACTCCAGAAACTGTGGTAGCAGTGGCATCATATTTTTTTTTTAATTACCATTTTGCATGGTTACTATGACTTAAGAACAGTTTAGCAGTATGATTTAAATTTTTCTCAGCATATGAAATGAACAATTTTAGTAAACAGCACCACGTAGCTTTTGCAGATCCCAAAATACGTAGCGTTCGGAAAGTTGCTGTGCACTGGAATTATGGAAGTGTAATGACAAAATTTTCTTTATTACTTTGTATTTTTATTTCTTATTTCATAGAACTGGAATAGTTTATAAATGTGTTGAAAATGACCTTCTCCAACATCAATGTAACAGTGCACACGTTTCAATTTGTTTTCAAACACTTTAACCAGTTGATGTACTGGAATGTCTCATACATTTACCGTTATTGTGGTTTTTAGTTCATCAATTGTGCGTGGTCTATTGCAAAATACATTGCTTCTTTCATTGCCTCCCATAGAAAGTAATCTGGGAGAGTCAGATTGGGCTTTCATGTAGGTCACAAACTTCTCAAAATGATTTATTCACCAAAGACATTTCATAAAACAGTCGCTGAACTGTTAGATGTGTGCGCTATGGTTGGAAGCAACTGTGATTGATTTCCACTTCTATTAACAGACAAATGAAGTTTGTTAGAACAGCACAATAATGACCAATATTGATTGTATTTTCAAAAAGATTGGACCCACAATGCGTGTTCTACTCGTATCGATCCAGACTCCAATTTTCACTAATGTGTAAGTAAAATCCATAGGAGTTAGTTGTCGACCACAGTCATGTGTTTTATTTATTAATCTACCCTCCCAGATGAAATCATGCTTCATCAGTAAGAAAAATAATGCCATGATACCTATGTAATTTTGATTGATAAAAGGTTTTAAATCATGACAATAATTTAGTCTTTTGGGATGATCAAGAGGTTTCAGTTCTTGAACACACAGTACTTTGTAGGTGAAAAGTTTTAGTTTTTTTTTTTTTACAGCTTTATGTGCAGTAGCAAATCTGATATTTTGCTGTTGTGCCAACTAACATATCAATTATCACTTGACAAGACTTTCTCAAACACTACTATCATATCACAAATACCGATATGATTTATCCTGTTAGATCAACAGGTTTTTCATAGATATTTTAATAGGAATACTTTTTATATAATAATTAAAATTTTCAACTGCCATGTTTCTTTAAATTTTTTTTTTAAATTTACTAGAAATATTTGTGTTTTTTATTCTATTTTTGGTGTAGTCATTAATTTTTTCTTAATTTAAATTCAATATTACATTTTTTGATGAACTGTTTTTGTTACTTTCTTAAGATCTAATGTTGGTTCACAAAAAATGTGTAAAAGTTTCTTTTTACTTATTGATGTTTTTAGCCCTATTTTCAGTCAATTTGCATTTAATTTGCACCAATTTGATTGACAAACCGCATTCATTGACATTACTAAGAAAAATTCAATATTTTTCTTTTAATTTAGTAAAATAAGATAATAAAGGTCTGAGCTGTAAATTATTATTACCCTCTTAATGTACTTGTTTAACTATGAATATAATTAATCAGCTCACAGTTATTATCTGCATTCCATAGAATGTAGTCGTACAGTTCTCTTTAAAAAGTATGGCATTAGCATTTTCATTATTAAACAATTGTACACTTTGAATGAAACATTTTTAGGCACGTATTTATTGTTTCTTGTACCAGTGGATTTATAATTATTACAATGGAACAAATCTATGATACCAGAGAGTTGAATGATTCTATATAAAACTTACTATATTCTAGTAAAGAATTCATCTTCCTCTTGTTATATTAATTATCAATATTTCTTAGTGTAATATATGATTATTTATACTTATTTGCTTGATACTTTCCTTTCTTTATATCCATTACAGTTATGCTGCATTATTTTGAATTAATTTTTTATTTGAGGATTGTCTGAAAAGTTTTTGACCCTCAACGTGTGAAGATGGCAGTACTCATCAGTAAAAGTTAGGAATATATTTATGCGTGCATTGAAAGGTACTCACTAAAATTTCAGCCTTTTTGGATGCTCAGTTGTTGTTTGATAATCGTTTGAGTAAGTCATTGTGAGTGTTTTTGTGAAAATGGAAAAAAGTGAATATCATGCTGCAATTAAATAGTTGCATTTAAAAGGCAATACATCTACACAAATTAAAACCAAGTTGGACATTGTTTATGGGGGACTCTGTCTCATCATTTGCCACTGTGAAAAGATGGGCAGCTGAATTTAAAAATGGTCATACCAGCTTGGTTGATGATGAGCGTTTGAGATGGCCAAAAACTGCAACCACCATTATTTGCTTATTTAATTTATTTTTAATTTTATGCAATTTTTTGCAATTTTTTTGCAATTTTTGAGTTTAATTTTTCAACAAAAATTTTTTCGTTATAATAAGATATTTATATTATATCATTCAATTGATTAATTATTATGTTACAAAAAAGAAAAAAGATAGTTATATTATAATATCATCAAATGGTAACTGGACGACCGACACATTAAGGTTAGAGAGATAGCAGAGGCTTTGGGCATATCAAAAGAACGTGTTTGTCAAATATTAACTGAAGAATTGGATATGCATAAGCTATTCATGCATTAGGTGCCGCATTTGCTTACTTTCGACCAAAAACACATTTGAATGAACGTTTCCAAGGTTCTGCTGGAGCAGTTTAAGCAAAACAAGTCGGATTTTTCACATCAATTCATAACCGTAGATGAAACATAGATCCAGCACTACACTCCTGAGATGAAACAGTCAAAACAGTGGACTGCAAAGGATGTACCTGCTCTGAAGACGGCAAAGACAGTTCCATCAGCTGGGAAGGTAATGGTAATTGTTTTTTTTGTTTTTTTTTATAGTAATGGAATTTTATTTATCTATTACCTTCAAAAAGGTAAAACAATAATGGGACAGTATTACACATCATTACTTGTCAAGCTGAAGGCAGAAATTACAAAAAAATGACCACATTTGAAGAAGAAGAAAATGCTTTTTCAACAAGTGTGAGCGTCTGCTCACACTTCAACAGTCGTCATGGCTAAAATTCACGAATTGCACTTTGAATTGGTTGACCTCTCACTGTATTCACCATATCTGGCCCCAAGTGACTTTTTCTTATTTCCTAACCTTAAAGTTTCGCTTGGAGGAAAGAGATTTTTATCAGACAAGTTGGTTATTGCATATGTAAACACCTATTTTGCAGAGAAAGACACCAGCTATCATTTGGAAGGGTTAAAGAGGTTAGAGCATCGCTGGAAAACGTCTTAGCAAGTAGAAAGGAGACTTTGTTGAAAAATAAAACTATATTTAACAGAAAAATACATCTTTCTATGTTAGGCTCAAAACTTTCCAGACAGCCCTCATAGTTTATTATTTTAATTTTATATCCATGATTTAGCTGTGCCATTAATTTGTTCACATAGAGTTTCAATCACCTTGTAAATAGATCCCAAGCTTTCTGCTTGTATAACTTACAGGTCTTCTTTAAAAATTGTTAATATTTCCTTTATTCACACCTATTTATGTTACATTACTTATCATTGGAGAGGGATCATGCTCCAGTTGTAAAATTTGTTTCTAAGGCTCAGAGATCATCTCAAGTTACCATTTCTTTTAAGTAAGATAACATTTTTTTAATCAGTTAATTGTTTTTTAGAAACTTATTCTACAATATACAACATACATTTGAATGAATAAGCTATCTGTTATTTCCAACAAATAGTGAAAAACATGTTTGAGGTGTAACCAAAAAATTATAAAAATCTTTTAATTCTGCGCTCTGTTTTTTTTTACTAAGTTCATCTTTTTCCTACACAATAGTAGCACTGTCTGTAATGTATATCATCTTATTAGACTCATAAATCAAATTTGGCAATAGAGTAACTAAGATATATTTTATTACAAGTGGAATTTTTATGTTTGAAAATGAAAGATCAGAGGAATTGCATTGAAAATTGAATAAAGTGGTGAAGATGTTAGAAATGGTTTTTGGCAAGAATATTATCTGGGCACCAAGGATTAATGTGAGTAGTATAAATCATTTGAAAAAGAACATGCCAAACCACAGAACAATTGTTAACCTATATTGCTGATGTCTTAGAATTAACCAAATGTATCATAACAAGTGACAAAATGTGGGTGTATGTTTATGATATTGAAACAAAAGTCCAGTCATCCCAGTGGAAGTTTCCTGAAAAACCGTGACTCCAAGATTGAATGCTAAAGTCCTGCTTACTATTATAACATAAAATAATATCTATTTTATTATAATAGTTTTATCCATCATGAATTCATACCACAAGATTATATGGTCAATAAACAGTATTACTTAATAGTTTTATGCTGTTCATGTGAAGCAATTCGAAAAAAAAACGATTCCAAGAGCCAGCAAACAATTCTTTGGATTTTGCTCCATGTTAACACTCCAGCTCATGATTTAGTATTAATTCATGACTATTTAGCCAAAAATAACACCAATGATGTCGTAGCCTCCATATTCTCTAGACATGACACCCTGTGACCTTTTCTTGTTCCCATTCACTAAGTGATATTAAAGCCCAACGATTTGAAACAATAGATGAAATAAAGAAAAAAATTGCTAAGTGAACTTAACACCTCATTCACCTCATCCTCTGAACCAAAAACAAAGTGAAATACCAAAGAAGGCTATATTAAAAAAAAGTACTTCCCATAAATATTTTGAGGACTGGAAGAAATTAAATTCACTTATGTAAACATAAGTCTGTTGCATCTCTGGGGAACAATATCAATGTTGAAGAATAAGTAAATCTTTTTGATAAAATTTTAAAATGAAGTTATCGTTATTTTGATCACACCTCATAGACCAAACAGAAACTCTATTAATATTTATGAATTATTACATTCGTTTGATGAAGGAAAAAATTACTCAGTAATTCTATTAAAAAATTCATCAAAATTATTAATACTAAGTTACAATTAATTTAAATAAAGTAAAGAATTAAAGATTAATCATTGGAATCTTTTTCAAACAATTTTTTGATTATAAAACATTTCGTGATTAAGCATATTTGATTATGTGCCTTTTTTATTTTATTATTATAAAATAAAACTTCAGAAAATTGAAAGAAGAATTGGAAGAATCTGCATCAACAAAAATATCAGAAAAGCAGGCAGTGTTGGATCTTGTACAACAAAGTCGTGTACAAAGAATTAGAACCCATCATTGATACCAAGCGTAAGTGGAAACTAGTATTCTTTGGATACATCATGATGTATCCATCTCAGGATGCAAGATTTGAGATTTCTGAAATAGGTGGTGTAGTACAATGTCGACTTGAAAAATACCAAGCAGGATGCAGATAGATCAGAGAAATAAGAAAGGATATGAAGGAAATTGGCCTTACACCACAAACAAGTTAAAATCAAATGAAAAAATCAAGGTTAAAAACACTCACTTTGCACTCACAAGAAAGAAACTAACAACACAAACATGTTCAACACCACCCAGATCAGAACATATGAAAAAGTACCAGGAGGACCACAAGATCTGAACAGTCCCTTCAAAGAGACTTGGATGATGGACTGACAAAAGTGATCTACGTAGTTATATAAGATGAAAAATAAAAATGAGTCATAAATTTATTCAGAGCATTTGCAGAAATAATGCACATTTATTTTTAATGGTTTTTGTTTAGTTTTACATGTATTGCAAAATAAATACGAAAGTTAAATATTATTTTAATAAATGAGATTCATATCTCTGTGGAATGATCATTCCCTCTTTTATTTTCTGGATTAAATACATATAGTGGATTAACAATCTTAAACAGTAATCGATGAAAATGGATTATATTTAAACTACACAATTTTTACAAATAAGACTACTTTTCATTTAAACAGATTTGTTAACAATCATTCATGGTTATGAAAAACTGAAAACTTATCATATATTATGCAAAAGTATACCCACTTACTTAATGTAGTTAAAAAGACTATTGAAGAAATGTTTGTTTTTATAGGTTTTCTTGAACTGGACAAACTTGAAAATACAATGGCATTTATTTTCAGGAAACTGGTGCTTCATATTGTTTTCCGTGAATTGGATGAAAATTTTCAATTAAAAAGATAAATTAAGATCCATATTCTCACCTCCAAGAAACCCTGATCTCTCATCTTGTGGGAATAAATCAAAGATAGTTTTATCAAAAAAATTAAGTAACCAAAAACTGAGAATTAAAAAAGAATTCTGTCATAATATTATATTAGATTTGTTTCCACAACAAATGGCAACAATTTAACATTAATTGATTATTTCTCTAACCACAAATAATTCCTACATTGAGATTGATCATTTAAATTAATTATTTGATTAGAATTTATCAAAAAGAATATTTTTTTTAATGTTCACTTTCCATCATCTTTTTATGGAAAAATTTAAAAGTGTGGCACTAGTTGAAGTTCATAGACACTTGGTTGTTGTAAATAGTGTTAACATATTCAATCCCTCTGAATAAACACTTTTCGTACATGTACTCAGGAAATAAACTGAAATGTTATCAAAAGTAAACAGATTATTTACCTTTTAATAATTAAATTATTATGTTTAATAAATAAATGAGTATTACTTTTATTTATTTCAGCTTTTTTTGTTTGCATTAGTCTTGGAATAACAGTATTGTGCATAATAGAAACTATTATAATAAGAATAATTTTGAGGGCCAATTTGTGCCCATTATGGTTACAAAACACAATGAATAAATTCTGGTCCATTAACATTTTTGAAGGACTTCAAAAATCAGGAATAAAGGTAAGGAGCACTTTTTCAATGGCTTTTGTTTAGGTTATACATGTATTGAAAAATAAATACAAAAGTTAATTATTTTAATAAATGAAATTCATATCTTTGTGAAATGATCATCCCCTCTTTTCTTTTCCAGATTAGATATGTGTAATGGATTAACAATCTTATTTATAAATAAAATATAGGTTTTCCAGAATTGGAATGCCAAATCTTTGTTTAGGTGAACAGTTGATGGTAAAATTAATTTTGAAAGATTTTATTTAAACAAAACTTAAAAAAACGCTAAGCTTCTCTCATCAATATTTATTATGCTTATATATTCCTATGAAGTATACCATCTTTTGGAGCTTCCTCAAAAGGTCAGAATGGGTTTTCAAGATAAAAAAATTATCTGTCAGAATTGGTGCCCATAAGAATGAATTTTATACGTATATGCATTGAATGAGGTGCAAAAAATTCATGATTTTTTTTATCTTTAAGTTAGTATTATTTAAAAATTCATCAGTAGAGTAATATTGTTTTTATAAAATAAAATACTTTAATCTTATTTTAAACAAATTTTTTAACTACTTAGAAAATGAAAAAATGGTTTTCTTTTTCAGAAGATACAACTGTTACAAGAAAGTGATGAAGAAATTAGAGATACTAACACTTTACAAAATTTAAATGAGGTAAAAAAAGTAGAAAATACTGAAGCTGCTGAATTATTCATTGATTTCATTACATTCATATTAGTAATGCTAACATATGCTGTTATTACATTCAAATTCTTCATGTGACAGCATTTATTAATGATAGTTTTATGATTTAGTTTCTATTAATTCAAGATATTAATTGCTAATTGCATAAATATGCAATAAGTATGCTGTGTATATTTTTCTCTGTTCACAAACCAAGAAAGAAATTAACAGATATGGCTTTAAAATCGTATTACATTTAAATTAATAATAAACTAAATATAAGAAATATAATTTTTCTTTGTAAAGCAATTATAATCAATCTTGTCCGTGGTAGTTGCCAATATAGGTACATAAGACTATTAATTTTCAGTGAAAAACAAGTAAAATTTAATAATTAAAATTTTTGCCAGTTACCTGTATCCTAATGTTTTCAATCACTCTTATGAGCTTCCTTAGTGACTTTGTAGTTCCTTTATTGCAATGTTTTTGCTGGATATTTTGAGTTAGAAAATCACTAATTTTAGTTAAATAAATAGAGTAAAACTTTTTAAAAACTAACAATGTAAAGCAATTAATAGTAATCAATATTTGCTGACCACCTCTTAGAAATAAATCAGTATACCAGCATTAACTCAGGATGCCGTCCTACTGAAAGGTTTTACATTCCATAGCCAGCCATTTATTATACATAGTTCAAAATTTCTTCCTTTTAAATTTTATTTTATTAGTAGACGGGTATTAACTGTAAGTTAGTAAGATAAATTCTAAAATTATAAAAATTATATTTTTATTGTAATATTTAATTTTTTGTGAATTAACATGTATACATATGTCATTATGTCAAAAAACGTTTTTTAATATTCATAACTAATCAGTAAAAAAAAAATTGGGAACTTAAATTATGAATTTAACTTACAAAAAGTTATTATGTACTTAAATTATGAAAATTATGAATTTTAGTTATAATGTAAAATCAAAAAATTATTTGACAAAATTGGATTCTATACAAAAAATTGTATCAAAATTGTACAAAAATTGTAAGTATATTAAAGTATGTATAATGATTGTTATTTTATTAAAATATAGCTCATTTATAATATATTTTAAGAGTCAATTCACAGTCATACATAACTCATCTTCTTTGTGAAAACTGTTAGCAGCCAGATTTTGAAAAGAATGAAAGTACTTAAAATCATTAAAGAAAATTGATAAAGAAGAGGTTCTGGTCTCATGAATCTTTCTAGTATTAGGTATATCTTTGACAAAGCTTCTACCAAATACTCCACTGAAGAAGGTGCCCATAGTTAGCTCCAGGAAGAAAACATCCCATTAATTTGAAAGTGAGGGTTTTAATATTTAAAAATGAAATCTGGGAACTGAAGTTAAAGATATGATTGCAGAACATTCTGGTAAATTACAACTGTAATCATTACACTTAGATAATTTAATCTTAATGTAAACTGTAACTTTTTTCATCAAAAAATGAAGAAATACCACTCTTATGTACATAATTCCACTTCATATGAAAATTTTTTCAAAGAAGGAACATAGAGGGAAATTCTCATATGTATGTGGACATTATCTGGTGTAATAGAATTCAACTCAACCTGTAAAAAGTGTTTTAACATTATACAAAGAAACATTATAGAGAGAGAGAGAGAGGGAGGGAGAGAGAGAGAGAGAGAGAGATACTATATAGTTCTGTCTGTAAGATTGGAAAAGTAAAAATACATGTTATGACTTGAGCAGAAATATTAACAAATATAGAATAATTAAATTTAGCAAATGCTCCTAAACTATCTATTTATTTGGTATGAGACCACCATAGTCCAAGCACCCAAAGGGGCAACTCAAAAATGTTAACTGAAAGGTAATGATAGGATTATGATACACCATTTTAAAGGGCACTAGAAATAGAAAACAAAAATGTTGAGTTAAAAAATATCAGGCAGTTTCACAGGCTCTTTTAGAGCCAATTTATAACTAAGAGAGTTCTGTAGAGACTAACAAATATGTTAGTCTGCTAGATCAAGACTATATGATGGATGCATCATAACTTCCCAGCTAAGCTCTCACTTTTTAACAGGTCAACTTAGATGAATGGGATTTAGTGTAGTTGTAAGGGAAAACGGTACCTTGGTAAATTCTTGATACTTTTTCTCAGTTGCTTGGCATAATATTTCCAGTTGTTAGAATCATTTGACCAAAAAAAATCATTTGGTGGCAGCAGCTGCTCATAGTGAACAATTCCTTTTTGATTTTGTCACACACACTTACCACTTTTCTTGAGGTGAATTCTTGATTCAGCATCAATTTTTTCATTTCAATTCCAGAAATTGTTTGATTTTGTTCCGTTTTAGCAATGAATCTTAGATAAAACTTCAATCCATATATTTTTCATAGTTAAATCATGAGTTACTCATGTTACTGAGAACATGACATTGAGCTTTTCTTCTTTGTATCTTCTTTAAGAGATTTAAAACTATTTTGTAGTGCATGCTTAAATTTGTTACTGTATTATGACTAGCTAATGTGCTGGAGTCTTAGTTAATTTTTTTCAATGTTTCATCAACTTTTTCAGTCATTGGCCAAACAGAGCGAGCTGAATCATTAACATTCAAATTTCAGATGATTGAAAATAGCTTTGACAATCTTTGTGCCAAATGTACTGTTACTGCATCATGTCCAAAAACATCTCAATTTTTTAGCAGTTTAGTTACATTCTTTCCCTTTTTTAACAATAATTCAAAATGTAACAAATTTATTTTTTTACTCAGAAGCAATAAGTTTTACATAAATAAACTAATATAGTCATAAACTTTCTAGAAATACCCAGTGATACGTCATCTTTCAAAATCATGCAGATGTTGACAGGTTTCATTAATATTACAACGATATTATAGAGTTATGCAATGTAAACCCATCCACCTGGAAAAACAAAGAGACTTTATCCACCAACTCCAGTATAAAATTAACAATAAATTTGGAGAAAGTATGATGCAAAATTACAGCACTAATGTTACTGAGCCAGGCTACAAAAGAAATTATAAACATTATGATGCAGTTAAGAAATATTTTTGTTATACATTATGTATTAAAAATAAAGTGTATCATATTTAATACGGTGTCAAGGATGACTATTTAATAAATTGGCTGAATTGAATGAAAAGTAGTAGCTGCTAATATTACACTATTTTTAAAGTAACTATTAGTTCTAATGTGAATAAAAAAATTAGATACCACTAAGCTTAGTTTTCACTTGGGTTTTCCAGATTTCTAGTAACTACTTAAAAAGCAAAGTTACTTGATTGTAATTTAAATAACATTAGGAGGCATCCTTGTTTTTTTATTAGTTCCAGCCATGGGGATGTTCTTAATATATGTAGCAGGAAAGTGTACAGGAAACGAAGGAAAGTAGATTAAAAGGGGATTATAAAAAATGAGAGTATGTTATTGCCAGAAAAAATAAACACTTGGTGGTGCTTTTTCATAAAGACAGCACATGGAATTATTCTTATGGATTGTAGGTGATAAATGGATTCATTTTTTTTCCTTTGCAAGAGAAATTAATGATGCAAAGTGTGGTAGTCATGATCTTAGCTGTCAACGACATTAAGGGTTGCAGATTGCACACTCATAAAGATAGGGAAACCGTCAGTATTTGGGGATCAGTACATCAACAGGATAGGTTACGGACCAATTAATGTACAAGTGACTTACGATGGTGGAGAAAAATTTATCACTGTAAGTGCTGAATAGCCTGGGATTGAACACAATGCGAGGATATGTATATCTCCATATCTCAAGTTCTGAGATTTTTACTTTCTCTGCATGATGGAACAGGTTGTTACTGCTAGATTCAGGGTACGGTATTTCTCCATAACACCATATACAGCTTCTGCCAATAGAGCTCAACAATATTTTAATAACTCACTGTAAGAAGCAGGTCAATGCAGGAAGAGTATTTGGGCAGTGGGAAAGACTGTTTCCAGATTCTGGAAAATTGTATAAGAAGATCACTCAACAGACTGTCAAAATTGATCGTATCTTGCACTCTTTTAGACAACATTATGAGGCATCTAAATAACAACTTGAATAAGTAAATGAAGAAGATCAATTTGTTAATGATAAACCTGATCAATGACTTTTTTAAAATAGGTTAATAACAACTTAAGGGGAAGAGAAACACAATAGCATGATGGGGTTGCTCAGTGTTGTATAAATTAATGAAAAATTTATTTTTTGAATGTTATTACATTATTTTTAATATTGGTAATGATTTTCTTTTGCAATATAATGTACATTATACAATAATGGAGTACTTATACTGCAAATATGTATTATGTGTGTGTGCACATACACATACACACATTGACATATGCAAGCATCACCCCTGAATAACTTTATTTTTACTTTTTTTTTAATTTAATGTCTAGGAATAGGGTAGGGCTACAAATATGTTTGTTACAAGTTGAAAAATATAAAGTAGTTATTCAGTTTATAAATTTCAACATTTGTTGGATTGATTTGAAACATTCTTTTTTTTAATTTTAATTTGTAGCATTTCTGTTTTGATCTGCAGTTTATTTAACTACATTTGCTGCAAGATTATATAATTTATTGAAGTTGCGGCAAGGACAGATCTTTATTTTGTTCGTTTTTTTAACACAACTGTTTGACACTTTTTCTGACTCTCTCTGATTGGACACTTGACATGCTTGGTTCTGAATCTTGCTATTTCTGAGCTATTTTTTCTTCCAACATTTTCAGATTGAACACTTTGTATGGTGTTGTCTACTATGTCACATATTCTGGCTGATAAACTTCCTAGAATTTACTGAAACCAGATTTTCATTCACTGTATGTCGATTTTCTTCTTTTTGTAAATTATTTAACATAACTGCATGGTACTTACCAGTTTACGAAATACATATGAATACAAATCCATAATTATTTCCCAGGTATGTTTCTTTGATGATGATATCACTCTCAGCAAATTACACTTTCCGAATATTATTTTATTTTCTGATAATAATTTTACAAACAAACATCTGCGTCTTATCCACTACCTCTTAGTCTGATGAAGAAGTAATTTTCAAATAATTGTAAAATATCAACTCTTCTTTACTGAAATTTGACCAGTGCAAATATGATATGAAAATAAGATTATTTCATGTCAAGAAGCAACCAAATGAAAGAGTGGTAACATGTCAGAATGTGTCAGCGTGATCACACATGTGTGGTTCATTTAAAATGCAGTAATAAATAGATATAAGGCAGACTTAGTACTATAGATATTAAGTATAGTTGTTAAGTTTTTCCAGTTACTAAATTGGACAATTTACTTTAAGTAGTTTTAGCTTCTTTTTATTCACCTCACTTTATCTCTAACTATTATGAAACTTAATTGCCAAATATAATTGTTATTGATAACAAACACAATCATTCAAATTCAATTAGCTTTTAACTGGAATTGAGCCTGGGTCCTGGAACATCCCAGAACAGATAACCAGATATGATGTTAATCACTGGCTGAATTTTTATGATAGTAGATGCTTGTCTTCATATTACTTTTCTGTAAACAGCATAGTGATGGAACATTTTTTTTCTCAAGCAACTACAGGATAACATCCAACTACAACCATTGACAGAGATGAATTTTCATAGCATGTAGTGAGTTTAATGTATTATTCTAACTATATACAAAAGTTTATTTAATTTCAGTGATGTTGACAACACCAGATATACTACTGTGAAAGATACCAGTAATTAACTCTAAAAAGCCTTCGAATAAAAAATTTTCACAATTTAAAAACAAGTTGTTAAAATATCTATTTCTTTTTTTTTCTTGCACTACATATATCTATTAGGTGGGGTTTCTAATGTCATAAACAGAATATTGCAAGAATTTATGTGACTCCTTTGCTTTTAATAATACAAACATTTCTTTTAGTGTTTTTAACCTAATAAAAAATGAATTTGAAAAACATAATAGTTATTTTTATTTCTTAGTAAATGTCTTAAATGTTATTCCTTTTTAAATTTTGGTTTTATTTGTCATTGTATCATAAAGGATTTTCTGTCATCACAGATGCCAAAAGTAGATAACTCACATGTAAAAGATACATTAAGAACACCAATACTTTAGGAAATAGAAAAAAGTATAACTATACGTAACTTGATAAATGGAAATTGATGAATCAGAGTTTTGCCAGAGTGAGTCATTATTGACATCTCAGGCATGTTAACAAAATGTTATACAGGACTGATGTTAGGTGCACTTTAAGGTATATGATACATTCTGATGCAATAAAATACAATATTAAAAAACACACTCAAAAAATTGAATTTGAAATTTCACAATTAATGCAACTGCTGATGATTAAGATAATATAAATAAAAATTTGTTCCGTCTTTTGATATTGCACAGTATATCTGTGTCTTATGTTTATGGACTTCATTCTCATAAACATTTCAAAGTTTAATGAACGTAAAGGAGGTTATTATTCTTATGCTTGTGATTTTTCCTACACCTGGAAAGTTAATTACAGTGCACTATAAAATATTAGCATTGACCAGACCAGCAAGCATAATCATTTCAAAATAGATTTTGGTCAAATTACTCATTAGACAATCTATGTACGTTTCTATTCCATACACTTGGACACCTAGGAAATTTACCAGAAGGCACAATATTAAAGATATTAGGTAGATATGATATTTGTCTGAAAGTTAAGTAAATTAGTGTTTTCTTGATTTAGCTACAGATCAGTAAATCTCTAAGTTCTTTTTTCATGTATAATGAGATTATTTTTATTTGTAATAAATAATGAAATGTCATCTGCAAATTTTAATAACCTGCTGTGCATAATTGATATAGGTATGTCATTTATATATTAGATAAATACAGCCAAAATTGACTGATATTATTCAAATATTCTTATTACATATTTATTTACATATTGGGGAAAAAATAGTACTAAAATTGACTGAAATAGAATGCCAATAAAGCAATAAATGGTCCCCAGTGAATCATTAGTTTTATGGAATTTGAAACAATGTATTATGATCAGAAATATTTACTTTGAAGTACAATCAGAATGTATTAAAAATAAAGGTGTAAATCAGAATTAATTACTGTGGTGAAGAAAAAGATAAAATAAAAAGATAACTTTAAGAAACAGATAAATACATAAGCTGGTTATATCTTACCATTGTAGTTTTCTGTTATGATGTTCAGACATCAGAAGAATTTTAACAAAGTTCATGAATTTCTATGTTCAGAAATTTCATGAATTTTAACAAAACTAAACTAAAATAAAATAAAACTTTTTTTATTTTATTTAGTTAGCTTTGTAAATCCTTAACCCCTGATTTTCCCCTTCCTAAATAAACTGGTTTGAGCATTATAACATAAATTAGAATGTTAAGGTATTATCAGTTTTTTGAAAACTTGTCTGTTTCTTGAAGAAAACACTTCACTTTTTCACCAAATTAAGATTCTGATCTGGCTCTAACATGTGACTAGCGGAAAACAAAATAAGTAAGTGGGCCCTATGGATACAAAGTTTTTCAAATTTACCTTTTATCATAATTGTTTCAAGATAATGAAATCGTATACCTGCTGTTACAATTGTTTAGGACAAAAGAAGATGCCTATAAGGATATGAAAAGAGCCTTTCTCCAACCATAGGGATACAGTTTATAGAGGTAGATCACCAAAGGCATAACTCTTTTTTAAAGATTCATGCATTTACATTAAGGTTAATAAAATTAAGGTAAGTAAAGTTAATACTAACAGCTTTAATCTTTTTTAAATTATAATATTAAAAGTCTTCTCAATTTATAATAGCAAAAATTAAAATTGTGAATAATTTATAATTCTTTGAAACATATTTCAGCTTCTCTGAAATAAATTAAAACACAGATTTGTTGTGATACATTCACCTGCATCTGCACATCATTATGACTGAAAAGTTCAATGTCAGCTGTATTGTAAAAAAATATCAATTATTATTACTCTTTTGGTCTCATGACTGTTTTTGACTGTTTTTAAACAAGGGAGAATATTCAAACCTAAATATTGTCGCATGTTTGTGACTCAATCAGGATGAGAGATTGACAATTGAAAATGTTTATATAATTACGATTTATTACTTTAAGAACATAAATAAAATAAGACAAATCAATAACAATAATGACAACAGTAATAATAATAACAGTAATCACAACAATATTAATAATAAATGTTAATATAATATTAAACACTGATTACATACAAAATAGAATTAAAAGTAATCATCAGGATCTTTTTACAGGTAGTTAAATATTGAAAACCACAATTCAGTCCCATTGACAAAAGACATAAGCATGACCGCTAATCTTAACACATTTAATCACTAGTTTTGTATTAACAGTAATATTTAAGACAAGTAAAGTTCTTTTACTGTGAATGCCTTTGCTGTTAACTAATAAAACTACCCTAACAATTTATGAATGAAATTTAGGACATTATCTCTTTCACTTGCAGTTAACAACAACTTGTGACATCACCTTAATCATGTCAAACATGTACGCACTAGAATTACACCTTCACTGACTCATAACTCCTTGCTTGGAACTATAGCAGACTGACTGTCAACTGGTCTTCCCTGGAGAATTTATACTCCTACCCTCATGACCTGCAGTACCAGACCAAATAACATGAGAATGATTGTCTGCCCTCACATTTTCCCATGAAATTCCTCACCTGGTCCAGTAGCCTCTTTTCACTGAATAACATCCGTTTTGGTGTGCCAGCGGACAGTAGTATTACAAAGACGATTGTTAAACAGACCTGTTAGCACAAAAAAGGGTTCCTTTTAACCCCTTTCTGGATTCCTACCATTATTATATTTTGTACTACTTTCTACTAAACTGACAGGAATCCATTACTCAGGTCCATTATATCGTTCTTGTTACAGTATATTATGCACATGAAGACTTACTGTTTGTTGAAGCATAATACAATACTCTAAATTTTTATTTAATCTATCCACAGAAACAGTTCAAGAAATATGCTACTAGTTGAAATACTTATTTCTAACTTCAGACTTTTCATACAAATTCAGATCAATAATTTTCAGAAAATAATTTTTGCCAGTTTAATCTTTTTATTGGGATTGGTACATTAATGCATTATATAGATCCCATTATTATAAGATATATTATAAAAAAAGAAACATAAATTACAAGATAAAAACTAGATGTAGTAATACAAATGCATGAAATAATTTTATGGTTGATAACATTAAATATAACAATTAATTCACAATTCAGAAGGTGTTGATGAAGTTTATTATTTTTTCTGCAACGTGTATGTTGCAGTCAACACACACATTCAACTAGTGAACAATAAGCAACCCCCCTCACAGACCAATTTAATGATGATACTTATGACATGTAAAAGAGGTGCAATATTGTACAGACTCAGGCCGACCATTTCTGAGTCATATGGAAGAATCCTAAACACCAAAGTACACTGATATCCAGTATTTAGTATTTAAATCCATTTAAAACCAACAACTTTTACTGGGGTTTGAATTTCAGAACCATCGACCTCTAAAAATCACTTTTAAACAATTGATAACATAATTAACTTTCATAACTGAAAAATTATTTTGAGTACATTTATGTTGAGTGGGATGCAGAAGTCAGGATTTAAAAAAAATTCATTAATATAGTAAGATTGCAATAAAAAAAATCTTTTTAAGAATAAGTGAAATATAAAATATTGTGTGTGTATGTGTATATATATATATATATATATATATATATATATATATATATATATATATATATAATTTGTGAACTAATTCAAGAGCTTGAAGTTTATACAAACATAATTGTCTAGAAACGATTTCTTATCGAGTTACGTATAGCAAAAGATTTCGCTTGGATTTCATTTACCCCGTGAAATGAAATCATTCTGAAATTTTTAAGGCATTATATACGGTGTGAATAAGGCGTTGTTTCTTATGTATTTTGAACTGAAAAATGGAACAATAAATGTCAAAGAACTGCAGCTCCCTTAGTTTTCATGATATCCAACGTAAAACAGAAAAATTCCGTGAGGGAAAACACGTTTTTTTAGGTATAAATGCTATAACCAAACTTGTACAGAATTTTATTCTGAGTAAATTTACGTAGTAAGTCTCTGAAAAACATTACAATCAACTTTTATCATTAAAAACAAATCTTAACTGAAAAATGGATTTGTAAAAATGAAAACAGCTGTTTTTAGTATGATAAATTTAGACTTTTGAAAAATTAAAATAATTTTAATTTACTGTAAAAAAAAAATACTCATTGTGGTTTATACAGTCTTAATTTAAGTAAATGTTCGAAAATTCCACCAATGCATTTTTCAAATCGTTTCTTTATATTTTCTGTCGCCAATCAAAAATCTTTGCGTTTCTTGATGAGAGCAGTAGCAGTGAGAATGCGAGCGATTAGTTCACACATGTCTACTTTTTGCTTGTATACTTCGTTTTTTATACATCCCTGCAAACAGTAATATTAAGGGATTAAGATCGGTGATGTAATTGGCCAATTTACTGGCCCTTTACGTCCAATCCATTTAAGATTAAATTTTTCATCTAAGAATTGTCTTAAATCATTTAAATATGTTGGTACTCCATAAGTTTACAGTAAATATTTTCATTTAATTCGTTTCGCAAATTAGAAATTTTCCAAGCATTGTAAGAAATTCATTGTTTAAAGATTCCATATAATCTCCTTGTTACACATTATTCCTGTATGAAAGAGCCTATTTCGAAAGAACCTGGTTGTCGATCGTGCCGCACTAAACATTCACCGAAAATTGTTGCCGTAAATTTGATTCAACTACACCATGGGGGTTTTCTTCAGACCACTTACGTGAATTCCAAATGTTGTTTATAGGTCGGGTAAAAGTAGTTTCGTCCGAAAAAAGTGGTGAAAATGTTAACCCATTGACAAAACTGCAGTCGTCTAGCATTTTCAAGCTAGAGATGTTGAACTTTCTGAATTCGAGTATGATACGACGCAGACCGTAAGCAAATAACGTCCACCATTCTGTACTTTGTGGAATGTTGTCTTGTAGAAATTCTTCGCATGCTCGTTGTAGGACTAGGCTAGTAGTAGCTGTACCACTTTAAAAATGTTTTCCCTTTCACTACCATGCACCGTTCAGATGAAACATGGGCACTAGTAAGTGTACTATTACTAATAGAATTTATCACAAATAGTTCCAAATCGAAATGGACTTTTGTATAATTTTTTTATTGAAAATGGTATATTTCCCAGCGCCCGTGTTACATCTCTCAAAAGTGCGACATATGTTTGTATGAAATTCTTTCCTTATTTCAAGCTCTTGAATCAGTTATGGTAACCTTCAATGTTGATTTTTCCGCAACAAAATGAAAAATATATGAGACAATTCTAACTGCAAATTTATCCAGTACCAGCTAGTGTAAAACCAGCATGCTGACCACCCCAAATTGAATAACAATTAAAATTTTTTACAAAAATATTTCTCTTAAATTAGCTTCACTTTACATTAGTACAGTATTTTTAAAATACTTTTTGGCGGCGTAAATCTTTATAAAATATATTCAGGGCTTTATTTCTCAAATTCTCATTGTTGTTAATAACGAAAGAGATCGCTAGTAGCGTTTCATTACATGAATTCTAAAATTGTCGACAGTAGACAGCACTGGTGAGTTGAATATTTTTGTGTAAATCTGCGTTGTCATTAGTAAAATGGCAAGTGGTTCAGGTGTTGCTACTGCAAAAACTTTAGAAGACAAATCAATTTGGGAAGATGGAGAAGTAAGTATATTTAATGTTTAACGTTTTTAATCCCATTCTTAGGTTTTAAGCCGTTCTTAGTATAAATTCGACTGGTGCAGACGAAATAGGGTTATAGCGTTATAATTACATTTTACTTCTCAAAATTCCTACGTTGGTAGGTGTTGTGTACATAATGTTATGTATTTACTAGAATTTTATTTTTTCCTATCATTCGTCAGTTTTTCTTTTATTAAAATGTACTAAAACTAAATCTTATATCCACTTACACTGCAATACAGTATTGCAGTTTCATTTTATATTTTAACGCAGTTTTGTTTAGAATTACGATGTTCGTTACAACATTATAATTTAATGATGACATTTATTTATTATGATAGTAATAGTATTACTATTGTGAAATATTAATAGTTTCTTTTACATGTTTTTATCCTCTTTTCTTTGAATGATCGTATTTTTCTATTACCTGAAATAATTCATCAGTTTTAAAAATTAATTGAAAATATGACTTTCATTCTAAATACAGTATGTTGAAATATAACTCTAGATTTTCTTTTGTGAACTATTTCACAGTTTGAAAGTCAGTTGTTTTAAATCACTCAAATTTAAATCTCATTTTATTATGCTGATCTGTAAACTAAGAATATACCACAACTTTCAAAAAGTTGAATGGTAATTATTTAGAATTTAAGTAAAACTGGATTAGATCCCCATTCTGCTATTGATACCAACATTATGTATCCTAGGTTAAAACAGTGTTAATAAAAGCAAGTAGTTTGTTTATATTGTTAAAAAGGTGTGAACTAAGTTTTATCTCTTATGATAGGTTTTTGTCAGTATTTTAGTTTGTGGTCAGCGTAGCTTTTAAAATTATCTAAGGACACAGTGAAGTACATGTAGTAGTAATTCATCAGACACACGTAGTAAGTGCATCCAGAGATTTAACTTAGTATACTTGAAAAATTAATGCTGCGTAGAACCAGTTAGTATTTCTAGCTCTTTATACAATAATTCCTCATTCCTTATGAAATTTTCTATACAACTTTTTTTTAGTACGGTATCAACATAATAGTTTCATTTTCTATCACTATATTGTAATAGTAGCGGGATTATTCATTTTATTTCAGTCACAGATGATAAATACTTTTTCACCATTTAAAATTTGAATTATGTTTTTTTTTTATTGATTATACATATATATGTATATATATATATATATATATACACACACACACACACACGAGGCATGTTCAATAATTATAATTATGAGACAAATTGATGTAAGAAATGATTTGTTCAGTGACAATGAAACTTGCACTACTTTTCAGCATAGTCTCCAGCAAAATTTAGACACTTGTCCCACTATTCTGTGAGCTTTCTGGTTCCTGCAGCGTATAAGTCTTTACCTTGTTTGAACCATTGATGTACCGCTTTTTTGACCGCTTCTTTGTCATCAAACTTCTTACTGTGTAAAACGTCTGAGTGGGCTGAACAAATGAAAATCAGACAGCGCAAGGTGCGAGCTGTAAGGAGGATGTGGCAACACTTTTCATGCAATCATCTTTTGAGAAAGCGCCGTGACGTTCTTGCCGTATCGCGAGTCTCACTTTCTGTTGGAGGATGTTAGAATAGTACTCACTGTTTGCAGTATGTTGTTCTTCTAAGTAGCCACTAAAAATTGGACTTTGCAAGTCCCAGAAGACTATCAATATTACTTTACCAGCTGATACATGAGTTTCAAATTTTTTTGGTGGGCGAATCCGGATGCTTCCACTCAGGACTTTGTCGTTTGGATTCATGTTTGAAACTGTATGTTTCATAGAAAGTCATTTTCTGCTTCAAACTAGGCGTCTTTATGGGCTTGAGTCAACTGTCTTTGAACACGTTTTGTGATAATTCAGCAGATCTTAAATGATTGAATGTGTGGTTCCAACACTAATTTTACACAAACTAACAATTTGGGAAATTTTAACTTGCCTGTCTTTGCAAATAAGATCATATATGCAATTTTGCAGTGCGGTATTTGAAACTTCAGCTGGTCTTCCAGAACGATGGAGATCAGTCACACTTGTTCTGCTTTAATTAAACTGTCGCATCCACTTATACACGTTTCTATGGTTAAAACACTCTTCACCATACTGTTTCAACATTCTTCAGTAAATTTCTGCTGGTTTCACACCTTATACCCAGAATTTGAAACTTATACCACTGGATCGATAATATCTTCAATAAATACTTTGTTAATGTATTCAGTTACATTTTTATTATATATACATTTTATTACAGATTTAGATAACTCATTTATTTTATTAGTATATTCATGTACAATATTTATATTTGAAGTATTGTATTTATTTAGATTCATGTTTTTAAGTTACATTTTAAATAGCATTGATTTAACCTTTAAGACATCTTTTATTGAACTTTATTAACATTTTTAAAGAGAATCATTTTACTATAACAAATTTTAAAAGAGAGAAAAAAATAATAACCTAAATGAAAAGGACTTTAACAATAGCATTTAACAAGAAATATATATATATATATATATTTATTATAAAACAGCTGCAACTAAACTTGATTAACCCTATGCCTAACATAAGTAAGAAGAAAAGAGTTATATAGTTTGTTAATAAGTAATAAGGACATGAAACTGTACACCTGGTATAGGTTTTCCTCTCATTGTCCTACTCTTCAAAGCCTCTTCTTCTCCATTATGCTGTTTAATTGTTCTGTAATGGAAATGTATCGACCCAATGTGTCCGTTTGCCCAGTCATACAACTGTCATGGAGACATAATCTGGTTATTGCAGGTCATTTGAAGATTTGCCCTAGCTGTCCCTAGAGCATTTTAGCAGTCCCTACCACACCACCACATGCAATTTTGCCATGAGATGTGGAGAAAGAATGCCACTCTGCTTTGATCCCAAAGTCTGATTCATGGTAACAGAGGTTGAGAAAATTGAGTCTGTTTTTGTACTGAGAGGCAGCACCAACACTGTAGTAAGAGAGATCAGGCTTGGTTTTGTGGTAAAATGAGACTGCATGAAACCAATTAAATATTTCTGAAAAAGGTGCACTGCTATTGTCATGTGTGAGACAGTCAGTAATTATGTGTCTCAAAACACCTGAAGCACTTCAGAGACTGCTCTTTTGTATCGACGCGACACGAGACCATGCCAATTCGTACGTGGCCCTTCTACGCATTGGTGACAGCTAATGCTGTAGGTAGTCTGCACCTTAGTGTCACCATAGCCTGTTCTGATGCACATTTTCCGGCAAGTCCGGACCAGCAATTTCTCCAAGTCTTTTATCTATGTCTTTCGTTATGTCACATTCAAGATCCTGAATTAGGAGTGCAGTTGTTTTAGACTTTGTGTATACCAATACTTATTTTAAGGCACTAGTAACTGTCTATTTAAATCCTCCGGCATCATTTTTATCCTCTTTTACTGTAATCTCTATTCGTTCCTAAGATTTTCAAATGGAGAGTATTTCTGCTTTATCAGGTAAAAATCTCAGTCCCGTTTAAATTGTATGTCTGCAATTTGTATCTCTCACGGAACTCTGAGTTCAATGCTCTAGAAATATCAAATCTCCTCACACAAATCCCATCATTGTCATTAATAGTAGGAGACTTCAATGCCCACCATATTTCCTGGGGCTCCTCTTGAGGAAATATAATAAACAGAGTGAGACAAGACTTGGACCCTTGTCTTCTGAATATTGGATTATACACATTTATGTCTTCCGGTACACTGTCAAACATCAACCTCTCCTTATGCTCACCAAATTTACACCCTCGTTTGAATTGGTCTGCTTGGGATGACCTTCACGGCAGTGACCACAGGCCAATTACTATAGCCTTTGGTGTCGATGGCAAAGTGAATAAAACACCATATAGATGGATTGTTGAAAAGGCAGCACTTACCATAAAGTCTTCCCATCACAGTATGACAGTACACATCCCTTAAACATCAGAAACTGAAGACGTCTTTCCGTTCCTTGGTGGAATAATGACTGCCAGAACGCTATTAGCAGTCGACGAAAAGCATTGCACAAATTTATCCGCAGACCTACAAATGAACACCGAGATTTGTACCAAGATGTGTATCTAGATTTGTAAGGCTAGAGCGGTATTTCATCGGGTATTCTTAGACACTAAGAGGAAGTCATGGTGGAATTACATGGACACCATCTCACCCACTACTCCCACATCTGCTGTGTGGAAAAAGATCCGTGCAATCTGCGGATCACCAAAGCAATTCATTCTTGGACTCATACATGAAGAAGAACTCCTTACATCACCTTCTACATTGGTAAGTACTTTGGCAGATTGTTTACGTTCGGTTTCCCTTACCTCATCATGCAGTACTGAATTTCAGAGATACAAATTACAGATGGAAGTACTATCGTTAAACGTTGGTGAATTAAAGCTCCATTTTTATTCAACGTCACACACACTTAAAAATTCACGTGACATCTCCCCTGTACTTGACAACATTTGTCTTAGTATGCTTTCATACCTAATTCAGTGCTATAACACCTGTTGTGTACTTATAATAGTCTATTCTCCTCACAAGTTTTCCCTTCGGTCTGGTCAGAAGTCTTTGTCATATCAGTTCTTAAACCTGGTAAGGATAAACAAATTCCTCAAGCTACTGTCCTATCTCTTTGACAAGCATTTTATGTAAAGTCATGGAAAGAATGGTGAACCACATGCTGACATGGTACTTAGAGAGACATGGTCATCTATGTCTAGAATGATGCAGTTTCCCGTGGATGTTCTTCCATTGACCACTTAATGTTACTAGAAGCAGCTATTCAAAATGCTTTCCTATTCCGCCAGTGCCTCATCGCTATCTTCTTTGATATTAAGAAGGCTTACGACACAGCCCAGTGATGTGGTATTCTTAACACCCTTAAAGAGTGGGGAGTCAAGGGTTGTATGCTTGCATTTATCAGGGGTTTCTTAAATGACCGAACTTTCTGTATTTGTGTTGGAAATTTCTTATCGGGTAGCATCACCCTAGAGAGTGGAGTACCTCAAGGAAGTATATTAAGTGCCACCTTGTTTGCTACAGCCATCAACAGTATTACTGAGTATGTGCAACCACCTGTTTCATGTTTGTTATTTGTTGATGATTTTGCCACATATACTATATCCAAATCAACAGCCACAGCAGAGAGACTACTACAGAACACAATAACTCACCTTGAAGCTTGGTCCAAGCTTGGCTTTGCCTTTTCATCTGAGAAAACAAAATATGTAGTCTTTTCTCAGCTCTGGGACCTTTCCATTCTGCAAATTTTTCTCAACGATGAGCTAATTACTATCTCTCCTGACATCAGGTTTTTAGATTTATTTTTTGATACTTGCCTTACTTGGGTCAAACACATCAAAGAACCAAAAACAAAATGTTCCAAACTGCTACGAGTTCTTAGCAACACCAATTGGAGAGCTGATGGTTATGTATATTGTGATTTTATTATTCCTGAGTTGGTTCTCATTTAGATTACAGTTGTATCGCCTACTCTTCAGCGCGTAATACCGCGCTGAAGGTGTTAGATGCTGTACATCACACTTCTCTCTTTCTTGCTGCAAGAGCTTTTAGATCAAGCCCTGTCACAGGCATACTTGCTGAGTGTGGTGAGCCATCACTTTGGGATAGAAGTAACCAACTTTCAGCATCTTACTTTGCCTGTCTTAAAGGGCAACCGAATCACCCAGCTTTTACCACAGTTCTTGCGAATCCTAATCTACAAAGATATGAAGACCATCCACGTTTCAATGCACCTATGGGTGTACATATCCAGTGGTTACTACAGCTTTTAAATGTAGATATATGTCCAATTTTTCCAACATAACCTGTTTGTATCCACTGTGGAGAATCAACCTTATAAATTTTTTTTTTATCTTACGATATACAAGAAACAATCAACACCACTTATCGTCACATTCTCATAAATTTTCATCATATTCTCGCCAAAATAAACCCAGATGTGTAGTGTACACAGATGGATCGAAACAGAATGATACTGTTGGATGCGCATTTATTATTCTTAGTAACAGAATCTATATGTTTGGTCTACCGAATATTACAGGTAAATATCATTAACCCAAAATAGTGTCTTATCCTTATTTGTAGTGACTTGTTTGGTGTGCACTCCAAGCTTTGGAACATTTTTACTCTAGACATTCATTGGCCACCAAAATCTATAACGCAATTGCCAAGTTGAACCATCATACACAATTGAGTTTCTGCTGGATCCCTAGCCACGTAGGAATTGTGGACGATAAACATGCAGATTCTGCTGCTAGGGACGTGTGTAGTCAACCTTATTTCACCAATCATGTTACTACATGTGATTTTAGCAATTGTGTGAAACATGCTGTTCAAAGTAGCTAGGTGACTGGACTGCCACAGTGGATAATAAACTCTGATACATTAAAAACACTGTGTTGCCATGGGACTCGTCTTTCAGATAATTTTATCAAAAGGAAGTAGCCCTTTGTTGATTGCTGTTAGGCCATACTAGAGTCGCACATTTATGTCTAATGTCAAAAGTAAATGCACCAATATGAATGCGATGCAACTGCTTTATTATGCACCACATCCTTATGGATTGCATTTGTTGTGCGGCTTTGCGTTGTAAATTTAAATTGCCTAGGAACATTCAGTAAATCCTGGACAATGATAAAGAAGTTTTGGACCAGGATTTTTTATATCTTGAAGTATTAATGTTTTGCATATATTTTAATAGTGTGTTTTTTTTTACTGTTATGTGTTTGATTTTAAATTTATATTTTCTTCTGTTACCTGAAAACGAGCTTTTTACACTCCTCTTGGAGTTCGTTATATTTATTTTGTTTTTATATATACATAGTTGTTTTTATCTCTGATAGTAGTGATATTAGTTTTAAGTTTTTTTTTTTTTTTAGCGATATTTTATGTTTATTGTTCAGTTTTAGGTTTTTAAAAGTTCAGTTTTTTTAGTTTTTAACTAGGATTGGAGTTTTATTTTTATATTTTAGTCATCCCCTTATCCTAGTAGGAACCCTTTACACTCCTCTTCGACTTTTTTAAATTCGTTTTATTTTTAGTTTTAAGCTTATTTTTAATTTTATTTTTTTGACTGTGATATTAATTTTTAGTGTTCTTAAAATAATTTTTTTAGCTGTGATAGTTGTAAGTTTTTGCTTAATTTTTTAGTTTTTAAGACAGTTTTTTTCTACTATTTATTTTCTTTTATAAAATTTTATTCCAGACGATGATAATGCCAAAGCGTTTTACACCCACCAAATACACAAAAAAAATCAAGAACATTATGAATTTATCTGACAAACTCACTGCACTCTCATAGCAGTGATAACGGAAAACTAAGAATCTCTTCAACAATGTATTACAAGTGTCTTCTCTTAACTTATAAAGCATCCTTTGCATATGTATTTTTGAAATGTTATCCTTGATGTAACAGAAAATTTCAGACACATGTTCCTGCCTGAATTTTGACCAACATTCCCTTCACAGTAATTGATGGTAATAACTTTTTAACGGGTTGAAATACTGGGTAATTCAACTATATCTTAACTTCCAGGTATTAAAAATCATGTTTTATGTATAAGATTTGTTTTTGTATTATTAATTAAAAACTTTTTCTAACTTTTAGGAATCTCTGGGAGAAGAAGTGTTACGAATGTCCACAGATGAAGTAGTTAGCCGTACTCGTCTGCTTGATAACGAAATCAAAATTATGAAAAGTGAAGTTATGCACATTTCTCATGAGTTACAGGCACAGACTGATAAAATTAAAGAAAATACTGAAAAAATTAAAGTGAATAAAACTCTACCATATCTTGTTTCTAATGTTATTGAAGTAAGTATTCATGAATTTTTTGGTACTTTTCCATTAATTGCCCACCTTCTGAAATCTTTTCTCCTTCTAGACGTAATACTTATTAATTTTGAAAATGTAAACTTACCTGTTGAGGTAGCCAACAATTGCTAATTTCACAGAAAATTTGTTTAAGTGGATTGACATCAGGAAAAAGACGATGGTGCCGTAGAAATTCAGCTAATTGTTCAACATGGCATTTGCTGCGTGTACATGCATATTGAATTTTATAGACCTCCACAATCTTTCAATTGTCTGTGTATATTGTACAAATATTCGATCAACAAAATTTTCAGTACTTGCTAAGTTAATCATACCTCTTAATGTACACTTTGTAGTTCCTGTTTTTGAATGGTTGCAAATAATCATCAGTATATTATGGCTATGATCTTGAATCATAAAAAGAAAACATTTTTTCTTTTACTTGCCTGTTCTGCTGAAGACATGTTACCTAACTGGTTACTTCATAACTACATTTTCTATTTTGTAATTGTAAATAGTGACAACTATGAGGGCTGCTTTTTTCAATCTCCAATTGTGTTTCTAAGTAAACAAGAGATAGGCAGGAGCCAAGTCTGCATCGTGTGATTGTGCCATCCCCCACCACAACCTCTGCCATTGCCAACTCTGTTGCACCAGTCTGAGCTGGGCTGTGGGTAATTGAACATGGTCCCTATGATCGGTGCTCCCACCAAGTGTGATTTATTTTCTGCAAGCAGAAGGATGTAGTGCTGCTGATATCCATTGCAGAATGAGCCTAGTGTATGGTGAAAACTTTATGAGTGATGGTTGTGTATGGGAATGGTGTAGGAAATTTAAAGAGCAAATGCATGTCCATGATGAATGTGAGAAAGGACGCAAGTTTGTCGTTACTGTACACCTGCTTGAGTGTGTTGATGATTTTATCTGTGACAAATAGAGTTTTAAGATAAGTAAACTTTCTGCACAAATTCCAGAAATTTCAAGGTCTTCTCTATATACAATTGTGACTAAAGACCAAGGATATCAGAAACTGTGCACACTGGGTCCCAAAAATGTTGAGTGACGATCACAACACACAGTGAATGGCCGTCAACCTTAATGTTTCTCACACGTTACAATAATGAGGGGGAAAAGAGTTTTTAAAGTTTATCATTACTGGTGATGAGACTTGGATTCACTATGACAATCCTGAAAGCAAAGAACAGTCTAAGCAGTGGATGTACACTTCTCCAAACACACCAAAAAAGTTCAAACATACACTGAGGAATAGGAAAACAGTGGATACAGTTTTTTGGGACCATAAAAGTGTCTTGTTGGTGGACCTTATAGAGCAGAGAAGAACAAAGGAAGTTTATTGTGAATCTTTATTTTTCACCTCCATAGAGCAATCCTGAACAAACAAAAGAGGCATGCTCTCATCTGGTATGGTGGTTTTGATCCACAACAATGAAAGACTGCACTGTGCCAACGTGATGCAAGACCTTCTCAAACAATTCAAGAGGGAAGTTTTCAACCATCCACTGTAGAGTCCAGACCTAGCACCTAGTGAGTTTTACCTCTTGAAAATTGAAGGCATGGTTAAAGGATAACACTTTGCCACCCGTGAAGAACTTCAAGAGGCTTTCAGACGAACCTTACCTCACTGGCGGCAAACTTCTTTGAAGAGTGCATTTGAAAGCTGGTGTCACAATACAATATCTCAATTGTTTTGACAAATATGTAGAAAAATATGTTAAATACTACTCAGCTTTTAGTAATAAAATCATTTTCTTATGTCAGTGTGTCTTTTTATAGCTCATCAGAAGTTGAAAAAAAAAACAGCCCTCTTACTTCATCAACATAATCCAGACCTCCTGTAACTGCAGTACATGTTAATAATTTAGATGCCCAAACCTTGCGTAAATAATTGTAACAGCCTATACAGTTACATTATAATAGTGACAAGTTTTCTTTCTCAGAATTTAACAGTTGCCAATTCAAATAAAACTGTAACTAGTACACAGCAGCATGTAGTTATTTACCATACTGAGGGATGTAGGCCTTCTAAATGTTCTAAATTTATTCTTAAGTTAAATAGATAACATTCTTATTTTATTAGAGTGTATATGTAACATTCATTATTTAAAAGATTATAAGCCTTTTAAACACCAGTTATATCAGATACTGATGTTCATGTAAATTAAAGGTACAGTATTATGCATCTAAATAATTCAAAACTTTTTTGATAACAACTGATAGTGAAACGTTTAAAAGAATGAAGGTGTCTAGGAGAACTTTTCATGGTGGGAACATTTAGTAGAAAAGTACTGAATTTTTCCATTTCTTGTTTTAATAGTTACTCATTTGAAATGGCTTTATTCTCGTTGATGGTTTTTACAGTTACATTATTGAACATTTTATTACTCTTACATAGTTCGTTTAGTGTTTATAGCTGTGTGCATGCAAGGGTCGTTCAGAAAATTATTGGCCTATAAAGAAACAAGATATTTCAGAATTTTATTTTTCAGTATAGCTGTCAGTTCAATACATTTAGACCAACAACTTTCCAGTTTATTAATATCCTCAGGATAATGCCAATTTATGCAACTCTGTAAAGTAAGCAATTATCTCAGCTTTGACCTGATCGTTTGAAGTAAATTTTCATCCAACAGCCATTTCTTCAAGTTTGAGAGTAGGAAGTAATCACTCGGCGCTAAATCTGGTTCCTTTGGAAGTACTTCAAACTCATGGAGGTCATGGAGTTTTGCAGCAAAAACCAGAGAAGTATGTATGTGTGCATTATCATGGTAAAATAGTTTCTTTTTGGTCTGATATGAATGTTTAATCCAAATAGTACTCTTCAGTTTGTCCAGTAGTGAAGGTAATACTCCCCAGTGACCTGAATTTGTTTAACTTTTTTTATTAATCATAAAAAAGTCCTGCTTTTTTCAGGCCTGCCTTTTTTTCTGGTAGTCTATAAGCACCACATCATGAGAATTCCAAAAAATCTTAGTCATTACTTCTCCAGAAGATGGCATCATTTTTTCTTTGTACTGGTATTTGGTTTCCTGTATGTAATGATGAATCCATGTTTCAAGTTATAAAATGTCAGGGAGACTCAGCAGAATCACATTTAAATAAGACTAAATATCTTATAAAATATAGTAGATAGAGTATTTTTATTGAAATGTTTGCAGTACAGCAAGCTTATCTACCTTCACTCAGTATATCATTTAACAGGGTATTATGGATTTTTATGTCAATTTTCTAGCAACTCTTGGGCATTCTGACTGAGCCTTCTGAAATTCAGAGCATACCATTTAAATGATCATAATTGACAAATATTGTAGTATTGGTTATATTCGTGCTATCTCTTTGTTAGGCCGAAAACTTTCTAAACAACCCTCATAAGTGTATTACATAAATTAATATAGTACAAATTATGTAGTAACAATAACAATATACTGTAAATATTAAATTCCAGTTTAGCCTTTTTTATGATGAAGAGTATGATAAATTAAAGAAAAAATTTGTCGTTTTTGCTAGGGTCTGAGACCTTATTGATTAGAAATCAGTGATGCCACTGATTAGTAGATTGTGGTCAGATATTACATATGATTAAAAAATGTTAGATTGTTGCAACTAGTTATAAGGAAAATGAGATGTTAATTTTGTTGTCCTAAGGAATGCGTATTCCTTGATACAAGAAAATCATACTATCAACACTTGCATATCATCAATATCATAAAAATATCAAAGATATTTTAATATTAATGAAATACAATATACCATTAAAAATTGTATTTTATTAGTATTAAAATAAAGAATCAAATACTAATAAAATACAATTTCTAATGGTATATTCTATTTACCTTACATTCTCAGTTTTCAAACTATAATTTGATCATTTTTAGTTGCCGTAATAGTTATATTTTAATTACAGTTATTAGACGTTGATCCTCAAGATACAGAAGAAGATGGTGCAGTTGTTGATTTGGATGCCCAAAGGAAAGGGAAATGTGCAGTTATTAAGACATCGACACGGCAGGTCAGTTATAAGCATGTTTTTTAGGAATGATCATTTTAGATTGGTTGTAAGTTTTTCAGCTGACTTTTCCCGGAATTTAAAAAAATGAAATTAACTTAAATATGTCTGGTAAAATTTACCCAGTATTTAAACGAAGGTTTCACTAACCTCTTAGAACAAACAGGTTTCAATCAGATATTATTGTTCATATTTCTAAGAGATAATGATGTAGTCTTAAGAGAAAACAGATAAACATTCATCGTTATATTAAACCTATAGATATTCATTAATGATCTTTCACAATCAATTCACTGTTGAGTAATCAAGATTTTTTAATTTAATTATGGAGTAAGAGTAATGTGTGTGTAATCTAGGCTTATATTCTGTAACCATAAAATAACGGTGACATTTCAAACATGGACAAATTTAAATTATGTATTAAAATGAAGAGAAATCCTACAAGAATTATCTGTTCAGTAGATTTCAATATGCACTCCTTTAATTGCCAATACATTCAGTTTCTTGCCAAACAAGACAGAAATCATCTGCTGTGGTAGATGAAAGAGCTTCAGTGATCCGTTCTTTAAAAGCTCCAAATTTCTTATTTGAACAGAGCACTTGTGTCTTTACACAGCCTCATAAATAAAAATCAATATGGGGTAAGATCTGAAGGCTGTGGTAGCAGATTATTCATCTTGTTGGACCCATTGCTGAGGAAATACTTTGTTTAGATAATCCAGTACAAATGTGGCAAAATGTGGATTTACTACATCTAACTGGAGAATTTAGTTCCCTCATATTTGGGTGTTAAGTACGTTTCTAACGTGTCTAGGACATTTTTTCCCATAGCTTTTTCAGCGACAGTGAAGGAAGCAATAACTATGTCCAATTACACACCACACATTAATTTTTTTTGTTCCAATATTTTGAATTATTTTTGTTGTGCTTGTTCCAAAACATGAAATATAGCTTCATCACTGAAAATAAACTTGATTTTAAACTTCTGTTCAAGATCTAACTCCTCCAGAATGTCTGTAGTGAATTCAAATTGTTTAATTTTATCCTGTGGATGAATTGTATGTAACAGCTGAATTTCAATTTTTTTTTGTAGTTGTTTTTTTAATGTTGTGAACAGTTGGTTTTGAAATACCTAACTCTAAACAACACTTATTGCACTAATATTTTTTATCTTCAATAACCTGTTCAACTGTCTCATTAGATACTGATGATTGTACCAGACATGACTGCATCAGTAGGCTGTCTATTTGTTTGTCAGATTAAAAAATTATATTTTCATATGGTTCCTCTTCATTGTACACACAATGGTATTCATGTTCAACAAGTATAACTGATTCAAACTTACCCAGCCATAAACCATAGTGAACCTTCTTGTGCACTATAATCCAGTCAAGGACATTAACAAGCATAATATGGCTAACCTTTTAATGCAGTAAGTATGTGTTGGTTCCAGAAGCGTTTATTTATCAAAAACTATGACTGTTGGAAACCCTACTGTCTTTACAAACAACACTGTATTTTGTTCTTTTGCCATTGTAATTCTAGAACTGTAAGGATGGTTTTCATGATTAGGTATCAAAAAAAAAAAAATTTAATATACATACAAGAATATACATAAAAAGATAAATAATAAATAGAATGTACATAAATAGAGTAAATAGATGTATGTGTTATTTTAGATAGTTTAAACATAGTGTGCCTACTTCCATTTTATTTTTTATTATCATTATATAAATTACGTAAATGGTATTGAACATGCTAGTCAAAAAATGGCTTTGTTCCTAAAAAGTCTTATTTGCTTTTTAATTATTATTATTTACTATATTTAGTAATATAATAGCTTGATTAAAAAAAATGTTACAGAAAAGTTTGAAATTTGATATTCATATTTCAAAAATTGAAAACCTTCAGACACTACTGCTAGAAATAGTGAGTTGTTTCGTTGGTTGTGGCACTGGTGTTTGAATGGTACTTTAATGAAACTATTCATTAAATAATTATACAAGATACCCTTAACCTAAAAGTATACATCACAGATCAGCTGATTTTGAAGTCAAAAGTTCTAAGGTTTAAATCCTAGTAAAGGCAGTTACTTTTGTACAGATTTAAATTCTAGATCATGGATACCGGTGTTCTTTCAATTAACCCGGTGGTTGGGTTTCAATTAACCTTACATCTCAGGAATGGTTGACCTGGAACTGAACTAGACTACATTCATGCATATCATTCATCTTGTGAAGAAATACCTTACAGTGGTTCTGGAGGCTCAACAGAAAAAGAAGAAGTGAAAGTTATTGCCTTGTGATCCCACCAGTAATGTTCTAGTGAGCACGAAAGAAACAGAATATTATTTGTATCTTTCTTGCTATACAATAATGCCTACTTTATTAATACTGGTAATAAAATTTGTAATACTTTCATAGACTGTACAAGCAAACTTGGTACCCTGAGTAAAAAATATTGTTTTTCTACTTTGATTTTTATAGTAATTATTAAACATTTAATTAATGTATGACAGTTAACAATTTGAACTGTATTTGCCGACCTGGAAACAAAGTTCACTCAAGTGAATAATTTAAGGTCTGATTCTACTATATAGATAAGAGTTGACAGTCTTACAACTCCATCATATTCTGCATGCTGAACTGTTTGTATGAGGGTGAATTAAATATAAGCAAGACTTTTCATTTAAAATTTTTCACTTGCTACAGTTGCAGTATGAGGCTACATGTTGCCATAATGAAGGATCACTAATCATGCTGATTGGCTGCATCTTTTGTGATGATAAGCAAGTTTAATCTCACTTTAAAGCTTGCAGTGATGTTGTGACAATCGTGCAAAAAGTTAATTTAAAAAATACTGTGCTGGTCCCAAAAAACAATGTAAAGTATCTTGCCAGCTGACAATCAAGACTTGGCTTTGAAGTGGGCTGCCTCACCCTTCTCTCTCCAATTCTTGTTGGCTTGTTTCTGTTCAGGCATGTAATGCTGTATTCATGTTCCATTTCTGGTACAATATAATTTAAAAATGCCTTCTTGTGTATAACCCACTGGGAGTTGTTCATGCAACTGCAAACGTATCAATTTCTGTTATGCAGATAAAAGACGAGGGACCCATCAGGGAGACACTTTATGAAACCATAGATACTTTTTGATTAAGGATTGAGTGCTTCCATAACTTATTCCGACCTCAGAAGAAATTTTGGAAACCCTGAAACATCAATTAACTTCTATAAATTCACAAATGATGTAACTGTTCTTCTCTGTAATGCTTGTCCGTGGGTGATGACTGTTTTTCATTTCAACCTTTTCACGGCTCTGTGTGAATTTCTTATATCAGGCTAAAACATGTGGTGTGGTCTTGACATTGTTTGATCCCCAAACTATGGCAACAGAGTCTACATTATTTCAGTTTTATGCTCTTGCGAGCAAAAAATTTGATGATGCGTTGTGTAACAGAAATGTGTAGTACTGTTTCTAAGACTCATGTACAACCTACTGACAGAACCTTGTAAGACTGGCCGGCCACTTTGTCCACTCCTGATAATCCCCATTGACTTGTATTATGCGAAATTATGTGGTCAAAATAAAAATGTCCTTTATACTTCATTTACTTCTTACCTCTTTTTGTTTTTGTTATAAAATAAATTTAAAAGCATTCACTAAACAAGTTGTGGGCAGTAGATAAGAATCCAGGCATCCCTTGTGGCAACTAGTGAAAAAGTTAAATGTTAGCAGAGTCCACAGACATTTTTAATATTTGTTGATGCTACTCGCTAGCAAGAATGAATGGTAGCCTTTTATTGTCAACAATAATAATAATAATATGTAATTATTTGTTAAAAAAATATATAATGGTTGCCTATCTTATGAGTGATATTCTATTAAGTTCAACAATGTTTTATTTATTGCTTAATATATTCCTGAAAAAAAATTGTTTACTTTTAATAGGTGTTCAACTTAGAAGGCAGATATTTAGATTGAGAATATTTATTATTTAACATACATAAATGTGGTTTTTTAATTTCTGTTAAAAATTAATTTGAATTTCAGACCTACTTTCTTCCTGTAATCGGTTTAGTTGATGCTGAAAAACTGAAACCTGGTGATTTGGTCGGTGTGAATAAAGATTCATATTTAATATTAGAAACTCTCCCTGCAGAATATGATGCCCGAGTTAAGGCTATGGAAGTTGATGAAAGGCCTACTGAACAGTATTCAGATATTGGAGGTCTTGATAAACAGATACAGGAGGTATGTATGAAATTTGTTATTCTTATATTAATCGCAAACATTAGAAAAATTATTTACTTTTAATATCTTCTCATTGCCTTCTTTTTCTTTATACTCATTTAAATTGTTTATTCTTATTGGTTTTGGAAAAAAATTTAAAGTGGGTGAGTTTTGAAGAAAAGATGTGCATTTCCCAGACTACTAAAGTTCTTTATTATTAGAAGTTGCTCTATTATATATATATATATATATTACATTGTTGACAACACATATTATCATCACTCCTTAACCCTAACTTCCTTCTGAAATAAGTAGATTATTTTAAGGAAAGATTATTATATCTAAAAAAAGAGTATTGTCCTTAAGATACCAATCTTAATTACTTTTCTGTACCAATAAATTAATAATAACAATTACAATATGTGATGTTAACTGATCCTGAGCTCTGTTTTTCTATATCAAGTTGATAGGTTTAGTCAAATAATAAATTGTGAGAACACAAAAGATATTGTTTTTGGTATTTTGCTTATTTATTTTCTAAAGTAACTACAGCTTAACTCCCAGATGCATTAAAAAACCTTTAGATTTAGGTAATGTGATTGTTTATCATAATAATTTTTAAGGTTTTTTTTTGGAAAAACAACCAATGTCAAAAAACTTGTTTGTTGACAAAAGTAAAAATAAACTTTATCATATAAATAGTTAATTGTTCTGCTTGTTGAAATTAACATTTTTTCTATTTTTCTACTACAGTGCAGTAATAAAAAAAGTTACTAACATTCTTGAAATTTAAGTTTTATATTTTGATGAAGGTTGTTTTTTCTAATAAAAATTGTACTTGTTAGACAAAAAAAATTTTTTGCTCATTATTTGTTTTTATTTATGCTTTGAATTTAAATTTAATTAATTACTAGAAAACTAAAATTCAATGCACTACATCTATATTAAATAAATTTTATTAATACAAATAAAAGAAAAAGAAAAAATAATAACATTTACCAAAGAAACCAAAGAAAACATTACTTCAAAGTTAAAAAAGGCAGCTGTTAATAAAATATTCAAATACAATGTCTACATATTAATACTTAACATAGCAATAATTTTTGAAAACCTTTGCTTAAACATCACATCCATCAGTGTTATCACCATCATCATCTACTTCACACATGTCATTATCTACTAAATTTGTAGTATTGCAAAACATTCCATAGAACTGCTTATACTACTAGGTTTTGTTAGGAATGAACTGAATCATTTTAAGTCATTACATTTTGCTTTATTTAATGGAACCAAAGAAGTGTAAAGCAGTGAAAGATCAAATCCTGAAGGAAACTTTTTGTCTTTTCTCACAGTGCATTTTATCCATGAGCTTGAGTAAGCGTCTCAAATAAAAACAAATGGATTGAGTGAACCTTCAACATTCTTGCTGATTGTAAACGGAGTGGTGGACGTACTGCTTTTAAAAAATATGGTGCCAGTGCTCTTTGAATATTATAAAAATCACTTTGTACCATCTTTGTCAAAATGAAAAGTGTTGGATTTTGTGCTGCTTTCAAAATCAAAGAACCCCATTCATCTGGGACTTCAGGAACATTCACTTTCTTCTGTTTCTCAATATCAGCAAAATCTTGGTTATTTGGAAGGAGTGAATGACCTCTAATATGAAAAATATGAATTATTTCTGTATACAGGCGCAGTGCGTGCACAATACTATACAAAAAAAAGAACCATTGTACTGTTCTTATTTTGTCCGCTATATCCATCACTGAAAAGAATCAGTTTGCTTTTTGAAGCACAAAATATATTAAAATATTTCTGTAATATTTACACAATATTATTTGAGCCTTTTCCTCCTGTTATTTCACTGTCTGTAAACATAATTGCCTTATCATTTGGTAGGTCATGGACACCAACCCATGGTTGGTCTAGTGGTGAAGCGTCTTTCCAAATCAGCTGATTTGGAAGTCAAGAGTTCCAGCATTCAAATCCTAGTAAAGTCAGTTATTTTAACAGATTGAATACTTGATTGTGGATATCGATATTCTTTGGTGGTTGGGTTTCAGTTAACCACACATCTCAGGAATGGTTGAACTGAGACTGTACAAAACTACACTTCATTTACACTCATACATATAATCCTCATTCATCCTCTGAAGTATTATCTGAAAGGTAATTACTGGAGGCAAAACAGGAAAAAAAAAGAAAGGTCATGGACACCAAAAACATAATGCCATAGTTACTGTATATAAAATATATCACATGTTTTGGAAGAGGCAAGTTCTGCATAATGTCATATGAAAGAAGTTCACAATCGCCGTGCAAGCACGTTGTACTTGCTTTTAATTGAAAAATTATTTCAGTTTTATTTAAGTGCAGCATTTGATCAGTTTCATTTTGTTTTTTTATTTGTCTATGTTTTCTTCACAAGCAATGTTTAGTTTATACTTAAGCAAATACTGCAGGTATCTGAACAAGGAATGCCAAATTTGATGTAAAATCATTTTTGAAAATAGAATAGTAATTAAATAAGGTAAATTAATCTGATACTCTTGCAAAAATAGTTTGTGAATAATATTTACATTTGAGATTACGATTAAAACCTTCCTAGGATTGTCTCTCAGAGAATAATGTGATTGCCGGCTTTGAATGAACTAATTTGGCAGCGAATGAGGTTCAACAGAGGTTCTGGTATCTTTCTTGGTCTATTAGTATACTTATTTCTACAATCCTTGGGTGAAATACCTTTCTTCATTATAAATTCCAGAATTCTATGTATTTTTTTCTTCCAATACCATATATACTTAGAAATGCTTTGTAACACACTTCTATCTCACACCCGTACTTTATAACTATATGTCAGTATATGGTCAAAAACTTTACCACTACTTTCTGTTTCATTGGGATCAGTTTAGTATGTTTTTGTTTAACTGTTTCATATTTGATATCAAGCCCACCTAGTAAATATTTTGTTCATCTTTAGGATTAAAACTATTAAATTTTACAATTTCTTGCTGATCTTTTTCATTCATTTTTTCAAAGCATTCTAAATTGTGATAAATAAGTTCTGTTAGCAAATTGTTGTAATTTAGTATGTAACAGAACCATAACTGGACCTCTATTATAGTACGTGTTAATAAAAAGGCCTACTTATAAAGTAAGCTTATGTTATCCCTAGTGAGCAAGTAATCCCTAATAGTATTTAGTATATAATTATGTTAAGTGTATAATAGCATTGAATATATTTTTATCTATATTAGAAAATGCAAATAGTAACCTTACCTACAACATAACCTCAAGAATTATTAGATCTACATATACGTAATTTTACATCAGACAGAAGAAATTTCAGGACTGTTGTCAAAATAATGTTATTAAAACACTAAACTAAATTGAATAACTAACTTACTTGCAATCTTCTCCAATTAACCTCCCTTGCATTTGTTTGCCTTTCTATGTAGTGTAAGGCTTACCAGAAACTTCAGTGTTTTCTGAAACTCTCTATTACTTTTTATTTTTGTTTTTCCACTGCTGCCCTTCATCAGAAGTGCTTAATACATTCATTTTTATACCACTAATCTACTAACAACAACAATTTAACATCCACACGTAACCTCACAAGTAACATTAACTTTACAGTTTTATGCAATCAGCTGTCTATAAAGTGTCACTCAGGAGTTTATAAAAGGCTTTGGAAAAAATAAGTGCAGCCAGTTACATGAATATTACGCATAAATTTTTGCAGAGAAACAACCAATGTAATTGACAATGGCTGTTTTTACTAAAAAAATTTATGGATATTGGTTGTTTTTGCTAAACCATCGTATGTTCAACATAATAAAAAACACTAATAGTGTTACTTTTTCCTAAATGTTTGACATTATTTGTTTTTCAAAAAAAAAACCTTTAATTGTGTTTTGTTATCAATTATTAAAGTACCTTCTACTGAAAGCTCATTGGCTATACAAGTTAGATATTTAATTTTTGAAGATAATAATCAATCTTTATAGATAACTGAAAAGCCTAGAAACTTTTGTCAGTTTGTATTTTGTCTGTAATCGAATCTTGTTTAATACTGATCTGACACCTTTTGTGCGTAATTGAATTTTATTTAATACTGAGCTGCCACCTTCCAAGTTTTCTATGAGTACATTTGTGAGTGTTTTTTTTTTTTACATCAGTGTATAAAAGAAGAGTTTTAATCATTTAAAAAAATTATATTTGTATTTTATATCTTCTTTCCCAGAATAAATTTTTAGAGATAGATTCTTCTTGTTATAACGAGAACAAGACAAACTAATCATTACTGAATACTAAAAATACTGGTAAACTATTTTTGGATGTATGGGTCTTAAACAGGTTTTCACTATATGAAAAAATGTTTGTAATAGAATTCTCTATCTTTTAGGCTGGGATTGGAAATGTGGTCAGTTTAGCCAGAATATATATACACATTGGTCACATTATGCTTGTTTACGTTTCCTTAATTCTGTGAGATTTTTCAGTTATTTCACTATTTTAAATCATTTAAAATGTGTTCTAAGTCACAAGACTTGATTCATACAGAGTACTGTGTGCATATTATTTATTTATTATAATCACATAAGTTTTTATTTATTTATTTATTTTTTTTGTAGCTGATAGAAGCTGTTGTTTTGCCGATGACAATTAAAGAAAAATTTGAAAATCTTGGAATTCAGCCACCTAAAGGAGTTCTTCTCTATGGTCCACCAGGAACAGGTTTGTGAATATTTTATAGGCAGTGTTTGTGTTTATATGGTGTAATTTACATTCAACATTTTCAAAAAAATACCAGAAGCCTTATTTTATTAGTGTTTGTAATATCTGAAAAAATTAAATTATTTTGTTTTTATCAAGTGGGTGAAGTTCCAGGATTTCATACAACTAAGACAATCTGAGATACAAATAACATTACTTTGTGTTACTTTCTGTAAGAGTAATGATGTCCATTATTTATCCAGTTCCTGTGGTGAAAAAACAGTAGATGAGACCTTGAAATCTTATGTAAATTAGCAGTTATCTATTCTTAGAAATTTCATTGTCAATTTTTTGCTTTAATGCTTCAGACATAGGATAGTGTTGTCCAAAATGATCTTTTTTATAAACCTTTAATTTTCTTTCATTTAACATAATTGATTTATATATATATATATATATATATTTTTTTTTTTTTTTTTTTTTATTCATTCATTTATAACAACTCTGTACTCAATTGTTAATTTCCCCATAAATTCAGTTTTTTCGCACACTAAATAATTTAGAATGTATATGAATCTGTGAAACTTTGTTCATACTGACAGCTGAACAACAACTTAACAGCTAAACAGCAACTTAATTGCTGCATCATTAATGGTACATCACTTGCATAAGCAGTTGACATTCTGAATGGTCATGTTATTTTCATTAGCTACATCTTACCTTAATGAATTAAATATTGGATTATAACTTGCATATTCTTGTATTTCTGCATGTTTATGTGAAGTGTAAATAAATGCAAAAAGTTGTGTTTACTTTTAGAATTGATTACTAAAAAATCAGTCTCACTCTCGTTTTGGAGCTAGGCATTGTATGAGTTGCTAACCAAAAGTTTCTGAAATGTATAGTTTCTAAATTCAAGAACGTCATATTTGCCTTGTTTGTTACTGTTGCCTTCAAAATGGTCCTCTGTGGGAGCTCAGAACCAATCCCAGTGCTTCTTCCATAAACTGAATGTATCCTGAAAGAATATTTTGGTGAGTGTGTTCAGTAACACCAGCAACTTCACTTAGTTTCCACTTTGGGAAAGATGAAGAGGTTGCACCCAAATGTAGGTGAATAAGGAACAATGGCATTGTTATTTTTTTTACTAAAAATTCTACATAATGAAAGTAGTATCTGGCCTTGCATTAGTATATGAACAACCCAATCATTCCTGCATCATATCAAAGAAATAGAACAGTAGGGGTTTGATGTTGCTCTTGACTTGATGAGCTTTCTTTGGCTAAGAGCTTTGCAGCTCTCAATTAGGCAACTTTCTTTGCTGCCTAATTTCATGGTCATATCCAGAAACTCAACTTTCATCCCCTAGGACAACTTAAGAAAAGAAATCTGTGTCAATTTTAAGCAGTTCTTTCAGCTTGCTGCAGACATTTATGGAATGCGGTTTTTGTTCATCACTCAGTAGCCATAGCACTAAGTTTGCAAAGTCATGCTCAAGTTCAATTTCAGCTGGCATGTTCAATACAAATCTCATTATGTTATCAATGGTCTGCCTATGATCAGTCACAATCGCATTCCAAACAGCAGTGATATTTTTTGATGTGGTCACACATTTGTGATTGGTATAAAATATTGTTACCAAATGTTTGCACTAGCATTTTGTATATTTCTGCAGCTGTTTTGCCATTTTTCCAAGTTTAAAACAAAGCTTTGTACTGATACACTGTTTTCTCAAATCATTCATTCAAAAATCTCAGTCACAAGTAAACTTGACAGCGGAAAAATTGCCTGCCAGTAACAAACATATAAGCTTAGATTGCTAGATGTATTGATTGTCAACATTTGGTTATACTACTCATAATAAACATTTTTGGAACTTTTAGATTGCACCAAATCTGACTAAATAAACCTAAAGTTTTAGTTACTAGAATAATTTTAGACAGATTATTATTAGTATAAAACATTATGTTTCTTTGTCAGAATTAATTAAAAAACTTGTTTACGTAATATTTTCAGTTCTCATTGGGAATACAATGAGAGCGTAAATAAATGCAAAATTTTGAACAATATATATTATGAAGTAATGCCAGATTCTATTGTAATTTATCATTTATATCATATTACACGTTTAAACATTAGTGGGATTCTCAATGTTAATGTGGCCAGAATCATTACTTTTGTACTGCTCAGAAATGGAAGAATTGGTACGGCACTTTTTTTTTTTAATTTTGTTATATCTGCAATAATTAGAAGTGAACAGAATAACGAGCTGTATGACATGAAGTGTGTGCTTATTACTCGACTATTTTCATGAATTTGGTGTAAATTAAATGTGTTATGAATAATAAATACTATGTAGATTTGTGGGGCAAATATGTCTGTTGAATCTTCATCAGTGTTTATGTTTATCTTGTGTGTCTTTATAGAGTAGTGGTTTATGTACGAGGTTTGATAAAAAAATATGAAAAATTTTGAGTTTTTCTCAAAAAATCTTTATTTATTTATCAATATTGATTTTGTAACCTTCAAAGTACTCTCCTTCAGATATAATACATTTGTGCCAGCACTTTTTCCAATCTTCAAAATACCCCTGAAATGCAGTTTTCAGTACGATGTACTACAGTGATTACCTACTTCAGTGACTGTCTGTATCTCTCCAGAGTTGGCAAAACAATGTTCTTTCATGATTCTTTTTAGCTTGGAGGAATAGGAAGAAGTCACAGGGGACCATGTCCAACAAATACAGAGTCTGAGGCATCATAACATTGTTTTAGGTCAAAAATTCATGAACAAGCAGTCAAGTGTGAGCAGGTGCATTATGATGCAATTACCATTAATTATTCTGCCGCAAATGTGAGCACTTTCTTCAGATTGCTTCACACAAATGGTATAGAACTTCCAGGTTGTATACTCCTTACTGACGATATAACCTTGTGTCAAGAACTCATTATGTACTAAGCTGTTGAAATAGAAGAACATAGTGATCAGAACCTTCACATTCGATTGAACTGTACAAGCTTTTTGGCTCTTCAGCAGTCTTCCATAGCACAATGGGATCTTAGTTTCGACATCATACACATACATCCATGTTTCATCACCAGCTATGACTCATTTGAGCAGTTCTTGATTGTCATTCATTTCATTCAGCAACTCTTGAACAATGTTCATATGGCACTTGCTTTTTTATTGAAATTTAACAATTTTGTAGCTACATGTTCATGCCCAAAACATCTGAAAAAATTGCTTAACATGAGCCAAATGATATGCCAACATCAGCAACCTGATAATAATTCAGTGATTGTCCATAATCATTTTCTTCACTTATGATGTCATCGATTGTTGATGTGCAGGGACATCCAGGGCACTAGTCACCTTCAACGTCCCTTGGAAATGTTTGTATCAGTGTAAAAGCTTGTTTTATTCATAGGATTATCACCAAAAGCAATATTCAACATTCCAATGTAGTGCTGCACTTTATTCCATTCTACAAAATTTAATTGCAAATTCTTTGCATCATTTTTGCCACAAGTTAAAAATTGCCGACCATACCAAAACAAATGTAACCTTCACAACAGCCAACAATAAACTAAACATCCATTATGTCATTTGATACTGCATAAAATAAAAAATAGTTTGTTTATTGACATATTCTTTCAAAGACTCATTGTTGTGGGTACACCCTACCTACATTATTTTTAAGTTTCAGAAAATAAAACATCAGTTTTGACTATTTTTCCCAAATTATCTACAGTCGTAAGATCAAATTGATACACCTTCCCAGAGGTAGTTTTTCTGGATGTGAAGTTATATAATTCTGCACATGTAGATCTGCCCTACATTCTCTTTTATTACATCACCACCTATCAGATTTATCTTTTACACTTCTGCACAGTCAAATGTTAATGTAGAATTCATTTATTCTTGAAAAATTCTTCAGCCGTTTATTTTCAAATCAGTTTTACATACTAGTACAGGGTGGGGCAGAAAAACCTGGTGATAATTTTGTTGGTTATTGCATATGTGAGGGGGCATCATGGAAAGGTTGGGTAGTAAGTGTTCCACTTCTCACTAGGTGCCATTTCAGTCAGCATAAAGCTGTGGAATGTTATATGCCACCCTTTCACTGTGGAAACATTTTTCAAAAATAGAATGTCATGCTTGCTTAGAAAATCCTGTCAACATTTCATTGTTGACCCTGTGCCTTTCGTAATCTTGTGGTTGTAGTTTCTGGATAGTCTCAGCATAAGAAAAGAAACCATGGTAAGGCCAAGATCAATATAAATATCAGAGAACATTGAACAGGTAAGGCAGGTGATTGAAGCTACCCTTTCCAATTGACAAATTGATATTACTGTTCTGAATATTCCCAATCAAAGTCAAAAGAATATTACATTCTGACTTAAATTTCTACACCCTACTAACTGACAAATTAACCCTTTATGATTAGAAACAGCTAAGTTTTCACAGACATTGTTGGAAATGATAATAGAAAACACAGTTATCTTCACGAGTGACAAATTCTATTTCATGACCCACCGGGTTGGTCTAGTGGTGAAAGCGTCTTCCCAAATCAGCTGATTTGGAAGTCGAGAGTTCCAGCGTTCAAATCCTAGTAAAGCCAGCTATTTTTACACGGATTTGAATACTAGATTGTGGATACCGGTGTTCTTTGGTGGTTGGGTTTCAATTAACCACACATCTCAGGAATGGTTGAACTGAAAATGTACAAGACTACACTTCATTTACACTCATACATATCATCCTCTGAAGTATTATCTGAACGGTAGTTACTGGAGGCTAAACAGGAAAGAAAGAAGAAATTCTATTTCTACTTGTTAGGGTGTAGTAAAAAACAGAACTTCTGATATTCCCAAGACAATTTTATGGTATATAAAGTGGATCCAATGTGTTTGAGATGATTGGCCCATGTTTCTTATCACATTGTCACATTGTATGCAGAATGGTGTACTTCGGTGCTATAGAACCTTATACAGAAGGCACTTACACTAAACTGAATTGTGGTTCCAGCATGATGGGGTAACTGCCCACATGGCTAGAGTTTCGATGGAAGTGTTGAGGTGACTTTTACTTATGGGATTATTTCATAACCGTAAGTGTACCCTAGCAGTACCTGAACTGAAGACAGCGGTTCAACATAAGGCGGCCACCATTCTGGGATTCATGCTGAGAAGTTTCGGTGACCAACCTCAACAGTGTGTAGACCAAACTAGATAACATCTGCAAGATGGTATATTCCTCACTAGTTCATTAAAACATTTTTTTTCAACAGTATACATGTAAAAGTATAGCACAGGAATAAAAATAAGCTCTTTGTAATTAGTATTATATTCTAAAAATTGTCAGATTTTTCTGATCCACTCTGTATAAGAGACAAATCAACACCACAATTGCACTAAACTGTGTGAACACACACTCTGTAAATAAAAAAGTTTCAGGTTAAATGTCTTTGTATATTTGTATATCATATATATATATATATATATGTATATCTTTCTATATAATTTTTATTATTCATCACATCTCAACATTTTGTAATTATAGACAACCTTCAGTTAATGAGTTCATTACACTAATATTAAATGACAATACTAATAGTATCCATAATAGTAACACTATATTGTAACATTAAAAGGTATTACATTAAACTAAACAAAACATGCTGCTTTTTTGCAATGATTATTGTGCTCAAGAAGTGATGGTCATCATAGTAGTATCAAAGTACCCTCTTTTGAAATTTTTTTAATCTTTCTTGATATTACCCCAATGTAAAGTGTACAAAAATAATTTTAAAATATGCCATATAAACTACCTAATTATTTGCCTAGTTTCCACATTTAACTGTTGGGTGTAAGTTCAATCATTTTGGATATTTTAATAACTTTGATTTTTGTTGTTTTCAGGTAAAACACTCTTAGCTAGAGCTTGTGCAGCACAAACTAAGTCAACATTTCTCAAATTGGCTGGACCTCAACTCGTTCAGATGTTTATAGGTGATGGAGCAAAGCTTGTTAGAGATGCGTTTGCGTTAGCAAAAGAAAAAGCTCCTGCCATTATTTTTATTGATGAACTTGATGCTATTGGTACTAAACGTTTTGATTCTGAAAAAGCAGGCGATCGAGAAGTTCAGAGGACTATGCTTGAATTGTTAAATCAGCTAGATGGTTTCAGCTCAACTTCAGACATAAAGGTTTTCAGTATTTTGTTTATATATTTTATTTAAGGAAAAATATACTTAACATTTTACTTAAGGAAAAATAGATGATTCAGAATTGAGGTGTGAAAGTTTTCTCCTATTCTACATTTCATGACCCGTTTGCTGCATCACTACTTTCTAAGACACATCAAATGATCAGATGCCATTAGCCAAAAACTGTGAATGAAGTAATATACTTTGCTATAAAATAAACAGAACTTATTCAGTACTTACATGAAAATCACTTATTTGTGCTTCTGTTCTATCTTATGGTTAGTTTTCTTTAAAAAACAAAGTTTGCTTTCTTCTCTACAAAGTTATTGGTTGTTTTTTTCCAACAGGTTTTTGTAATTTATTGATATGGTCAAACATTTCAATACCCATATCAACACTCAATAGCTCAAGAAAACGTTGCAATAGGAACCAGTACCCACCAGGTTGGTCTAGTGGTGAATGCGTCTGCAAATCAGCTGATTTCAGAGTCGAGAGTTCCAGCATTAAATTTCTAGTAAAGGCAGTTACTTTTATACAGATTTGAATACTATAATCATGGATACTGCTGTTCTTTGGTGGTTGGATTTCAATTAACCACATACCTCAGAAATGGTCGACCTGAGACTATACAAGACCACACTCCACTTACTCATACATATCATCCTCATTCATCCTCTGAAGTAATAACAGATGGTGATTCCTGGAGGCTAAACACGAAAAAAGGAAGTAATAGAAATCAGTAAATTTTCAGTATAAAGTTTCAGCTTCAGAGTTGAACTGTTTTCATGATGTTGATATCTATTATACCACATTTATATCCTTGTCTGCAATTAATTATTTATTTTTAAATGTTAAAACAATTAGTATTATTATTGATGCACAGTGAAGTATTTTTAAAAAAATGTAGGTTTAATATGATCTTGTTAAGGTTTTTTAATTCCTAAAAACTTATTGGAAATGTGTCAAGTAAAAATGTTGATTATTGTAAATGTCATAAGGTTCCTTGTTTTTTTTAACCCTGCTATTCGTAAAAATCACTGCCTTTCCTTAATTACCCCTTCCTAGAGTTCATTCATCTCCAAATACAGTGCTTATGAACCAATTGTTTCCATGAAGCAGAAAAACAATACTAGTGTTCATAGTCTGGATCTTTACAAAAAACAAGGAACGTTTTTAACATTTACAATTATTAAAATTTTTACTGAACATATTTCCTTTAAGTTTAGGAATACAAAAACTTCCTTTAAGTTTAGTAATACAAAAACCTAACAAGATCATATTAAACCTATACTTTTTGAAATGTTTCATTGTGCAAGAAGATTTATTTAAAAAGTAATCTGGTAACCAACACAAAAGCATGCATAAGGTCTTAACCAAGATTCCCTAGCTTCAGTTACTTTTAGAGGGGGGCTACGCCAGGGTCCTTCAGACCCACTGTCAAATTCCTCACCATTAATTTTATGGATGTCCCACTCCATACCTTTTTTATCTTTATAGCCTCCCAAGAAGAGGTGCAAAAGCAGCTCTCTAAAATTATGGAGTCTCTGAACATGGCTAGGCTTGTACAACACTACAATATAGTGTCTGTGTTCCAGTGTCTGTTTTTGGTTTTCCTTTTGATCATAGCGGAGGTTTGCAGTCTTTGTGGAAGGGCTGGGTACTGATAGGCCCAATAAAAATATAGTACCTGCCATGCAGAAAGCAGTTTAAACCTTGTCATCAAATCTTGTCATCTCTCCTTCGCCGACCTCCTGAGGTGAAAAGTGGACCTATTTCTTGATGGTATCCATATGATCTGAATATGATTTTCTTCAATTATTTCTTATAAAAATATAACGTTTTTAACTAGACTTTACCTTTTATTAGCCAATCTAAAGTTCAGACCTTTTGTTTTATTTTATTTTTTTATTGCAAGATACTGATTAATTATACTGTTGTTCTTAATAGGTGATAGCTGCTACAAATAGAGTTGATATCCTAGATCCTGCATTGTTACGTTCAGGAAGACTCGATAGAAAGATTGAATTCCCTCATCCGAATGAAGAGGCTCGTGCTCGTATAATGCAAATTCACTCACGGAAAATGAATGTCAGTCCTGATGTTAACTTTGAAGAAATTTCAAGATCAACAGATGACTTTAACGGAGCTCAATGCAAGGCCCTTTGTGTGGAAGCCGTATGTATATTTTTGTTTTAATAAAGGTTAATTTATTACATTCTTATTTTTTATATGAACTGCCTTTTTTATATAACTACCATTATCTTTTTTAAGGAATGGTACCAAAAAGTTCAAAAAATTGCTTAATTTTCTGTAAAGAAAAATCAATTTTATTCAGTTTTACAAGTCATCCATATTTTTATTTGTGCTTAGTAAGGCATAAGTCATCTTCAAATGTTATAATGAATGTAATCTTGAAATAGTTATTTTTCATTCTGTTCTTATGCACCAGTGTGTATAAAATGCTAGTTCTGCAGGTGGTATTTTTTTTTTTAACCTGTGTGCTGATTACATATTAATTGAAATATCAAAATTGAACTTACATATACTTTGAAAAAAGGGAAAATTTAATTTAATTAACTGCTGAGAAAGAACAATGTATTTGGATTTTAGAATTGTACATTCTATTCTAAGATTAAATGGAGAAAAGTCTGTAATTAACCCTAAACTCAAAAAACCATGTACTCTTTTATTCTGTAGATGGTGTTAATGTTGTTTTGTAATTTTAACCAGAAGACAAATAAAATGGTCCAGGGAGATGGAAAGCAAATGTTTGTTAAAACAATGTTTGTGATAGTCTTCATAATGATAACCACGAACAGTGGAAAACTAAAATTCATGGTTACAGTTGTAAAGGATTTTATTCTTCAGAAATGAAGATATGAATGAGAATAGATGTATTAAAAAATACAATAACGCATCTACTTACAAATTAATTCATTTTTAAAAAGTGATGATGTAATTTTCAGTGACAACATATAGATAACAAAAATCATTTATAATTATTATTTACCCCTTTTTTTAATGTTATGCAATCTGTAATTATAATTATTCAATAATTAAAAATTTTGTGATAAAAAATTGATTTTCAGGGTATGATTGCATTGAGACGAGGTGCAGTTGCTGTAACTCATGAAGACTTTATGGATGCTATCTTAGAAGTACAGGCTAAGAAGAAAGCTAACTTGAATTATTATGCTTAAAAAAATTAAAAATTTTTAGTTAATCTATTTGTTAATTTTTCTTTGTACTAGATTATTGTATTGTGAATAAGTTTATTATTATTAAAAAAAAAGGAAAAATTATTTTGTTCACACCTTAATTTTATCTTTAAAGTAGTATATAGTACCATCATATTGGAAACCTCCATATTATACGAGTGGCTGGATTGGTTCTGGCATTAAAATTCTAAGCATTTTACCATTTATGATAAAATTATACATAAAGCTGTCCTTTTAATTCTTTCCCTTATAAACTACACAAAATCAGCTAGGGAAATGTAGGGCTGGAAAAATAAGTTAAATTAATCAAGTCATTTACTATTATGGATCTAAGTTATTTATTAGGTGAAAGTGTTTTATGTAAAACTTTCATTTTATAAAAGTCTTGTCATTTATAAAAACATTTCATAACACTCATATTTAACTATAATTTATTTTCTACAGATATAGTATGCAATACAATGATGCTCATTTTGTGATAAGTGTTTACAACATATAAACTGTTTAGTAACAGTTTACATAAAGAATGTTTATGTAAAATTTGCTCAGGTGGGGTTAGCAATGATTACAATACTAAAGTATTATTTATTTAACTGATATAAATTAATAATTTTAGAAAATAATCTAGACTATTGAAAATTCCTGTTATTGTGGAATTCCAACCAACAGATTATTTCTAGGTGTACAAGTAGGAGGTATTAATTTTGCCACAGAAATCTTGTAACCAATTTCTTTAGCTTGTAAGCATCGATCAAAATCAACTATTGCCATACATCTTTCACCCTGTTCAGATTTTTCATACATTTGTTTATGAACTTGATCCGCACAATGTCCTAAAACAAAGAAATCTCTCTTCGTCACAGATGATTCTTTTAAGCACCTACTTTGCGGGTAACTCACTTTATGATTATCCTATAAAAAAAAAAAAAAGTTAAAATAATTTCCCCTACACAAGTAAATAAAAGAGAAGCTTGCTTTGTAGGCAACTACAGCAGCACAGATGAGCATACACTTAGGTGCACTGAACAAACTTTGACAATACTGATCGAGTTAAACTCTTTTAAGCAGTATTTAAAAAGTAGTAAAGTGGACATAAAAAAATGGTATTTTATTTATCACTGACAAAAATATCAGTTAAATAAGCATTATTTAACCTTCAGCCTATGTGAAACTATGCGTATGATGTTAAGTTTGGATAAATACAAATAAATATAAACCATAATTTTGCTGCATGGGCTGAGGAAGAGCAGTGAGTGAGTGAGTGAATGTGATGGGCTGTTTGATATGTGTGGAGGGGTGTGCAACCAACCAGCCATACTTATAAGTAATGATCCCCCCACCCCAGTAGCAGAATGTTTGAGCAGGAGGTAACATCGTCCACTGTGCAACAATGTTTTCAAATCCTCTGAAATTTTGACTATTCCAAGCACAGTTCAGAGATGTTACTCTACCAAAAATTCAATTGTTTGATTGGGGCAAAAAATTTCAAAGTGGCTGATGCAGTGGAAGAACAAAAGTCACAAACACTGTTCACAGACCAGCATCAATGATAACAACATTCAGGCCTTCTGGAAGGTTTCTGAAATTGCATCATAAGTGGGCATACAATATGTCAGGCACAATCACCCATTAGTGCTGTATAACATGGACGGTTTTCATATTGTTGTAAATGAAAATTTGCGAGGACTGCTTTAAAAACAGAGTGATTTGGTTGTCCTTTAAGATGCTAGCAGCTGGTTCTATCTATCCTAAAAGTGATGGCTCGCTGCAATCAACAAGTATCCTTGTGACAGTTTGATCTAAAGGTACCTGTATCAAGACAAGAAACGCATGACGTACAAGCATCCAGCATCATAAGCATGGTATGTGTTGCGATAAGCAGCCCTGATGTCATTCAACAACTAGCAGTAGTATGCTGTATTTACCATTTTTTTGTAAATACTACACATCTGTTTGTGTAGGAAATTTGTCAGCAGCACACTTTTTGAGTCCCAAAAATTTTTCCAGCTGACAAGCATTTCTTGGTCTCAATCGATACTCCCATGCTGCTTTTCCACCACTCCAAACTTGTTCTCTTGCTTTCTGGGATGTAGTAGTAAACCCAAGTTTTGTCACAGGTCAAAAATGCTTTTCCTTCTTCCTCAAAGCGATTCAGAAGTTGCTGACATGTATTCCCGAATATTTCTCTGTGCTTCATTGAGAAGACATGTAACCCACCTCACTGAAATTTTGCTTTATCAAAGAGTGTGTGATGATATTATATGCAAATTATAAATTTTCATTTACAACAATATGAAAACCGTCCATGTTATACAGCACTAATGGGTGCCTGGCATTTAGTATACCTTTTAAATTTTAACAGTGTTTTCCCATCTATCCATGTCTGATATCCTCCGTGTACACTCAACCCGATAAATTTTAATTATGATCTCACCATATACAATAAAAAATTAAAACATCTTATTAGCTTTCAACAAATGTTTTGACAAAAACAGACACAGTAGTATAGAGATGGGTTGAAACACAATGATAAAGTTGGATGTGCTTTTGTTGTAAATGACAACATATACTTTCAGTCGTCTACCTTGTATACAAGTGTCTATAATGCTGAACTGTACGCCATCAATAAGGCTTTAAATATCATTAACCAAAAAATACATTCACATCCTCATTGTAGCAATTAGTGTAGTGTAAAGGTTTAGAAGATTTGTATTCTAAACATTCTATCATCACCGAAATTCATAATGCAATCGTTGAGATCAACTGTCACAAAACAAAGTGAGTTTCTGCTGGATCCCTCGCCATGTGGGAATCCTGGGTAATGAACATACGGATTCCACTGCTAAAGATGCATGTAGCCAACTGTCCTTCACGCGTGTTACCAATACCAATTTTATTAATTCTATTAAACAACACATTCTTCGAGAAAGGTGGTAAGATGACTGGACTATTATAGTAGATAATAAACTCCTACACGTAAAGGATACTGTGCTGCCATGGAGTTTTCAATGTGCAGCAACCATAGAGAGAAGGTTATTATTTGCTTATTATTTATTAGTATGCGCCATTTACAAATGGCGCATACTAATCTTATACATAAACACCTAATGTCAGACTGATGCACCTGTTTGTGTTTGCTGCAACTAAATAATGATACACCATATCTTTGTGGATGTGTGTGTGTGTGGGTTATGCGGCGTAAATTTAAATTACGAGCTAACATGTAAAATATTCTAGGAAAGAATACGATGATGGCGAATATGTTGTTACTTAAGGCCGTGCATGTACAACAGTACAAATACAATATAGCCACAGTTCACACCCACGATAAAACTCACTAAAATTTGCTGGACATCTCTTTAATACCCACTGCACAGTCAAGATTTGTCACTGTGCGATTTCCATTTGTTTGGTTTGCTGAAAGAAGCTTTCTTCTTTGGTTAACACTCATAAGGCAGCAGTTACTCTTCTTGCTTAGCAGCCTTTCTCTTTAGCTTCCAGTATTACAGTTCATATCGTACAATTAGTTTTATAAACTCCAACTGAAGACTTCCTCTACAATTTCTTCCTTCCATCTCCCTCTTAGGCACAAGATCCTGGTGCCGTTTCTTCAAGGTCCTGGTCCTATTAGCCGAGTTCTTCTTTTTAATTGTTTCAAAAAGCTTCTCTCTTCATTAACTCTATTAAATACCTCCTCATTTCACACTTTTTCCATCCAGCTTATCTTCATCATACTTCAAAAGCCAAAAGTCTCCTCTTTTTCTCTCCTCCAGTTGTCCATGACTCGCAGCCATACAATACAATGCAATACTCCACACAAATGTTCTCAGTAATTGTTTTCTCAACTCAAAGCTTACATTATTTGCTGTAAAAAGGGTTTTTTTCTGTTAAAGGTGTTCTTTGCCTGGTGTATTCTACTTGCTATTTATTTGTTGCTTCTTCAATCGCTTATTATTTTACTTCCCAAATATTTATACTCTTCAACTTCCTGAATAGTCTCACTTCTCAGTTTTATTGTTGTTCTATTTGTCCTGTTCTCAGTGCATACTAGTATTTTGGTTTTATGACTTAAGAAAAATTTGAAGATGATACCACAGTCTAGCATTATGTGCACAATTGGTTGTTGGAATAGCCATCTTTGTTTTTGATGAGATCAGGAAGCTATCTGTCTGATGGAGAAAAATATTTCTGTTGAAAGAAACTATGTAAAAAAATAAGGTAATTTATTAGTAATTCTATCTAATATCAATAAAGTTATGTAATCGAATTCAGATTTATATTTGTATGACCCTCATATAATAATCATGACTTAAAATTACATCAGCTATGAACTGTAACAAAAGACATCAAATCTACAAATAATCAATCGAGCAGTTGATTATTAATGTTTGTTTATAAGTTTAAGTAAAACCACATAAACTAACTTTAAACTATATGCTCAATACCTAATATATGCATTGTTTTTCCACTGCATGTGACAATCTAACGCAGACTACAACCAAACACATACGAGATTGGCCAATCAGATGTGGTAGTTAATTGCATATTTGATCACTTTGGCAATAGGCTTTTGATAAACCCACAGGTATGAGGTTAATTAACTTATCTTAGAATAAACATATTTTTTTAAACAATTTATGTTGTCAGTGATACCAACTTAAGCGATTATCAGTTTTAATAAATTCTGTTTGGCTGTTCGTTAATTTATTTTTTTAATTTTACACAGGTGAAATTTTTCAAGTAACATGTTAATTTTTTATTATTGTAGCAAATATCCAATATTTTAAAATTAATTTCCAAAGCTTATAACAGTGTGCATTTTTCATTAATTTCCACTACTTTGGGGTTTCTGTGTTGCCTTTTTAAGATATTTTATAATGTTCACATTTCATTTTATACATTCCATATGAATTTCATTTATAGAACTCTCCTTAAATTCTGATTCTGTGTTTAAGAGGTGTGATAAAAAATTTTTTTTAATTCTGTGTGCTATATCTTTTGACAAAATTCTTCCTTTTTCCCATACTATATCTATATTTGTATATCAATATTTTATTATAAGTGGCAATTTATTTTGTTAAAAATGATAGAACAAAGGATTTGCATAAAAAATGGAATAAAGAGCAGTAAAGTTGTAAAAATGTTTGAGAAGGCTTTTAGCGAAGATGTTATGTCGAAAACAAGGATTTAGGTGAGGTACAAACAGATACAAGAAGGCTGTGAAAACACTGAAGATTAAAAAGCACTGGCTATCCTGGCACACCAATAACCAATGAAAATATTGACAATATAAGACATTGTGATCAATAATTATCAAATTGCTACTAGAGAAGTTGCTGAAGAGTTAGAAGTTGATCATATGAAATCATTTTGACTGACATTGGGATATGAAATAAGTAGCAGCAAAATTTGTTTCAAAATTGTTGAATGTTCAACAAAATCAGCATTAGAGAACTGTTTGATGAAATCACTGATGACTCAGAATTACACAAATGTGTCATAATAATAGGTGATGAATCGAGGATATACAGTTATGATATTTAAATGAAGTTCCAGTCATCCCAAGAGAAGCTTGTTGATGAACCAAGACCGAAAGAAGCATGCAGAGTTCGATCGAATGTTAAGGTTCTCATTACTGTTATTTTTCAATTGCAATTGCAACATGTATTAAGAATTCTAACCACAAAGTTGAACATTCAACAAACATTACTTAACAGTTTATGTGAGGCTATCTGAAAAAAATAAACCTATAAATGTGAGCAAACAATTCTTAGATTTTGCACCATGATTACACACAGCTCATTTCATTATTAATTCGTGATTATGTAGCCAAAAATAATATCATGCTGAAGCCACAACCTCTGTATTCTTTGGACATGACACCATGACTTTTTATGTTCCCACTGATTAAAAGGACAATGATTTGCAACAATAGATGAAATAAAGAAAAAATTGCCAAGTAAACTTAAGGCTAGACCAAAAAATGTTTCCAGAAATGATTTGAGGATTGAAAGAAATGCCAGAATGCATGTGTTGCATCTCTGGAGGACTGCTTTAAATGGGGCAATATTGTTATAGAATAAGTAAACATTTTTTTTTTAATTTTCATTATTTGTTTAACGTACTTATATAAAGTGTAGGTGAATACAATAAAAAACATTTGTTTTCTACGAGTTTGTTAATATATTAATAGCTTTAACTTTTTTTTAACTCATTTATAACTAATAATGTTTTTTGTGAAGATTATTTTTAATTTTATTAAAAAGTTATAAATACTCTAAAAATCATATAAATTTTCTTCAAAAATTAATACACGCATGAATATATATTTGTCCACCTAATGGACATTATATCTTTAGAAACATACCTGCAAGGATCCATAACAGCAAGGGCAAACTATGAAAGATGCTCTCTTTTTTAAACATGTTTGAATAACTAAATCTGATGCCACACCACAAGCATGTAAAGACATGCCTATCTGAAATATAAAATAAAATTTTAGATTTACAGTTTTTTTTAAATGTTCTTTGACTTATAAATTAATTGCGAAAGTATGATTGGTATTATAGAAACCAGAAAAAGTTTCTGAGCATGTGGACTAAAATGAAATTGATTATTAAAGCAGCAGTGATCCCTCTATCTTAAGTGATACAAAATGATGCTTGATGAACTATAACCTGTTAAAGCATTTACTTTTTAAAACCACAGTTGTAAATAGATTTATCTTTATACACATGTTTTAGTATTTACAATCATATATTAATTATTATATATTACAGTTATCTTCAATTTTTTTTTCTTGCTTACATATGGAACTCATTCCTTTGTTCTTCAATTTAAAAAAGTTATGTAGATTTTCTATTGTAATGAAATAAATTATAAACATTGCAGACTACTGTCAAAAAATATATTTAAAAGATAAGACTTATTTACAAAGTTAATTTTTTTAAAGAATATATATATAGCATGAATAAAGAAAAACTTAATATAATGCTGTTATTAATTTAAAAATTGAACTAAAAAAAAATAAATCTGATAAATTAATCATTGTTTACTATCATGTTTGCTCACTGGAGTTAATCATAATTGTGCAGTTGCTTTTTGCAGAAGTTTTAACAAAGATTCTTTATGGTTTACTAATTGCATGTACAGAATTTCCATTAACAATAATGATACTATTTTTGTTGCCCATAAAGAGAAATTTCAGGGTATTCTGACAAATTTTCTTAAGATGATCAAATTAATCAACAGACATACTTCCATTGACACTTTTAATAAATTACTGAATTATCAATTTATCTAAAATATAATTAAACAAATTTTTTCACAAAAACAATATTACTTCGTAGATGAATCATTTAGTTCGAGAGCTGTTAAACATTTTAGGTAGATATTTGAGGCACCATGAAAATTTGTGTAACACTTTTTTGTAATGTCTGAATATAAAATCAAAGACATGGCTGAAGAGTAGTGGGGCCTACTACTAGCCAACCTAGCCAACCCTTGAATTTTTAACTTTGCTTAAAAAATCCTTGTATACATTCTTTATACCCAGAAAAAAAATATTTTTAAAACGACAGACCATTTTGGTGGGACTTTTTACCTGCCAGGTGATCAGGAATGTTATATGAGAGTGCGAGTAAGTAACGCTACCAGTAGGTTGAAGTGTGAACCCTTTTCTTTTCTTTTTCCTGTCCACCAGGTTGGTCTAGTGGTGAACACGTCTTCGCAAATCAGTTTTTTTCGAAGTTGATAGTTCTAAGGTTCAAATATTAGTAAAGGCAGTTACTTTTATATGGATTTGAATACTTGATCGTGGATACTGGTGTTCTTTGGTGGATGGGTTTCAATTAACACACACCTCAGGAATGGTCGACCCTGAGATTGTATGATCCTGAGATAAAATGATAGTCAATGCACTAGAAGACACTGCCATCACAAAAAGTATAAAGAAATCTCATTAAAGCGAATACAAATTCAAAGCCTTGCTCATTGTGGTTTTTTATACCAAAGGTGTACTTTGGGAGAATAAGATCCCCAGAAGGCACAACAGAGAACCAGCAATATTATAAAGAAAGTTTTGACAAAGCCAGAAGAAAAAGTCTGGAAAAACAACCAAAGGTTTCATTCTTCATTAGCACAATGTACCTGCTCATTCACTACTTTTTGTAAAGCAGTTTTTTTGGCTGACAAACATACACATTACTACACTAAAACATTCACCAGATTTAGCATATGTGACCTTTTTATTTTTCCTTCCCTAAAGTGAAATCTATGCGTAAAGGAATACATTCTGAGTCAGTTAATGTGGTACAGAAGAAATACATGCAAATAAATCTGAGTTATATATAAATGTTGTTATTTAATAAGACACACTTCATATACTCTATATTATCAAGTCTTACCCTCAAATTGCATATTAAAATATAGTTAATATATACGCTATATTACAAACTCTAAAGATTACATGTTCTGTATTTCTTCTTGCCCTCCAAAATAAACTGAGTACCCTTCTCTTGAACCCATGCTCTTTCTCTAATATATTGATTTAATTTAAATTGTTTTAATTCACCAATGAAAAGATAAAAATAGACCATATTAAAAAATCTTACTTTATAAATAAGAGAGACAAGTAGACCAACCTGTATATCACCACTAAAATAATCTAAATTACATTGTATAACATGAATATTATTTAGTTTAAGTTCAGCGACTCTAGCCTGAGCTCTTGCTAAAGATTCTTCTTTATTGTCAAGAAGTATAACATGACAATCTGGTAAGCAAAAGGCAACCAGTATACCAAGGTGTCCGCTACCACTGCAGAAATCAACAATTGTGTCTCCAGGTTGTGCAATCTAAATTAACAATATATTTTACAATGATATAACATAGGTTATTCAAAATAAAAAAAAAAACAAGAACAATATTAAATTAACAATAAAATGTTATAGAAGCAGTAGATAAACCCCTTTTTTCAAAAACAATATATTGGGACAAATTCTCAACTTATACCATTTACAATCATTTAACTTAAGACTTCATAACTAAACGTTATAGTCTGAAATTTTTATACTAATCTAACCAAAATTTAATAAAATAGCTTTAAATGATGTAATTCATTACAGAATACTGGTTTTTACATTGCATAATGATCATTAACAGAAACATGTTTTGTTATCAATAAAGTATTTTCATAGAAAACTGCTTTATATACATTAAACCTTTTAAATATCAGTAAAATAATGGTAGATAAGTCTATAATAATCATAATGAAAGCCAAAATTATCCTTGTAGAGCTCTCAACCTATTTATTTAGAAAAAAAAAAATTTACAGATAATCCATTATAGACTTACTGACATTTTAAGTAACCATTATTACAAATGGATTATACGGAGAATGGTTAATTACAACTTATACACATATTAATTTAGTAATAATTTATCCAGTATCTGATAAATTATAGAATTGTACAGCTGTTATCTTAAAATTACACAATATGGTCATATTAAAAGTATTCACTTAAGCCTTGGGTGACTGGTGAGTGTATGATGAAGTAAAGAAAAGAGCTCAATGAAAGAAATAAAACATTTAGTAAGGAGTTGATTGGATGTTGTTCTTCTAAAAATAAATTGGGCTTTTAAAATCTCTAAACACCATTAGCATCACCTTACCAGTTGATGTGTAGATTTGAAAAGTTTTCCTGGTGCATGAACTGGATGCTTCCATTAAATATTCTGACATATGGATTCTGGTTCAAAATGAAGAATTCATTGCAAGTTATTAAACGATCTAAAAACCTTCCTCTAAAAACCGTTGTTTACATCCCATAAAAATTTGAATTTTGGTGTCTGAGGCTTTGAGTTGAGTATTTCAGAACTCACATGTTTTGCAATAATTCAGTTAAACATGGACAATGAAATAGACAATCACGATACACCAAAAATTGCAGTGGTTTCCCAAATTTTGAATGCGCCTGCCCTTGCAAGTAAATCATAATGTAATTTTCGTAAAGCTTCACCCAAAATTTTCACTACCATGAAAATCAGTAACACTTGTGATTTAAATTGTTCAATCCACTTATAAAGATTTGCATGGTTAATACACTTTTTACTCTACTGTTTTTATGTTTGCAAGTGAGTTTGATCAATTTTTACACCTTCAGAAAATAAAAATAAAAATTTCATCACAGCAAGCTGCTATTCCATGGTACGTGTTTCAAGCAGAGCTGACATTTTAAAATAAAACAAAAAAGCCAAAATAAAGGAAATTCTCTTAACAGCAGATATTCTATATCTCAGGGCTGCCAACTTGAACATCAGACAGTTTCAGTTGATTCTATAAAATAGTTTTTCCTGTTATTGCCATTTGTCTGTTTAATTATTTAAGAATTATCATTATAATTATAAAGAGTTTACCTGCTCTTTAAGAATATTCTTACCAGAGGTTGGTTAGAATATCAGAGCCAGTTAAAAAAAAAACTGATTCCTAATTCAGTTCTCCGTAAAGGATTTTGTTTCATGCATATTAAACAAACAAGAGTATTATAACAACACTAACACAAATACTATATCAAAGCATAAGCTTAAAGATCAAAGAAAAGAGATATGGATAATTGCTGAGCTGTAAAAGGTATGATCATAAATGATAATGATAACAAAGAAGTTGCTGTTGATTTATTACATACCAGTAGAATACCTACTTTATGCTGAAGTTATATTGTGCTGCCGGTAGCAATAAGAGCAGGAATTTAATTAAAACTTAAAACAAATGTGGCTGACCAAATACACAAACTTTCTCATACCACATAAATATTAAAAACCGTTTTAATTTTGGTAATTTAGTTGTATACGAGGTCTGTTCAGAAAATAACTGAACATTTTTAATTACACACAAACATAGATATTTAGAGATGTGCGGTGGCAGCATTACTTCTTATATAACCACATGTGCTTGGATTGTTGATATCTCGTTTAGCTTTCATGTTATTCTTATTTAAGAGCAACGTGTTTAAATGTTAGTACTGATTTTTTGATGATGATGAACTTTTGTCTCAATGTCGTAGCTGTAAACCCAGCTTTTGTTTCCCATTATGATCCTTTGCGTGAATGTTTCATCATCATCATTGGCTTGTTCAAGAGGTTGCCGACAAACATCCATTCAGTGTTCTTTCTGCTGTTTGGTCATCAAACAAGGAACAAACTTTGCTGCAACTAGATGCATGTTCAATTTTTCATTCAAAATGTCATGGCATGGTCCAATTGAGATGCTAACCCTTCTGCAAGTTGTCTGACAGTCAATGGAAGCACCAGATCGTTGATTTTCTGATCATGGGTGTCATCAGTTGAAGTCGAAGGCCTTCCTGGTTGAGGGTCATCTTCAATTGACTGGTGACCACTTGTTTCAAAAGTTGAAACATTTCTGTGAGTTTTCTCAGTTTCACACAAAATTTATGTTGTATTGTTACACCAGAAAATTGCTACTAACACTTAAACATGTTGCACTGAAATAACAGTTTCATTGGTTTAATTTTTATCGGCTTTCCTATTTTGATTAGATAGTTACTTGACATAACCTGTGAGGGTGGTTAATGGGAAGTGAAGTCTGCGAAATTGCAGGATGAATATCCAATCTGTAAATAAAGTAATGAGACCAGTTCAGAAAAATTTTTTATTTAGAATCCAATTATATATGAACTTAACATTTTCAAAATAATTCCCTTGGGAAGCCACGCAACACTTCAGACCGTTTTCCCATTTTTCATAGCAGTGTTGGGACTCAGAAACCGGAATATCCATCAGATGGCTGGTTATATATTTTTATGTTTTCTTTTGTTCCAAATCTGTGTCCTTTGATGTGTTTTTTTTACAGTTGGGAAGAAGAAAAAGTATCAAGTCAGGTGAATAAGAAGATGAGAAATTACAAGAATGTTTTTATTTGCCATAATCTCATTAATTGAGAATGCAGTGTGACAAGGTGCATTGTTGTGATGCTGCATCCAGTTGTTTTTGATGGCTGATATCACGCAGGCAACCCTTTTCTGCAGTCTTTCAAGAATTTATCAGTAAAAATATTGATTTACAGTCAGTCCTATGAGCAAAAACTCCTTATGGACAATGCCATTACTATCAAAGAAACAGATTAGCATGGTTCTGATTTGATCATTTTTGCTTTTTTGGGATGTGGTGAGTTTGAAATGTGCCACTCCTTGCTCTGGTGTTTTGTTTCTGGATCAAATAACATTTTTTAGAATATCAGGATCAGTTTTAATTCGTTCTAGAACGCGGCACACTTCCATCCTGTTGTTTTTCTGTTCAACAATGAGGTTTTGTGGGACCAATTTTGGACCCACAAGTTTTTTCAAGTTCAATTGTTCTGCAATGATTCTGACAGTTAATTGCCAGTCGTACCATATCAAGTCTCTGATTTGCTCAATATTGCCGTCACTTTTTGGCGTTAACGATCTTCCAGAGCATGGATCATTTGCAACTGATTACCAGTCATCTGAAAATGCTTTACACCACCTAAAATCTTTGGCTTGGTTACAGATCATCATCTCCATACGCCCTTTTCAATTTTGAAAAAGTTACAGTAGCATTTTCACAGAATTTAACACAAAACTTGATTCCACAACATTGCTCATAATTAGTATCACTCATTTTTGTAATGCACAACAAAAACTCATTTCATGATAAGTTTGTTTACATCTCACATGGCAACAATAGACTAAAATATTACTATCTAATATAAATCAGCTATTCATACAATCATATGTTTACTAGTAACTTTACAGTGTTGTCACTTTGGCTGCCAAAAAAAATTAGTCTCATTACTTTATTTATAGATCTTGTATACGTTGTGGTACATCTACATATGTGACTATATCTGTATGGTATATTTAAATTTGTTAAGTTTGATTCCTTACTTTTATATATGTGAGTAAACAAACATTATTTCAAATCTTAAATTAATACCTTAAGAACAGCTTTGGCAAGATTTTCTAACTGTTGAACTTTTCTGCTCAGCCTAGAGTTTGGAACATCAGGTTGTACACTGGTAGGTAGACATGACCAATCTAACAATTTTTCATAACCAAATGGCAATGAAGAATACTCAACAGGTATCAATATATTATCCATCGTCAATAATATACCATCAACCTCATCTTGCCTTGTATACAATTTTGACCTTGGTTTATAACTGTAACAAACAAATATTTGATATTTTGATAACTGTAACGCAATTCATTTAGTAGACAACAGGTGAACAAAAATAACATGAGTGCAGAATACTTAATTCAAAAACTACTATATGAAAACTCACTTAGGTGAAATACCAAACCAGCAACTTATAATACCTTCAACAACTTATACACCTTAAATACAACTTATATACCAACTTATATGCAACTTATATTCCTTATAATATCTTATTTACATTAAAGAAAACGGCTGCCAAAGAGTAGAAAAACTTTCACAACTTCTCCAGTAAAGTTATACAACTCTAGCTACTGAAGGCTTCACCTTCGACAGACTTAGTAGGAAAAATACGTAGAACATTAAAATATGTAAGTAAGCAGTAAAGAATTATGTAAAAAAATTTTTTCTGTTAGTAAAATTTTCAGGTACAGGATCCCCGGCATCCATATCTCCCTACCTACTCTCTTGACTAACAGCAACCAAAATTAAATGGCATCAATGACCTGTATTCAGAAATTTGATAAACTTGGTAATTCAGTTATATCAAATAACATAATAATTGACAAAAAAAATTAGGCTTACTACTCCTGTTTCTGAATGAAATTACTTCAAAACCAAATTGACAAACAAATGCAATCTAATGTTATCTGATTAGTACAACAGTGTGATTTTTAGTCTGTAAATGACAAAAAAGAAAGTTGTTTTATTGCACTTACTTCTTATGGAGGTTTGAATAAAACAAAATGCAATCAGAAAGTATCTTAGCTAGGTAAAAGGAGAAGTGAAATTAAAATTCTGTATTCATTTTAATGAAATTCTGAATATGAATCCCAATTTTTTTAAATAAACTAACTGCATCAGATTAGGCACATTTTTATCTTACTGAGAATTATAAACAAATAAAATTTCCATTACTGGAATGACAAAAATTCATTGCAAATGTACAAAAAGCAATTGCAAAATTATGGTATACATTGTTTCTTTTTGAATTATTGACCCATACTTTTTCAAAGAAGATGGTCACACAGTAACCATTACTTCCGAGTGATAATGTGAAATACTTATATGCTACATTGATAATTGGTGAGATTCATGCTTAAATTCAATTCCAACAAATTGGTGTCACAGCATTTACTATTTGAATAACAATGAATGTTCTGAAAACATGTTTCCCAAAAACTACATTTTCCATTACGGAGTCACAAAATTGACCACCTAAAACTAAACAAAATTTGATTTTTTAAAGGAGAGTTAATAAATTCTAAATAATTAATGCATTTTAAATGAAATTTAAATTTATTTCTATTAAATGTATTTCCTCAAAAAATAACTATGAAGAACATCACATTCCACTACCATAATCTTTATTTTGACAACTACTTATAAAAAAAGAAATAATTTCTTTTATTACGGTAAATAAGAATTAAAATTAAAATTTTGCTAATGGAAATCATGTAGCTATCTCTAATAGTATTAGATGATTTAGCCAGTAACTTATATTTACTTTTCCTAATGTGTGCATTGCAATCTGTTTAACAAGTGAACAATAAGCAACTCCCTATGGCCCCATAAGATGAGGATTATATGTATGACATATAAATGAAATGTAGTCTTGTACAGACTCAGGCCAACCATTCCTGAGACATGTGGTTAATTGAATCCCAACCACCAAAGTATACTAGTATTCACTGTCAAGTATTCAAATCCGTATAAAGCAAATACTATTCGAACCTCAGAATCTTTAACTTTGACAATCAGCATCTAAACAACTGATTTGCAACACCAAGTTAACCACTAGACCAGCCTGGTGGTTAACTCATAAAATAACTATACAAAAATAATACTATAAATGAAACATGCTTTTAGTTTGTCAACCATTACATAAACAATTATCAAGAATCAAAGGTAATATTATAAATAAACCTTGCTTAGTAAAAAAAAAACTATAACTTGCATTAAAAATAACTACAAACTAAACACAAAAAAATAAAAATATTATGTTTATGCTTCTGTATAGTTAATCACTTTAAAAATAAAAAAATTATACGAATAGTTTCCTTACCGTTTTGGGTCGCTTTTATACAAGCTTTGTGTAGGAACATAAGGCTTAATATATACTATATTTAGATCATTAATCACAATAGTTGGCAACAAATTAAATACAGTTAATGTATCCAAAATATGTTGTTGTTCAGAAATTAATTTGTACCATTTATGAACTAATGGTAACAATGACTCTAATGAACTACTAGAAATAATCTTGAGTATAATATAGAAACATGGAAATATTATAATATCAGCTAAAGACATCTGATGACTTTCAGCAAAACTATGATTTAATGTGTCCTGATTTTTATCCTGTAATACTTTTTTAATATTATGAACACGAACTGCTTGATTTAAATGTTCTTCAAAGCGAACAACATCGACAGGAATTTTTAAACTGTCATTTAAAATATTACTTATACTATCACTGAGCACACTTTCAACTGTATTGATTATGTCCACTTCACAATATCTAGTCCATAGAGATACTTCGGCACATGCAGCTAAACAACTTTCTCTGAAACCTAACAGCCACTTCCATTCTTCTCCACTGCATTTTATCACCTACATTAAAAGAATAAAATAAAATATATTAAAGTTTACATCACATTTAATTAGAATGATCTATAAAAATATAACATACAGTGAATTTGTGTGTGTGTGTGTGTGTGTGTGTGTGTGTGTGTGTGTGTGTGTGTGCGCACGCGCACACACACACACACACACACACAACACCACATATTTGATACCAATGGAAAAAATAAAGAAGATAATTTCTCAACGAAAATTTTTATTTCTCATATAATCTTCTTTCAAGTTTTTTCACTAAGTCTAACAATGCTCAGGTTTTAACCCAACCTTACAGTATGACTTATCTAAGCCTTCAAAATAGGCAAATATTTCAACAGTAACTTTATGATTTGTGTAAATCAGCAAGCCAGTTCTTTGTATTTGGAAACAGATAACAGTTCAAAGGTGTCCAAGTAAGGGGGATGTGGACGAATTTTGTAGTAAAATTCACACAATTTTGCTGTAACTATCACAAAAGTGAGCAAGTGTATTTTTTTGTGAAAAAAATATTTCTTTTCACAAATGTGATCTTTTTTACTTTCTCATTTAGATGATCCAGGAAATATGAATAATATTGCCCGGTTATCGTTTTCTCTGCTCCAAAAAGTCAATGAAGTTTATGCAATGAGTACCCATCCCAAATGACAGCAACAATCGTTTTTCTTGCTCTTTGTAGCAAGTTCTCCTACTGCAACCCAACATTTTAACTGTTCCTTAGTTTCAGGTTGGTAGTATTATAGTCATTTTCATCAACTGTTTTAAAATGTAGCAAAAATTCCTTTCAATTTGTTTGAAGCAGCCCCCACACACTTTCAATCTTCTATCCTCAATCACCATAGGATTTTTTTCAGTATTCTCTCTAGTTGTAACCTTAACAGGCTGTCCAAAATGTTCAGCATGGTTGTGCTCATAAAATCACTCCAAAAAATTACCAAACCATCTGTAAATTGTTCTAATTTATAGAAGTAACACACCATCATATTGGCTTTACTTTTTTGCACGGTTTTACCAAATCTTCAAATGTAATGTTGTAACATTTCGATGAGCTGGTCATGAATCTCAATTAGTAGTTATCAGCTGGAACAACATTTTCACTAAAGGATTCAGTAGCCGCTCTTTGAGAAACCATTTTTATCTCCTGGGAATTACTCCATCAACTGAATTTTTAGCTCAAGCAAATGCATCTTCATGCTATCCAAACTGTGGTGAATAATAGTGCCTTCTTCATCCAAATCTTTCTCAATATAATCAGAACTGAGCAGAAACATATCAAAATTTTGTTTTGAATGCTAATAATCCATATATCCAGCTTCTTAATGAAAGCATGAATTTTGTCTATCATTAATAAAATGTTTTTATCACATCCTTGTAAATTCACATTCAAGCCGCAAAAATACATCAACTAAGTAAACAAATCGCAATATATACTCATCATTCTGTAAAAACATTGAGAATGGCATTTTTTTTACCCTGGAGAAATATTATTAATTCATCTCGTAACTCCAATAACCAGCTTAACACTTTCCCCTGCGATAACCATCTGACTTCTGCAGCAAACAACCTATTCTGTAATTGTCAACTTTTAATAAAATTAACCATTTTTACAGCCTTACAAAGAATTTATTTGAGATTTTCCAGCATATTTTTGAGCATATCTGTGAAGGAAGCAGTGGGTCCATTCTTCCCCTACATAAGATGATCTTTAGATTATTTTTTTCAGAAATCCACTGTTATCACCTTTGCACCATCACTACATACTGCAATACATTATGTCAAATATATGTTATAGTTCTTAGTAGCTTCACAAAAAGCATAATAAAGACACTGTCCTGTTGCATGAACACGTATTATTGATTTGTAAAACATACTTTCTTTGACTGATCTGTCCCTATCACATTCATATCTCACAAAACATAAGAACAGATAAATGTTTGCTACATGTGTTGATTCATCAAAGTGAATATTAAAAGATTCACTTGCTGAATTATCTGACCATGAATATCTGCAGCCATGTCATCAATTCTCCTTGACACTGGATTGTCAGTGGAATTTTTTTCAATTTTTTTTGCTCCTTCCACATCTTTAAAACACTGACCATATCAATTTCAACAGGCAGTACAAGATTTTCTGCAATTGTATGGGGTTTAGACATCTTATCTACTCTTAATGCTATGAGATAAGGTGCTTCAAGTGTACTTTTATGAGTATGGCTTGATTTACAAACAGATGCTTGCTGATTTCCCAAAGTATATAATTATCTTTCAAAAAATTCCAAGGGTTTGCTTTCATGATGTGGAGATTTTTTTACAAGTGTCAAAATTAATTCTGATGGCTTCAAGCTTTCATTGGAGAGGACTTGAAAGCAAACAATGCACTCTGGCTTTCCATCTAATGAGGTAAATCCACAATTTAAATAACTTTCACTGTACAATCTTGTTTTTTTATCAGTTGATTCACTGGATGTAGAAGACTCACTTCATTTTTTCATAAATTTATTCATTTAGCATAAAAATCTAATTTAAAAAAAAACTAGTTACATCATTTGACCACACTCTAAAAAACCGAAACCTCAATTATTATTTTCAATTAAACTATGCTTCTAAAAACTTAAATAAAGGCATCAGACGCAAACTTCACATTCAAAACTAAGCTGACATTCTGCAATTTGTTATGCCTCTTTTATACTGCTGGGAGCATGATGTGTTCTAACATATCATATGCATGTTCGAACATGATAATCTCACAGCGAATATTATGCAGGCAGTCCAAATTACAAGGGGCATATCAAGTTGGAACTTGTAATTTGCTCATGTGCCCTCGCTATCAATGCAGCTAAATAGTTTTAACTAGGTTTCACTGGATTGAGAGGTTGAAGGTCATGAAATATTCATGATATATTTCTTTTTACTTTTTGGGGGTCATGAAGCTAAAAAGGTTGAGAATCACTCTCTTAGAAGAAATTGGAAAATGATAAAGAGAATTGAAGAAGCTATCAAGTATAAGTATAAGTATTTATCATGAACGTTCAGAATAACAAAAATGTAAGATTTGTGTAATGAATAGGAGAATGAAAAGCAGAAAGAAGAAAATGAACGAGCAGAGTTACAATGATCAGTTATTGGATGTTTTTATAAAAATGACGTTCAATTGAGACCATGGTCAAAAACCATTTCTATCAAAGAAGAAATAGATTTCCCTGGCATGTTTTCAAGATGCTATACAGCTTGAACTCTAACTTTAATTTCTGTATATGCAGAATTAATGTACATTTACATTACACAAAGAGTTAATGCACTTTTTATATATATTAAGTGTATGTATCCGTGTTCCACACTTTTAATTACTCAGGAGATCTGCTACAGCCAACAACCCTAAGGCAGTTCCAGTGAATGCTAAACCATGGATCAATCACCTGGGGGAGCTAAAAAATGTCAGTTGATACTATATTACATAAGTTGGTTGTACACTATCGTACACTACTAAAATTAACAGTATTAGTATTTTATAAGAGAAAGTTTATTTTATTGGAGTATGACATTAGAGTATGGAATTAGTTTATGGTTGATTTTTATCAATTACAACATATCAAGAGAACTGTACACAAAAAAGGAAATAACTACTGGACAGCATATCAAAAGATTATCTGATGAATCAACAGCAAACAAAGAATGAATCACAACTTTCTGTCATCAGTTAACTCTGCATTGAAAATTTCAGCATGGAAGTAATTGGTGAATTCCTTTTAACACTTTTACAAACACTTAACACTTCAAAACTTAAATTTACAAAAATCAGTATAATAATTCATAGAGAAAAATGACCAAATCTACATCACAAATACAGTAGATATGGGTTGTAAAAGCCTTCCATACACGCTGCAGTCACTTGACTGCAGTGTGTATAATGTTAAATTAGAAAAGAGTAACTTTACTCTTTTCTAATTTAAGAAAAGTCAATTATCACTAACAAAGACATTAACAAAAACACTATTTAATAAAACCTTGGATAAATTTTTAGACTTTCTAAAATGTTGAATTTCATAAAAATTCTACTTTTAAAACATCAGAATGCAATTGTTTCATCAAAGCTAGTGTAGATTCTCAACTAATTCCAAATAAGAATATAATTATATGAAAAACACATACATTAAAAGAAAAGCAAAACCCTAAAATAAAAAATGCCATTATTTGTAAGTTAATTTATTATTACTTACTCTTCTTAAAACGGCACACAATCCAGCAGTACAAGAGATTCCATCATTATTGGTGAAAACAGGTAAATGGCAATCTTTGATGGGATGTTTTAAATCTTTTAGAGACAGAACTCTATAACTAAATCCTTTTAAATTAACTGATACAGTAGGCTGGTGGTAGTTATCATTGTCATTTAACACTAATGAAATAATCAGTTGTACAGGTAACTGTAAGTATTTCAGTACAAAAAGACAAATGGCTGACTGAACAGGAACAATACACTCATCACCATTAATGTTGTGGATTAATAAGAATACTTCTGCTTCAGTCATCATGAAAACTCTGAAATAAACCAATAAAATTTATATAAGAATACTTTAAATAAAAAAGACAACCTACAAACATTTGCATCACAAAAGATTTTAAGTCCACAAAATTAACTCCATGCTCTTTATGAATGTGAGTTTATTATCCTGGTCAGCAATAATGTTTTTCAGATGACTCAAATTTCCATACTTCATTCCCACTGGTAGGTTGACCTAAGATGGACATCTGATATGAAAATAATGTTAAATTTCTCCTGCCAACCCACCAATACTGGCAAGTAGGTATGAAAAGACAAAAAATATATATATAGAAAATATATTATCAATTAATTCTGATGAAAATATTTGATAAGTCGGTACAAAATCAAGAGATGACCACCGGTAGAGACTGTACTATTAGTACATTGTTCAAGTCATTCGTAGTTCTCACATCTCTGCTAGGTGCATACACCATGTTTCAATCGGATACATTAATAATTCTGTTGTAGTCAGTCGTTTGAGTCAACCAAGTATTGTGATTAATGAAAAGTGGGCAAAGGGAAAGTAGCTCTTTTGCAAAAAAAAACTACTGTTGTGATCAAACATTATTTTTTGAAAGATAAAATCATTCAAGAAACTAAAGCACAACTAAATAAATATTATGCGAGTCGACTCCATTGATTAGAACAGTTTATCGGTGGTACAGTTATTTTCAGAGTGGTCATATGAGCATAAATGAAACTGAACATTCCAGGTGGCCTGTTTATGTTACAAACTAAAAGAATATTGAAAAAACTTTTGATATTGCGATGGAAGACAAAAGATAAAAGAAGAAAGAGAGAATAAGATTGCAAAAACGATAGACATCTCAAATTAATGAACACATCATATTTCACAGAAATATTTACACATGCAAAAACTATTCATAAGATGAATGCCACATTTGCTCACAATCAAAGTGTTGAAAAGTAAACTGCAAATTTCTAAGCACAGAGAAACTGAAAAAAGTAGTGAATTGCAGTCTATGAACTCACTCCAAAGTAACTGTTCCATCAGCAAGAAAGATTATACTTGTGGCTGATTCTTCATTGACTTTCCGAAATAAATTTATTTGAAATTTTATGCTCGTTACAGTTCATATGATTATAGAAAAAAATTAAATAAAAATATCTTTGCATTGCAATAGGCAAGCTGAAAATCAAAATAAATTTATTTAATTAACTTTTTTCAAGTTCTGTAAAACAAAGTCTTTTTGTCAGGTTAATAAATAACACTAGTCAACAAATTAAAAATTTTTTAAGTAACTTTGATGAAAAAAGTTGTATTTAAATATTTTGTGGCCCCTGATTTGAAAATGATATGCAAAATACTGTAAGATGTACAATTTTTCTGTTATAGGGGTTGGGGATTTGACTAAAAACAAAAGATGACATATTTTTTCAATGTAATATATATTGAATAAAAAATATATTTAAATCTAAAACATGTTAATCTAATTAAAGACATTTTATTAAGGAACATATGCAATAAAAAATATAAAATGTTGCATAAAGGACCATAGCAACATAATGCAATGACAAAAATATATATTTTTTTCTCTTATATTCAGTAAAATCTTCTTTAAAAACCAGCAGTAATCACCCATCACAGATGGGTCCCAGCATCCCTGGTGTTGTGTTTTATTAAGAACATCAGGACAAATTTTCTTGATGTCCTGGTAAATTTCTAACCTTGTTCGTCACTGCATCCAAATTTTCTGGAAAAAATCCAAATGAGTACAAAAAATACATTTTTAAGGACATGCGATATCCTAGTAATTCATATGTTTTTAAGAGTTGAGGGTTTTATAGTTTTATCTACTTCATCTATGAAGGTTTTATGGTTCTCATCTTTCTTATTACCCAGAAATCCCTTCACTATACTCACAAAACAGTTCCAAGCAGCCAATTCTTTAACATTTTATTTTTTTTACAAAGGGGATCACTTAAAAGTTTCCTTATTTCAGGTCCAATAGAGATATCTTCTTTTAGTTTTGCATTACTTAAATGGGAAAAAAGTTCTTTTAAGAAATTGAAACCATTACTTTCTTTATCCATAATATAACAAAGTTTTTTATTAGTCGAACCTTAATAATCAGAAGCAGGAGAAGCACTTTTTTTGTATCAATGAGAGGAGCATAATTTACATTTGAAGTACCTGGATTAATCTTTCTAAATGAAATGTTCTTCTTGTATTGCCCGACTGTCCCATAGGCATATAAAAGAATAATACTTTGTAAAACCCCGTGAAGCCCTAATGTGAATGGAAATTCACTTTTATATCTCCATAAATATCCAACTGATACTGTTCATATTTAACTTCATTATGGTAGCTAAGTTATCATAGTTTTCTTTCATGTCACTGAATGAGCGAGATGGTTTTTCATTTCCATTATGAAACAAGACTGTTTTTAGACTGTATTTGCATGAATCTATGAATATATGCCACCCAGAAAGTATGTGTTCAACATAAGTTCACTCATTAAACCATCAATATCATAACAGATTCATGGCAATCCTTCAATTTTATAGAAACTAAAATGTTACATTCCATTTTCGGTAAAGTGAAACACTTGTGTTTTTATCTAACAGATTTCATTCTTGAAGTCTGGAACCAAAAAATTAAATTCTTTGTTTTAGCAAACCAAGGCACATAAGTCATTTAATTTGTTTTGAGTTTTAAATAAGGGTCACTGACGGTTTGTAAAAACAGGGTCACTATCAGTGGTCTCAGGAAGTTGTGAACCAAATTCTAATGAGAAATAACAATCATCAGGAAACTTATTGTTTTCTAAGTTTAAGGCACAATTGGCACTGGAAATTCCTGGCTGTGATAAATGGGCCTTAGTGCTGAAGGCAAATTTTGATACTCAATTTTACCCTTTGCTTTTTTGAATACCTCTCTTTTAGTAAAGCAAAAGTAACAATCACTTATATGATCAGAAGGTTCTCTCCACACCACAGGAACAGCAAAGAGCATAGAAATTTTCTTGAAATGCATCCACTGCGCGAGATTTGCATGAAACTCGCACAGAAAATATAAGGAGCTCAATGTTTATCTTGATCTCCAATTTGGCACTTAAAATATAAAAATTAGGCTTTTTTGACTTCCTGAGATATAGATCTAATCTGTGACTTTAAAGTAAATCTTCCACATGTATAAAAAACTTATCCACTAGATTTTTGCATCAGACAATTAGGACTTGGCCATTTTACACAAAATATAACAAAATCACTAAAAGACATAAGACTGTATGCAAGACAGAATCAAACTAAACTTTAAAGAAACATAACAGAGTTTTTAAAAGCTTGTAGAAAGCAGTGGGAATATCCAGTAAGCCAGGTGTAAACAATTCCAGGTAATTCAAAACAGGTTAACAGGTAGAAAGAACTCTGAAATGGGACATGGTAGGAAAATTTGGGAATAGATATTTTAATAATAAAATAAAACACAAAAAGCATTTTCATTCATTTTACAAAAATCATGTACACCAGTGTTAATTATATTCAAATAAAATAAAAATCAGCAAACATGAATTCACAAGTTTTTTAGATTCTTATAATCATTTGTATTATAAATACTGTACAATTAAAAAAATCATCTCCATTAGTTTATATGTAAGAAAAGAAGATAAATATTTAAAAAAAGTTATATGGAAACTCAAACAAGAGTCCTCTTGACCATGAGACTGGAATGCTTGTCATTCAGCTCTGTGACTTTAGATATGTAAATTAGCTACTTGAAATACTCAAAGATCTTTAAATGGAGTTTACTTATTAGGTAGGACCAAGTTGGAAGTTGCAATTTTGGATTTAAAGTAGGGATCATCACCCCTTCTCCCACCCAGCAAAAGAGCAATAAATACACTCTGTACCTGCATCTGGCCTTGACAGCATCTTCGATATATTATCTGTTTACAAATATGAAGAACTGGCTTGCTAGAAAGAAATTTTGAAGTTATTGCAAAAACATCTGCCAGTTTTGAAGACTTGAATAAATCTTATATGAATGGGATAAGTGGTCAAAAAACTTGAGCATTGTTGAACCAAGTGTATAAATTGAAACGAGATTTTGTTGAGAAATAGAAAACTTTTCCTGGAGAATTGTGTCCTTTTTTTTCACAGATTTATCAAACACTACAGATACAAATACTACAGATCTTGAAAAATGATTTGTTTAAGATGTAAGTATTAAATTCTTAATGTATTAATTTATCCATCCTAAGCAGATAAACAAACAAAATTCAGAAAGAAAGTTTAAAAGTTATATTTAAAATATATCTGAAGAAATTACTTGAGTAGTAGTTACTTACAAATTTATTTAAGTCTCAAATAGGCCATGAAACAAAATTTTTAATCATAAATATCAGTTTTAGATACAATTTGAAATAATTGTATCTTTACAATAATAATAATAATTGTTTTGATACAAAACATAATTTTTTTAATGAAGTTTATACTATAAAGCATTTTCTCTATCCTAGCTACATCAAATATATAAACAAATTCTGACCAAAATGATTTTCAATATCTCTCTCCTTTACTAATACTTTTACAACACATTCATTTTAACCAGTTTTGAACTTTTTTAACAAATTACTCCAACATATTTTGTCCAGTCACGACCTTCATTACTCCAAAACAGGTTTTCTAGGTAATTTAAAATAGACCACTATGATACACCAGGTTATTCTTAATAGCTGACATATTTTATGGTATACACAAGTAAACTGATGAATAGAAAGACAAAATTGAAAAAATAATTACAGCACAAAATTTATGCAAAATTAAAAGAAAACTGTATATTTTCAAACATACAAATTAATTTAAATTTACTTATTGGTAATGCAAATTTTACAGGAAGTACAAATCTAGTTACATGTTGTGTGTTTTTTTAATAAAATAAGTATTACATTTAACAAGAAAAGCAATTTTTATAATTGAACCATTATAAAAACTGCTACTTTAAAATATTAAGCGATAGGCTTGGAAGGTGGATTTGAATAGCAGATACATAAAATAAAATTAAATTTTTGATCTGAAAAAATTCCAACTTACTCAATTTTTAGGTGAGTGTTTAGAAAAGCAAACGAAATTATTTTTCAAATCCCTTACCGACCTAACCTTTTTCTGCACAAGAAATAAATTCAATAAAATGTATTTTTTAAATTACTCTTTTTAAATTTTAATTTCTGGGAAAACAGACTTCATTATTTGAAAGGAGAAAAATAACAAAAAAATGTAAATGTAATTCTTTCATTAGAGCAAAACTGTTTCAGCTACAATTTTTCAAGACCCTCGGATCATATGCTCGATAGAAGAGTGCTTAAACATAAATTGTTACTACAACTGTGCTAGTAGGTTTATAAATTTGTTAAAATATCTGATAAACAATAATAGCTAACAATAAAGGATTTATTATATATTAAATAAAGATCTATATCTAACTGACTCATATGGTTGTAATGATGGTTTTTTTTATATATTAACATTATACAAGTAAAATTGAATAATACATTTGAATTTATTTATTTATTTTAATAAAATAAAAATAGTTCAAAATAAAATGAGAATATGTGAAATTTGTAGGAGACCAGTTGTTACATACAGTTCAGAGATATGACCAAAAAAACTTGTGATGAAAAGTATTTGAGAATTTTTTAAACAAAATCTTACATAAACGAACATGAGGAATAGAGGATACACACAGTAAGGAGCTGGAGGAACCAATAAACAGCAGAGATTCAGTAAAATTTATTGAAGCACTTATATAGCTGGCTGAGCAGATTTGAAAAGATAGATAACGCAAGAATAGTTTAAGAAACAATGAAGAACAGATATTTTACACAAAGATTGACACAAATTCAATGTGTTTAGAATTACCTCAAAATACTGCATCTTTCAGGTCAAATTTACTTCATTTCTACTTCTGAGATCAATTTGGTAGTTATTATAGTTCTGAAAGATGTGCTGATATTCACAATATTTACTAAATATAATACGTACAAAAAACTAAAATTTAATAAAGACAGCAGCTTGTACTTACAAACTCATACACTATTTGCAATCTGCCTTTGTATACGACGAAGCATACGATGATCAAGAATTTTCTGGCGCAAATGAACAACAGCAGTGGAAACACAAGCAATTAAAAGCATTATTCCCTCAAACTGCCAAAATTTTTTCTCTTCCAGCCATTTTACTTTATCACAGCTACAAATGAAATTAAAAAAGTGAATGTTAAAAAACTGTATTATGTTGAAAAGTTACAATAAATTTTATTAAAAGAGACATTCAAAAAGCAGTTACATTTTAGCATTCATTTAACATCACAATGCAGATAGCTTTTCAATGATAGAAGAGCTAGATTATGTTATGTGATGAATGTGGTTATGCGGAATGAATATCATGTGTTTATATATTTCTTGTATTAAGAAATCAAATTTCAGATCTCACTTCACTGCTACAGTATTTTCTATTTTCTTACCTATTTTAGATATACACAGAGACAACAAAATTGTAAAGAATGTAATAAGAACCTGCACAATTTAGTATATAAATGAATGAGACTGGCTGAAAAGATTCAGACATGCCTGGGTCAACTGTACAGTAAGGATGTGTTAACTTATGAAACAACCCCTAAATTTAAAAGATTTACCATTTTTTTATTTACTAATTATGCTCGGTTATCTTATAACAGCGACTATAGTGACAGAAGACTGGAAGAGTACAATGGAAATAAAAGGAACAATAACAATGATAAAGAAAACCTTCAATAAGAAGGGGAAATTACTATGTAGTAAATGATTTAGAGCTGAGGAAGGGGTTACCCAAATCGTATACATAGTGTCTTGTTTTAAGGAAGTGAAGCACAGCTGATGCGTAGGAAGGAGAGGGACTGGATTGAGGCTTTTAAGTTATGAATGTGGAGAAGGATTGAGAGATAAACTGAGGAATAAGGAAGTAATGAATAGGATTAAAAAAGAATAGCACTTTTGAAGGAAGTACACCAAAGAAATGGAAACTAGTCAGGATATCCGGTTAGAGGAAGTGAAAACTTGACAACTGCATTGCAAGGGTCAGTAGAAGGAGAAAGGAAGAGAGGAAGAAGAAAGATGAATTTAATAGATAAGATGAAGACTGGAAACTACAAGGAGCTGAAGGAGAAGTCTTGGAACAAAAATGGTGACTGATGGCTTAAGAGAAATGCCACCAGATAAAATAATACCACATCATGACGATTGTATCTGGCCCTCCATGATCCTACCCTAAAATATACAATTATTAAAATCTGATGAGTTTTGTTTGCAATTAATATAAAATAAATACTGAGAAAATTAATAGTTATTAAATTATGCTTTGTGTGCATATCCCTGTAAATATGGACTCCACATTACAATATGAAAGGAAAAGACCTGATGTAAACTAGCTTACAGTATCCCATTTTGTACTATTTCAATCACTTATTTTTTTTCTTATCACATAACAATACCATTTTTAATAAAATCTGTATACAAATTTAATTATAAAACATAATTATTCTATTTTTTAATATTAAATATTAACGAGAGGGTATTCCCCAGTCAAACTTGACTGCAAATAATAGTAGATTTAAAAATTGTTTTTATTTATTTGGTTTTATATTTTATATTTTCCTCTGGGGAAAAAAATTACCATTTCTATATGATTGTAGTAGATGATCAATAATCTGGTGAAACCAGATAAACAATAGATATTTGCACCATATAAATCAGTGGTATATATTTCTTTAGGGACTAATAAGACTAATCCTTTTTTTCCTTGTTTAACCTCCAAGATCACCATTAGGTATTGCTTTAGGAATGAAATGAATGATTTGCTGTGTGTATGAAAAATGCCATGCCTGACTGGGATTCAAACCTGGGACCTCCAGATGAAAGGCCGAGGTGCTACTATTCGCACCATGGAGGCCGGCGATAAGACTAATCCTAGCAATAAAAAATCGATCAACATAATGTGGAAATACTTGTATTCACCAACACAAAAATAAGAATCTTAAAATTTTAGCATTAATGTACAGATACATAAAATATTGAGTTAAAATTAAAAAAATTCTTGCGCAGTTCTGTACTAGATCAACTCAATATTTTATTGTTTCTTTCAAAAGTATAAATTCATTCTAATAAAATTTTTTTGTAAAAGAGACCTTTGATCTATAGAAAACTGTTATATGTCAAAAATGTACTACAATAAAAAATAAAATTAAAACAACAAATAAAAACTAAGATAATAATATTGCTAACAGTAGATACTACAGATAAAGAAACATCAACATTCCAACTTTCATAACAAACCACACTTCTAGTTTGCCACACTCAAATTTTTTCAATCTTAAATTGGGTGTAACTCAAGAATGAATCAACCAATCTTCATAAAATTTCTACATGCACAAGTTCGAATACATTACTAAAGCATATCTAAATTTCAATAAAATTGATCAAGTAGTTTTAGACATTTTTGAACCACAAAATTAAATATATGCAATATATTATATATATTATGCGCACGTGCGCGTGCACATACACACACATAGATATATATATATATAAGAAACCCACCAATTTAAGTGAATTGTATTTTTGTACTCCCCATACCTCAAAACGTAAAGAAAATTCATTTTCATCCCCCACTTCCACCATGCAATTGAGAATAACACTGAACGTTTCTTTGAAAAGCCAGTAAAAAAAAAAATGTAAGATATAAACCATGAGTAAATAAATAATAAACTTGAAAATACATAGGGATCCAAAAAATGTACTCACTGTTTGTAATTAATATCTAAACAAAAAGACTTACACTCATTAATCTAACATGAAGTGTTAGTGTAAGGTATTAAATTTGTTGTGGTAGGTGGACCTGGCAATTTATGCCGTGCATGAACGGGTGGTTGATGGTGGAATGAGCCAGTCATATTAGCCAGTGCAGCAGAAGACAGTCAAGCAGTAACAAGGGCTGAAGTTTGCTTGTCGTTTATTGAATGCAAGCCTGTATTGAAGTGGGTAGTAGAAGTACAAGAACATTCACGCAGTACAATGGCAGTGGCAGAGAAAGTTTGAAACAAGGAAAGATCTGGCCGACCACAAACAGCTACAAGTCCGGTGTCCATAATGTGGTATTGCAACATTTCACCCTATCACCGCAAAAATCAGTGAACCAGGAAGCACATGAAAGTGGGGTGAACCAGTCAAGTGTAAGATACATTCTGAAGAGTGCAAAGTGAAAAGGCTACATTCCAAGACTGCTACACACCATGAATGAGGACAACCCAGATTGAAGAATGGAGTACTGTGAATGATTTCAGCACATGGTTGGTGAGGATGAGGAATTTTCAGGGAAGTTTGTGTGGACTGATGAGACACAATTCAAACTTAACAGTACTGTGAACCACCACAATTGTGTTTACTGGGCTCTTGAAAAGCCTCATGCTCATGTGGACAGGGCAGTGAATCTACCGGGGGTTGCTGTGTGGTGTGGCCTATCAGTGCACGGTTTGACTGATCCCTTCTTCTTCGAGGATACCATAAACTGGTGAGGCATATCTTGATGTGCTTCAGACAAAAATTTTGTCTGCCATCCAAAGCTTGTATGATGAACTTTTTTACATGCAATAAGACGGATCCCTGCCTCACTACCATCAAGATGTCAGGTTGTACCTTGATAAAACTCTACCCAGACGGTGGGTGGGTCGTAGAGATATTGTTGAGTACCCACCTTGGTGTCCTGATTTGACACCTCTGCACTTCTACCTCTGGTAGGACCGTCAAGAATCACATGTATCAACAAAAAGCAGCAACAATTGATGAACTACGTGAAAATGTGCTGCCATTATGCCAGATACATTAACAGCCATATTTCAGTGTACAGTTCGGTGCCATGGGTGTTGTATAGAAGCTGCTGGTGGTCATTTCGAACACTTACCATAACCCTCTCTCAGTGCCAAACATTGTCACATCAAGTCAACTTTATCACGAGATATGGACTAGCAAACAGTGAGTACATTTTTTTTTACCGCTCTGTATTGTAATTGCTTACCTTCTGTAGGTTTTACCAGATTTTTTACAATTAACAGCTTCTTTGTAATGTGTTTCAGAGCAAACCTTGTTAGTTTTACTTGCTACTTCAAAATCTATAAAAGTAAAGACAACATCTATGAATTATAGCATAGTAATCATCACAAAAAAATGTTCAGTTTCATGTAACATGCTTAACAAGAAATAAAAGAGACTTACCTAACTTTTTTGTTTCTTTTACATTAGCATAGACAGACAAAAGCTAAATTAGTTTTCAAGAAGTCATTTGTAGCATGTTAACTCAGAAATAATAAGTATTAAAAAAAGTAATTGTAATATTATTCATTAAATTTTATCTCAAAATAAAAATCAATATTTAAAAGAAATTGAAAATTCTACAAACAGCTAAAAAAAAAAAACACCTTATTTACTGGATGGATTGTAACCATCTAACTTTAAGTATGGATAAAACCATTGCATTGTGCTTCTCAGATAGATGTGACTATAGACGTGATTAATTCCCATTAATCAGGGGTGCACTGGTGTTGGAATGGTTGGTGGTTCTGGTCATGTTTTTTTGCGAGAAATAAAAAATTGTCCTTTCACATAAAATTTGTTTTAACTTAAAGTCTGGTCTACATTTTTTTTAAACATTAAATACTGAATGTTATCATATTTTTTAATGAAAATTAGTATCACTTCCTTAAATGGTGTGTAACAAATGTTCATGTATTAAATGTTTTTATATAATGTTTTAAAACAATAATTTTGTTTTCAATTAAATCAAATATTACAAATTATTATTCTACTTTACAATCAAAATAAATTTACACTACTTAATAATGCGCAGTTTAGACATCACTCCAAATTTATTAGAAATTAGGTATAAATTGCCTATATAAATAAGCCTGTTTCAGAGATTAGCAGCAGTACAATTAATATAATAAGAGCAAAAATAATGCATCAATTTAATACTAACTTAAAAGATGCAAAAAGTGGTATTCAGAATAAACTTATCGTATAACATATTTCCCACAAACGAAACATAAAAATTCCACTCAAATGACAAATTGACACTTATTATTGTAATCAAATTCAAATAATTAACTATTCAAAAACAGAAGACAAATATGATATCACAATAGATATTATCACATCAGTTGTCTATCACATATATTGAACAATATGAAAGGCCAGAGCAATTAACATATATTCGTCGAACAATGCAAGTAATCGTGTAATAAAGTTACCAATCAATCAAACCTCATAAGCATGGCAATTATTCAATCGACAGGAAGAAACATTCTGGATCATCCATCTCAAATATTTATTTTATTTTTATTTTTTAAAGGGTTCTTTTTCTTGCAGGATAAGTTCCAGTTTCCCTAATATCATCAAATAATAAGTTACAAACCTAAGAGCCATATAATCATACAATCTTTTGAAATATTCCTTTTGGGAATGGAAACAATTTTTCTCTTACTTCTACCAGACTGTATGATATTATGATCTCCTTCAATACATCATCCTCTTCTTAAATAAAAGTTATCATTAGTCTAAATATGAAAAACTGTCTTATAGTTACAATTTTAATTTCCTAAAAACAGGTAACAATGAACTTAATCTCGGCTCATTAGTGATCAACCTCATAATATGTTTTTGGATCATAATTTACAGCTCGATAACCGATTATATGTACCTCCCCATATGTTATTACATATTTGATTCTGAACAAGAATCAAATATATTGTACATTTGTTATTGTATACTTGATTTTTTTAAGTAATAAAACTTTTCTTATACAAAAACCATTAAGATTTCTAACATAATGAACATGACTTTTCCATGTCAATTGGCTATCTGAGGTCATTCCAAGCTATATAACACTATCAACATTAATGATAGAAACCTATACAATTTACACCCAATACAATTAGTAAGTTTCCATCCATAAAACTTACATTATGATATATTAAACTATTACTTACATTATCCCTAGATTTTAAACTAGAATCCACAAAAATTCATTTTTTGAGCATTTAAAGTAATTCCATTCAATGTTACCCAAGCCCTTAAGTGTCTGAGATCACTGACAATATTATTATGTAATTGCTGTATTCTAACTGCTCATTACAGATAGCCACATCATTTCCCCTTTAAATTTTCCATTACAAAAACCATTCACATATATCAGAAATAGGACAGGACCAAGCACAGCTTTGGAACTCCACGAGATAATTTACCTGCTTAATTTTTACATTACCAACTTTAATTGATTGAATTCTATTTTGCAAATACGTAGAGAACAAGTTATTAACAATCCTAATACCCATTTTTTCCATTTTATATAGTAAAATTGAATGCTGCACTATGTCAAAAGCCTTTTACATTCCAAGAATAGGCCTACTACTTTCTCACTGTTGTTAATACCTTTATTTGTATCATAGAGTAGTCTAGTGATTACAGATTGCCTTTTCCGAGCTATGACCTTTATGAAAACCATACTGATTTTGACTAAAGATTCTATTTGATTCAAGAAAATTCATGTCTTATTTTTCTATTTTTCAAGTAATTTTGAAATTGGTGACAGAAAATTAATTGGCCTGTAGTTAGAAATCAATTCACTATCACCCTTTTTTTGGAATAGGTGCAACTGATGATTTAAAACACTGGGAAAAATACCCTTTTTTCAAATAATAGATTAATTAAAATGGCTAATTTATCAGAAATCACACATGCAATTTCTTTTAGAATTTTAGTTTTTATACTGTCAAACCCAACAAAATATTTATCAGCCATTGATAGTATTATTTTATATATTTCAAAACAATCAGTGGATTTAAGAAAAAAGAGACTATAGAGCTTGGTATTGTAAAGTTTTCACTTATGACCAAAGACAGTGAATTCCTATCAAGTGTGACCTATATTTCTTTTTTTTTAATTTTCCTGTGACTTTTAAAAAATATTTGTTAAAAGAATTTGTAATATCATTATCAACCTCATGTATCCCCCCCCCCCAAACACCTTCTGGCCAATAATATTTTGTTAATTTTTTCGGACCAAGCTGAATAACCAATCAGGTTATTAATAGTTTTCCACTGCACTTTAACATTATTCTCTGTGTTAAAAATAAATTGCAATGATACCTCCCTTGACATTATGTAAATCACTTAAGTCTACTTTTATACCTAATGTAATACAGCATATTTATAAATTAGTTATACAAAAGTAACCTTTCATAATGAAAAAAAATAAATAACTTACAGAATTGTTTGATATGTCACTGAATACAGTATATCTTCAGGTTTCATTCCAACCTAATAATAGTTCTGATATTCTCTCTAGGTAGCACATCTTTTTCTTTCTTTCTTTCTTTTTCCTGTTTAGTCTCCGGTAACTACCGTTTAGATAATTCTTCAGAGGATGAATGAGGATGATATGTATGAGTGTAAATGAAGTGTAGTCTTGTACATTCTCAGTTCGACCATTCCTGAGATGTGTGGTTAATTGAAACCCAACCACCAAAGAACACCAGTATCCACGATCTAGTATTCAAATCCGTGTAAAAATAACTGGCTTTACTTGAACTCTCGACTTCCAAATCAGTTGATTTGGAAGACGCGTTAACCACTAGACCAACCCAGTGGGTTCTAGGTGACACATCTAGATGAGTAATTCCATCAGATATCATGGAGTCATATACCAGTACAGAGTGTGCTCAGTGTTTATGGTTTCATGAAACCAAATCGCCTACTGTCGTTTAGAGACAATTCATGATTAAATATCACAAGCAGCTCAAAGTTTTTTTATTGCATGTACAATCAATTCACTGAAACAGTTTGTATATCAAGTAGGATGCCAGGTCAGGGTAGACCTCCAAGTTTCATTTCTGATAGACAAAATAGTTATAGTGATCTGTTTTTTTAAATGGTCTAAATTTATTTTTAAACATAGAACACTTGTGTCTTTACAAAAAAAATAAAAATCCATAAGGGTAAAAATTGAAGACGAAAGAAGTCAGTTTCAGTCAACTTTCTCATTCATCCCACAAAAAAAAATAAAAATCCATAAGGGTAAAAATTGAAGACGAAAGAAGTCAGTTTCAGTCAACTTTCTCATTCATCCCACTGCTGAGAAAATGTTTCATTTAAACAATCCAACAAATGCGGTAAAATATGAAGGAGCTATATTAAACTTGAGAATGGAATTCTCCAGTATTTGAGACACAACATACCCATCTAATATATTCAGGAAGTTGCTTCTTGTTATAGTCTTCAGCAAAAAAGTAGGGGGCCAATATTTCTGTCTTGTCAAATTACACACCATACATTAACCTCTGGGCTACTACACTGATGTTCCATAATGACATTGAGGTTCAGTATCCCATATTCAGACATTATACTGACTTATTCATCCCAAAATATGATACACAGCTCATCACTGAAAATAAACTGATTTAAAACTCCCCATCATGATCTAACTTATCTAGAATGTCTACAACATATTCAAATTGTTTAATTTTTCCTGTATGTAAATTTTATGGTACAGGTGAATATTTCTGTAAAGCAAATTTTTTTAAAATGTGAATAGTTGTTTTTAAACACAAATAAATAATATTATCACACTGAATTTTTCAGGGTACACAAATAACTTGTTTGCATAGCTTCTACAATCTTGTTGAAAGACAATCGTCAATGATGGTCATCCTGGACATGACTGCTTAAGTAGGTTGCCAGTTTTTTTAATCATCTATCCCACCGGAAACTGTTATTTTCATGCGGTGGGTCTTTATTGAACACATGATGGTGATTCACGAGTAACAAGTGTAACTGACTCAAACTAAGTGAGCTGTAAAACACACTGAACCTTCCTCTGCACCTTAATCATGGTGACTACAGAGCTTCATGTAGCTGTTGCCCTTGCAACACAGCACCAATGAGCTGGTACTAAAACTTTTTAAGTATCAAACACTTTGGTTTCTCTTCACTTTGATGTTTACTTCAGGTCTGTGTCATGGTTTGTTCTAAAAATATTACTATTCAAGTAAATCTTAAACCATTATGGAAAACCTAATTAAATACAGTTTATCTAACTGGTATTATTTAATTTTGTATACTTTTTACTATCACTTAATTATTTATGTTTATTACTTTATGAGTAACAATATATTATTAATTTAGAAATAAATTATAATGTTTTATTATGTTTTTATATTTATATTAGTATTAGCATCTAGCATCTCTGTCACAGCTTTGCCCGCTCTATATGATTACTTGTGTTTCCCATCAGTCAATTTTTTTTATTTTATATTTTTTAATAACCAGTAACCAGAACCAGTTGCAACCAGTCATGTCACACATTAAGTAACAGTAGCTGCATTGGTTAAGCCATCATGGCACTCCTTAAAAAAACAAAATTCAGAAAAACCCAAAAATTGTTTTTAGATATTTATATGAGAAGTATTTGCAAGCCCACATCTAGTGATTATCTTGTTTAGTATAGTAAGAAATGGGGAAAATTTTCAATCATTGTTCAAAACTTGTTACCTTTCTTCACCCCTTTCAAGGTTGAATTTCAAAAATCTAAAAATTGGTATTTAAATATGCACATTGAAGATTACACACATCAAAAATTAAGTTGATATTATTACACTGTTAAGAAATTAAAAAAATATCGGGATTTCAAAAAATCAAAAATAATTTTAACCCTTTAAACGTGGAATTTCAAAAAATTTAGAAAACTGTTTTTAAATATTCATATGAAGATTACAACAACAAAAAATGTCATAGTTACTCCATTTCAATTCTTTAAACTTGGATTTTTAAAAAATCCTTTCTTAGTAGGCACTTACATAGCAAGAAGAACAAATATATACTAATTTTCATCAATTTACCTTAAGTAATTTTAACTGGACTTTGATTCACTCACAACATATTGTTTTATATACATATAGATTAAACATACAAATTAACAGCTATGCTAAACAGATACTGAAATACATTTAATTATAAAGATTACAGTCCATAAACCATTAACAAAAAGTTTTACTTAAGATGTAAAGAACACCATTTCCATTGCAAAACAACCATCAACAGCAGACACTATGGCAAAGTATATAAAAAAATGTAAACACATAAGAGAAATAAAAATAAAAATCATTTAAGTAGAGTTACAAAACACTACAAAACATGTATTTTTTGCCAGGATTTTAGAATAAGAATAATAGAATAAAAGTAAGAAATTCAAATAACTGTTATTTTTCTAAGCAATTCCTATTAAAAAAAGTAAATTTGTCTGTATTTTAAAATACCTAAATTACTTAAACCTGTAATCAAGACTGCCCACCAGAACTTCAAGGACGTTAAAGATATTATTTCAAGGATGACACAGACACCATGAAACTTAATTAATCAAAAAGTTATACCTACCTACAAATAATATTTTAAGGATGAAGATAAATACTTTAATGTTCTTAATATTGTAAACTTCACACAAAAGGTTTTTTAACTTAACTTCAAACAAACTATTAGCTATTGATCACCTACCATTGCTTAACAATGAAGTTTCTGTATCACTATAATAAAGCAAGTTTTCTGACTATCAATTCCTCTTTATTGTGTAAATTTTTAAAACTATTGTTTCAAATAAATTAATTTTGTGATCAGTTTTCAAGAAATACTGGGCTACAGCCAATTTCTCAAGTTTTCTATCATTAGTGATAAGCAGATCACGAATGTATTTTTTTTAGTACTCATAAAATAAGTTTTATTCTTTTTTATGAACCATTTTTAAATTTAAAAAAACTGTTTATTTTATTTTTTAATCTAAATTTAATGTATTTGTTGATTTTGTTCAATCTTTTTAATAAAATTTTCAGTATTTTAATAAAACAGGCCTATCAACAGAAAAAATATTATAAATATATTTCAACCAAACTTACTGGAAATGTTGAAATTTTCTTTTACCTCTCATTTCTAAATTACCCATGAAAAAAATTAACTAATCCAAACAGGAGGTTACCTAATGCTGTTCCATGTTCATTTATAGATTGTAATTAAATTAAAAAATGCTTTGTTTCATACATAAACTTATTCATTTTACGTATTCCTCTAATTTATAAGAATCAATAGATTGGGCGATCCATTAACCCAGCAAAATATCATTGTTTCCTTGTTGGGAATCCTGAAATGTAGTACAGTCACATTAAAAACCATAAAAGTTTCATCAATCTGTAAAATTTCATCTTTTACGTAAAATAATTAATTAGATCAAAGTTATTTTAAATGAAAAAAGAAAGTGATTGCTGGATTGTTAATTTTTTTTAATAATCACTTTGCTAAATAGAAGGTTGGAGAATTTTATTAGGTTTAACTACAGGTTCATAAAGAATATCCACAGAAATACTAAGAATATCAGTAATGATTTATATATATTACTTTTACTTTTATTTTTTTTATTAATCTAAAATCCTAGCAAAAAGAAAACATACTAGTTTTACAGAATTTTGTATATTTTATGGAATATGTTTATTTATTTGTTTGAAAGCTGGAGAATTTTATCAGGTTTAACTACAGGTTCATAAAGAATAACACAGAAATACTACTGAGCTGTCTAGAACAGCAACAATTATTTATATACTATTTTTTTTACTTTTTTCAAAATTTAAAATCGTGACAAAAAGTAAAGGTTTATCTATATTTTATCTATCTAATAATACTGATAAATAACAATTTAAGTATATAAACTTTACAAACACCTAAAAAAGAAAATAGATTACAAAAAACTGAATAGTAGTAATTACAGTAACTAAAGTGCACAAACTTTTGACAAGGAAAACTTCACAACTTCACTCCCAGGAGAGCTAGAGCTTCAATCTAAAAACTGGCTTAAAACCTTCCGTGGGATAACATGAATGAATCCTGAAATTTTAAAGCAATTGGTCAGTTGGTTTTCACGTGTTGCTGTAGCAAACAGACAGAGAAAACCCACCACAAACTTTCACATTCATGTATTAGAATAATACTATTAATTGTTTTTGTTATTTATTTATTTTATTCTTCAAGAAACAGCTATGATATCAAAGTTTTCTATACTGTACTTGATCCTTTTGGTAAGATGTTAAAATAGTTCCTTTTATTATCCATGAAGTAATGCACCTATCAGTTCTTCCTGATGGACCCACATAATTCACAATTATGCACTTATCCCAATAAAATATTTAAAGAATTGATCAGGATTAGTTACACAAACTGAATTAAATAACATTACATTAAAACACATTTATAAATTTCAAAAATAATACCTGTACAAGGATGACACTCCTCAATAACTTCATAATCTTCATTTAACCAACAAGTATCTGAAGAATTGTGCTCAATATTTCTAGCAAGATTCCTACTATTATTACTTGTCCAGTTACTCTCAATAACCAAAACCAAAATTGTTAATCTAAATAAAATAAACATAAAAAAATACATAATACAAAGTGATTCCAAATTGTAAGACAATCTCTCAGGAGATGATTCTATAACCAAAAATTGGAAAATGTTTTACTAAATCAGACACCGGAACTGTTTTTGTATAACTCAATATAGCGCTTTAGCTTATAAGAAAGGACCATATTATACTTCTGTCATACTTAATAAAATTATCAAACCATTAAAAAGATTTTCTCACTAATCAATTTAAAATGGAATAAAAAGGTTTTTTTATAGAAATAATATTCCTCTAAAAATGAATCTCGTAATAATATTAGTTAAAAACCTTTTTAAAAAACCTGAATATTTTACACTATTTTCAACATCTACATAAATATGTACCAATAATTTTTATTAAAACCTTCTGAATTATAAATTATTTCATGTGTAGTTTATAATTAAAATGTATTTTAATCATATTTACTTTTTATTTTATAATTAACTGTATATATTTTGTAATGTTCCTGCAATCAAGGTTTTACCACAGTTTCTCCTTTTTATTAGTGGAGTAATACATCTACACATTCCTGATTAAATATAAAAATTGTATTGTATTGTGCTTAATCAATCAGAATAAGAGATTTACTTATTTCATCCCAGCTTTATCTAACAATTACTAACTGGTAATAATTATTTCATAATGAAAACACATGGTTGGAATTCAGCTAAAGTTCTATATTTTGAACAGAATTCCCAATCAATGTTATCTTTTAAAAATTATTTAAAAAACTTTCTATAAAAATGACCTGTTTCAAAGGTATAGTCTCTGAAATTAGTGCAATGTAAATTAACTTGTATTTTATAATTCTAAGTAAAGATGATAATTATATCATTAGTATGCAGAAAAGACAAAAACATGCATTTAAATTGTACAATTAAACAATATATATAAAAACAGACACATACAGACAAGATAAATATAAAAATAAGCCTATTAATAAGCATTAATTTTGTTGCCAAGTGTTCAATATATTTACAAAGAAATGATTTACTTAACAAAGAGTCATCACATCAAAAGGTAAAAATACCTTTTTCCCAGTTATAACAATTTAAGATATATTAAATAAAACTATAACTGGTAAATTTTCATTCATTTCTTATTCAGACTTCACATGGAAATATGTTGTTTATCTAAATGGATATAATATCATTTATGATGTGAACACATGTCAAAATGGGCCTAACATCTGCATATAGGGGCACTAGCGTAGCAGTAAGCAAAATGCAATAGCTTTGAGATCATTGTGCATTAAAATATGTGATAAGAACAATAATGTTTACTATTCAATAAAATAATACTGTTTATACATTGTTGGTCTGCAAAGAACCATTTTTTGAAACGACTCATTTCAGGCTAAAAAAAATAAATCAGTAGCGAAAAGACAATAATGTACACGAAGATCATGGTCAAAGTAAGGTGAAACTTCACAAACACCAGCAGCCAAGATTGACATCAAAAAAAGTCATCCTGTGCATATGGGGGATCGAAAAGGAATTCTTCACTAAGAGTTGCTGCCACCCAGCCAAAAACAATTGATCTCAACCTCTACCCTGCAACTGGAAACATTACACTATTTGAACATGAAAAAGATACCATAACTAATCGACAGGAAACGATCTTTTTTACCACAACATCAGACCTAACACAACTTTGGTGATGCATCAAAAACTGAGAGGGCTTGACTGGGAATATTTTATTCATCCAGCTTATAGTCCTGACCTTGCAAAATCAGACTACCATTTGTTTTGGTGTCTACACAACTCTTTTAATAGTACAAAGTTGAGTTCAAATGAGGCATGTAAAAATCACAGTTCCTCAGTTTTTCATACAGAAAACACTGAAGTTCTAGTGGTGGGATTACGATTTTACCTCAAATATTAGAAAAGGTCATCAATAAAAAAGGCATGTATCATTTTAAGATATGTTATGTTTAACATGACACAATTTAACACAACTAAACTTTATTTGAAATATAAAAAAACTTTATGTATTATAACGGCACCACTATGGTTGGAAGGTTATACATAATAGGTCTGTAAATTTATGATGGCTGTTGGAATCTGTTAGGAATAAAGTAGAAACACAAAACTAGAAACTGGATTATTTATTCAAATTATTCAAGCCTAACCTGCAAAAATCTAACAGCTTCATCTTCACAACATGGGGACAAATTCTAAGAGCACAAATTTCACTTATAAATTCACCGTTAACTTTAACAAATATTTATATTTTATCGTCTTACTGATATGAAGTAGAACATAGTTATTTAACTCGCTACAAGTCGTGCTGGTTATAATCTCCCAACGATAATGGCGCCATTATAATACACAAGTACCATAACGTTTTTCCCAATCCTATATTTTAGTAACTTATGCGAATATAAGTGGTGGTAAAAACAAATCTACAATCCACCTTAAGGTCTAAAGTAGAATCATCCCACCAACTCAGTCACTGTCCAACCTAATTTACTTTAAATAGTAAACTGATACCATACATTATAAAAAAATTGTATATAATTTGTATATTTAATGTTAATCAGACAAGGTTAGTGAGCAAAATGAGCATTAGCTTAAGTTTGATTAGGTTATATAAGTTCAGTAAATGGAAATAACATTACCTAACCAAACTTAACCTTTTTCTTTTTTTCTGTTTAAGCCTCTGGAACCACCATCAGGATTACTTCAGAGGATGAATGAGGATGATATGTATGAGTGTAAATGAAGTGTGTGGTCTTGTACAGTCTCAGATTATGTGATTAATTGAAACCCAACCACCAAAGAATACCAGTATCAACGATCTAGTTTTCAAATCCATATAAAAGTAACTGCTTTTACTAGGATTTGAACCTTAGAATTCTCGACTGAAATCAGTTGATTTGCAAAGACACAATCACCACTAGACCAACCAGGTCTAGGGTTAACCATACTTAACCTTTCTTTTCCCTGTTTAGCCTCTGGTAACTACTATTTAGATAATTCTTCAGAGGATGAATGAGGATGATATGTATGAGTGTAAATGAAGTGTAGTCTTGTACATTCTCAGTTCAACCATTCCTGAGATGTGTGGTTAATTGAAACCCAACGATCAAAAAACACCGGTATCCATGATCTAGTAATCAAATCCATGTAAAAATAACTGGCTTTACTAAGACTTGAATGCTGTAACTCTTGACTTCCAAATCAGCTGATTTGGGAAGACGCGTTAACCACTAGACCAACCCGGTGGGTTTAACCATACTTAACCTTTTGAACTTTGTTTTTCCTGTAACTACCTTTAGATAATACTTCAGAGGAAGTTGTTTTAACCAAAACAACACATAGTCCTTCATGTAATTTTTAGCATTACTGACCATTTGCACAGTGACAGAAGAAAAATCTTTAAGGCATCTACAAAGTCCAACATGTTTTCTACAGTCCAGTTAACTGCATCAATGTGGCCTTGGTAATTTATCTCTTCCATAGAAACCTTCTATATGATCAACAATTTTAATATACATACTACCTACATTTCCAACACATAATAAATGATTTCTATTACTCTAATAACACGAACTCCTGTATGATGTTCAAATAAATTAGTCAGCAAATTTATTTGTAAACAAGCAAATGTAAAATACAATAGTGTAATAAGCAACTTATCTGCTGACGTTAGAATATGGTTGCTAGTTCTTTTTCATGTTACTGAATCTTTGGTTGGTTATAGTACTCTTATGACGTCTTTTTGAAGACAAAAGTAATTAGATAAGCTTATTAGTTAAGATACACTTTGCGGTTACATTATCAGAACACATAAATAGAAGTTTAACAATGATAAGCGTCCCATCTTTGTTTAACCGACCACAACTGAAGGATCACATTGACTTATATTGAGAAAAGTTTAAAGGCTAAACTAGAAATGACAATAGTGTTGCAAGTTCTGGTCTAAACAGAGAAAACTATATCACGTATTGAGTAATAAAAATATTTAAATTGCTATTGCAGATATGGCCTTAAAATGATATTCTTTAAGTTACCAGTTTGTTAGCACTTTCTAACTTATAACCATGTTAATCAATGAATTACTCCAAGCATGTTGCATTAAAAATCACACAATGCGCATATTTGAACGTAAAATTTTCAATACAGTTTAGAACATAACGAAAACATCGTCACAAAACGTAATAGTAAATGTAAAAGAAAATTACTCACCCTCCCAAGAATATTATACCAAGTATCATACGCTGGATAGTACATGATTCAATCATGACGGTAATTTCATAAGCTTTTAATTATCAATAACTGTACCATCCCAAAGGAAAAACAACGATTCAAAAACAACTGGAATATAATAAATGTGGTTAACATAACCTACAGAGGACGTCAACAACTGCAAATGACTAATAGTATAGTGGATAAAATTGGACGTTAGAATGTCACGCTATTACTTTGCAAACATTAATATACAGTTTGGAGGTGGGCGTACAAAATTAATTTCACATGTCGTTTATTCACTAAAAAATAATGATTACTGCCAGCTATTGAGAATTATTGCTGGCATTATAATTAATTTTTAAGCTCGACGTTAGAACCTAATCAGAGTGATAAATAGAAAAGATAAAAAGTTATTATTATTAATGCAAACATAATTATCAACAACATAAGGCGAATCAGTGATAATTTATTCCCAGTATAGCACTGAAATCCAGGCAACTTATTATTATTATTTTGGTTGAATCTTTTTATAAATTATTGAAAACGTCTAATTTGCTTCCCCAAATAAATTGGATGGAGTCTGATGAAAACAGGGTAGCCTTCATGGGCCAAAACGTTTGAAAAATATACGTATGTCACAAGTATGTATGATTTTGTTTTTCCAATTCGGCTTCACGTGTATATTTTTTTATATAGATTATGAAAATTCTCAATTTCATTAGCAATACACAAAATGGTCATAACTTATCTCGACTGCATTAATGAATTTTCATTAATTTGCAACATGCTTTCAAAACTGAATAATGATTCAACAGCAACTTTAGCAACAAGAGTCGTTATAACATATGAAAGATCTTGGAGTTTAATTGGTACATTTCTAGGATATATTTTGTTTTTATTTTTTAACCTCCGGGACCGCCGTTAGGTATTACTTCAGAGAGCGAGATGAATGACAAGTAACATGTGAAAATGCCATGCTCTGACCGGGATTCGAACCCGAGACCTCCGGATGAAAGGCCGAAACGCTACCACTCGCGCTCCAGAGGCCGACAGGATCTATTCTATTAGCATCATTAAAATTTGTTGGATGCGTTAACGCCGTACATAGCTGCACAAACAACTAATCCGATCGTGAAACTGTAGGTCCCGTAAATCATCTAATTTTTCCTGGAGATTTCTAAATTCTGTATTATTTTGATCATGGATAATGTGATCATTGTGTTCGTTATATCCCTCGTTATGTCGTTGCTGTCATATTCGTCTTTGATTTATCGTTTATGCGTCTAAATAATACTGCCTGTTCTCGTATGCAAGAATACGTAATTATTCACATTATTAATCTAGAACAACGCGAATTCTAATTTTTTTTTACCTTACAATAGTTTTCCTTTATTTATAATATTATATCGTGTTCATGTATCATACACTGTGTTTAATAATTCTAAAAGTTATCCTTTATACAATCTATCATTGGTGCGTCACAATCTGAGAGATTGTCTTTGTTTTTTAAATATTTTTTTACGATACCATTGGTCAAAATTTAAAAAAAAACCGCTTTTAATTGATTTGCTTCGCAAACACTTTAAAAACGCGACAGTCTTTGCTACTTACAGTTTTCTTCACAGTTATTATTATAGACCCTATTTGACAATTTATCCACTGCACTACCGACACAATCAAAACTAGAATCTGAATAAAACCCAAGAAATTAGCCAACATAGTAATATTTTGTAAACTAAATAGCATTTAATATTTAGTAATCATTGCATACTATTGACCTACTAACCATCAGTTATACTTCATCATATTCTTAATTTCACCATAATTAGGCTTACCATATTTTTTTGGGTCCAACCAAGGACATATTTTTGAAAGTACTTAACAGTTTACTGAATCATTAAACTTTATTTATTCAGTTGTATTTTTCACTAGACTTTTTTTACAGAAATGTTTATTTATTTTAATTATATCATAAAATTCACCAGAAAGTTCTAAATTAAATTTAACATTTCTGCAGACCAAATGTTTCCCGTAACTGAAAAACTTTCTCAACTTGAGCAGAGATGTACCAGGCAAACATCACAAACTCAACCATTTTAGAAATATTGCAAAATGAAATATTGATTTGAAACACCTTAAAAATTGCTTTCCACTTCTTTTCAATAGTACCTGGTACTTTTTCAAGACTTGAACCACAACCTACTCTTTGGTTTTGAATTATGTGGTTCAACATTTTACGTTCATCAATATTTACGGAATCTTTTATAATTTCATTAACAACTTTTGCACTCTCTTCTAAATCAGACCAAACAGTTTCAGTTCGTAAATTTATCCACTGAAACTTACTAACTTTATTAAAACTGGTTCTCCGCAACTCTTAAGTATTGGATACTAGAATTGTAAAAATTGCCTACGCTTGAGAATTTTTGTTCCTGAACATCATTATTTTCTTTTAGAGTGCATAGTAATTCTTTGGCAGATGATGGTATAAATTTGTGGGCATTTCTTTCCTGAAGTTGACAAATTAATTTAGAATATGTTTGAAATGCTTCTGTTGCTGTGATAGAATCGGCTTCAAATTTCAGAACTACATTATTAAATAACTGTAGAGCACCATATAACAATTTCAAAAACAGTTCACTTTCTAGATTTTCAAAAAAATCAAATAATAATTTTGCACATTTGTCACAAGGTAAGTATGATTTTTTTTAATCAGAAATGGAAAGAATTCTTTCTATTGCAGGTAAAACTAAGGAACCTTGTGCTGCTATGAGATAATACCTTTTTGTAATCTGTTTATACAAACTCACAGAACTCTTTAAGTTTCGTTACTCTTACTGTATATATGTGAAAATATTTATAAATTTTTATAACAATAACATCTATGTTCAGGGGTAGAGAGAGAATCAAATGCTGTTTGTGTATAATGTGGGCTGAACAACTAATTCCTAAAATAGGTTTATTTAAATCACTTTGAACTTTTCTAAACACATTTTCATTCCCCTTTCTCTTCACACCACCAAAATTACTGTTAGTGTTATCAGCAGAATAACAAACCAACTTTTCTTCAAGTTTGTATTTTTTCATATACTACAAAAGATACAGAGTCAAAATTTGAGTAGTTTCATGTGACACTTCTTCAAAATTTAAAAATTTAACTTGAATTTCCTCCTCCAGACTGAAATATCTTACAACAATCAGGGAAAGTTTTACTTCACTTCTGTTTGAGCTATCCATCGTTACTGTTACATAATTAATGTTTTCCAAAGATGGAACACATTATCAAATACATATGGCGAAATAACATTAAAAATAATTACCTTGGTTATGGTTATAGCAGATGAAAATTTTAGGTCATATAACTTCTTAACCACTTTAGATGTGCAGTCTGATGTTTTGAAACTGAGTTCGTGTCTAGCAGTGTGGTATGAAAATGTAGCTTCTTTAGTAGTGTACTATTATTGTTATTCTCATCTTTGGCTTTAAAAAAATCTCTTATGTTTGCTGAAGCAGTAGCATTAACAGCACTCCTATATTTAGATGTTTTCACGTGGTCTTCAATTTCACCCTTTCCTTAATGTGCAACAGAAAATTCTCCAGTACAGTGTGCAATAAACACGTTCATTGTTACTGTCATTACACAATTTCAAAAATTTGTATTCCTGTTGCGGTTAACATTAAACACACTTTCTTTTGCCCATTGCTAAACAATGGGACAAAAAACAAATAGAGATAAAATTATTAAAAATGTGTAGATGAGTTACTTCACACACAAAAACAACATAAACACATGCCCCTGTTGTGTTGCCAATGTCAGCTAAGAGATGCATGGCCATAAGAGAATGTTTAAAAACACGATGTCAAACATATAAGTATTAAAATTAAACAAAATCCTTGCCAGTCATAAAATTCTCAAACCCCGGACAGCACTAAAAAACCAGGACTGTCTGGGCTAATCTTGGACATATGATAAGCCTAACCATGGTAGTCATACTCTCTTCCCTTACCAGTTTTATACAGACTTTATGTACATGCCCTTTACTTACAGGCAGCAACCCAGTAATATAAATTGCTGCTTTCAGTATAATTTGTAGTTTGTTTGTTTTGTAATAGTAACCTTTTGTGAAAATACATTATTTTTGGAAAATATTGTAATACTGTTGGTGGCTCATATACTTGTTTGTTAAGTGCTATTTATTTAATATCACCAAGTGTGTTACTGACTTTTTCTGTATCTTGTCTTGTCTAGAAATATGCTTAGGTAGTCATTAACCATTAACCAGATGGTTTACCGAAGGTGCACCATTATTACAGGTTATGATCTTTGTTAAATTGCCTATTATATATATGGCTATGTGAAACAAATGGAATTTGTGCTGCGTGGGATGGTTAGATTGTGGAAGTTTAAAAGTTAGAAAAATGTTATTTATTCTGATCTCATTTGAATTTAACAACACAATGCCATATTAAACTCATCATACAGCATTTATCAAGGTAAATATTAGCAAATATCAGCTAAGTTATAAAAATTTCTTCCAGAAGCCATGCTTCAAATATAAATGATGAGAAAACATTTTCACATGAGTTCTGCTGATTATTTTGATGACAATACTTTCATGTATTGTGCAGAATCTCAATGACATTGGCACAGCCAAAGTGCATCAGACATTTCACTAAGCATGCATAATCACAACCAATCATCTGCTTTGTTTGATTTAGCTGACAAGGGCAGGTGGTCTGCTTTCAGCAGAAATTATTGATGCACTTTTGCAGGGAATCCCTTCTCTAAATTCAAGATAGCAATGGTGTCATTCCGGTTCATCTAAACCAAAAAATTCATACAAGCCCAGACATGGCAACTATATTCTGGGACCCAAAGGGTAAGCTTTTGATTGATTTCATGGAACCTGGACCATTTAGTACAGGTCTACTGTGAAACACTTTTTAAACTGCATGCCATTCAAAATCAACAACAGAGAATGCTGATATCAGGAATTGTTCTTCACAATAAAATGCACATCCACACATGGTTACATGCACAATAGAAACTATTCAAAAATTCGGATGTAAGATCCTTAACATAAGGATCCAACATTGGGTCATACATCTAAATTGTTTCAGCCATTGAACTGCTACAGTAGAATAAAATTACATTTAAATACATTACTCCTTTTTAGACAGTTGTGTGTACTTAAGAAAAAAGTCACAGACTCAAATCCAGGACTTCTATATTATATCTAACTCTGAATGTAGATACACAAATAAGTGATTTGAACACTCAAAAATTTTCTACTTGTAAGTGGGTAGTTGCGATTTTGGATTCTAAATAGGGATTTTTTTTTGTATTATTGATGCAAAAACAAGCATCAATAAAATTCGTTTTAAGCAACCACCTGCCTTTGAAAGCTTCTTTTGGTTTGCTTGGTCGCTTCTAAAAACATATTAAATTATGACCAAAAATTACTGAGGTGCACTTATACTTTTATATATTGTACTGAATCACAACACTAGTTATCACAGAATCGATGTCATGAAGTATTGTGAGTATGGTGTTAAAGTAAAACAATAACTTTTTTCTCTAAATACTTCTTTCACAAATACAAAACAACCAACCCTAATTTGTCTTTACATTTAAATCCCAAAATTGTAAATAGTAAGTTTTTGACTCTTTTAAAACCTATTCTGAAAAAAACAAAGCCTTTTTAAGATTACTTTTCAGTTTTTATATATGAAGAAGTTCAATAGTTGTAAGATGACTAGAGAAAAACAATTAGTAAAATGTGCATACATAGTTGCTTTACTAGCTGCTGCTCCTTGTTTTTGTAGCACGTTATTTCCAGGGACAAAATCTCCAAAACTAATTACATATATCTCTCTATTCCTGTGTTTTGCTTCATCCTTTCCTATAAAATCAACTCTGCTAAAAATGTTGTGCATTAAAAGAATTACCTTATGACAACCATATACTAACAAAAATTTTCACTATGAAAAGTGGTTACAAACAAATAATATTACTTCTTTTGTTGATTACACGTATTGGAACGAATTTTACCATATTCATGGAAATACAAGTTTTTGCAGTTTCAGGAATTAAATGAGAAGAAGACTTATATTAACTATTATTCTCTTCTATGTTTAATACTTTATATTCTTATCTTTTCCACAAAATTGATTTTAATTATCAAAATTCATGTTGATGGTTTTTAATCTTTAAAAATGTCAACTATGCTTACATTGGTACTGGAACTGCAATACTCATCCTATATAAAGTTAAAGCGGTATGAAATTATCAGCCAGACTGTGGAAAAGTGAACAGTTTCAAGTGGATAATTCTGACAATATTTTGTATACCAATGAAGCTTCCATTATCTAGATATGAGTACACAGAGCTCACATTTACAGTCTGCCAACAGCTAAACATCCAAATGTCGTACATGAAATTCCTCTATTTGACCAGTTGATTGGGATGTAGATTACAATACCCTGAATAGCCAGCCCAATATTCTTTGCAGAAACAATACCCAGCTCATTTTATTGTGCAGTCATTAAGCATTTCATGGGAGAGCTAACAAAATCAATAATGCTCATATTCAACAAGACAGTACAACAGCCTAAGGATTTTAAAAGATGTTTGGGAAGATACACACCAAATTTTATTAAATTTCAACTCGCTCTAAAAATTTATAATCTTTATTGAACAGAACAAAATGACTTGTCAAAGCAAAATTAAGTGAAAATAATAGTGCATTTGTCCAAAGTTTCAATCAGGCCTTACCATTTGGCCAATACTTTCAATATAATTATTTTTAATATTTCATTAAAATTGAGTGCTGATTACCACTATTATCATGAACTTAATTGCAACTAAATTAAAAAAAATCAACTGATTATGGGCATATTGAGCTGCTTTTTTTTATTGAAACAAAGTTCACATTCCTACAACTCACATTTTCATATACAGAATGTATAAAAAACGTGAGTAATGTTATTTTAAGGCTGCTGTAATAAAAAAATATAAATGAAGTTAACTTAGATCGACACAAAATGTTGCCAGTCAGATTTGTCAATTGTAACTGAAAGTGTCACATTTGATTCATAAACAAGCATCTGGCAAGAATTTTTTGTTGTCATTCACTAAAAAGTATTATGCAAAGATAAAAAATTTAAACATTTGATCTACAATGGCCAGTATACCCCACCCCTACATGATAGAAGTTATAAACAGATATCACCATAAGAATAGCTCGCTACAAAGCTGTAGAGGGGAAGAATTTTGTAAATTTTCAGGTAGAATGGTATGATGCAAGTCTTATTAAATAATTTTAGACCAAAAACATTTAAAATTAAATACCATGAGAACTTAAACATCAACTGACATAGACATTCAATTTAATGTTGTAAAAGATTATTGTGTATTAATAGTCAAACCTCCCTAAATCAAATCTTTACTTTGTTCCCTTGAAATAACCTCCTTCATTCAAAAAATTCAAGGACTTTATATACATATTTCTTTGATGAAAACGTTTTCAATAATGAATTTATTTACATACTGTACACGATTTCCAAAGAAGCATTAATAGCAGTAATTCACTTTGATAGTGTACAGCGATCATTAGTGTGACAGAATTTCATCACACTGCAAGCCTAGTGTTAATCAACTTCAGATTTATTTTTATCGCTAGCGTAGTCAAAATTCTCTACAACAAAGTTGTGTGTGAAAATATAGCAGATGGCAGGAAAACTTGTACAACTATGTTACAGGCTGTACATTTCACTGACAAAGCGTGGAAAATTGTTTCTGAGCAGACATTCACTGCCCAGAAAAAATTGTTAATTGTGCTGCGCTTCAGACTTGTGGATTTTCATCTGGAAAAAATTAAGATGAATTTGCAGATCCTTTCTCAATTTCAGAAGAATGTAGTGTAATTGTATGGACAAAATTCCTGCAATCCAACCAGTAATGATTCCGATGAAGGTGAAACAGAAAAAGTAGAAATTAACAATTACAGCAAAAGACATGAAATAATACCTTTGAAAGTTCAAGTAGAGATGGTGCATTAGTGAAGATTGAAAATGCCCTCTACTTTCAAATCTGCCAGAAGAGAACTCAAAAAAAAAATTAGTTTTGTACTGTATTACATTTAAAAAAAAAATATTTACTTAATACTACACACATTTTGTCTTTACTGTACATTAGTATGTCAGTACATTATTATAGATAACTAAACTAAACTCTACCAGGTGTGTAAGAGAATATGAAACCAGAATTTTTGTTATGAAAATTATAAAAAAGATTTTATTTGAAATATTGTCCGTTGCTAGCTATACATTTTTCCTATCTCTCTGACAATTTATGAATGCCATGCCAAAAAAACTTGCTCTTTTAAGGCAAACCAGATATTGAGCCATTTTCATAAGTAAAGCAGCGCTGCTCAGCAAGTTTGTGTCCCATCAATGCAAATAATTAGTAGTCTGATGAGTAAACTGCATGCGAAAGTATTTCCTTACTGAATGCGTCAATCGTTTCCTTGACTGGTTTTGCTGTATGCGATGGTTGCATACACTACAGAAGCAAAATCACTGTTGCTTTTTTGATATTCTGGTCATTTTTCATGTAATCCTTGATTCAAGTCTATCATTTGTTGTCGGTAGTGTTCAGTATCAACAATTTTGGCAGCTCAGAATAAATCACACCAAATACAGAGTACTGTCTTCTTTCCATAGCAATTTGGCCTTGAAATCAATGTCTATGGTTTGCCTGGAGTTACCCATGATCTTTTACGCTTAGGATTCTCAAAATATATCTACTTTTCATCATCTGTCACAATTCGATGGAGAAATGACTTTTCTTTTGTACCTGGCAGGCAGCATTTCACAAGTGGTTTTACTGTTTTCTTGCAGTCTTACATTCAGTTCATGCGGAACCCATTTTTCCATGGCTTTCAAACATATCGAGACGACTTCTTGTGTTACAATTAATTGATCTTTGGTAGTAATAGATCTTTAATTGAACTTTTTTGGTAGTCTTCCACATTCTTAGTTTCTCACATTAAAATCGTCACTTTTGAATTTTTAAATCACTCAAAGCACTGTGATTTAACCAAGAGTATGTTCATCATAAGCTTTGACAAGCATTCGATGCGATTTTCTTTAAATGGTAACTGAAAATCAATGCTGTCTGCAAATCATAATTTGTAGGTACAAAACATTTTCAACACTAATTAAAACTATGCTGTTATGTGAAACTTGTACTGTTGGGAGTTGAAAATCTTTGTCAGCTGTCAAACAAAGAAAATGGCACAAATGATGTGAGTTTGACAGTAACACAACACAGACAGCTAGGGCCATCTATGGGCAAATTCCAGTTTCATATTTACTCACCTGGTAAATTTATATAACTCGTGTCATACACCATCTTCCTACTTAAAAGATTCAATGTGTAAGATAAAAATTTCAAACACCATAAAGTAGTAATTTTATAACTATGTACTGGTCAAACTGCTCATAAATCAACTATGTTATGCTAGTTAAATAAACTAGCATACAACTTTTGGCACACTTGTGTAGAGAAATACAGTGTGTAAATAATACTTATATTTTTAAATTCTTTATTAATAAAAGAAAACAAAACACCTGACAAAACTTGGAAGGAACCCATTAAGAAAACATACATTTCCCTTATTCAAAAAGAAAATAACATTTCTTCCTACTATAATAGTTTTAAAAATTTTAAATTATCTAATTCTTTCCCATTAAAGGACAATTTTACTGTATATAAACATGCTTAATATACTTTTTTTTTTGTCTACAGTCATTTGACTGGTTTGATGCAGCTCTCAAAGATTCCCTATCTAGTGCTAGTTAATATACATCCATCATTTATTATATATCAGCAAATCAAGTGTGACTTTAGTAAAACAAATTTGTAACATATATCAGCCTTTACACAATAATCTGGCTTTGGTGTTAGATATCTAATTCCACTCTGTGACCACTTACATATAGCTAGTAAACTATCTCTTGACTATCTTGAGGTTTCCAGGTTCAAGTCCTATCAGTTACAGCATTTCATATTATATATATATATGACAAAAAACTATTAAAAATTGTTATAGATAAGGCTTCAGCCTGTTGTAATCTGTGACATTGATCTACAGCGGAGAAGTTGTTTAATTTAATCAACGTCATAGTGGTTATAATAGATGTCCGCTGCATTGTTTTTCTCAAGATAGTCAAAACAGGCTTTCACTGTATATTTAACACATACATAAACAACTGAGGCAAAACAAAATGATCAAAAAACAGACTTAAGGTAAAAATTAAAAAACAAAATATTTAACAATGTTTTTATTCCATTTTAAAATTTATCAATCGTAATATATTACTTTTGCCATGGGCACGGATATACAGAACTTACGAATAAAATAATAAAAAAAAAATATTATGAAAAATTAAAAAAAAGAGCATCTTTAAATCTTCTTTGATGAATAAATCACAATTGAACTTCTTTGAGAACTGCAGAGACTGACACAATAAACATCAACAACAAATAATAATTAATTCTGAACATAACTGTAGTGATGAACCCCCCCCACAATATATACAAAAAAGTAATAAAAATATAAGTTCAATAAAGATAAGTTCTGTTGACGCCCGCATCGTCTGCAATGTGATGACTTATAATTTGTCAAGATATTGTGCAAGGTCTGGCAATCCTTCTTTGAGTCCTTTCCTTTTTCTTGTGTCCTGAAATTGACAAAAAAAACCATTAAATTGAAAGTCAAAGTATGCATAATGTAAGTACAAAATCTTACAACAAATAATATACATAAAGAAATCCCCAAAGGTAGAAAATTATTTGAATAGCTTTACATCCTAATGGCCCAAAAAAATAAACTGCACAATTGTTTGCCATTGTAAAATTTCAACTATGTAACTAAGTCCTCACAATAAAATCCTGTAAGCAAAATAATATGTATATATATATATATATATATATATATATATATGAACATCCCTCAACAAAAATCAAATTGCAACTTATATTTAACTTAATGCGAAAACCAAGTAAAACATTCATAGAATGAAATAGCCATAGAAAGTCTAGTTTTAATCCTGTAAATTTATTACACACAATGAAATTTATGTTTTGAGTTCATTAATATGTATAAAAAATATTTTAATTCAGCAAATTTCTGTATTTATTAGTGGTCTAAATAATCTGATATGTTGCTTATTATTTTTTTTATTACCCATTTATCTGAAGCAAAAAACCTCTTTGAGGAGCTATGTTTTATAGATCTTAAATAGGTTTTTCATATCAAATATTTTCTTTTTTCTTTTACTGCTGTTTGTTCCCCTATTCAGGCTGTAATTACAAAAACCATTACAAGCCTAAACTCTAAGAACAAATTACTTTTCCCACAGTGTGCAAAATACTCCACAAATTAATTTATAAATTAGAGCATTGAATGATGTGGGGGTAAAAATAAACCATTTATGAAGAATCAGTCACAGGCTTATATCAATTTTTTAAAAACACTACCACCAAAAACAAAAAAAATTACACTGACATTGTACTTCAAAATGAGTTAACAACAAATAATAAATCATACCTGCACAACATTGTATGGCCTGGTTCCAATATCAAGTGGGTCTCCAGGAAGAATCTGCCAGTGGTCAAACACACATTGTGGGAATGCTTGTCCTCCTGTATTGCTACGAAGATCTGCAGTAAAACCTGTAAAATTAAAAAACAATTATGTTTCACATGATTATTTTTATTAAAATGTAGTTATGTAAAGTGATTATTGTATTTTAAAAATATCAGTACTTCAAACAACTGACTAATGCTGCAGGATATAAAACTTACAAGGTGGTGATTTAACATTAACTGATCTGAATGCCAGGACCTGCTTTCTAGGTTTATTTTGATGTTTAATTGAAGAAACCATCTCAGAAATTGTGATCCAAGACTAATAAGAGAACCTGTTGAATTCAGAAATTGTATGTTTTCATTTTCATGTTGTTAATATTTTGTGAGGTGATCCAACAATGATAATATATGTCCATTATCCCTTCAATTTTTCACAATTTCAAAAAATAAATCTAATACTACTGCTTTGTAAGAACACAGACTTAAGACTTAATCAAATATTTCATTTCAGGACTTTCAGCTGAGAAATCAATGTTAACTCTTTCATCATTTAAAAAAATATTATCACACAAATACAGGAAATAAAAACTATGTCTGAAAACTACGATTAACAGAATACCACACTTTACCTATGAAAAACATTTGAATCTAAAAAAAAAACTACAAAACAATTTTACAAAATACATTTGTTAGGGTGCAATGTGTGCAATTTTTTTTTTTGAAATGGTAACCACCAATACACAAACCAATTTATAAGAAAAAAAAATTATTAGAATAAATTATATAAAATATTGTCATAAAAATTATAAATGAATAAAAATATGCAAAAAAAGATCACACAAAAATCAATAAGATTAATTTACTTATTTGTAATTTAACACGTTATTTGTTTTATTTACACTATGAAGTGCAGGACAAGTAAAGAGATTTTTATTTTATTATCTATTATCTACAAAGAAAACAAAGGAACTGACATGTTTAAATAATTGCAGATGAGTGGTAATTAAAGCAATAAGATTTTTACAGGAACCAAGAAAACTACAATACACAACTGAGTATATACATTAACAGAAATCCAGCATCTCTTATATGGTGGAGTTTTTACTGGTAAAAATCTAAAACTCTATCTCAAAAAGTGGTAGGTAGTGTTAACTTACTATGTAATTTTTATACAATGAAAATAGTTACCGAATGATTCGTTTACAGGCAGGTATGCTTTAACAACAAACATCGGTGTTCCGGCGACTTGCATTTCTTCAAATACATGACCTCTTCTTCTATTTAATACTCCATAAATACCTCCAACAGCAACTTCAGGGCACTATTAAAAAAAAAAATTATTAAACTGTTTAGAGAAGTTATTTTCTCTTAAAACCATTCAATTTACAGCAGGAAAAGAAATCACAAGAAAATATAAGAATTTAAAAATATTAGATCAAGCGTGAAATAAAATATAATTATATAAAATAAATTGTACAAGTATAAAAAATTTCTGTTAACAGTGTTAGTCTGATCAAAAACACAGTTTGTAAATTAAAAATAAACATAATTACCTGAATTTCACACAAATAAACAGGTTCCATTAATCTCGGGCTAGCTGTTAACACACATGCATACAAACATCGTCTAGTAGTTGGAATGATCTGACCACCACCTCTGTGAATTGCATCAGCATGTAAAGTAACATCATAAATGTTAAACCTAACGCCTCGCATATTTTCTTCTGATAAAACACCCTGTAACACAGTTAATCCAAATTAAGAACTTATTTATTATTTACTATGTAAAAAAATATTTCAGTCTAAATAATATTAATTAAAAAAGTTATAACCCATACAAACAGGGTAAAAAAAAACCCAGGAATATTTAAAAACAAGTCAAATAAATGTAGTTCCATAAGAAGAATGGGGATAACTCCCCCCCTTTAGCACTTAACTTTCAAAAATCCCGCTCTTACTCATGGAAATGTTTCTGTTCTATGAATGATGTTTTTCAGTTTCTTTTAACTAATAACTGATCCTTAGAAAAGTAAACTTAAACTATAATGTAGATGAAAAATTTTACGCTAATGATTATGTTTGTAATAGCCCTCTTACTTATGTGTATTAGCTAAGTAGGAGAACTATTCAGAGTTTGATGTTCTTTGTATTAATGAACAATATACACAAAGAAAATAAATTCATATAAAATAAAAACAGAATAGAATTAAAAATGTAATTTGAGAAAATTCATAATTGCAGCGCATACTGTGGCAGTGAAATTATGCAACATGAATCAAATGCACTAATAACCAAATAAAAAATATATTCAGAAAATAAATTATGCCATACAAATATGTATGGGATAAAATTTTGTGTTTGTATTCTGCCCGTAAAATAACTATTGTCCAATAAATGTTAACTTTTATGAAAAACAAACTAATAATATCTCGTTAACAAAGAATATTGATTAACAGGGCATCTAAACATATTACATAAAATCTATACCTCTTTGGTAGCCCATTGGAAACCAGCGACCACAGAGTCCTTAATTTCATTTAAATACTGTACTCCCTTTGTGCAATCTATGAGCAAATTAGGTCCAGTTCCATCAGGTCCAAAAGCCCATATTTTTCTGGCTTCTGTGACATCATAATCGTATTTTTCACCAAGGTACCTAGCACGGCTCTTGAAGTCATCTCTTGGGTTTACTTCACCCTGTAATTCATAAGCAAATAATACAAAACTACAATTAACACAAGTTATAAATTTGAGAATACATGAATAAAAAAAGGAAATAGCAAGAAATGAGAAATACACAAATTTAATAAAACAGAAAATTATACCAGATTATGCGCAAGTTATTATGTTATAAATATAAAGGAAATATGTTATAAAGTGAACAGGAAAATTGATATTGCCGCAGACTCTGAAATACAGTCATACATTTTTTAAACAATCAAAACATTAAGCCGGCAACATTAAGTTCATAGTTGTTGCTGTGCAGTGATAATGTAATGAATGAAAGAAACGCCCGAAATGGTGTGAAAGGTTTAGAAATAACAGAATTAATCCGTTGATGAAGAACAATCAGGGAGGCCCCTGATAATCACAGAGGACTTGTTGAAATGCGTAGATGAAATCAGAAAAGACAATCACTAAATGATTTCCAACCTGATCCTTCTTTTTCCTGATGTTTCAAGAGCATTGTTAATGACCATTTAGGCTTCAGAAAGATTTGTGCGCATTGGGTGCCGCAAGTCTTAATGGAGTGTTCCAAAAAATCTGAATGGGATCTGCTTTGGAATTTTTGATGTGCTACACAGAAAAATGATGAGTTCCTTAATTCAATTGTTACTGGTGATGAAATGTGGATTTCGTATTACACGCCAGAGAGAAAATGGCAGTCAAGTGAATGAATCATCCTCAATCACCAACCAGACCAACTAAGGTAAAGCCACAGCCATTTGGACGCAAACTGATGACCACAGTCTTTTGGGATTGGTTTGGTATACTGCTGATTTCATGCCATATGGAACGAATATAATTGCAGAAGCCTAGTGGGAAACTCTGAGTTACTGCACGCCATTCAAAATCAGTGATGTCATTGAAAAACATTGATTAACTTTTGAGAATTTCAGCATGAAAAAACAGCCCTTAATGATCAAATTAATAATTTATAATTTTATTTTTGTATGATAGATTCTGCTTAATTTGGTGACAATACATATTTATAAATTAAGTTTAAGAATTAAAGCAAATTGATAACATTTAACAAAACACATGCTTAGTATTTTGATTTATATTTAAGTTGATAATATAATAACATTTAAGAATTGATACCTTTACGGAAAGGTTTATAATTTAGCTAGCTTACAAGTAGATTCGATGATCACATTTAAAAAAAAGTAATGTAAAATAAGTTAAAATTTTCACAAATACTTACATTATCAATATCTTCAGCAAGGCCATCAGGTATAGGAACAGCCTTCATAAATAACCTATTATGTTTATTAGGCGACTTCGATAGACACATCTGATCGGATTCTTCAGAGACTGTTTCACGATATGATACAACAGGATCTGATTTCTTAATAGGAATACATGCATGGTCTTCTTCCAAATCCTTTAAACAAATTTCTAAATGTAATTCTCCAGCTCCAGCAATAATATGCTCTCCTGATTCTTCAATTATACATTGTACCATAGGATCAGATTTTGCAAGACGTTTAAGACCTTAAAAAAAGAATTTTTATAAATTCAAAATATTTTTTTTAAAGAAAATAAATTTTAAACAGTGAGCATAGGTGCAATGTACAGCATCTGACTATAGTAATATTTATTATTTATAAGATAAGACATTTAATAGACAAAATTAAATCATACCTTCCACGAGTTTTGGCAAATCAGCAGGGTTCTTGGGTTCTACAGCAACTCTGACTACAGGGGAGACACTGAATTTCATGACACGCATGTTATGAGCATCTTTGAATGTTGTAATTGTACCAGTTTTAACAAGAAACTGGTCAACACCAACAAGACCACATATGTTACCTGAAAACATTAAAAAATAAAATTACTTTACTACTGCTAATAACATCTTACAGCAGCTAGGTATAATTAAAATCAATATTAACATTCAAAACTTACAACTTAATACATTATATTGGAATTATTAAGTACAGGGTCTGACAAATAACCAAATTTCCCACCGCTGCTGGTGGAGCACTATTAACTGTGGCATGGAGTGGTGAGCATTGTGCTTTCATTATTGAAAGTATTTTAAACATGGTGATTGAGTTATCAATATGCAGCAATTACTTCGTTCATACTTTTGGCTCGGTAGATGCACCATGGTACCCAAGAAGACAATACAGTTACGAGTGTCCAATTTTAGAGCTACCAGTTCAGCTTTGAAGAAACCACCTGGTAGGCCACGAAGTGTTCAAATACTCGAAAATATTGAAACAGTGAGACAAGCAGTTATACAATCACCATGCTGCTGTTATAAATCTCCGATCAGATTGTAAGGAGCATTTTACACAGACTTACAGTTTCATCCTTACAAAATGTGCAGCAGCTGAATGTATGCGACTCGATTAGCCAGCTGTATTGTTTCTTGCCGGGCTGCTCTGGAAAATGATCCGGTGAACTTGACCGAAGTGAAAAAACTCATTTTTATTTATCAGGTTGTTTAAACAAACAAAAAGTTTTGATACTGGGCAGAAAACAACCCCTTACAACTTCAAGAGTGTGTTACAGTTTGGTGCGCAGTTGCTGAATTTTGAATAATTGGGTCATATGTTTTTGAGGAAGAAAGGCAATCAATCAATTACAGTAACTTTTGAATATAATGTAAAAATATTACAAGACTTCTTACTGCAGACTTTATGGACTCTTGACATCAAGCTGAAAATTTATGGTTTTAACAAGATTAGGCCATTGTTCACACAGCAAAATGATCAATGAATTTCCTCAGAGAAATGTTTCCCAGACATTTTATTTCACAAAAGAGGAAAAACCCTATCGCCTACACGGTTACCCAATCTTGCACCATGTGATTTTTTTCTCTGGGGCATCTGAAGGCTGAAATCTTTAAACAAAAGCCACGAAACCCTTGCTCATTTAAAAGCTGCTATCCATCACCGCTGCTAACAAATCACCGCAATACTATTGAAAATGACAAGAGAAGTAATGCAGAATTTCAGGGAAAGGTTAAAAAACTATATAGTGAAGGTGGCATATGAACAACAGAATGTTTGAAATTAATAAAAGATATGAGAAATAAATGGCAAACACTGATCTTTCAGAATATTTTAAGTCTTGTATAATTTTATTGTAATGTCTATTTTAAATTTCAAATCAGGTTGAAGAAAACTTTACTTGCTACTATTTCCATTTCTGAAATTTATAGTTTTTCTTTGTCAGATAATTAAAGTAAAACATATAACATTAATAGTAAACTTTCTTCTTGTAACAGAACAGGATTTTTAAATAAATTTATGGTTATGGAATATGAACTACAAAGAATGATTTTACTAAAAAAAAGATTTAAAAATTATAAATTATATATTTTTTTAATATTTTAATTGCACAAGTTGGAAATCTATTAATACTGACATTCATAAAATAAGTGAATAAACAGACTGATAAGACATTTTGAAAAAAGAGGTAAAGAAATGGCCAATATGAGATGATCTCCAATAAAGATTAAAATATTCATAAAACGTATTTTATATCAAGTTACTTACCACTGGGAACATCTTCAATTGCTTCAACATAACGGCCCATCATAAGAATTGTTCTCTGAATAGCTTTCTCATATAAATCTTCCTTTTTACCAGGTACAAAGTTAGGTCCCATAATTCTAGCTTTCATTCCAGTTGCAACCTGAAAAAAATGTTTAAATAAGAAATATACCTTAAGGGGAGGAAAATGCACTGGAGAATTCTGCTCTCCCAAAACATTTGAACGCGTTTATAAGCAATGTATTTTATAATAACTAAAATGAGTACAGAGACTTCAGGAAGTTTCTATCGTTAAGAAATAACATTTTATGATTAGAATATTTTTTTTTGCATTTTTTCAAAGGTTCCAATTTTTATTTTGTCACCCAGTATACTCAAAACATATACTGTTGTTGCTTGCTAATTGCAACAGAATCAAAATTGAAATGAAACAAAGTAAAGTATTTGCACAACTAAATCATCTGGCTGTTAATGCACTGGCTAAGCACTCGACAGTTGATTGCATAAATTTATTATTAAGTATCAGTTTTACACCATAGCTTTGTGCCAGATTCTCTGGTAGTAAGGAAGCAAAGATTGTCATTTACAGCTTACAGAACGATCTCTCTTCAGTATTAAAATCTGTGTGCAATATACTATTCTCATAAAAAGAGCAGTCTTCTACTACATTTCTTTTCTCATAATTTTTTTTCTTTACAATAATTAAGTAATTAAACAAGTCTCTTTTTGTTGGCGTTTTTTCTTTTTAACTCAACCGAATTATTGTCAAATTTCACTTCTATTCCAAAATTTTTCTCTTGAAATACTTAGATGTAGTAACATAATATAAAATTTGGTTACATTAATTTGTAACTTACTGTTAAAAACAATAGCTCAATAAGATAAACAGAGAAGTATTTTTATATTAACTAATTTTCTTAAAATTAATATGACAAAAAAAATTATTTTAAGTTAAATTTCACAGAAATAAAATAATTAACAATATATAGTTATTCAAATTTTATCATATTGTTTAAACACAAATAAAAAAAACAATATTATACTTCAACAGATTAATTTGATATCCTATCTTACCATTCTAGAATATTATTTAAAAAAAACTAACATCATTGATTTTGTTTACTAGCTTACTCACCTTTCCAGAGAAAACACGCCCAAAAGCATAGAACCGCCCCTTATCAGATGTCGGTACCATTTTTGACACGTACATCATAAGTGGAGCATTGGGATCACAATTTTTGACACCAATTGCAGCTTCATCATCATGCGGACCTTCATACAACATTTCCATCCTGTACTTCTGGGCAACGACAGGTGATGGTAAGTGAATAGCTATCATCTGAAGAAGGGCCTCTCCGGCTGGTAACCATGATCTCATAACAACCTAAGAAATTAATAAAAGAGTGTACAGACTTATGAACCGAACATAAATCACATGAAGAAAAATAGACTATAATTTCATTAAACATTTAGTTAAATTCTCACTACAAAAAAAAATCACAGGGTATCTTAAGAGACCAATAATTTATCAATGACACAACTCAAATAAAAGAGATTTGACACATACAAGGGTTATTTTTATTCAAGGTGCGATCGGTCACAAAATTAAAACCAGTGAAACAAATTTTTATTTGTAACAAGTACTTGCATAGTTACGCTATTTCTCGACATATTCACCACTCTGATTTAGACATTTGTCGTAATGTGGTTCTATATTCATAGAACATAGCCGCTTGTATTTTCAGTCATGTTTCTAGGCTGGTCTGCAGCTCGATGTCTGTGCCAAAATGTTGTCCTCCTAGCCAGCGTTTCATGTGAGCAATCAGGTGAAAATCGGATGGAGCAAAGTCCAGGCTGTATGGTGGGTGATCAAACACTTCCAAACGAAAACACTGCAGGAGCTTCTTTCTTCTTTGTTACAGCTGCAGTGTGCAGTCGAGCATTATCATGGAGAAAGACAATGCGTGATGACAACATTCCTCTCCACTTATTCTGTGTTGCCCTTTGTAGATGTTGAAGAGTTACGCAGTATGAGGCTGCAGTGATGGTCATGCCACGTTCCATGAATTCCACCAAGAGAACTCCATTCTGGTCCCAGAACACAGTAGCCATACACTTTCTGTTGGAGAAGGTTTGCTTGAATTTCTTTGGTTTACTGGGAGAATGAGAAATGCATCCACTGTTTGCATTGTTCTTTTGTTTCTTCAGTTTCGAAATAGACCCATGTCTCGTCCCTGTGACAATTTTGTTAAAAAAATCTTCATTGTGGTAGCGCTGGAGAAACATTAGGGAGGCGTCCATTCTCATTGTTTTATGGTGGTCGGACAGCATCTTGGGAACCATCTTGCACACAGTTTGCAGTACTGAAGTCTCTCACTCACAATGGTATAGAGAGCTGATCTTGAAATTTCAGGAAACAAACCACTCAATACAGAAATTGTGAACAGACAATTTTCTCGAATTGCCTCATCCACTCGCTCATCGGTTGACACTTGTTTCCTTCCCTGACCGCCTGCACCATTGTCACACTTTGCTGTCACTCACTGAAGTTTCACTGTACACATTACTTATTCGTTGATGAATTTCAGCTGCATTACACCCCTCAGCCTGAAGAAATTGAATTACTGCACACACTTCGTGAAAGATGCTATTGTTATAGACATGTTTACGTGCTAAAAAAGTGTTCAGAACTAAATGAAGTAATGCGGCGTGATTGAAGACCATACTAGAGACGCTGCACAACACATATGCGCAAAGGTTCATCCGATTTTTTCACGGGTTTTTATTTCGCGACCGACCGGACCTTGAAAAAAAATAACCCTCATATTTAACCAGCTACCAAAAATAGTGCATTGCTGACCAACATGCAGTGATAACATTCTCAATTATCATGCAGTTTGAACTGCATCTGCACCTTACCTCCACACCTAAGTAATGAAAGTAAGACTAGTAAGTTATTGGATAAGTTTATAAGTTTAGATGCAGATTTCAGTACCAAATCATAGACTTCAAAAACATATCTGAGAACAAGCATCGATTTTGAAAGCCTACCTACTAATCAAGTATTAGTTTAGAAAAGAAGTTAAAGAAAAATTGAAAACAAAGAAATAAAAAAGCTACAGAGAAATGATGTACAAATTAAAACTGCATACAATCACTGATTTAGGATTAGTAGTTATTACAAGAGGGTTCAGATAAAAACAAATGAGTAAAAATTAAAAATAGGCAAGTTAAAATAAAAAGTAGGAAATGAGAACAGTGGAATGGACAAAGAATATAAGAACTGATTGACAAATGTAGGAAGTACAAAATATGAAGAGAAACTTGTTTTAACGTAAGAAACAAAATTAACAGAATATGGTTGACAGAAAAGTGTAATGAAATATGAGAATAACTGATTTACAAGAAAGGTACATTGTACACCTTTCTTGTTGCAAAAGAAAATTTTGGGGCAATAAACCAAATAAAGTGAATCTGATAAGCAAATAAAAAAGGTAAGAAACAGGCAGCAGGAATATGTAGCACAACTGGATGCAGGAGAATAATTGACTGATAAAAGTGCTAGAGAAGAAAGAATTAAGAGAATGGGACAAATATAACCAAAAGATGTTGAAACTTGCTGATCTTTTTTCAGTAGAAACCCAAATATAAGTTAGAATACTTAATGGCACAGATTATTGCAAGGCAACTTTAGTCTTAAAGTAAATTTAAATTAAAAGTAAAGCAAAGAAAATGAAGTTAACTAAAACAATAATGAGGAATTAAATATTAAGATAAGAAGAATACACTATTGCATTCTCAGAAATGGGGAATTAAATATTAAGATAAGAGGAATAAACTATTGCATTCTCAGAAATGGGAAATTTTTGTTACCTAGTAACATTAAAAATGATGGAGACACTTGATGAGCCAGACACATATATTCAATAATTCTTTAAGCGATAAATTTCAAAAAGATTGCTCACAATGCATTGTATGTATATAATTTACATTCTTGCCTGTTGAAATTTTTAACAAATATAGCTTATAATTTTTTTTATTTAAAAAAATAAAATAAAAAGCATTTTCATTTTAGTTCTAATCTCATCAATTCAGAAATTTGTAAAATATTACTTTGACATTATCCATAAACTCTGATAAGTTTGAATTCTGACATGTCCTTCGCCTTACTACAAAGGTTCAATTTCTAATCAGTAACTATAATTAATAATTTTTTAACGGCAATTTATTCAAAGGATTTATTAACAGTAACAGCAATCTTAATTATACTGTATAAATTGTCATAGATATATCCTGATAAAGAAAATAAAATAATAGGTAATTAGATATAAAAATGTCAAATAATTTTGCTGTAAGATTCTGATTTGCAAACAGTGAAAAATTGGACAGATATATCTTAATTTGTTCAACCAGCTAAAACATTTAGGAAATATTAACAAAAATTTGTTTATTAAGTTGTCTGGTTGAGTAAGTAAATACAGTTGTTTGTGAAGAGATATATATCCCTTTATTAGTTTTATCAACTACACATAAGTCAATCCATATGAAGTGATCTAACCAAAATATTTTTGGCTTGCTAACCATTTAAATTTTTATTTTCATTAACACCAGCACAACCCACAGGTTTTTTTATTTTTATCCTGCCCAGTTGATGAGTGGTTGATATTTATGTTTCAGCAGCACAGTAGTGTGTATGTGCAACATAAACAATATTTTTTTTTTCATCAAATTCTCCTCTTTAATTTGGACCATGATCTCTAAAGTTTAAAACTTTAAAATGAATTAAAATTGAAAAGAACATTTCAAAAATGTTAAAAATTATTTTAAAAAGTTCAAAATGAAAAATAACAGCACCTAAAGGGGGGTCACAAGTCTCTGTAAGCTTTTTAAAATTAACTATATTTATTTGATTTAATTTGTTGTAGGCTATTTCTAAAAGAACTAACTGCTACAAAAAAGAACATGCTAAAGGAGAAGTGTTCTATGATTAACTATGTTGAATATACATTGCCCATAAAATAATGGGTGGGGTTTTAAATGATTATAGCTTCAAACAAAGTATTATAGAGATGAACTATACGTTAAATAAAAGAGAAACTTCATGCACACAAGTTTATGTGCATGGCGCATACACATTGTTTCCAGTACATGCACGTTTATAACAATGTTTGCGGTGCGGAGGAAGGTTCAATATGTATGATGTGTCAAGGTTTGCTACATTTGAGTCACGTTAGGCACATGAATACCATTGTGTACGATAAAATAACTTTCAGTGATGGGACAAACAACTTAAAACAACCAGGCAGACCCGCTGAAGCAGGATGGATGGCTGTCCTGGACACATCCAGGACAGCCATCCCAGCGTCTGATGAAATTATTGAAGCAGTGTGAACAAGCTTCTAGCATAGCCCAAAAAAATCCATGCACAAATGTTCTTGACAGTTGGTCATTCCTAAAACAACTGTTCAAAATGTGTTAAAGACAGTTATGTTTTGCGTACAACTATCAGGCATTACAACATTATTAGCACGACACAATAAACTACTTTATTTTACTGTAAATATTCTGGATATAGGTTAAAGCAGGATGATTTTTTTTAACAAGTTCATTTTGAGTGATGAAGCAACATTTAATGTTTTTTGAAAAGTACATAGGCATAATGTTCGTATATGTGATACTAAACTTCCACATGTTATTATTAAAACCAACGTGACAGTGAAAAAATGAATTTGTCATCGCTATTGGATTAAACAGTTATTGGCGTTTTTGCTGAAAAAAATAACAGGGAACACCTTCCTAGATGTTAGAAGAAAATACAGAGACCCAAATACTGGAGAATTCCATTTTGCAGGTAGATGGTGCACCTTCACATTTTGTCACAATCATGCAGGATTTTCTTAAAACATTTACTTGGCGATGAGTTTGACAAGAAGGGTTTGGCAGTTGCCTGGCCCTCATGGTCTTCAGACCTACTACTATGCATTTCTACTTTTGGGGTTGTGTAAACACACAAGCGAATTCTGTTCAATTAAAAGAAAGGATCACTGAAACTGTTCCTTCTATCACCCTGGATGTTCATGTATGGCACATGAGACTGAATATAGTCATGATGTTTGAAGGGCAACTAAGGGATCAAAATCTACTGAACAAGTAAGAAACATACCAGTATTTCTCTTTCATTTAATGTATATATAGTTATCTCTACAGTGCTTTATTCTGAAGCTATAACCATTTACAACCCCACTATTATTTAACGGATACAATGTATTTCTCAAATTTCAGGGTGGTCAAATGAAAGCATAAATGCACTTAATTTGTGCAACTTTTGAAAATTCATAACTAGGTTCAGTCAAATATCAAAGTTGAAATTTTTACTGTAATTTGCTCTTATGCAGATGTATATTATGTGGAAAAATTATATTTTTATCCCAATCACCACCAGAGATATATCAGGCTTCAATTTTTTTTTTAAATTAAACAATTTGTATCTTCAAAAATTCATAAAAAAAGGAAGGAACACATTACTTACTTAAGCCAGGTGTAAGTATGGTAATACTGTAATATTAAAAAAAACCTAAAAACTGCAAATTCAAGCTATAAAAAGTGGCATTTGTTAAATTTTGGTACCACTTTAGAGGTTATTTTCACTTAATAGGCTTTGTTGTTACTATTAAGGTTTTTAATATAAAAGGATATAAATTAAAAAGTTATATTGTAATGTTTTGGCATAATTCAGTCCAAAGATATCGTTTGCACAGTCAAAAAATAGGCTTTGTTGTTACTATTAAGGTTTTTAATATAAAAGGATATAAATTAAAAAGTTATATTGTAATGTTTTGGCATAATTCAGTCCAAAGATATCGTTTGCACAGTCAAAAATTAACACGTGCTGCTAACAAAATTGGCCACCACTCTTAAGTAAACAGGAATCCTTGTCAAGCAATCCTTACAGGATTTCTTCATATGGATGACTGACTCAATTTTGATAAGCAATTAATTCTCATCTTTGTAAAATACTACTAAAATTTTATGAAAACAATTTACGACTAATTTTATGAATAAACAATAAATTATATAGATTAGTAGAAAGTTTACACAATACAGTGAAAATTACTATTACCACCTTTGACAATAAATCAGATCAATTTAGACACCTAATATCTTATCTTGAGTAAGTGATTAAATTTGTTAGGTTTAAACACACGTTTTTTTTGTTTTTGTTTTACTGAAATGTTCAAAACAAGTAACATGAACAAACCGTATTTGAATTTAGAAGAAAAAATTACTTACAAGTAATCAGACAAAAAGTGAATAAAATACAAACTAAATGTTACCTTTAATAGCTGTTTGCCATCCTTTTCCTTATCTTCAGGTTTCAATTCAACATTCAGTTTCTGCATAAGTGTAGCCGCTTCATCCTTTTTGTAGTTCATGATGCAGTCAAAGACCTAAAAAAAAAAACCAACAGGGTAATTGGATAATTAAACTAACCGAATTTATTAATTACTATAAATATTTAAACAAATCAGTTGGTGCATTATGTTGAACTAAAAAATAAAATTAGTTCATGTAGCCATTCTACTTTTTTACAGCTAAACTTCAAACATGGGTTATTATTTTTTTAAATAAATTTTTAACACTATGAAAAATCTATTTTAAAACAAAAGACCCCCAAAAAATTGTTTGTTAGCGTGCTCCACAAACCCCAAAAAGATATTCACGAACTCCCCCGCAATGAAATCTAATTAGAACTATTTAGCTGCTTTGATAGAAACTGGTACGAATGTGCATGTATGAATTGTACGAACACGAGCAATTTACAGGGGTCCCAACTCTAATAGTAAAGTTTCACTGAAAGTAATTATAATTGAGGTTTTTTTAAATGTGAGATCACCAACTATGCATTTTTTTCCAAAATGGATAAATTTATGAAAAAATGAAGCAAGCACTACATCTAGTGAATCAATTGGTTAAAAGACAATTGTACAAATGACCTCCCGAAATTACAGTTTTACCTCAATGGATGGAAAGCCAGTCTGTTGTTTGCTTTCAAGTCCTCTACAATGATACTGTGATAAAAGTACAATTTAAGCATCTTCTCACACTGTTAAAAGCATCCCAACCCCGTAACATTCAACCCGCCTAGTAACATTCTGGATGCCACACCCCCCCACCGCCCCAGTTCCATGACTGTTAAGAGCAGCTAAAATTCCAAATGCAACACAATTGCAGAAAATGTCAAACTGCCTGCTGCAGTTGATACGGTCAGTTTTAATAGGCATGAAAGCCAAAAAGAAATTCCACTTTCTAATACAGTATCAAAGCGAATAGATAACATGGCTGCCGATGTTCATGACCAAATAATTTGGATTGATCGTCAAAAGTCAATATAAAATTCTTATCTTAAGGTTTAGTTTAACAAAATAATTACATATGTTTTATTTAAATATTTATTTTGGTTCTTTAAAAACAAATTTATTATTATACTATTGTTATTTTTTGATATTAAGATTATTTATTGTTTAAGTTTATTTTTATATATTTTGAACCATTGCTTTTTTTTAATATAAAATTATGATAATGTAGCTTTATCTTATATTTGTGTGGCTTTAAATTATCAACTTTTAAGTTTATTTTTATATATTTTGAACCATTATGATTAAAATTTCTTTTTGGCGAGTTATTAATTTAAATTCATTTATTAGTTTTTTTCTATTATTTTTATTATTATAGTTATTCGAGATTTTTTAGTTCAGTATCATTTTGGTAAAATTATTGTTGTTATTATTATAATTATTCAGTTTCTTACTGCAGCATTCAAAATATTAATCCCTTTCTTACCTCTGCGACAGGGTTTTTCATCTATGGTTAGTTATTAAACTGAATATAGGAATTGTCTTTTTTATAACTTGAAAACAATTTTCTTTAGTCTTTCTTAAGATATATCATTTATGGAGAAACTTTTGAATGGAAAACAAATTCCATTAATTTATTTTCTTTACATATGATACTTACACAAATATAAGCAAAATGTTTATAATAAATTATTTTTTCTCATAAAATGATTTCATTGTTTACGTGTCAAGTTGTAGGCTAATTTTGCAACCCCTAGGGTGTGAAACACTACCTAACATTAAGTAAAATACATCAACTCCAAAAGCCATTCCTCAAAAGTAAGATAAACACTAGTCTTGATCACTGTACATTAACAAAGCTTTTATTTATTAACAGGTTGTCTCATGTGAATCATATCTGCTGCACAGATTACAAATGAAAATAAAATTATTTTTTAACTAAATAATTTTATTTTTAATAATATACAACCCAATCAATTTTTTTAGCACCACTCTTTAATAAACATGTAAAAATAAGAGTAAAATATTAAATCAAACACTAAGGATTTAGTTTTGAAAAAAGTGCTTTGATCACATTTGACACACACGGGTTGCAAAAGAAATTATTTTGATATGATACACAGCTGTTTTATTAAAATATTTTTACGTTTACAGATTTAAAACAAACTGGCTAATACAAAGTAGGTGTATTATCAAAAAACCACAATGTTCTATTTTCTTGAATTCAATACAAAAGCAATTAAAAATCAATTAAGCTAAGTTGACTAGTACTTATAAATGAGTAAGAATCACTAAAGTACAGAAAATGGAATAGTAAAGGTAATTTTTCCCCCCATTGATATGGCTGAAATATTGTTGCTTAATCTTTTAAGATGCCTACTGAAAGTCAAGAAAAAACAATCCATGCATAAGATGTATTTCTGTCACAACCAGAGGATACTGTTTTGACATACCTTGCAGCATGGCAACGATGACCGTATGCTTGACATCTACTCATAACATGATGTACAGCAGCCTCAATTATTTGTTTGTCACAATGTTGTGGTTGGCAGGTAGTACCTTCAGCATTTTCATCAATTTCAATTTTTTTTTTTCTACGGTGGTATACAAGATGTAAGCATTGACCATACTTGTGTTTGTTAGAATTCAACCACTACTTTATGATACCACTTAAAAGATTTCCTCCTAACAGAACTGTAATCTCATTTGATCTGAGATATCGATGAAGCCTTTTGCCGAGTTGTAATCAACAATTGTGGATGGCTTTGAAACTTGTTCCCCACCCTTTTGTTTTAACGTTAACAATTTCTGAAACAGATTTGGTGGTGAGAAAAAGAACATCTCTCTTATCTTTCCACTTTCAAACAATGATTTTTAAATTACTTTGTAACTTCAGTTCCTCCTTCTGTAGTTTGGCTGTTGTCACTGGCTTAGGATTGGGTTTTCTTTTTTTTTCTGTGCCAACAAGATGGTTTTTACTTTTTAGCTAGACTCACTTTAGTGTAGAAATTATCAGTATAAAGTTCCCTGCCTTCACCTAGAAGAGGCTGTACCAGCTCACAAATAATTTGCTGTGAAACTAATCCCATATTTTCCATTAATGTCTTTTCCTGTATATACTTTTATTGTATGAATAAATTCTCCATCATCACACAACTTTGAAAGTTTCACACCATATTTATGGCGCTCATTAGCTATGTTCTAGCGGAACAAATTTTACCCTTAGAATGGCATCATAGTGTCATCTTTTTTCTAACATTTTTGAAAATGAACATTCATAAATTTCACCAACCACTCAACCTTGTGCATTCTGTTTCTAGAAAGGCAGGTTTCATTATCCACAGAATGTAGCAATGGCAACAATGCATAAAACAGATTTCTAAAAATTTTGGTTTCATTGGTAAAATTCACTTATCTAATTGGTGATTTGTTATCCAGGCCCATCCAAATTATTATAGCAACAAAACACAATTTCATTACGATCTGCGTCATTCCAATTTAAAGTATGGAAAATGTTCACTTATTGAATCATCTAATAAGCCCTGAATAATTTTTTGGTTTGCATACTTGTTTGCTTGATTTACAATTTCACCAAGAATTGGATTATTTACAAATAGTACTATGCAGGAGATTTTCCAGTACACTCCCTAAAAAACCATCTTGTACATTACAATCAAAATTCATTAATCACCGGTGACATCAGTCTAAACAACATCTGGTTGTGCTCATTGATTTTGCTTGACTTGTTCACTGTGATGGCTGGTCATCCTAACCTCAAAATTTGGGGATCTAGCTCTTCGTATTGCTGAAATTGATCGAGCTCATCTTGTGATATATTAGCAGGCAAAATTCTGGTAAAGGCTCCACTAAATTATTTACACAACTGAAGTTATGTTTACCACGCAACCCAAGGAATTTGGTTAGGCAAATACAATTTTTCAGATTCAATATCTGTAGATAAATTCTGGGTCAACAGAGCTATCAAACTCACTACTAGAGGTATTTTATAATTATTTATATAGATATCATCACTATTCATTTTTACTGGCTAAAACACAACAAACGAGGTTTAACATCTGTGGATGTAACAACTTCCAATTTCTGTAGTACAAATTTCTGCAACCCAATACCAGTCAGATAATCATATATCCCACGCCATAACACAGTACATGTAAGGCTAACAACATGCAACAAATATAATACACGGAGCCTGCAAGAGAACAAATGTTTGTGAGCAGATTCACAATTCAAATAGGTTATAGAGAGTATTAATCATGCAACATACGTGATGCATGTTGAATGTGAATTGACTTTAACAAATTCACTCTGATATTCAACTTGACAATAAAACAAATTCTGAAATTAACTGAAAAACAAGTTATACAGGTAATATTGTGGTTTTATAATTCTACATAAAAAATTAAGCAGAATGCAGTAACTCAGATGGCCGTTCCATGCTTCCTCAAACAAATTCAGAACAGGTCTGTGATGAAACAATCATCATTGAAACTGCTAATTTCTTTATATCAAAGTGAATTACTGAAATTATTTAGCTTAATTGTATATATAGAACTTTTCTGCTAAATCATCCTTGGGAGATATTTATATAATTACACTCGCTTAAACTGCAAAAAGGTTAAATTAGTATAAAATCAAGATTCCTAGGAAGAATTAATAGAATTCAAAGTTTCATCAACTGCAATATCCATATACATATTACTTTTTCTAATTATTGACATTTGCTTAGAAATATAAAATAAAATGCTGTTCAGTTACCTTATAGATAGGATCCAAGACATACATATTGAATGATCTCTTGTTATCTCCTTCCTTCTGTTTGGCCCATTTTTTTGTCTTTGGATTGAAGAAATTTTCTCCCCATAGTCTTAAAAAAAATCAATGTTTAAGGTATTATAGAAACATACCTATTTACCATACATCAGTTAACATGAATAAACAACAAAAATAGCACTATTAACATCTTTCAATTTTTATTCTTTATGTAAATGGAATATTATCAAATTAATACCTTTTATAATTCTATAGTTTCTAAGAATAATTATATATAAAAACTAAAAAATGTTATCACATTTTAAAATAACTGACAGTACATTTTGAACTGATAATTTATTTAACTTCAGCATATTTCACATTAAAAATTCCAGTTTCAGTATTTTCCCTCTTACTAAATCACGTAAATTTATCTTCATTAAATCTACTCATTTACTGACCTTTGGTGAGAGAAGGAGTCTACTCCATTACCCTGATTGAAAATATTTTCTCACTGAAGAATCTTGTTTAACAATTTCTACAATTTTTTATTTAGAAATATTTTTCTGTCTAACAAGTGTAAAGTAAAAAATATTTACTAGGTAAGTATATAGATGTAGAGGTCTGTAAAGCAAATTGTAGCCATGTTTCAATTGGCAAACAGGCTAATGTAAAACAAAAAAATAACTGCCACTAAAAATTTCTCAGCAATTGCATATTCAAGAACTTACTTACTATAAGAGCATTATACTACTTCATTAAACTTCATGGCTGCATTAAGTATACCTCAGGGATTAACATAAAAATACACACAAGGATTTTGTTTCACAAAAAAAAATCTCAATCTTTTGATATTGTTTCCTACCAGCCAAGCCAAGCCATAAAAGATTCTAGATAAAGTAATTCCAATATATAAATATAGTGCACTATATAAATAAATAAAAAAACAAAACTATCTTTTATAATTAATAATGCAGCTGACTCAGATGGCCGTTCTATGTTTCAACAATTAGTAAGTTCAGAACAGGTCTGTGAAGAACAATCATCATAGAAAACTGCATTTAAAAAGTATGTAACTAAATAGCCAACAAATAATTACGTGATCCAGTGTTATAAACTGGCCATAAAGTGTCAAGATAACGGTATAATACACATATTTCTTAAATCAATATATACAGGCAATAAAATCTTAAATGTACTCCATGTTGTCACATACAGATGACAAAAGTAAGTTGGCAAATACTATCCATCATAAATTAAATGTGCACTATATAAAAAAAAAACCTTTATAGTTAATAATGCAGCCGACTCAGATGACCATTCTGTTTTTCAACAACTAGTAAGTTCAGTACAGGTCTGTGAAGAATAATCATCATAGAAAACTGCATTTAAAAAGTATATAACTGAATGGTCAACAAATAATTTTTAAGTGATCCAGTGTTACAAACTAACTGGCTGTAAACTGTCTATAGATAACAGTGAAATACACATATTTCTTAAATCAATATATACAGGTAATAAACCTCAAATGAACTCTACATATTATCACACACAGATGACAATAAGTTGGCAAATACTAAAATAAATTTAGTGCACTATATATAATTTTAAAAAATCTTTTATATATAATAATGCAGCTGACTCAGATGGCCGTTCTGTATTTCAACAACTAAGTTCAGTACAGGTCTGTGAAGAACAATCATCATAGAAAACTGCATTTAAAAAGTATACAAACTGAATATGTGATCAAGTGCTATAAACTGACTGGCCATTAACGATCATTATGTAACTGTATAATACACATTTCTTAAATCAATACATACAGGCAATAAAACTCAAATGTACTCCATGATATCATGTTACTTTAGTCAGCTGGCAAATTAGTAAATAAAAATTATGACCCTATTACAGTCATGTACAAAGAGCCAGCGCAAAAAAGTTTCATCTGGCTGAAACTGAACAAGCAGCATCTTGTGCCTTTACTTCTTTAAATTATAAACTTTTTAAACGTTAACCCTGTTTAACGCAATCTGGGTTTGCAATCTATTAACTACAAGCCTACTTTTTATCAGTTAAAGGAAAACTTCTATCCTAAAAACCAGATGGCACATTGTGCATAACCAAGGTCACGGACTGAAAGAGATATAATAAAGTGAACCGCAGCATCTCAGAAAGTGTGCTGTTCAATATATAATCAAAAAGATGTTCAGAACAGGCCCTGTGAACAATCATCCCTGAAGCTGCATAAAAAAGAAATTAAAAACAAATATTTTTATCATTAGAAATAGAATATTTTCTGCTAGTATTGAAACATTACAATATTATGAATACACTCAGGAATTAGCATCAAAATGCTCACAAAAAGGAAATATCAATAAAACATACCTGTTCATAAGTTTCACTACATCAATTTTAAACTTCTCTGCATACATCTCGGCAAACTGCTTAAGGGTGAATGCCCAACCATGCAGTCCAGAACCAAATCCTACACTTCCTTTACTTGGATCAACCTAAAATTTTTTAGACGTAATTAACAAAAATCTTACAAAATAAAAGAAAAAATATTGCTGAAAGATTGAGAAAAGAACTGATATTAATAATGGTTTTACTTTTCATTCACAAATGAAGATTCCCTTCACAACAGTAAAACAACCTGGAACACCAAAGCTACTACACAATTTTAAAATCAAGTAGCGGACTGCTACACACTGGGAAGGCCAACAGAATGCTAGTGAACATGTGAATTAACATCAAAATATCCACCCCATTGACTGTGATGGGGTCAACAGTCACCATACTATTAAGAGCAGACAGTAAAGAAATATTTTAAAATAATTTTATTCGAGGCAGATTTCTATGTAACCTTAATTTGAAAGCAGCCTATTGCCTCACACTGCTGTCAGATCAGATCTGCATCCCACAACAAATAAGCTTTTTCATGCTAGGTCAGGTGTCTGTGATGGGTAAGTCTAAGCAGAGAAGTTTGCTTAACACAAGTTGGGTGTGTACTGCACAATTATAGGGTGTAACATGCCGAGCCTCAGACCTGTTCCATTCCAGGTAGTCAGGTGCTCTGAAACTTTAATGGAAAAAAAAGTTAATTCGTATATCCCTCACAAAGGTGACAACTGAAGCACATATAATTATCTGGTACACTCAGAAGGTGCAGTGTTGTTATCAAGGTATTTTTCATAAAAAAATATTTTAATTTTATTACAATTTATTTAATTAACACTATAATTTATATCAATAATATAAATCCAAATATTAATGGAATAGAATGAAACCTGGTATTTGAAGGTAGATTGTGGATTATCAACTTCTGCTATGAATGCAAATGGTCTCTAACCGGGTGCTGTTACTTCCTTCAATTTACAATTCTTCACAATCATTTGGGTAAGGGAACTGGTTCCAAGTCCACAAAAGTTACAACTGTGATAAACTGAAATGCAAGAACCTGGATTCTAGTGTTGTATAATATGTTTGCTACAAACCGGAATAAATGAAGGATTCCTTGATGACATGTCATTCATCTGAAAGTTCAATAACTTTTACTTCATATAATTTTGATCCACCTCTATCATAAATCTAAATGTGTATCTGCTTTTTTTCTTACACGTGTGAACTGAACAACCACTTTTTTAAATTTCCATTTAAAATGGAAATCAATTCGATAAAGAATTCAGTTTATTCTAGTTTGTACTACTCAAAAACAATTTCTCAGTCGGTAAATTAAATGACATTTCACGATTATCCAAATTTAATGCAATGATATCTTTTCAAACATATAACTTTCAAATACACAACCCAGATTAGAATATTCAAAGAAATGTTTCTGTTGGGCTCATGTCAACCATTTTATCACCAACAATCTCTAGATTTTCTAGCTTTCTTAATTTTTACTTCTTTGCCCGATTGCTTGGCTCAATTCTATTTTCTTGGATACAAACAGTTGCTGAAACTCCCCATCTCGTGTGCTGATGGTGGACTGTGCTCAAGCATTGTCCCACTAAATTGACAACAGTATATTAAAACCAATTAGCACATACACTATTCTTCTCTACTTCTATTACAAACGACATAAAAATTATAATGGCAAGGCTTTAGTGTTATTGAATATTGTAATAATGTACTCCATCAAAATAACCACCATATGTATATGGTTTTATTAGAATATAGTAATAAAAAAAATGTACTTATAATTTAATCATTAGACTTACAAATTATAAGAGTAGTACACTTTCTTATTGTAATTAAATGTACCATTCTTGTCTTCGTTTATTTCAATAGAACATAAGGATAGAGGTTCTGAAACAACTTTCAACAAGAGTGTTTTAATATAATATACTCCATAAGCACTGTCATCCTGTCCTAGTTACTTCTAAGCTATGCCCAGAAGCAACTCAAAATGACGCTTTATGCAGGAGAAAAGTGGTAAAAGAAAATAAAGAAATAACACCTTTACAATTTTTATCACCTTACTTTCAAGAAAAAAATATTTAATATTCATTCTCTGATAAATGAGTTGACACTTACAAACCTTGTAACATTAGGGGGAAAAAAAAATCACATCACAACTCACCCGCACTTCACCCATTGGACCACTGTCATCACTATAAGTGGCAATGATAACATTAACATTTTCTACAATTCTCTGGAAAGTTTGGTATAAATCTTCAGCGTCGAGCTGCAATTCCAATAAAGCCCGGTCCATCTTGTTCATAAAAAGTACTGGCTTTATTCTCTCAGCAATAGCTTGTCTCAGTACGGTTTCAGTTTGTACACACACACCTAAATAATATGACAAATGCACAGCATTAAGATTGAACAATCACAAGAAAATAAAAAATTAATAACTTCATTGCTTTACAAAAATCTTTATAAACAAAAAATGTAATTTTTGTAGGATTTAGACACAGCACCTTTAATCATAATTATCCAATACATATTTCCTCTATTACTTATTGAGATACCAAGGATAAAAAGGTCTTCATCCAGCATCCTTAGCACAGAGAACCTAACAGGTTTGGATGTACATTGTTAATGGGGAAGAAAAGGTATGAGCATAAGGAAAAGGGATTAGAGAGTGATGGAGGGGGTTTATTTATTAGGGTATATCAATCACTGATGTCTAAAATCTTTCTCAAAATCTTACAATTATTTTGTTATAATTTCCTAAGCTTCTAGAAGGCAGAATATGAAAATAGTGCTGGTCGCTTGAATTTGGAAAATATTACAAATGGTGGTTCAATTGTTGGTTGGGCACTAGTACTCATGAGATTGCTGTAAATTAACTGACTGTGAGTAGTAAAAATTGTATGTAAAAGCGTCTGCATATTTTAAACTAAGTTTACTTACTTTAATCATATGACATTGATTTATTTTAGTACTGTTAAAGTCTAAAAAGCTATAGACCTCCAACTATCAATAAATATTATTAGCTCCACTCAATAAACATATAAAAAAAATTACACTTCTCAGATTTATTGAAAATATTCAAAATGGATAAGGTACAATTCTTAGATTACCGTGAATACATGGGACTAATCTTATAAAGTCTGAAATGAATTTAAAAATAATATTCACTCAAGAAATACAAATAGAGAATGTTGCAGAGTGAATAACCAATATTGGAAGGTATTGAAAGAACATCTCAAGTCTACAGCCACCGCACTTAGGAAGCAAGAGTTAATAAAAATGAATATTAAGATCGATTGTGTAATGCAGAATATCAACGATTTGACCTACTTCATAATGTTCACATGTAGGGCACAACAATTCTAAACGAAAATCATATAAGATTTTTCAGCTTATCAGTTTTTTTAAATTTAACTGTGAACTTCTATTATCAACAGAATGTCTTTAACAGATTAAAAATAACAAGAAAAATATTACTTAAATTTAATTAAAATGAAATTTTTTTACAAATATTTTGAAATTAACACAACAAACTAACCTGACACACAATCAACAACAACTAATGCACCATCAGTTACACGAAGGGCAGCTGTTACTTCACTTGAGAAGTCGACGTGACCAGGAGAATCAATTAAATTAATAAGAAATCCCTTTTCTCCCTTATCTCTCTGATCAGGATTGGTAATGAAAACTAAATCCTTATCTTGTAACTCAAAGAACATAGAAATAGCTCTGGAAAAAAAGACAAATTTATAATTAGCATAGCATAAATGCATATAATATACAAAATATATTACACCCATCAACATAATTTAATAATGAGAAAAGTTTGCCTAAAAATTACAAACTTACTGTGCAATTAGAAAGCGTTTTTAAAGTAAGGTCAGTTTTGAATTTATTGTTGGCAAAACATGATGTTAACAGATTGCACTTGTGTAGCTCAATTAACAGTTAGGTATATTAATTTTCTTACTGTTATTATACAATAATTAGTCTAACTTTTATTAGTTGTTTACATTCATCTGTTTATAAATAGTGCTACAATTTGAGATCTCACAAAGTGTGAAGAATGAAGAAGAGCAACTGATTTTTAATGGCGAAAAAAAATAATTCTGTGGTTGAAATTCTCAGGCAAATTTGACATTTACGAGCTGGATATTATGAGATGCTAAAGTAAGTCAGTTCATCGTGAAAAAAACGAATAAATGTTCATGATGAACGTGTAACCACTGCATATCAGTCATAATGGACATGTTGAATGAAAGTTGAGGAAACCAGAGTTGGACAATTGTCTCTGATGTTTCAAGTTTGATTTGTGTAATATTAAACTGAAAAATTGGACCATAAAAAATTAAGCAGCAGTAACTGCAATCGTGGACATTTTTCAAACATTGGGACCAAAACAATGTCTTGCTTGTTGAATTTAGTGATCACCACTATTGTAAATGCAGATTAAAAATATCTTAAGCTTATATATATATAAAAAAAAACTGTGGGATTTTGTTTTTGCGTGAATGCCCAGCCATATAATGGCAAATGGAAATAAAAATTTTACTGGAAAATCCTTTACCATCCACCCTATAGCCCTGACTAAGCTCCCAGCAATTTTCTTCTTTTCTTCACCTTAAATCAGTGGCTTGCATCATAACGGTTTGACTATGATGCAGAATTGAAAAGTGGCTTTACTGCTTGGATTGTCACTGGTGAATGGAATTTGACATATCTATGGTGGAGTAATAGCGTCTTGGTCTTTCATCTGGAGGTCCTACTTCAAATCCCAGTCTGGCATGGCATCCTCCATACAGTAATAAATTCCACCTGCATAACCAACAGTTCAACTTTTTGTGGCAAGATCAAGCAAAAAAAAAAAATTTTTAAGGGAATGAAGAAGCTACTGAAACATTACGAAAAACTTGTACTTGCCAGGATGTATGAATTTCCCCCCTTGCTGACAAAAAATAATGATGCCACAAAAATAATTTCAAACCCAGAGTGCATCTGTTTCTACTCATTTCATTTTCAATCATTACTACAGAAATGTTTTATTTTTTTCATTCAATTAGTCCAAATGACCCCTATTCTAAATAAAGATTTTTTTTTAATGTGTTGAGTAAACAAAGAAAATAGTTGGCCACACCTTACAACACAGGTTGCGTTACTTTGAAAACAGATTGTTATTAAAATTTATTTTGCCATCTTATAACAGTACAATAATTATTTACAATTAGGTACTTCCTCTGATTTTGATGAAGTTTGAAATATATCTTAAGGACTTAAGATATTCGTTACAATTACTTGCGTCCCTTGTAAGTTACATAGTGTAGTCACCAAAAATTTCATAATCCAGCACTGTACAATGTGTAATTATACATTATTTTCACACTAAATTTGTTACTGTGCATAATTATGGACTTAGCTTAACTTTCAGACATTTTAATATTTAAGGTTAATTAGGTGAGATGAACAAGAGAAACGAGTGTTATGTTGATATCTTATGAGCAAGTTCAATACACAAAATCATTAGTTACCTAACTACTCAAATTTCACTTAAACCAAATTATTTAATCTTAAATAATGAGTACTGCACTTAACCTAACTTAATTTAGTTTAAGTGAATCTAATCTCATTCTTAACATAAAATTAACGAACTTAACCAAACTATTTAGTCTAAAATATCCATTTACACTTGTGCAGTGTTGAATTACAAAATTTTTGATAAGGTACTGTGCAACTTATAAGACATTACTTGAGTGAAAATAGTTTCCAAATTAAAATTTCAATTGTAACAAATAACCTAGGTCTTAAATAAAGTATACTCAAAATTTCATCAAAACTGGAGGGGAGTGTCCCTAATTGTAAATAATTATTATTTACTCTGAATTTTAGTTTTCAATTATTATTTTTAACAATTAAAATGGCCATTATAATAAGATTAAATCACAGTTCATCTTATTGTTTGCAATCTAAATACATTTTTTTTAACAGGTAAACTTTTTTGAGCTGTAATGTCATAGTTTCATTTGTCTTTTCTCCATAAGATTTCTACAGCTTTGTTTGTTCTTAATAGGATTAAAAGTTATATATAGAAAGTGATTTTTTTCAGTTATATTTCTGAATTTACGACTATGGTTTTAATCGGTTGGGTGTTCTTTCTAGATAAAAAAAAATTGCTTCTCTAGCTTAATTTGCATATCCGACTTTTAAATACGCATTAAGACAACACTTTCACCATTCATAGTTAAAATACATTTAAAATAATCTGAATTTCTTTTTTCCAACTATGAAGTTTGAAATTTACACTAGCAAAATAAATTAAAAAGTTAATATAAAGTGCAACAACCAAAATAATTTGAAAAAATGAGTACTCATAAAATTGGCATGTCATTTAAAAAATGACCATGCCAATTTCAAGCTTAAATGCCAGGCTTGCTAAGGGAAATGAGAAGAATAATTTCTTACTTCAATTATTTTTCATTAAACCAAAGATACTCTGCTACACACAAGCATGCAAAGCCCACCAACAAACTGAAAATATTTAGGCTTTGCACGCCATAATTTCACTCTGTTCACTGTTGGTATTCGCTGTACTACGAATATATTCTGTAGTAGTAACATTATTCTCAGAGAAAGTAGCTCTTGAATCTCAGATATTTGAAATACATCACTGTTCATATGGCAACTGAGACAGCATCTAAAAATACCAGGGCAAAACTGCTGTTGTATTTTAAGGAAATAATAATTTCTTTCTTTATATCCTTAATATCTCTATTGATTAGTGTATGGTGTTTGCTAAACAAAGTTTTTCCACAAAGCAGCATTTTCAGGGATTTCTAAATAAAAAGCTTTTTAAAATCTTTTTTTATCTACATTTGACTTTGCAGATGTGTGGCCTTCACGAGCCTTTAATATGAATCCACAATTTTATCATTAAGGTTGTAAAACTGTTCTTGGCAACTGTGCAGGGTAGCAGAGCAGTCAGAAACTTCTAACAAAATGAGATAACCACTTAACCCTACGTTTCAAAATTGTCTCACATGAACATTACACCAATTATGTACACCAGAGCAACTGCATTAAAAAATTGAACTGAATCACACAGTTTAAAACTGTTTATTCATAACTTTTGAAAATAAGATGGCTTACTCAGGGTTGAACAGTAGGCATGTTACATCATAATTGTACATTTATTACATAACCCTCCAGAACTATTTGAAATTTATGGAAAAATTAATTTCAATACTTTGTTTTTTCAATATTATTAAAATACAAAGGATATTTTAATTTGTAATTAAAAAATGAAGATTACAGCAGTGAAAATACAAAGTTAAGTTATAAAAACTAATATGGGAACACTGTTAACTAAATGAATTGGACCACAAAAGCTCTATATATATATATATATATATATATCAGTAAACAAAATTCAGATGTACCATTCAAGCCTTTGTCAACCTCAAATGAACATAAGGATAGAGGTTCTGAAGACGACTATCAGCAAGACTGTAGTTTTATTTACTTTACTCCATATGCACTGTCATTCTAACACAGTCACCTCATGGAGATCCCACAACAATGATTATAGAATGACTCTTTGTGCAAGAGATATAACCTTTAGATTGTATGTAAATTACTTTATAAAACTTACGTAGATTTAATTGTAATACATCTCTCTTGTTCATCTTTTCTTGTATCTGTGAAACGTGTTTCACCAGCTTTGGCACTTGCAATAATACCAGCCTTGGAAACAAGGGAGTCAGTCAATGTAGACTTTCCATGATCAACATGTGCAATGACAGACATGTTACGGATGTTCCGTTTCTTGTCCATCATCACACGGATTTCATCTACTGTAAAATTAACCTGGAACAAAACAACAAAATTGTTTAAACCCCAATAACAGTTTGTATCTTTAATAGGCAACTATAAAAAAAGAACCATTAAGTATTTTTTACTTCAATTAATAATTAAAATTCTCTAACAACAAATAAACAAGGGAAATTTACAATATCTCTTGTAAAGAAAATACAGCCATTGGATTGACAGAAAACCCATTATAATCTTTAGTATGATAGTAAAATTACATTAATAACTTCACAAACTACAGCAGAAAAATTATTCAATGGTTTATAAACTTAATTACAAAGGATAAAGTTAAAAAGGTACAATGCTTTTTAGAATCTTTGTGAATTGTTAAGACAGATTCTAAAGTTAACTGATCTACTAAGGGTAAGATATAAAAATAATTATGTGTATGGTTTTTAAAACAAAAGTTCCTCTTTATTTTGAAAATTTTAGTTAATACAAACTGATTGTGCAGGATCTGTATAAAAATTATCAGAAATACAGGGCAAGACATTTCCTTCAGTTCTGTACTTCAGCAGATTCATAAGCTATAAATACTGAAACATTTTAAAACTGGCAAGGAATATAATCACAGAAAGAATTCAAGTTTTAAATTTATCATAGTTGTACATATAAGTGGATTAGATAACATCAAATAAACTATTCTTGTTACCCATTTATCAGTTTAAATAAATAAACTCTCTCAAAAGCTATAGTTTGGTGCGTTAATGCATTTAAAATCTATCTATAAAATATTTTTCTGGTAAATGTTATTTTTATCACTATTTACTTTTAGAATATTTAAACTATTTTGATTTGTTATACTTTTAACATAAGCCTATCTTGTAAAACAAATTCTTTCTAAATAATCAATGAAGCATAACTACCAATACAGCAAATAAAAGAAAATTAACATAATTTAAAATTAATCTTTGAAAACTTTATGTGAAATGTGTATTATTCCTACTTAAAACAGTAGAAAATGCACTGAGGAAAACAGCAAAACAGTCAATAGTAATCCTCACTGCACCTGTTCCAATCTCCCTAAAAAAAAAGAAATCAAATTACCATGGATTACTAACCATGATATGAGAACTGCTGCTGTCCTTATAAAGAGCTACTTATAAACTTGAAAAAATATGAGGGATGTTTTTCCCAGTATGAATAAACATTACCAGTAATATTGTGAATTATAAAACCATTCTATCAAATTATTCCTTTTAAAATCATAGTTTTTCATTTCACTTAATTTACTGATTAATAGATGCACTCTTTTTGGATTCTGCCTCACTAAAATGAGTAGTACATTCAAAAACTGAAGAGCTGCAGTTTTCTACAGCTACTCGTTTCTCAGAAAAGTGAAGCTTTCTTACAACTGCAAAGGTTTCATGATAAACAAAAATTAATCAATAAATTAATAGGAACAAAAACCTACTTATAACCTCAACACTATATCCATTCAAATTTTTTTTTTTTAATAAGCATTTTTTTAGTCTTTAATAAGCATAATAATTAATTCATACTAATAATTATTTTAGTACATTAGCAAACATATTACTCAATTTGGATCTTTAGTATGGGAGTATTTTCAGCAAATTTATTCATTCATATTAATTTAGTAATAAAATATGTTCATACAGTTAACTTTGAACAGTATTTACACTATGTTACAGAGTAGTTGTAATTACTCGTTTGGTGCTTACTTAGCTACTTTTTTTTATCTCTAATTCACTATGGATTTCTATCACTACATTGTGTTGATTTATTGTATATTTCTACTTGTTTACTTCTTGTCATGGTATAACCTGCCTTTACTTAACTGTAAATATTCTGTAATTTAAAATTAAATAAGTCAATCTGTAAAGATGTCAAATTACATTCTTTTTTAAAGTGTACCAATTCAATAATGTTGCTTACAGAATTAGTATGCAGAGAACCTAATAAATCTAGTACCACTAAGTTCTTATTGCAATGCACACAAATTTTGCATTAATGTAATGAATTTACAGCTTTCTAACAACAAACACAAGTTGTGATTTTATAAACAAGGATGTTGTATGGATGAGTCGCTGAGCAAAAGTACTTGGCCGAAAAGCTCGAAACAATTATTAATTTCATTTGCACACAAGTTTGTGAATAACTGCAACAATTTTTTTGACTGAATTCGAAATGTCTCCAAATACTTCTACAGACAATAAGAAAATTACTGAAAAGTTTGTGTTAATCATTTGTTGGAAGTCACATCAAAATTGCTGGCCTGGGAAAAAACCCAGAGATCAACAAAAACTGTTTCGTGTATGCCATGACATATCCAGTTTCTATGAAACAATTACAGCCTGTATTTTATTTGGTACACAAATAATTCCAGACTGTTGGAAAATCTATGGAGAATCAAGAAAAATAAAACAAGAATGCAGTAGTGCTACTCTAGACTTCTCTTTAAATCTCTCTGTCTAGAAACTTAAGAGAATTTCTACATTCTTGTGATATTTGTGGAAGCAATGTGACATGGGAGATTTATCTGATCAACTATTACAAGATATAAACATACCCTGGCCACCCAAGTGTACCAAAGGGCAAGGTAAGTTTAGATGTCAGAGACAAACCAATCAGGTTGGTCTAGTAGTAAATGCAGCTACCCAAATCAGCTAATTTGGAAGTTGAGAGTTCTAGGCATTCAAGTCCTAGTAAAGGCAGTTACCTCTATACGGACTTGAATACTAGATTGTGGATACCAATATTCTCTGATGGTTGGGTTTCGATTAACCACACATCTCAGGAATGGTTGAACTGAGACTGTGCAAGACTACACTTCATTTACACTCATATATATCATCCTCATAAGTAATACCTGAACAGTAACTCCTAGAGGATAAACAGAAACAGGATAAACCTCAGAAATATATATAGTTCACTTAAAAATGAATAATTGCTATATCAAGTTTTAAAATGCAGTCCTGTACTGCATTATCATACTTACACACATATATATATATATATATATAGACTGTTATAAAATATCTTGTGCAAACATTTTTACTGCTCTCAACTTAAGAGGACTAGGAAATTTTTCAAAAACCCTACCTATGTAATGACAACATTATTTATGCTTTATCTACCACACATCCCAACCCATAGGGGAAGACACTCAGTTAGTGGTGACCTGGTCGCCACACCACCCCCTCTGTTCTGAGCCCTGAGGTGCTTTACTGGAGGTTGTCTTTAGACCCTCCGATATAACTGATTACATCTCAGTCACCACTTCATTCAGAATGCCACCAATGCAAATGTCTCGGCAGACATTTACATCAGTAAAAATTATTATCTCAACCAATGCCATCACTTTAGGCTTCTTTCGGACATCTTCACTCTTCTTTTCCTACAATATCACCCAATAAGAACTAGCTAACAGCGTCTGCAGAAGGGCAAACTCTGTGTATAGTCCAATTTTAATACCAACACTTGTGATTGTAAATGCCTAACCATCAACTAAATAACGAGTCAGTACAATGCTAAACTCGTACCTTTCAAAATGTGTAATATGTAACAACAAAATTCAAACCTACATCCCTCCGCCCTCTATAAACATCATAATGAAGACCGCCCTTGGGAAGACAGTATCAAGACCTTGGGAAGACAGTAATAGGGCTGGATGGATTACCATGCCCTATGTAGTGCAGTCACTCCCCCATCAACAACAGCTCTAACACCCAATTTTAACAACTGTTGTTCTAAATTAACTGCATGATATTTACTCCTTCACATTCGAAGACCGCTTTCAGAAAGACATACCATCCATCTGCTAATAGTAAAGACATTTCTTCTTTATAAATTTTTTTTTTGCTAAGGTTCTGCTATGCAACAAACAATCATGCAGACAGCACAATATCATGAAATTACCTGTACCATTCTGTAACAGATAACCTAGTATTCTAGGACCAAGGTTCAAGATTTATTCTACTTTCTTTAACAATTCACACATTAACGTAAATTTTTAAGACATAATTTCAAAAGAATTGATTTTCCATATTTTACATAATAATACAGAATGAAAACAATAGTATAGTAGTATAGACTCACATAATTTTTCATTAACAATTTGTAATTTAAAAAAAAGAAAATTTTCACTTAAGTCTAAATATGTTTACTTTTACATTATTAAATAAAATTTATATATTAATCTGAATTTTTAATAAATATTTATTATCTACAGACATAAATTTCTGGATTAAAAAATATTTAGGTATCAAATGGCAATATTATATAACTGATAAACTGTCAATATATCTGACCAATAAACTAAAAATATAATTTACACATATGTACAGCAATAAAATTCAACATTTATATTAGGACAATGAAAAAATTCTCTTTATAATCTTTCTGTAAGTTGAAAAAACACAACCGCAATATCTGTGAAAACCTTGACCTCAGGTCTTCTCTCTTGATAAAACAATGTGTTTCAATAATGCACAAGTTAAACTAATCAAGCTGTAGAAAAATATCTCTTCAAGGAGAGGGAGAAAATCACAAACATACATTTTAAATTATCCCACAAGTCTAGCTCTTTAAATGTTAATGAACATAGCACAATCCACTAATCATACATTCTGATTTATAGAGAATTTCTAGATGTTGAATAATTAATAAATAATCACATAAAATATTTAACAAATTTGCATTTATGTTGGCAAGGCTGTGCAGCAGATATTAGAAAGTGGTAAATAATTTCAGTCTTAATAAAATTGTCAAATGTACAAAACACATCAATAACTTATTATTATAATTTGATTTCACTATTTTAATGTTTCTAATTATTTTAATAAGTTAATACAATCTAATTCTAACTGCTAATTTAAACAGTTATTTCAACAATGTAGCAGGGCATGGAATGTTAATAAAAAAAACATGAAAATAAATGTTTAAGTAGCTATTATAAATTAAAACAATGTGAAATTTTTTTTCCTATTAAAAGTTAAGCAAAATTGTGTACATGAAAATAGTTGACATTGTGATACAGTTTTTCGATGGGACTTGAGTAATCAAATCAAAAAAAGAATTTTCAGTTTAGAGATGAAAAACTGTAACGTTACAAGAGGTAAAAGGTGATGTGGATAATATATTATGTTTGAAAGTAGCTGTATTAAAGCTATTAACTATATCTGTAACATCACTTTGAATGAACAACTAGAATATATCAATGAACTTGATACAACATATAACATTTTCAAAAGTTGTATGACATGTAAAAGCATTGAAACATTTTACAGAAGTGACATTTCTTGATGAATCTGAGATAGCAATAAACAAATCCAAAGCAGCTAATCCAAAATTCACCAAACATGAGAAAGTAAAATACATGTTAAAAAGTTATCTTACAGTTACATTGGAGATTTAATTCATGTATTATCTGAGGATGGGATGGTTAAAGATCAATTGAAGAAAAGATCTAATGGGGCAAACTGAAGGATTTTGTCTTAAGTCAAGTGGCTTTTACACTGATCGAAAAGAAAATTTTTTCCATTGCGGTAGTTGGTCATCTGAAAAACTTATCTGCATGGAAACTTATATAATGAGTTTATAAAAAACAAAATAACTGTACATGAAGTTTAGTAAATAATGAAAGTAAAACAATTTTAAAAGAAAAATGGCATCTTATGTTGGGACAAAAATTTTAATTATTTAAATACTTCATAAAAAATAAATAATTGGTGTATAAAAAAAAAATAGAATCAGAATATATGAGGTGTGCAACAGGTATAAAAAGTAAAATGGATAACTATATTTTAAAATGGAAAAATAAACCAAAGACATTTTAGAAATGATCTATACAGATTTAAATGCGCCTTAAGCAACTGCAGGCAATTATGGAGAGATTTTTTTATCATTCACAGATGGTTATCATAAGCTAGCAAACTTTTATTGTACTAAATCTCAGTCCGAATTGTTTCATAGATGTAGCAGAAATTGTGATTGGTAAAATAATAAAAAAACGATAACGTTAAAGAAAATATTTGAATGCAAATGTGTTAGTTAGAAAAAAAAGTACACATATAATTCCATGCCCACCTTAGACTCATTAGTTAAAATGGTTCAGCAGAAAGATACAACAAATCAATTACGGATAAAGCTAGGTGTTTGTTGGCTAAAGTAAAAAAATAATATTTGTTGGCCATACGTGATTAAAATGCAGCTTATATGAAAAATAGAACTCTTAACTAACACTACGGAACATAAAACACCTTATGACATTTTTTATGTGAAAAACCTAGTGCCAAGTAGGTAAAAATTATATGGAAGTTCGAGTATTTTTTGAGAATTCCATATAAACTAAGAAAACCAAACTATGACCAAGGGAAATTAAGAAAATTGTTAGGATATACAGAAGTAGGCAACTGAATTTTTATAAATAATAAATGCAAAACTGCTGACATAATAAAGAATACAACACGTATGTAGATTTTAGACAATGTAATTGATGAGAAAAATGAATCAAACCAGATTAAAAAATCCAATTCAATAGAGCCTGAAAGTAAAACTAATGAATGTAATGAAGTAAGAATCTAGATACATGAGAGTAAGAAAAATAGGTGTGATGTAATTCACTGCTACGCAGTGAATCTGAAAATTGCTAAAATAAAAAGCTACAAATAGATTAATAGAACTTGGAAAATGGTTTTTAGTGACAGAAAAAGTGAATTTAAAGGCAGGTTAGGTTAGTCAAGTTTTCAACGGGAAAAGTTGAACAAAAACTTTAAAATTTTTGTTAATATTTGTTGTCAAAAGTTTCAATATTGATCAAATGCATGTAAGAAACAGCCTTTTTAAATGGAAAAATAATCTGAAGTTTATGTTAATCAACCAATAGATTATGAAAGATGATAAAAGTATAAAATATATTTAGATTGTTAGAATTTTTATATAGTTTTAAGAGATAATACCAGAACTTGGTATGAATGTTTCAATAAATTCAAGGAAGTTAGGTTTCAAAAGAAGAAATTGTGATTATTGTTTACACGCAAATATTTACATTTCTAATATTTGTAGATGACTTATCACTATGAAATAAAGATCAAACTATGATTAAAGAAGTTAAAAGAACATCTTAAAATGAAGACATGGGAAAAGTAAGGAATTACACAGGAATAAGTATTAATAATAAGTCTTGAGAGAAACATTCAGACTGAGCCAGGAGAATTATATTAAATCATTAAAAAAGTTATAATTTAGAAAAAGCCAAATTATACACTACACTAATGGAAGTCAATTTCAAATTAGAACCTGCAGATGAAATGGAGAGTAAAATACAAAATTCTAATAGATGAACGTTTGTAAAAGTTCAGGAACAAGACCAAATGAAGCTTTTACACTGCAAGTTATTTAAGCAATTTCAAAGTAAAACAAGCATATAGAATTTTAAAATATTTATATTTAACTAGAGATTTAAAACTAACTTTCGAAAGTGTTAAAAATTAATTACAGATTGTTTAGGTGATAATGTTGATAGAAAATAGAAGTCACCATATGTAATAAGATATGCTCAATAACTTAATATATATTGGAAATCTTGTATAGTTATGCAACTACAACTTTCACGAGTATGTAGCATTATCAGAGGCTGTAACTTTTTAAAATTATGAAAGTTAAATGGATGGTTTCAAATTCCACTGGAAAGAAATTCTAAATCAGAAAATAGATTAATAACTTAAAAATCTATATCGATATTTTTTTACAAAAAATATAATTTTATATTGATCAGAAAATTCCCACATGAACTGCTGCTACATTATACATAGGTACCAAATAAATTTGTAAAATTAAAGTTGAATATTGCAGTTTGAAATTTAAGCAGATGACATGATTTTATGTACTTAACTACATGGGTATTCAGAATCTGAATAACCACAAGCATGATTAAACAATCAAACTGATAATTATCAGAGATAGTTATGATCCCTAATCAGTCAGTTTAGGATTTAGGCGACATGTGAAAACCTAATGATTAATAAAAATATGTTCCCAGTATGACAAAATTATCTGAGCAATTGATCACTGTTGCGACCTGCCAGGTATTAAGTGTGGGGAGGGGCAAGCAACAGAGTAATTTTAAATGCTGCTTATGTCAAAGTAAAAAAAAGAATTTTAATTTATTTACACATTTAACATAAAGGTGCTGTTGTAATTTGTCTGCAATATGGAAACAAGAACATTTAATGTATAAGGAAAATATTGCACGTAAAAAGGTAATAATCAACAATTACCTAACGATTACCATGCAATATATGAAAACCTGTTAAAATATTTTTATTTAACATATACTTCAATTCTGAAGCAGTATTGAATACAGAAGGCCTGTTAAGCCAGAGCAATTACCACTGTAATTTGTTGCAATGCAAACACTTTTGTAACAGATTTTATATATAAAAATTGTGTTATAAAATGATGTGTTGATTTTTCAATGCTATCAGGCAAATTATTACACGGATCAACTAATTATCAAAAATAATTTTAATAACTTTTAAAATGCCCATTGGTCAGATACAATATTATATTGATTCAATAATAAAAATTAGAAACTTCAGTAATGCTTATAACTTACATTCAGTATAAGATTAGAATGGTCAATAAGGCAGCATATATTGTGGTCAATTTTAAGTTTAAATGTCAATAATTATGAGGATGAAAAAATGGGGATTTCCATTCAGCATGACCAATTTACTAACTGCAACTTCAAGCACTAAGTAGTTTATAATCAAAATAAGAGTCCTATAAAAATAAGACCTTATTTTGTCATCAGACGCTGCTTTATTTTTAATGCAACTGATTTGGCACAGCAATTTCAAGTTTATAAAAACTATTTCATATCGTCTAGGTTACAAGAAAAAAAAGAATCAATACATAGATTAAATCCTCGTGACAATTACATTTTCAGCCATGTAAACATGATATCTCGCTTTCTTGAAGTAAACGGCTGTTTACCTTAAAAAAAAGAAAAAAGGCGACTGTCCTAAATTATAAAATTGTAAACTGAAAAACTATTTCGTGCATTTTTATATAAGAAACTTATGATTTATTTTCCATATAGTGCAATACAAAATCACGAAAAAATATATTACTGTTCTCAAAACTGTTAATAGTACAAAGCACAGATTCTGACCGTTCCTGAAGGCATCACGTTTAACTACGTTTACGACTGAAAGCACGATGAAAATTAACCTTCAAAATTTTAAGTATGGATAGTGCTGTTAAAGTAACGAATAGTTCATCTAGCAAACCTATCGCTAACTTACTAAATGTTATTCTTTTATACGTCAAAAAATAAAAAGAACTACAGTAACAAGCTGCTACTTCACGAATTAGGCCAAGCCTATTTTCCGATTTTGATTGTTGTGAAATAAACCCGGTTATTATTTTTTTTAAATCTTCATAAAGTACTCAAAAAATTATATTTTTATTTAACAGAATAAAATAATAATACAACGCAAAAATTATATGAAAACGTGTTAAACAAGTTTCAACTGAAGTTTATTGCGGGTGGTGGTGCAACAATTTTATCATTCTGTAATTATTATACCACAATTTACCAATGAAATTAAACAGAACACAAAATAGGGATTATTAAAATACACTAATAGCACAATAAATTACTTTTCATACATACCATTTTGGATGGGTACTGATTACTTTTCACACAACGCACTAAACGAAGCTGCCAACGAAGGCAGACTCCCTGCAAAAGGAAGAGTGCCACGAGATCTGGACAGCAGCTATATAACTTATTTCCGGTAAAGCCAAAGAAATACAAGAAAAATTTTCAAATATTTAAAATCAATTACTTGTCACGCTAAAAACTTAATTTTTAAAAAATAATTAAAATACCAAATAAAATTCTCGACCTATCTTTATTAAAAAAAATATTAATAGTTTCTTATTGTTTAACTAACTGCACAAGTAAATTTGCGAAGCAACTAATTCTTCGATATTTCTTAATTTAAAAAAAGGTTTATTATTATAAAAATATAAATTAAAGTAGATCAGTTTAATTTCTTGGTTGGAATGAAATTTCAGGGGCTGATACATATAAATAAAATCGAATAATTCTATTACTGAGGCAATCGATGTTTCAAAACCGGGACATTCAAAGCGTTGTTCCTTTGGTTAACTTAAGCAATGTTAAAAAACATTAATACGGTTTTAGTGTTCGTTTTTTTACAGAGTAAAGGTATTCTATAGTAGAGCAATATAAACTATTCAGATGTCAGATAATTCTTTAGTAAAACATTTAGTAAAATAAATATTCTGTTTTATCTCTCCGTTTAATTTTCATGAATGTCGTAACTTTTATAAAATATAAACAAAATTGTAAATGTATCCATTTATTCCAAATAGCTAGTGGATCTGGCATTTATACTTCCTTGTATGGAGTAAAGGAAGTATTGTGATCGCGAAAAAATTTCGATTTTCAGATTTTAATGTAAATATCCATTTTAACCATCCCTGAATCCATTTTGACTAGTTTCAGCATGACGTAAGTATTTACGTATGTATCTCGCATAACTAAAAAACGATTAGCCGTAGGATGTTGAAATTTTGAATTTAGAAATGTTTTCATCTAGTTATTCCCCTCCCCTTTTGATTGCATTCGATTGGATCAAAAGTGTCCAAAAAAGCCCAAAATCCTAAAATTTGCATTTTAGAATTTTTCTTAATTGCAATAATAATCCCTCAATAAGAAAGTTTTCACAATATATCATAAGTGGTACTTATTTTCATTAGTTTCAGAGTTATAGGCAAATCAAATTTTAATTAATGAAATATTTGGTTCTTACAAGGAGAAGGCACATCGGTTCGAATCAGACTTCATATCCTTTTTTTAATTTAAATATATTGATTTATTAATAATTATTAACCTCTGATTGTAAAAAAATTTTACGATAAATAATAATTCAGCAATAAAAATTTTAAAAAAATCAGATGTTATTAATGAAATAAAATTTTATGTACTTTTCATTAAAAAAAAAAAAAAATGTGTATATGCAATTTAATAGGCGTACAAGCAAGTCATCTGGTGTCCACATCAAATTTTTTTTTTTCACTTAATATTTTATTCACACCGGCTTTCTTTTTTAAAAAACAATCAATTCTTTTCACAATTATCATGTGAAAGGCCATAACAGAAAAGATATAATAAAAAATTACTAATTCATCAATAAGAAAAGCTAGGCATGAAACTAAATTAATGCTTTACTAAAGTTATAAAATATTGAAAGGAAATTTTTTGTTTTCTGTGTTATTTAAATTACTTTCTAAAAACTAGAATATGGCTATATCTGTAAACTAATATTTTCTAATTGTATGCTAAAAATTTTATTTAAATATTTCATTTTAAAATAGAATTTACATATCACAGGAAAATACAAATGCTAACAAAAAAATTTTTTATATTTGGCCGGTAATGTTTTTTTTTTTTAAATAAAGTGCAAAACCTTATTCTTGGAGGAGAATAACAAAAATCTTAAAGCACTGGGAAAAATTCATTGATGAAAGATTCTTCAATTATTTTTAAGAAGAATAGCATACATGACATCTTTTAATATAGTGGCAGGAATTTTATCATTATCTAGCAAATATTTACTTTCTGTACAATTTTTTATAATGTAGAAGACTACATCTCTAACCTTTTGTTGTGCAAAGATAGATTCAAACTAATGTAAAATAATTTTTTTTAGATTTTATATGATTACAAACATTATAAATAAAGTGGGAAGGTGAGATGGAAGAAACAATGATGAAGGAAAACTACAGGTTTTATATCATGACATTAAGGAAAAATGTGAGATTCTAGATCATGGATAAGACAGTTAACTTTATAATTTATATGCTGGTTGTTACCAATTACCAATATTTATCATAATACAGTAGCATGCAAATTAATCCAAACACAGATGTTATTTAATAAAAAGTACTTTATTTAGAAAAAAATCATACCTGTACAATTTCTGAATATCTAGTAATTAATATGTCCTTTATTCTTAATCACGTAACATACACGATTTGGCCTTGATTTAACAATGTACTATATATTTTTTTTCATTTCTTTATGATGAAATCATACTGATATTATTTTAATGAGGTCAATTTCTGTGGTACAAATAATTTTTGAGAGTTGTCGTTTTTTACTATTCTACAAAGATGTTCAACTGGATTTAATAATGGGGAACTGTCTGGCCAAGGGAACACTAATGTTTTGTTCTTCAAAAAATGTTTCTTCTTTTTGGGCAGTATGTTATAGTATCAAATCTAGCTGGAAACTCTGTTGCCTTGTGAATATTTGTTTTGAAGTTGTGTTACAACTCTTTCCTTCAGAATTTTGATATATCCAGTTCTTTTCAATGTACCATCTAATAGAAGTAATGAAGAAGAATCTTTAAATGTGAAACAACCCCATATAATTTTTTCTGGGGATGTTTAACTGATTGCTGGATAAGAGCAAGTGATGTATTTTCATCTGATGATTTTCTAACTCATGGAACCCTTTATCCCTGAACATATGACCAACCATCATTTGAAAGAGGACCACCCAATGGTAATCCCCAAGTAATACAAAAACAATAGTAAAATATAACAAACAATAGTATAACATAATAATATAACATTTGATAGTGCCTAACCTTCATTAGAATGTCAATTAGAATGGAATGGTAACCATCATTAACCTTAAAACAACAAAATAAATATAACAACTTTAAATAGAACAGTAAATGAAACAGTAACTTTGAAACAGCCAAGAAACAATAAACGTGAACACCAAGCCAAAAACTGGATCATCATAATGAGCCATCAAACCAGATAAAATACATGGAGCCTTGTTAGCCTCCTAATGTCCTCGCTGTTGTCTAACAAATTCAATGCGAGTTGATTAATATGCTTATCCAACCTGGATACATACCTTGAAACTAGACGTCCAACTTCCTTTGAAATATATGGATGGAATGGCTTCATAATTGTGGATTTTAGCATTCCTTGTGAACCACAGTGCATGGGTTATGTCCATACAAGTTTGTTCAGAAAGCGTTGAATGACCTCCATGTTGCTGTTACTTGCTGTTCCCCAGAGTTTAATTCCATACATCCATATTGGTTTCAAGAAACCCTTTTGGAACAGAACCTTACTGGATAAAGAAAGTTGTGATCTCTTACCCAACACCCATTAGATCTTCTTAAGCTTAATTTCAAGCAACTTCCTCTTCTCAAGAGCTTAAACATTTTTATATTTTGCAAAATACTATATTGGACAAACAGGATGTATGCAAAGATAATGATGAAAAGATATAACCATTTCTTCATAGCAACATAAAAACAAATAATTCATCAACTTACATGTACTTTTCTTCTGCAGGTTTATAAAAATTACATACTTAATTCCTGCATTAATTCCTCCTAATTTGATTCAAACAGTATTTTTTTTTAAATTTTTTATATGAATTATTATAATCAGAATATTCAATAACTCATTATGACTTTTGAATAAATAAAGGCTGGTTCAGTGTAATATCATTCTAATCACATTTTTTCACATTTAATTTCACCTATCTTTTCACGTTTTGATTTGACAGCACAGCTTAAAATATTATTTTCAGTTCATTATATAAAATTTAACTATATTTTTATTGTGGCTTATCTGTCCAGTTTTTTTTTTTTTAATTGTTTGTCCCTTTGGAAGAGTATTTTTTGGTTGAATGAAATAGTGCTGTTTTTATTAGCAGAAGTAATTCTCGAATATAAATATATCTTGATTCTGATTTGTATACAATAATACACTTTTTTACATTTGACTTGTACTAACTTTGTTAAATTGCCAATAAACAAATAAAAAACTCTTTAATAAAACTTGTAGGAAGTTTAATTCTAAATAGAGTAGTATAAATAAAGTAAACAAAAAACGACTGACAGTTAAGTAAAATGGGCTTTTATTTAGAGCAGTACAAAGCTAAATTTAACTGGAAAGTGATTTTTATAGATAACCGATTTATTTCTCAAAAGTGGGGAAAATTATAAAAAAAACAGAAATTCTGGTACTCAAATTTATAAAAGAAGTTTCAAAATAAATTATTTCATACAGGATAGTACTGTATCAACGATCGTATACAACGATCGTGTTCTGAATAAGAACACTAAACAACAAGAATAAGAACAATAAGAATAAATGTTATTGCAGTGTTCTGTTAAAAAGCTATGATTTTTGTTTAAATTAAATTAAAATAAGGAATAATTTTTTTGGAGAAATTTTTATTTCATAAGTTGGTAATACAATAACAGCTGTGTGGCCGGGCTGTACACTGTGGAATGTGTTTCAGTGTTTCAGAGGGCAAGAAGATGTCCTCCGTTAAAGCCGTTACTGGCAAGGAACGGAGGGGATGGTGTAGCGACCTGACACGCTACGAGGCGGGATCTTCTCCCCTCGGGGGGGGGGGGGGGGGGGGAATTGAGATGTTACTACAAGTAGTCCTGTGTTAAATTTCAAATATAATCTGTTGATTATTTGGAAAATTTGAAATCCTAGATCACTGATTTTACTTTTTAGTGGAACTGTCTACTGATAGGCATCAAGGAACTGCATTCTCCATAATGGTCAAGCAATTGACCATTGACCTGAGCTTTTTCTCTCAAATTATAACATCCTTGTCTCTCTTTCAAATCGTCCAACATTCCTATCCTCCTTTCTCTTCTTTTCCTCATATCTGCAATCTTTCCTTCAATTATTAACATTTTCAATACAATCATTCATAGGATGTGGCCTATCCAGTTAGCTTTTCTTCTTTGTATTTTCTTATTATACTTCTCTCCTACTCTCATTTACAAGGGTTATTTTTTTCCCAAGGTCCGATCGGTCCCAAAATTAAAACAACAGTGAAAATAAAAAATAAAAAAACAAAAGAAAAACCATCAACTCGAAATTACGATTTCCAAATTCTTTATTTCTTTTTATGTTTTTAATATTGGTTTTCCTTCTTTGGAATTCCAACACCACATTCCTCGGATTCGCAGTCATGTGAGTCGTTTTGTTAGCAATTCCTTTGAAATTGCAGACAATCATGTAATAATGGAAAAGGCTGTAAATCAGAATGAGTTCAGCCGCCAATTACCTAGTTATCACATTTTCTAGGAGAAACCACCTTTATATCCGTCTCAGAATATATATAAAGGTACTAACCCTTAGAATAGAAATCTAACGTAGAATCATCTAACGGGTTAATTATTTCGAACTATGAAGTATTCTTACAGAAGATTAATTACATTACACTTTAATAAATGCTGTACAAATTGTATTCCAAGCTTTATCTTAGTTGCATTGTAAATTCGTTTACTTAGGGCTGTAAATCAGTTCTGATTTACAGTCAAGCAGTCAACTGGTATATAATCTTTTACTTCCTTGTTGGAATGTGACTTTGGATTCCACATTATTATACATTTGTATAAATTCATAAAACCTTTGTTGTTGCTTATCTTTGTTGATGTGAACATTCAATCACTACCCTTAGTTTCGAATACCAGTTTCTGTGAGTCGTATGAAAGTTCCTCCAAACATTTTTTGTAATCTAATATTATGATGTTTAGTCAAACCCCTCAATAGTTCAAGTCCTTTTTTGTCATTAGAGAATAAAATTGTTTTACTGTATTTAAAAGTGGTTTAAAGAATTAAAGGTGTTTTAAAAACCTTTATTCACTTAACAGAAACTAAAATTAAAAATTTACTTAAAAATGACGTAAAAGCAACAAAAAATTAAGGGGTATCAAAATGACGTCACCTCACCGTATGTATCGGTGAAACTTCATCTCACCAACTGAAAGTTAATCAAAAACTTTACGAAGCTGTTCGAGAAGATATTGGTGGTGCGGTTCGCTGACAACATCGCTAGAAACGGTGGCCTAAGTACGGTTTTCGGATAGACATTTCGACGACGCTGTCAGCAGGGTAATGAATACGGTTGACAGTGCGGTTGCTGGATCAAGACATAGACGGAACTTCCCGGCGCTCATCTTTGACGGCAGGAACGTTTTCGTCTGTTATGGTTGTTGATCTTCCGAGTCGCTTGCAGATAAGGCGATCGACGAATATCTGAGGAGGGTGCTTCAGGCTTATTTCTGCCATTGGGTTATCATCGCATCTAGCGTTAATGATAGGGCTACATTTATGTTGATCGGTGTGTGTGCAGTGATCTCTGCTGACATCCCTATTGTGAAATGTTGTCTACGATGGGGTCTTGAGGTTAACGTCCCTTGATGGTGTTGCCCCGGTCGCCTTCGCCGATGACTTGGTTCTAGTTGTAGTGGTAGGACCGAGCAGAACATAATGGACAGGAACAAAAAAGTCATCGACTTAGTGAGAGGCTGGCTACTCGATAAAAAACTGGAACTGGAACTGGTCCCGGAGAAGACTTAAGTGTTGGTATGGTCAGAAGGCGGAGAATGGGGCAGATTGCCTTCCGAGTACACGATGTCTGTTCTCCCTAATACTTCAGTGAAGTACCTTGGGGTATCGCCGGAAGCGAGGCATTCCTTTAGGAGACATATGATCGAAACCGCGGTTAAAGCAGAGAAGATAGAGTCTGCGCTGAGCAGGGTTCTTAGCAACGTGAACTAGCCAAGATCCTCGATGTGGCGCGTGTACACATTGTCGTGAACTCAATCCTGCTGTATGGGGCGCTTGCCTGGTTGATAGCCCTGAACACACAGCGTAACAGACTGACGCTTGATCGTGTCCATAAAAGGATGTCTTTGCGATGCGAGTCTGCTGGGGCTACTGAACTGTCTCCTCTGAGGCGGCGTTTGTTGTCGCCAGTATGCCGCTGATAGCCTTGCTGGTTCAGGGACGACTGTTACGTAGTGGGTGGGAGGGTAGGGCATCTTCTTACGGTGTTCTCCTATACAGTCCAGATGGGATGTTTCCGACAATGGACATATAGGCTAATTAAACGTATCGCACCGTCGGTTAGAAGGGAATTTGGAGAAGTAAACTATTTCCTTATTCAGTTCCTGCTGGGTTTTGGTTACTTCAGGTCGAATCTGTACACCAGGGAGCGCAGTGAAGACGACTTGTACCGTACCCATATTGTGGCGCCCTTGATGATATCAAGCATGTGATTTTCGCGTGCGATAAGTGGACGGGCCTGCTAGACACGAATAATATAATCCGTATCATGTTTGCTAGCGAGAAGTGGGATGCGCTCTACGAGATCGTGAGAAGCATAATAGCGGGGAAGGGGGCTGGGGAATAGTTTGTGGACCAGCCTGCAGTAGTGGGGGACGTCCATCTGCGTCAGATTGGATTAGGCCAGATTAGGTTAGGTTGGACCAGGCTGAGTTAGGTACGGGTGCGGATGTACATGTTCCGTCGATAAGGTAAGGCTCCGCTGAGTTCCTTACCTCTCCCCTTTCAGTCAGACATTCCTGTGATTCCCATCAGACTGTGTTATGCTTATGGCGGGTCTGGTCTTCGCGTGTTGTAGAGGGATTAAGGTTTAGTCAATGAGAGTCTGACAGTATCATCTTGTGCAAGCAAATGGTGTCTGTTAGAGATTTTCCCTCCTCCAACATAAAAAAAAAGATAAATACTTGTAAATGAAGGAACGAAATATAAGAATAGATTACAAAATAATTTTCAAGCTATTAATAACTACTATTAGAGCACATTTTGATGATGTTTATTTTGAGTGGGATGTACAAAATTCAGAGGGATGTTTTAACTGGTACTATTTAAAAATTGATCCGTACAGTAATATTGTAACTGTGAAATAAAGGTGTGTAATTGTTTTTTAAATAAATTGTTGAGAAGATTTTTTAAATGGTTCAATAATTAATTAAAATGGGCAGTGGAAATATAAAAAAATTAAGCCCGTTTTTCATAAGCTATTGAATCAAGTTACATGAAAACAGTTCTAATTTCTGGTTTGGTAGAGGTGGATATTGCTATTATTTAACAATAGGTGACTGACATACCTTGCACATACATGAATATAAACACAACAAATTTACATTTTTAATTTTCTAAATATCAGTGAGTAAATATTACTCATACTTATGGGCATTAAACCATGGTTTTGATGACCCATTTTTGTACTTGAAAACTTTTTTTGACTTTTTGTGGGAGTCCCAAGAGCTGATATACTTCAGGAGGGAATTATACATAAACACAATAAATATTTAATAACAATAACAAGGTTAGTGTTTTATTAAAGCACTTCAAAGCAAAATACTAATGGAAGTACTCTCCATGCAATTAGGAATGTTAGGTCTATTTGAAATAAATAATGCAATGATTTTACCCAAGTTTAAAGTTAGGTGTTGTATAATTCTTTGAACAGCTACTGTAGAATTTTCAAGTCCTTTAAATAATTGTGTTTAGATATATATACAGTTGTGTCTTCTGCAAGTTGTAACAATAATTGGTTATATTTAAAATAAAAGTTTATGTTCAAGTATTTACTGAACTTATTAATACTATTGTTGTAGAATGTTTATTGTAGCTCTGTTTATTAGAACAATCACTGCAGTAATGATTTGCTTGTACTTGTAAATAATATTGTGGATTTATGTGGTGTTTGTATACATGATTGCAATTATTTGGAAATATACAAGCACACAATGTATTCTGTGTCAATTAATGTGTATATACAAGAGTATATACTGTGTATACATGAATAAAATTCATAACTGTGCATTTATTTTGGAATAATTTTTCTAAATTTTAGAAATTTTATAAATGATTTTATTTTTATTTTTCTACTATACTGTTGAATAAAATGATTATTTGTAATAAACTTTTCTTATTCTCAAATATGATCACACAGAACTTATTAATTATATTTCAATTTATTATTTATTCATTATGATTTTTAATTTAATGTAATAATTTTGTAATATTTGTAATTCAGTATATTTATCTACTTAAATATTACTTTATCTTCAATGTGATAAGGTAAGTACTCATTCACATTTTAAAATAATGCTGATAACTGATAACCTATAGTTATCTACACATTTGGCTTCATTATTTTTATTAAAATAATTCTAACTGAAATCTCTGTCTCTCTCTCTCTCTCTCTCTCTCTCTCTATATATATATATATATATATATATATATAAAATGTGTATGTGTGTGGGGGGGGAGGGGTGAAAGATCTATTATGGATATTTCACACCTATGAAAAACTTTAACAGTAAATTCCTCTGTTCCTTAAAAAAAGGATTCCTTAATAAAATACATTAAACAGCAGACAATCTAAAAAACAGATAAGGAAATCTGATGATCAAAATAATTTGTGAATTTAATTATTGTTCATCTAATACGGTGAACACATTAATCAACTCATTTACATTTTTTTTTATATGTTTCTGTTTATTTTTCACATCATTACTTATACAGAGGCTTTTTGCAGATGGAAAATGCTGTGGTTTACTCATAGATTCATAGTTATGAATCAACATATACTGATCATGGTTGAATTTGTTTATTCAATCACAAGATAGACCACTATTTAAAAAGAAATTTGACATAAACTCTGGCTTACAGGAAAGGGTCTTATTATGTTTCTGTTGCCATTTTTAATAAGTTAATAAACTACAAAAAAAATCTTCCCAACAATATTTTTAGAATATGATTTTTGTTAACAGAATTAAAATTTCTTTATCAATGAATTTTACTTTCCCACCTAGATAGCGCTATAGAAGAGCTATAGCTCTAGAAGGGAAAGTATTGTAATTGGTCTAATTTGGGCATACATGGTTTTCACCAGATCTTGATGTTTTGACACCTAAGGAACCCAAAAAAAGCAGATGGAAATTTTCCAGATATTAAAGTTTATATATATATATATATATATATATGTGTGTGTGTGCGCGCGCATGTGTATTTGGTGTTGGCCTCTAAATCACCTTATATCTATAGAACTTCTGGACTGATATTTACCAAACTTGGTCAGATTACTTCATGGGGCATTGATGTCATTAAATTTTCAACTTAGGTGAAGGGAGAGAGGCTGTAGAGCAAGGTCATCCTCAGTATCTTGAAATTTTGCATAATTAAGGTTATATTTTTCTTAAGCACATTTGTTAAAAATTAAAAAATAACAATATTTACAAAAAATAATTTATGCAAAATCGCACCCCGACCCAAAAAATGCTGTTGTTGCTGTCTGCTATGTTGTGACGTTACAGGTGAATGGTAGAAAATATAATTGTAAAAATAAATGAACAATAAGTATAAGTAACTCAATCTGACTGGGTCTCGAACTTGATTGCCTGGTTGATTCATTACCTGGTGTGTTAAACCTTGCAGCTACACCAATCTGCCGACTGTGCAAGCAAAATTTGCTCTATGTAAGTTGTGAAATTACATTACTTTAGTTAGTACTGACCATCGTCACTAGTACCGCCACACCCACGGAATTAAATACAGTATGCATGTGTTCTGTAATTAGAATCATTGATATAAACAAAAAAATATTATATTTAAATAAAATTATAAATTAAGTTGTGTGTGTATGTGTGTATAAGCTGTGCATCAGAAACAACCTACAGTCCTACAACTGTGTTGCCACCTTTTTTTAAATAATACTAATTAAAAAGTGTTTTTAAAAAACCTCAATTTTCTGTATCCCAATCAACATGAATGTATATGTGTGCTCGTATAATTACCATTAACACCTTCTGAATTGTCAGTTATTTTATTTTATTTAGTATCTTCATATATTCACTTCAATATTATTCAATGGGTTTCATATTTTAAATAATTAATCTGGACCTTAACTACATTTATTTTTAATTTTATAATTAATAGTGTATTCTGTGATGTTGTTCTAATAAAGGTTTTCATCACAGTTTCTCTTGATTTGTCCAGGTTAATTCTGGAACAGTTCTTTTTTTTATCCACGGAGCAATATATCTTACCATTTCTATGATCTATGTAATCTATTACCATGTGCCAATTAAAATAAAAATCTAATAATTTATTTCATATACATCCATTTGTACAGACTTCTCATATAGTACAAATTAAAATGTTTTGCAATGAATTAAAATAATTTCAGAAAGCAAGGTTTCTTACAGGAAACCTGACTTCTGATTTAAACAATGTAAATGATTCCAACATTTATAAATCCAGTATGCATATTGATAACCTAAGTTACAATCTATGAACGTTAATGGAAATCTGTGCATGTAAGGGAGTAAAAATACTTAAGATTTCTTACCCAAAACAAATTGATGAAAATAATGGCAAGGAGTTTGCATACAAGGCTCTATCAATTATTAGATTATGTACTTAAACAATCCAACTTGCAGTTGTAAAGGAGCTACTGGACGCAAAAAAAAAAGAAAAAGATGAATGTATTTTAAGTTAGCACATTTATTTTTTACTTAGAAAATTAGTATCTGGTGTTTATTACATTTTATTTTACCTTTTATTAATTTCATTTTTGATTTTCAATTTTCTTTAATAATATGTTGAATGTTGGCACAAGTTTTTCTTTTGTCACTGGATTGTAATAAGAAGCACCTTGAAGATTTTTTGTTTATTAGACAGATTTACTTATTAGTTATCGTGAATATGGCACTTCTTATGATTAGTAACCCTGAAGAGGGTTGTTTAATAAATAAATCTGGAAATTAGTCACCAGTGAGAGATGAGACAGGCTGGTATTCATCTAAATTATGTTGGTAAAAAAAAAACGTAAGTTTATCTGTCAGCTACTATAATTGACAATGGTGGCAGTTAGGTCTACTTAGATGTCTAAACAACAGAGTAAAAGAACCATATTTGCTTGCAATTAGGAGGCTGGATAAAAAGTCTGACCATGGTGGTTGACTTCACTCTTAAAATAGTACCTTAAAAGAAACATTTGTACTCACCAATAGGTAGTAAGAATTACTGCAATGGTTGGCAGTGGTGACACAGCCAAAATCTGAACTGTTTGTTTATGGTTCAACTTCAACTTCTGTTTCTTCCTGGATGATCAGCTAAGCCTCCATGAATATTAATCTGACAATGCAGACATATGTTACATTCACTAAACCCCCTAATTAATTAACAAGTAAATGTTACTACTGATGTGATGAGATACAAGATCTGTATGGGATTTCCAGTTCAGTGAAGAATCAATAATTATTCAATTAATCAATAATTATTAAGGGCTTTTATTAATAAATTTTGAAGTTCCTTGGCTCTCTAAAAACAAAGTGTTTGTCTTTTCTTTATTTATAATCAGTTTGTTATGGAAAAAGTCAGTCTGTATGTTTGGTTGAATGTAAATTTCATTTTATTAAATTTTCTTGACATTTATTACTTCAAGAGAATTCTTCTTAACTATGTCAGTATAAATGCCACATCAGTGCAAGTTATAATTAACTTTGTTAATTTAAAAGTGTGTTTTATCCAAGTACCAATTTAGTCTTACCAAAATTAATTTTAAACACTCAAGAACATTTATTACCACGTTCCACTGTTTGAAATTTATTATCCATAAAATCTAAATAGTTTAATCATACTACCATTCATATTATAATGTGACAATTTTGTTTTTATTAATAAACCATGAAACACAATGCAGATGTGTCAGGAAGGTGCATTATTACCCTATGTATCACAGCACCAGGACAGTTATCCCTTGTTGCTAGGTGATTCTTATTTAGTGACAGTTATGCGATTGTTTTGGTGGATATTTATTTAGTTTAGGTTTGTGGAGGCACTCTCTTCATGGAAAAAGGTGTATGGCATAGTTGGAGGCAGATGAGTGTGTCCACTTTAGTTAGGAGTGCTGCATATTAGGAAGGGAAGACTGGGTGTAGAAGGTTTTTCTTTTGGTCTTTTGTTTGGTGATTTTGATAATTTATTATTTACAATATCAAAACCTTTACTGAGGTCAAATTCTAGTAACAAAGAAATGGATCTTTTCAAAACATTGTACTACAAAATTAATAAAGCTTAATATGAAACTATTAATTCTTCAGATAGATGGTATTTTAATCATTTCTCTCATTTAAAAGGTGATGCTATTTTTTAATAAGTAGATTTATTTAGATTTTCATCAAAGCTTAAAGTTACTACACTAAAAGTTTGCAGTTAATTATTGTTGTGTGTTACTATCTGTCTGTCCTATGTGATATAATCCTAATATAAATTTATTATTTTGAATACAATTTTTTAGTTTTATTTGTAATGATAATATTAATAAACCATTTATTTTTATTTTTTATAGTCATAGTAAATATAATACAATATTTTCCTCAAATATTATTTAAAAAATCTGATGTGGACACTACATGACTTCCTTGTACGCCTATTAAATTACACATACACTGTTTTTAAAATGAAAAGTACATAAAATTTTATTTTACTAATAACTAATGATATTTTTTCATAATTTTTGTTTATTTTTTATTGTTATTATTGAATATTATTTATTGTAAACTTTTTTTACAATCAGAGGTTAATAATTATTAATAAATCAATACATTTAAATTAAAAAAAAAAAAAAGGGTGAAAAAAGAAAGAAATGAAGTCACATTCGAAATGATGTGTCTTCCCCTTATAAGATCCAATTATTTCATTAATTAAACTTTTATTTGGCTATAACTCTGGAACCATTGAAAATAAGTACCACTTATGACATATTGTTGAAAAGCTATCAATGAGGGCTGATTTCTGCAGTTAAGAAAGATTCCAAAATCCAGTTTCTTTTTTTGATTTTGGGGGCTTTTTTGGACACTTTTGGTCCAGTCAATTGCAATCAAAAGGAGAGGTGCACAACTAGATGTTACAACAGTTCTAAATCCAAAATTTCGACATTCTACGGCTAATCGTTTTTGAGTTATGCAAGATGCATATGTTCATACAAATGTCATATCGAAACTAGTCAAAATGGATTCAGGGATAGTCAAAATGTATATTTCCATTGAAATTGAAATTTTTCACGATCACAATACTTCCTTAACTTCATGCAAGGGAGTAAAAGTAGTTGTATTATCTACTGTAAACAAGCTATTAGTCACAATTTATAGTAGAGGCTAAATTTAATTACAGCTAAAGTATAATAGATGAGTATTATTATTTTATGAGTTGTATTATTATATTAGATGAGAAGCCAAGCTAGTCAGGCAGGTACGTCTACCCGGGTATTAAAACTGGTAGACATGATGCCTAAAGATATCACGGTGTATTCAAAGTTGAGCTTACTCTGTTTAACAAGTTTGTTGCTGTGGGTATTCTGTGGATTTCTCTTCTTGTAGAGTCAAGGAGTACATTGATGTTCAGAAATGTAGATGAAAGTGTTGTTGATTTGGCCATAGGGCAAAATTCTGTCAATATGTTTCATTCTGTGTGCACTGTAGTGACAAGGGTCACAAGTGTGAAGAGTGTCCTAATAAATGTGATACTCCTACTTGTGTAAATTGCAGAAGGTTGTGCAAGGATTGCAAGTATTCAGTTGATAATAAGGATTGTCAATGTTGTTTGAGAGCTGCTGAGATATATTACATAGTTATGTTTGGATAGATAATTTCTCAAGATGCTTACATTGCTTAGAGCGAGTTAGGTGAAATTGTTGAAAGGAGGTCCCTTGATATAATTCTTCTGCAAAATCCACATATAGTATGGGATGATCAACCATTTTTTAATTGCTGGTAAAAATTTTATACTGTAATAGTATGTCTACAGTTCTGTATAGGAGGACATTAGATTGTGTCTTTTTGAGGCGAATTTCTGATACTCATCATGTCGCTGATAAGACTTTTTATTGATGGTCTTAATTTCTGTGTTGTTAGTCTGTATTTTCAATATAGAAATTCTACCAAGGAACATTTAAAAAATTGGGATAGAATTTTAGGTCTTATTGATAACTGTCTTGTAGTGCTAGGTGCTGATATAAATGCTGTCGCTTTTTTGGCATAGTGGAGTCACAGATACTAGTGAATTAGTTGAAGACATTGTTTTGCACCATGGATTAGAGATCTTTAATTTCTTTTAAAGAGTTACCAACATACTGGAATGGTAGATGGAAGGAGATTGCTTGCTGCAACGAATATTGATATTACTGTTGGTAGGAATATTCCTGGTAGGATTGATGCTTGGTCTATTATAATTGTTCTAATGATCATCAATTAATTATTTTTGAGATGGTTAGGGTGTTGCAAGACGCCTACAGATAGAATTTTCCTGTTCAGCAGGGGCGCTTCCTGCTCAGTAAGGTGGTCTGGCCTAAATTTGTTAATATCTCTACACTAGACTCTGTGTCTTAAACCAAAGTCTGGATAATATTCAATTGGAACACCTGGTAGAAAGGTTTTCTCTGGTTTTCATTGATTCTGCTGAGAATTCAATTCCCTGTAGTTTGGGTCGAGAGAAAATTGCCCCTTGGTGGACTAGACTGTTGTCTTGGTTGAAACAGTCTGTGAACTGTCTTAGTAGAGCTGCCCAGCAGGAGTTTGATCCTGAATGTCGAGCGTTTTTAGTTGATGACTATTGAAGGCAATATTTCAACCATTTCGTTAGGACATTAAAAAGGGATTCATGGCATTCATTTGTTAGGAAGTAAGAAAATAAGGATTCTTGGGGTGTTATGTACAGAGTCCTAGGCCATAAGTGAAAGAAAAATGTTCTTTTGCTGGCTCTCTCGACCTGGCATTTTGTTTTTTCTCAAAAATGTGGAAATTTTAAATATTCTATTGAATGATTTACTGCCGGATAATGTTGTGACTAATAAAACATTGTATTATCTACAAGTCTGAGAGGAAGTTGCTGCTTTTTGCTCTGATGTTTTATCTATGGAAATTATAAGTAATTTCTTATTACTTAAAATTTCAGGTAATTGAAATTATATGCAGAGGTATGTCAGGTAATTTGCAGTTCTGGTAGGAAGAAATGAAGTCCTTGGTTTCAATGGAATCACGGTGGAGCTCCTTGTCTGTTCTGTCAGAATTTTTGTTGGTACTTTGACTAGAATTGCTCTTTGCTGGCTATTTCCCTGTCTGCTTGAAAAAAATTTTCTTAAATTGCTGTTTAAAGGTGGTGACAAGGACCCACTAAGTTTCTCTTATAGGTCTTTAACACTCCTGCCAGATATTGGAAAGATTTTTGAGAAGGTTTAGTATCTTTATATTACTGATAGATTGAATTCTAGAAAGTTGTTGATGGATGATCAGTATGGTTTTCACCCAGGCATGGGCATGGAAGATGCTATTCTTAAGGTTATGAGCATTGTTTCTTCTAGTGAGTCTGTGTATGTCTTTTTGGACATATCAGGAGCATTTAATAATTTGTAGTGGCCCTCTACCATGTTTCAGCTGAAGAAGAGTGACTGCATGCAGAATGAACTGAATGTGTTATACAATTATTTCACCAATCAAGATGTCGTTTTTCAAGATGGAGTCTCAGAAGTAGGAAAACGCTATCTGAGGGTTGTCTACAGGATAGTGTTTTAGGATCCCTGCTTTGGGTTGTTGAAGTAGACTCTTTGTTACAGTTAAGATTATCCAATGGATGCCGCGTCATCATGTATGTGAATGATGGGCTTTTGCTGGTTAAAGGAGATTCGAAGAACGAGACTGAATTCAGGGCAGCCCAGGCTTGCAAGCTTGTGGAGTTTGCAACATAAGATGGTGTTGAGCTCAGAGAAAACAATGATGTTTTTCAAGGGCAGACTAGCTGCTATACGACGACCTTGTTATCAGTGGCAGGTCATTGAATTAGGTATGTTCTGCTGCAGAAGTATGTAAGTGTTATTTTTGATTAGAATCTTTGATTCAAGGAGCATTTCCAATATGCTGCCAAAAAAGCTTGTTCTATTTTCTTCGGTGTTCAGAAAGCAGTTCACCCTGAGTGGAGGCTTAATTTCAGAACCACGAGTGTTCTATATAAGGGTGTATGCAAAGCTATAATGCTGTTTGCTGCACCTATCTGGGCTCATCAAATGAGCCACAAATAATGAGAGCCCAGCATCTCTATTGTTTTCTGTGATTGGTGCCTATAGACATTTCTCAAGTGGCGGTCCTTGTTTCTTTAGTATTAAGCCCATTGATATCCTTGCGATTGAGTGCCAATTACATTATGATGTAAGAAGGTGGGCCAACTTACCTCTTGGCTCATAAAAGATATAGTTAGACGACCAAGTTTTCCATTTATGGCAAGTCAGGTGGACTGAATTGTCCGATGGGCTTACAAGCATGTTATTTTTCCTGATGTGAAATGTATGCAGGTAAGGTGGATTTCCCCTTATCAGCATATTACACAGTTTCTTTCTGAACACATGATTTTTGAGATAGGTTGGGCAGATTTGGTTTGATTAATTCAGGCTTGTGTACTGAGTTTAGGACCATTCTAATAAGCGCCATGTCTTTTATTTCTGCCCCAGGTAAGAAGTTGAAAATACCAAAGTAGTTAAGAGAGCTTGCAAGGATCAATTCTGGTTTTGATCTACAAGTTAATAGGAAAACCAAAGTGAATAGAACTTAGTTGCTGGCTTCATTAGATTTCTAACCCTATGGAGGAAGGCTGATGGGGTCTAATGCTGATATATGTATTTAGAATAGCAACCCGGGTGGGCTTGGCGCCTGCCTGGGTCTTACTTTTCCAAGATAAGTGTTGAACCCCAGAGTTAGCTGAGATATTCACTGTTAGGATGAGAGTGGATAAATGGAGAGCTCTGCAATATGAGAGAGTGTAGAGGCATTGACTTTGTTCCTGAAAGTGGAACAGAGATAGAGTATGTTTTCATTAGAGGATTATTAAATTTGTGAATCTGTTTTTTTATTTTTAAGTAAATCAAGAGGATTTTGAAATTGAATTGTAAGACAAATCTGTCGTTGGGATCAGTACTTGTTTTATTGGTATGAGGATAGTATCTTTGATGTTGCATAAGTGCATAGTCTAATTGAAGTTAGATATGGGAAAAGTTTTTGTGTGAAACCTTCGATGTTAGAGGAAGGCACAGGAATCATGTTTCAACAAATCAGTTAATTTGATAGTTGAGGGATGTAAGTTATGGTAGGTGGTCTAGGTGATATTAAGTTATGTAAATTCACTGATGGAAATGTCTGCTGAGACATTTGTATCAGTGGCATCTTGACAAATGCCAGACTGATGACTGTGATTTATCAGGTTTAGATGGACTAAAAGAAGACTTCCGCTAAAACCTATCTGGAAAGAGTAGTGTGGAAACAGAAATTGTCAAAAGGCAAGTGTCTACCCCTATGGGAGTCTGGATCTGTAAGAGACATAATAACATATTTTGTGCATTTCTCATACATTTTATTTCAGCTTCTCTATGCTTTGTTCTTCAAGCTTATTTACTTGAAATATCATCAAAAACTCTGAATATACTACATAAAACCTATACTATGAAGATCTATAGCAGAATAGAACAATCAAGGGTTATCTGAAAAATTTGAAACATACAGTGTTGAAGCAAGGATGTTTGTTGAACTCCTTGTTATTTTCTCTGTTCACTGTGATGTTAGTGGATACTAAGAATAAGAATAAGCAAAATAATTTTTAATTTTTGATAACGCTACTAAGGATGTTTGGAGAAAAATGGATATCTAGAAAAGAGAAAGAGAAATTAGACAAGGCATTTGTTAACAGTCAAATGGGAGAAAATGATGGATATTTTTATAAAAAAGTAGAGTAGAAGAAAAAAGTAAAAAATGGATAAAAAATGAAAAAAGTAGAATGGAAGAATAGAAGACTAATTAAAGAATTATATATGAAACTAACAGGAGCAATGAAAGTAAACAGGAGTATAATTCACTGGGTGATCTAGGTCGAGGGATTCCTCTAGGTCGAGGATGTTGCCTCTCATTGACAATATTCATTTATTTATGTGTGAGAACTAGAAATAAATACAGGAGGATGAAAAATAAGACACATAAGGTTTGCTGATGATATGGTAATTCTTGCTGATGGCATGAACATGCTTCAAAGATTGTTAAGAGCCCTAATGAATGGAATGAAAGTATATGAAATGAAAATAAACAAGAAAAACTAAAGTAATGAAAGTAAACAAAAAAAAAAGGATCTAGTGATACAAACAAGTGAAGGAAGAAAAAAGTACAAATTTACAGATATTTGGGTATTATGATGACAGAGGGCTGGAAGAGCACAATGGAAATAAACGTTAGGATAGCAATGGCAATCAAAGCCTTCAGTAAGAAGAGGAAATTACTACAGTAAGGAAGAGGTTAGCTAAATGCTATGTATGGAGTGTCTTGTGTGGAGGTGAAAAATGGACAATAGGGTAAGGGACTGAATTGAGGCTTTTGAGATGTGGATATGAAGAAGAACAGTAAATAAGGTGGATGGATAAAGTGAGTAAAGAAGAAAAAGTACTTGTGGGGGATGAACACAAAATAAAAGGAAACTGGTTAGAGGAAGTGTAATCTTGACATTGGAAGAGTCAGTAGAAGGAGAAAAGAAGTCAGGAAGAAGAAGGACAAAGTTAAATAAGAGGTCGAGTTTAGAAAGTAAAGGGGATGAAGGAAAAACTCTGCCGCCAACCAGAACAACATGATGATGATGATATTTTGACATTGTGCTTCTTGCCTCAGACAGACTCTTGTTGCAGAAATGATACATGATTTCCAGGAATATTGTAATAAATAAATGGTCGTTAAAGACTAAACATATGCAACATTGTTATATTTAGGAGTAATGGCAAAATTGCAAAGAATGAGAGATTGTTGTTTAATAAAGCAAATGGAAGTTGTTAAAAATTATAAATTGTTAAAATTATGCTAAAAACATTTATTTTGCTATGAAAAAGCATTGCAATGGAAAATAAAATGGATGGATTTAATGGAGTTGAGACTGATTTTCAGCTACAGAACTTAAATATAGGCTACAAAATTCATGAAGATATTTCTGTGGTTTTCCCTAAAAAAGTATTTAATTTTTCCACACAATAACATTGGATTATGCTTTGCACACAAAGTTATTTTCAATCTTTGATCATTCTTTCAAATTGCATCTCAAATATGTTGTTTATGCTACAAGTTGTCAATGAGTAAGTATCCCAAAATATTTTGATAGAAGTGGTAGAAAAACACATTTTTGGTTTAAAAGAGTGGAAGCGGTTGTGCGAGTTACATGATATGTTTTTCTTGCTTTAGTTTAGATAGTTTTAAGATTGATGAGATTGTAAATTATATTAAAGATAGACTAAGGAATATTTTTACAAGTATGATCCTAAACTGTCATTCAAAATTATTGTACAAGGAACTGAGTTTTAAAACAGATTATAACTTAGTAATAATCACTCTGTTAAAGACTAGAGTAGAATTAATTTATTTGAATAAATATAACTTTGAATCAAAAGTTAAAATATGTTCATTATGTAATATGAAAGTGGAGGAAGATATGCTGCATTAAATTGCAGTATGTCCAATGTTAAATGAGTTCTGTGGAGAAGATTTTGGAACGACATTCTAAGCAGTAGTAAACTGAAATGGTATTTGGAGGGTGAAAATTAATCAACATTAAATGCGTACTGCAAGCTGGCTTGGAAATATTGCTAAAGTTTGGTTCAAGAGTTTAGCTACTAACTAGTAAATTCTCCAACAGTCAGCTCAGATCAGTAGCATTATCAGTGTTAAGTTGAAAACATTTAGTAAAGATTTTTGCTTTTCTTGATCAAATGTGTTTTTATAGTAATCTGTTTTTTGTTTAATTTTTTTTGGTTAGTTTTTTATAAGAGTTATTGTAAATAAAGATCTGTTACTATTATAATTATTAAACAAAAAAATCCATAAAAAATTGTAATCGCATAAAAAATAAATAAAATTTTATTTCAGGAACATGTAATTTACATTACAAATATGCAAGATCCAATAATATGCTTGTATATTACAATAATTATTTATAGTATAAAAATATTTTTATTTATTTATTTACTTAATAACCATTCACTTAATGTTTTTGAGGCTGCGGACCTTTGCAAGCTTTTTCATGCACTCCGACCCGATCTGGATTAAATGTACGTCCACATTTCCCGCATGGAACTAATTGTACTAAATGTGACTGCCAGAAAGCTTCATCTGTTGCTTCAATATCAACTTGCCCATCTGAAAAAATATAAAAAATTAGATAATGTACAAAACTATAATCATAACACATTTTATTAACGTACATTCCATGATTAATACTTAATTGGATTGAATTACGTTAGGTATCAACTCCAAGACAACTAACATTTGTTAACTTCTGTTGTGGACCAGCTGTAAAAATTTAAAATATTTTGTTTTTTCTGAAACTGTTGCAGAATTAAGTTATTTAATACAAACTGTATTATATAAATTTATTTTTTCTCTTTAAGCAATTTATGTACACTTATATAAATACAAACACATGCACATCCACGCAGCTTCGTGCATGCGCAGGCATGCATGCATGCACACATGCACACACACATACACACACACACACACACACACACACACACACACACACACACACACACACACACACACACACACACACACACACACACACACACACATATACATATATGTTATTACATGTATAAATTTGGAAAGCATGTAAATAAAAAATTTAAACACAGTATCCCACTACACATTTAACATCAAAAACAACTCAGCTGATAAATTTTGCACATATATGCTTAGCATTGGAATGAAATAAAAAATGAATAAAAGTATAATACCTTAGCTACAAAATGAAGTATTTATTTTTCAATATAATCCCCATTTACACTGATACACTTTTTCGTGTATATGTGACAAGTTTTTGCATTCCGTCACTAAAAAATTCTGGCGGTCTTTCTTGGATCCAAGTGGCCACAGCTTCGTTCACCTCATTATCGGTGGTGTAATGATTAACTTTGAGATCCCTCTTGAGATGAGCGAAGAAGTGGAAGTTGCATGGAGTCAAATCTTATGAGTATGGTGGATGCAGAAAATGCTCAAACTTCTGCTTGTGGAGAGCCATCAGAGAGTTTGTGCAGTACCCATCGTGCACAGATTTTACGGTAACCCAATTGCCCATCAATATAGCTTACTCGTTCTTTAGGTATGCCTAACTGAATAGCGATGTATTGATGGGTCATTCACCAGTCACTTTGAAGCAAATTGTCCACCTCCTTTTGATGTTTCTTGTCAGTCACAGAAACTGGTCATCCACTGTGATTTGTGTCCTCACTTTACCAGCTTCACATTTGCAAAATTTCAACGCCCACCTATTCACAGTACTCCTGTCAACAGTTTCACTTACCATAAATCGTTTTTAAACTATGAAAAATATTTGTAGGATTCACATTTTCTGCTGTTAAAATTCAATCACGCACTATTTTAACCGTGTTGTCATACTTGACTCCATTTTACCTGCTACTGAAAACAAGCTAGTACACAGATTTCAACACATTATCACAGATTTGTAGAGGGGGATTTTGGCTTTCATGTACTGCCTTGCCCAACTCAATAGTACCTTTTATCTTTGTGCAGCACACTAATGTGCAAAATTAATCAGCCGAGCCTTGTTGTTATTCTGCATTTAAGACAAAAAAGTACCACATTCTTAACACACTTTAATATTATAAAACACGTAACAATGATATACTACATAAATACACAATTCAAATCTTTCTGACCACATTCTGATCACATGCCTACAACAGCAGAACAAATCACTAAAGATGACCTCAAAAGTGACTGAAAACATTTTGGTTTAAGTTATTAAAAACATTCTATTTATAAAATTTGTTTCAATTTGTTGACCCAAAAGTTTATACAATTAAGTATTAGTAAATCTTTATTCTGACTGGAAAATAATAATACATTATACAAATAATGTAACAGTAAAATAAGTAATTTAAGTCTGAAAAAGAAGTCGAGGGTTTCAAGAACAAATGTAGTTTTTATTTTGCAGTACTCAATAGTATTTTATTTGTAATCCTAAAGCGGAATAAAGTAACTTTTAGTTTGCATATTCTCCATCAGATACCAGCTCTGTGTTAAGACTGCTGCACAGGTTAAGTTGTTATGAGCCTGGACTTCAGTTCTATGCATGGTATCACCTCAAGAGAAAGTACAGTGTGTATTGGGTCACATAAACAAAACATGCACTTAGTGTGTAGTTTCTTTGACTATTTTACAAAGGAATTATATGAGTTTTTACAAGTTTATGAGTTTTGTACAAAGAAATTATTATCAAGAGTTTTTAAATTTTCTAATCATCATGTAGTTCCAGATATAATTTATGAATCATAAACATGTCCTTTATCTATAATTCTGATCTGTACATAACAAAAATTATCCAGTTATTTTCAGGAATAAGTATATATGCTACTCTACGGTCAAAAAATATAGAGCATGCATCCCAGCATTTGGATGAATAGATTGAACAAGGGAGTCCGTGGATCTAGGAAATCTGCTTCATCAGAGGGCATAAAAATAAACATTATATATTATAAATAATAAATATAATTAATTATTTAAAATACAGACATATGAAATGAGTGTTAATGTAAGTTACATGAAGATAATGGATATAATAAGTAATTCATAATTCAGAAAAAGGTTAATGAAAATTGTTTGATCACAATGTGATTAAATAGGAGATTATGCACAACACAATGCTGCCAACCATACATCACTAAATATCTCCATTGGAGCATAATTCAAAATATTTGGTTATTTTCTTAACAGACGTGGTGCAAACACACAAACACAAACACACACACACACACACACACACACACACACACATATATATATATATCATAGTTAACACAGGGTTAAAATTATCATTGAGATATTGAAATTTATATAAACAAAATTTATGTCTAAATTTTTTAATTTCTTGATTTATGTCTAAATTTATATCTTTGGAGATAACTTTGAAATCAGAATTTTATAGAACTGTAATAAGGTTTAAATAAGAATAACTCAGTAGGATTACATAATATACAATCAACTGCAACAATTTGACTATATTTTTAAATTTAAATATATAACAAAAATTACAACTTTATATGAAAGAAAATTTAAATTTTAATCATGAGATTTTGCCATAAAATTGTACAGTAATGATAAAAAATCAAATTTTAAACCGGAACTAGTAGGCGTTGTTGATTTATTATTAAGAACTAAGCAATATCATCTTATAAATAAATATGAATATATTATGGTAATTTGTTTGTATGCAAATATGATGGAAACATTTTTCAATTTATAAAGAGATGATTTAAATATAAAAGAATCATGTACATAGAATCATAAATATATTTATATGGACATAAATAAACTCATGCGTGCACATTGACATACAACAGCATGTTAATGATAATATAAAAAAAATTAAAGTGACTGTAAATTTGAAATTGGAAGGTTGTTTTACTATGTTTTTACCTTATTCAAATTATGTTTTTACTTTATAAATTATGCAAGTGCAATTGAGAAAAAAATCAAAACTCTTAGTAAAAAATGTTTGGTCCCAGTTTACTCCCTTGGGCAATGATTTTATAATGAAAATTATACTGTAATCAGAGTATAATTGCTAAAAAGCTACCTCATATAACATTTTTAATAGTAGCCACTACTTGAAAAAATGATAAAGTATAAGAAATTATAAAAAATTAAAAATATTTTTTAAACTCTTAAGTTGGGTCCCATGGGGTATTCCTTTTTTTAAAACGATACTAATTATCCATATTAATACTAGATAAATGTTACTATAGTACTATACAGAACAGTAGTAAGATTCAATTTAAGAATTTAAAAAATATTTAAAAGTTTTTATAATTCCTAGTTGTATGAGGCAGCATTTTAATAACTGTATTCTAAATACAGAATAGTTTTCATGATAAAAACGTCAATGGGTCAAAGGAGTCAATTGGGACTCAACATTTTTTACTTAGTAACATTTATCATCTTGTAAAATTTAAAATGTTTAATCTTGAATATTGTATTACACGAGTATTTTTCAATGTTATATTTTATTGTTATATTAATATTAATTTGACCTGCCAGATTAGTCTAGTAATTAGACTTATCATCGCAAAATCAGCTGATTTTTGAAGTTGAGATTTTCAAGGCTTGAGTCCTTGTAAAGGCAGCTGCTTTTATGCAAATTTGAATGTTAGACTGGGGATACTGGTATTCTTTGGTGGTTGGATTTCAATTAACCACATATCTCAGGAGTGCTCAACCTGAGTCTGTTCCAGATTACATTTTACTGGCACATTTACAATTACACTGCACTACATCTGCTGCTACAACAGGTCTGGCAAACCGGTAGCAGTAATTGTATTTGCCTATATACTTACACCCAGACCCGGCAGTAGCTGGAAAATTAGTTGAAAAAACAACAATCTTGAATATTAAAGTTAAAAACGAATAGATATTTTGAAGTACAGGTCCCATTCAAATCCCGTGTTTTTTGCTTAAAAAATTTTTGCTTCATAAAGTTGGTCTGAATTGGTGCAATATTATTAAATGAGATTAAAAAATATATAATTTACAATAAAAATATGAATATTGTGATGCCCTCTTATTCAATGGAATTGAAAATCATGTTGAAGCTCAGCTATACTTATAAAGCCAAATTTTTTTGTCAATTTTCAAGTCAAAGGGTTTTCAAGTTTCTCAACGTTTTCCTCTGCCTAAATCTGATTGCCTATGTAGGCAATTTTTTCACCCTATATATAGGGTGAAAAAATTCAATAAGAAAAAAATTCAAAATGGTGAAAACTACTCTTCTCGTTTTCTTCTAATTTTGTTCAAAATTTAATGCCTTTCTACAACTTTTTTTTTGTTTCTTTTTAACTAAGAGTATTTGAAATATCAACCTATGTAAAAACACTTACACCCAAAATTATGGGCGATTGCTGCAGTTTCCCTTTATAGCCATGCTACTGTAGTAGCAATAGAGCTGTAGCCAGAGAAATGAAAATTAACACATGCAATTTGCAACAACCTTTGACAAAAAGAATGTTTTTGAAATCATGCACTAATATTTTATTGTGATTTATTATTTTTTAAATTATTCTATTCTCAGAAACTTAAAACTTAACAGAAAAATTAAAGCCAACATAATTCAAAACAACTTTTGGCTGCAGTATAATTTGAAAATTAATCTTGAGTCAGAGCTCAATTATGTTTAATGTTTTATTGCTTTATGCATCACATCTTAATCTTGGGGAATATTAATCTCCTTTTAATTTTCAAATAAGGTTACTGGAAACAAAGTTATTTAAAAAACTTGAATTTTATGCTGTTCTCTACTATTTGACTTTACATATGTTATTTATAAGACCACTTTACTTATACTTTTTCCTGACCTGGTTTCAAAGGTAGAGTTTTCTGAAGCTCCAGTGGAAGCTTATCATTATAATTATAATGGTAAGCAAAATTATAATTACCAAAAGGTGTATCATATTACAGGTAAAGTTATGTGCATTACAAAAGTATTTCAACAGTGAAAAATAAAATTAATAAGGCAGTGAATATTAAAATATATATATATATACAATAAAAATAAATATAATAAACAGAAATAACTGTTAGGTGCAGCTAAAAGGATTAACATCTCAATAAAAATGTTTACACAAGAAAAGTACATCTCAATGCTACAACTAACCTAGACATACAGAGCTCACTACATTAAGTGATATATATTTTAAAACTCTACGATGTAAGTTTTTCAAAATTATATACACACACACACACACACACACACACACACACACATATATATATATAGATCATAGCAAAATTACGCTTGTTTCCCTGCATTATTTTTTATCATAACATTGTATGAATAAATGTTTTACAGTGTAAGTTTGGGATACTATTTTTTTAGTTCATTACTTAATAAATCAAGAAGACAAACAGTAACAGGGGATTTTATTACATGATAACTTTAAGTTATAATTTAGATGGATTATTAAATAAAGGATTTTAACATGTTTAAAGCTTAATTATAAATTTTTGTAAATGTAATGTATAAAATAATTTCAGTAAAACTGCATCCAAAACAACATCGTACAAAAGAAAATTTGTTGTTTAGAAAATGTAAGATGTGATGTTTTGGTATAAAATAAAATTATGTACAAATTTAAATCTGTAAATAAAAAGGACAAGAAAATTTAAAGTAGTGATATGTTTTAAGTGACTGTGACCTGTTGTGTAGATAACTTTAGGTTTTTTTGGCTCAGATCTTCTTTGTTCTGGTGGAAGTTTCTCATTTTCAACTTTCCATTTCTTCATACATTGTGGTTCATGGATGCGAATGGAAGCTGAACCGAATTCTCGTCCACAAATGTAACAGATTGCCATGCGTCTACGTGGTGGTGCATGTTGTGATGTTATGGAAGTTTTTTCCTGACCTGGTTTCAAAGGTAGAGGTTTCTGAAGCTCCGGTGGAAGCTTATCATTATCACTTTGCCATTTTGCAAGGCAAGCTTCCTCATGGTTAGCAAGCAACTCAGAAGGAATCATCCAACCACAGAGATAGCATGGTTCCTTCCCAACTATATTTACATATTCCTGAAAAAAGAAATACAAAATTAATCATGCTTACAAGTTTATTCATGGAATCAAAATTGCATAAAATTATATTTAAAAGCTCTTCTGTCTATAAGCCAACAGAGAATGTTATAAATTTTAATTGCATGCATGCATCCATGAGTGTGTGTGTGTGTGTGTGTGTGTGTGTGTGTGTGTGTGTGTGTGTGTGTGTGTGTGTGTGTGTGTGTGTATGAGTGCATACATACACATGTATAGAATGTCCCATGGGATATTGGCCAAACTTAAGGACTGATTTAGGTCATTGAAATAAACAAAAAAATATACTGAAAAAATTATTTTTAATTCAATAAGTGAAAGAAATGAAATAAAATTGTCAGATTGCTTAATTTTTGTGATTCATTAAAACAATTTTGGCCTATCTCAGTTGTTTATTTGAACAAATAAGCATGTGCTTTAATTACTGTTGGATGATTTGTAGATTAGTTTATTCTTCCACATGAACATAGCTCTGCGAGGGGTACAAGCCTATCATAATTTTCAGGAGTGAACTTGCACATGTCACCTGAATCAATTACAGTTTCTAAAAAACTGCAAATTGATTAATTTAATTAATTAAAAACTTTAGTTCTAAAACTAAATTTCTAACTGAAAAATGAATTTGAATAAAAGTAATAACATTAGTTTAAAAAATAAATTATATTATCCAAAAATATAATTATATATTAATACAAAATATAATTTACATGAACTGCAAAGTATAATTTTGCAGTTCATATAAACTTCTATAAGCTTTAATTTCTATAAACTGCAAAATTAATTTTGCAGTTCATATAAATTTCACCTGAAAATGACCCAAGGCCTCTCTCAGGCAGCAGCCATCAGTCCTGCCCAATCCTTATAGGATTAAGGTTTTGTCAAATTTTGGAGCAGTATATTAAACATCATTTACTTTGTATGGCCAGCTAATTGTGGTACTTATTACGTACATATTTTTCTTTCACAAAAATAACAATGCACAAAAAAATAAATAATATTCAATATCAAATAAATATTCAATAAATAATATCCAATTGTTTCTTTTAGATTTCATTTACTTAGCTTTCAAAAAATTTCCCCTTGGGTTTTTTAATTCTCAAAATTTTTGAGTTATTGCAGAAAATAATTAAAAATCTTATTACAAAACTTTCAATATAAATAATGTGAGTGAAATTAATTAACTTTTCAAAAAATAGAGACTAACTCAAAAAATAAAACTAAAAATATTTTTATAATTCTTTTATAAATTTGGAATTTTACTTTCTTGCTCTACAAACTGTATAGTATACAGTATATTATAAAAGGGAAAGTATGCAAAATTGGGTCATATTTGCATATTGGGAGTTTTACAAATCTTGATGTTTCATGACTTCTTCTAACCAAAAAATACAATTTCAGCACTGGAAAATTTCAGGCAGTATGTATATATTATGTTGGAGCATTTTCTGCTTGCTAACTTCAGGCTGGGTGGACAGATTTGGTTGAATTTGACATAATGATTTCTGTATTTGGTATATTGATGCTGTTTAGTTTTGGTCACAATCAGTGAAGGAGGCACAGAGATATAAACCTCATGGATCCCATATCTCAAAATTTAACTCGGAAGGTAGATAAATTTTTCACAAAATTTAATGCCTAAGATATTGTGTGTTTGGTCTAATTTCATATTCAAACCACCGTGGGCAGAAAACACTTTTAATTTTTTATAATTTCTGACCTCAGAAATGAATCTAGAGTAGTGTAGTCCTCTGTAGTCTCAGGACTACACAGTCTTGTAATAATTAGATGATTCCAACACATTAGTAAGTCACTTTGGTTATGTGTTTGGGCAATTTTTTAATTTTTTTGCTTGATTTAATTCAGCACAGAAGTTTTAAATCTTGTACATGGGAATATGGAGATGGAAATGGATTTCATTAAAAGGTGGGAGAGATAATAAACCAATTTTTTTTGTTTGTTCTTTCATTAGCTATTGTTTTGCTTGTTATCTTTGACTAAATTAACTAATTTTTATTGAATTTTGTTTGATGACTTTCTAATACGGGCCAGTGATATCATTTAATTTTACTTACAATTGAAGTGAAAGGGAAGATTACTCTCACAATGGATCCCATATCTCACAATTTTACCCAGAGAGTAAAATAGTTTTACATAATTCTTTACTTGAATACTTCAATGGTCAAGTATGAATCCCCATTGGTCAGAGTTATTCTTTGCCGGCTTTATTTATTTTCAATATTTATACATAATTTTATCCTCATAATTTTAAAAAATGCGGTTTTTTAATATTTTTACTTATCCTTTTTTTGTAGTTACTCATTTGTAAATAATTTATTTTGTTGAGGATCAAACAAACATATTGGGTCATATGTCTTTCAATAAGGTGAAAGGGTCAAAGATATGTTTCTTTGGTACTGAGCCACCAATATGATCACAACATTTAATTAAAGTTCTTTTTATATTCAAAAGTACTATTGAAATCTACTACAAAAATACTATATTTTACTATCAAAGGTTTTTTTTTAAATATTTTTGACTCAATAATTTTCGTATTCTAAAAAGAAAAATAATACCTTGAATACACAACAAAGAAAAATTAATTTCTGATTATTAGTTTATGAGGAGTGCAGTGATTTCTGGTTGGCTTTTTGTATTAAATAAATTGTTTCACATCTGTATTGTAAGCCTATTTAAATGTAGATGACATTTAACGATACCTTTATTCTTCTCAGAATAAAGGTATTCTTCTCACTAAGACTGGTTGTACAATGAACACATCACTATTCTAAAAAAAAAAAAGTTTTTTCAGTGTATGATAGTACTCAAAGTAATTTCTTTATACTGCATAATATATTTCAAAAGTGTAACTACCAGCAACTTATAATAAATTAAACGATAAAACGATTTTTAAGATCGATGTCATTTATGCATGTTATTTATTAGACAGAATAATAAACGTGTGCAGGAGATTTATTTTGAATTTTTGTTGCCACAGGTGGTTTTGCTTGGCAAAATAGTTTCACGCTAATATTCGATAGTCACGTGATAGCAGTACATAACCGCGTAGCGCTGCATGCAATCTTTTATTTGTAGTACATTATTATATAAACAAGTAAGAATTATTTCAGCATACGATTTTACGTATTGTTAGGAAAATCGTTCAAGAAATTCTAGCAAAAATAATCCCTAATTTAATTTTCTAATAGAAGATAAAAGAAATTCGAGTCGGTTGGCAACAGTTTTTCTATAATGACTTGTAAAAAAATTGTTGCCAACCGACCCTAACGAAAAAATCATTCTTTTGTTTAAAGGATCTTTGATATCGCAAATCAAAATTTTAAATTAAAATAAATAAGCAAAAATTAAAAAAATACAATTCAAATATTATTAAAAAAATAGTAAAACAATGAAGAACTAAAACATAAAATTCTCGGCACAATTAACTAGAATAAAATTGATAATTCCAGTAATAATATCCATAATTATAAGACCAATTTTAGGAATAAAACAAACATCAATAAAAAAGATTATGGCATAAACTATTTTTTACTGTTTATACTGTTTTTTTTTTACTCACACACTGAGTAAAAGACAGTTGTGCTAAAATGGCAGATACGAGTAGTTCGAGCGTCAAGGAACGCTTAGGACAAATATGTGTTCATGAACGATAACATACCAATCAAACAATGAAGCTAATTGGTGATATGTTTCGGCAATGCTTTAATAAGCCGCCACCACAAAAAGCAACAATGTTGGCTTGGGTAAAACGTGCGTTTGAATTAGGCAGTGTTAAAATTAGGCCGAGGAGTGGACGAAAGTTAATGCGGTTAGAAACACATGCTGCTGTTGCAGTTTCTATTGAACAATCTCCAATGAAATCAACTCGTAAGCGGTCAGCTGAACTTCGTATACCGCGGATGACAATTCAAGAATTATAAAAAAGTACTTGAAAGTTAGGCCATTTCGTCCGATGTTAATCAATGAACTTTCAGATGCAGACATGGAACTTCGTGCTGCATCCTGCTGGGCTTTACTGTAAAGCACCTTTACCTTTACACCGTAAAGATGCTTTTTACTGACGAATGTGCAATCTATCGCAGTTCGCGTGCCAAAATTTTGTTATTTTGGGCGAAAGAAAATCCTTATTACGCGACAGTGTTGGAAAGAAATCCCCTGCACGTCATGGTATGGGCTGGAATGACAGCTCGTCATTTGTTTGGTCCTATCTTCCCTTCAAACACACTGTTGGAAAAAAATCACTTTCAACGGATCTTTAAAAATGCAATTTACATATTCTTAGACCACTGATGCCGCTTTTTCTTCATACTCTATGTTCGAAGTTGTCTTTTTAATGGATGTCGTGCTTTCCGACGTTGTGTTGAAGGTTAAGCGACCTTCATCGCGAAGTTGAATCGTGCATTTTAATACCAAAACCAGACATTTCCCTTTGAAGATAATGATTTGATTTTTGAGAATCAACTTTAGATTACCTACCTAGCAAGACCTTTTTTTTAATAATCTTTCTTTCTACCACACTTTCCTTTTCTTTGTGATTTGACAGAACCGGTCTTTTTTCAAACAGATAATATAATAATATTGACAGTTATTACTCTCATTCAACGTTGTGCTGTAATTTGATGTTGAGACATTAAAATATATTTATGGTGTTATAAATGTAGCTCATTTTTTTGTGTTAGATCCATCTAAAAAATTAAATCGAATGACTGCGATAAAAAAAAAAATATTATACAATATGTAGAAAAAACTGTTCACAAAACAGTACATGTATAACTTCAGACTAGGTTATAAAAGATAAAACAATAAACTGTGAACTGTTAAAATAACAAACAAAGGTACACAAAGATTTACAGAAATAAGTTAAACGAACTTAACTGAAATCTCCCTCTACAGCTTTTATTAATAGGCACAACTCTATACATATTTAAAAATAAATAGGTTTCCTTATTGTAAATACAATTTCTTTTTTTTAATCAAAAGCTTTTATTTAAGTTTTAACCGTTCGCAGAAACTTTCTACATAATTCTGTTTCATTTTCTGCAAAAATATTTTTGAAATTTTTAATGGTAACTCATTTATATACATATGTGCCTACTTTTTTTACAACAGTAAGTAAAGTATTATTTAGTTAAAATTTGTCTATAATTTTAGAAGCAACGTATAAATACAATATAAGAATATATGATTCAAAGTAAATTTTTAAAACAGTTATTGAAAAAATAGAACAAACCTTTAACAAAAAAATCTGCTGTTACTGCGGACAATTAGGTAATTTTCAAGTTTTAGAAATATTTAAAATAAATTATATGTAGACTCCGCGGTGTACGATACACTGCGGTCAGTGTCGTATTCCGGTAACCGCCTCGTACACTTCAAAACCTACCACCATTTCTTACGTCACGCCTACCTTCTATTTATCCTCGAACACTCTTCTTTGATGGTTCCCGATCTGAATTTGACAATCTATCGTTTCTTACTTTATTTTTTTTTTGTGATTTCAATTTTTCGTGGGTTTAAAAAATATATTGGAACGAAAAGAAATTATTTCTCCTTGCGTTATATAATACAGGAATATATGAAGAAAAATACGATAATATCAATATATCCAATTTCTGACTGCAGATTCCAGAAAGGAGTGCTTTTCTGGAACTTTTATCGGGTGAAAATATTTTTTTAATTATAGACTATTATTCTGTAGAGAATCTCTTTCACGTCGAAATTTTCGAGCCATTTAAAAAAATTGACTTAAAATTGTAAAAATATACACAATATTATGTACAAAATAATATAAATACTAAATGAAACTGACACTACGTAAGTTGTGAATAAATATTAAGTAAGAGTAATTACATATAAAACGATAAATCTAATTAAAAAATGAGGTTATGGCGCGGTATAAATGTATTGTCTGCCGGATCTAATTGCCTTGCGGAATTCCTGTACTTTTCAACTTCTGATGGGGGAGCCACCGTAGTCTCAATAAGAGTAACGCGGTACTCGGAATGTCCGTCTGTTGACATCAATTTATTTCTTAGTATAGTCAGTGTTACGAACAATTCTAATGTACCGTACTACACAGTATTCCATCTGTTGTAGCCTTACTGATCGTAAAAAGACGTATGAAATTTATTATATTAGTAAGAGAACCTATAAAAAAATATAGTCTCTAAGTTCATTTCGAACGCGATACCACAGAATGACCTTGATCCCTTTTTCCTTGGTTTAATGATTTTGTTGTAGTATTCTTAAAATTGGTAAATAATCTTCCCCGAAATATGTGACAATTGAAAATTATCATTTTTGCAGATGATACAACTGTATCTATGTCAGAAGAGAATTATTTACAGCATTAAGAAATTACAATGTGCTAATGGTCTCAGAGGTAATCGAATAGACGGATGTAACAGTGTAATTAAATAAATATAGCATATAAATAAATATAAGTATATTAATTAATATAGATATATTATAAAGTTTGTTTATACGTTTAGTTATAAATATAACTATATTATTTATATCTAAATAAATATAGCAGTCTTGTTAATCCGATTTAAATTACATCCCGCAAAAGAATAACTTGGATTACTGGAAATGTAAAAAAAATAAAGTTATTTACATACCGATATTACGAAAGGCAGGATTTATTAACGTAGCACTAATTGATGTTTTTGAAAATACATGATACATTTGACAACATTAGTACATAACATGTGTTAAATTACATGAAGAAAACTGTAACTAAAATGTTCCTTTTTTTGGTAGTTACTATATGCTTGTTTTTTTATAGAATACGGTTTGTTTTCTGGAAGATGATTCCTACGTTAAGAAATAAGATGTCACACATGGCCTCACATTGGGCTGTGTTCTACATAGCGTAACACGTTTTACTGAAGTACGAAGGGCAACTTTTGAGTTGCCCTTCAACGTGCTTAGGGTGTGTGATCTTATACCGAAAAAATAGATCGTTTCGAAGTAGGTACACATTTGCTAAATTTTTCTATGTTTAACTGTTGAAAAATTATTTAAGGGTTGCCACACTTTGTAACTCCCAATATATTATAATGTAGTGTCCCTAAAAGCCCTGCACTGTAGGCGAAATTGTAATACTTCTGTTTTGTTTTTTCTGGTTTGCAGGTTGCAAAAGAACCGTGTGGAAATCGTCATTTTGTGTGACCGTGAAGATTATTCACATCGTGATGTATTAATGAGTTTAATGGACGTCATCCCGAATGCTAACCGTTGTTACAGAGTAGTGCGGGAAGATTACTTGAAGTTTAAGAGGACGAGTTATGTTGTCGATTTGCCATGATCGGGAAGGCCACGAACTGATGCTGTGATTGCTGAGGTCTACCGCAATCCAAAGAAATCGATCCGGTGAATCGGCCTGGAACTGAACGTTCCTGGACCATCGTTCACGATATCCTGAGGAAGGAAAGATTTCACCAGTTTCATCTCAATCTCCTGCAACGCCTATCTGTAATCGGATCGTAGTGTAGAAATAAGCGAGTGGTTTTTGGACAGGATTGAGGAATTGAGAATCCGGATTTCCTATCCTCTCCGATGAGACTCTCCGATGATGTTTTCCGATGAGACTAATTTTTACGTGAAATGTGAAGTTAACAGACAAAATCTACGTCATTGCTCGTAGCAGAACCCCAATCGGTACGGGCGCTTCATACAGCAAGGATCTGATCGGTTTTTTAAATGGTGTGGTATGGCATCTGGAATGATTGTATATCATCGGCCCGTTTTTTTAAATGAAATCTTTCCTAAACACTGAATCGGTCGCAGAGAACCTGCTGATTGAGGTCCACGGTCAACAGATTTGAATCTAATGGACTTTTCATTCCGGGAGTATTTGAAACCACGGGTGTACAGTGGGAAGATTTGCGATTTGTTCCATCTACGCACCATGATTGAGAACGAATGCCATACCTCAGACAATCATTATGACCGCAGGATATTAAACAACGTGCGATTCTTCCGGCAGTTCTTTTTGGTATCGACGGAGGATATATTAAACGAATACTATGATTTCGCGTCTTTTCAGACCCCTATCTGTTACATTAATATTTATTATTATTGCCGATCTTCCTGACAGAGTGGTCCCTCTCTACCTCTAAATCGAGAACCAGAAGATTCTGGGTTCAAATCTCGTTCAAGGTTGACTTTTTTCATACGTTACAATATATATATATATAAAATGAAAATATAACTGGGTATCAGTCTGCTGTTTCTGAAGTAAAAAATAAATTATTATAGGAAAAAAATGAACCTAAATCCAGACATATTGTAATATTACCGTTTATTTTCAAATAAAAAATAATATTCAACAATAGTCCTAATGAGAGATTTCTGCGCATTTTATTAGAGACATGTTCTTATGGGATGATGAAATTGATTTATTTTGTAACAAAATGAAACCGTACTCTTTTGTTCTGAGTTACCTTAATAATAATAAAATGCTAAGCTTGTAATCTTTATTAAATATTACTACGGTTACGTATATTCCCGTACAAAGAAGAATAATTTCATCTCTTTGGCTCTCTCATAGTGTCAGAACAAGTTTTTAAAATACAACAAAATGGATTATCACATCATTATTATCACATCGTGACGCTCCACGAGTATGAATAATATAAGGCCGGTGTTTACAAAATGAAAAATGTTAACTTATCCTTGTATTTATGAATGTACAATCTTTGCTAATAAGAATAGTGAGTATTAAAAAATAACTACAACATCGTACCATATCCACTTTTACATAAAGGTTGTCCACCTTTAAACAACGGAACTGTTGTATAACTCGGCACAATACATTGGTTTACAAGAAATGATCTCATATTTTTGTTGCTATTTTTAAAAAAACTGCCAAATCATTTGAAAAATCTCACAAATTTATTTAAAATACAATTAAAAAGGCTTCTTTTATAAAAACAATATTTTTCCATCCATGAATTTTTAAATAATATTAATTAAGAGATATATTAAAAATTCCCTGAATTTTCGTACTAAAAATTTTCGTAAATTCATGTGTAGATAAATATGAGCTGTAGCTTCTTTCAATAGCGACTTCTGAATTATTAATTATTTTGTAGTAATTTTTTATGTTTAATATTAAACATTATTTTATGTGTTTTATTTAAATAATTAATATCGACTTTACGTCTATTGTTTTATTTTACAATTTATGCTTTTATATTTTATTAATTATCTTATACTGAAGTGATCTACATAGCGTATTATTGACCAGAATAAAACATTTATTTATCGAATAATAAAAAAAATGATGCAATACTAAACTTCGTAAAATTTTATAAAAACAGAGAGGTATTATAAGAGTCCTGAAATTAGCAAATTATCTCATTAATTACTGACGGCCAAAATTAATTTTAATGATTATACATATAAACACAAACTTATAACTGTTCATCTTTAATTCAGAGGATTTCTCATTACGTATATTATTTATATAGATGGGATGATTTTAGTAACATAAAAAGCAATTTTAGATTAACTTTTTTCTGTATCATTCGTATGTTAAAATATAAATAGAGCATTTCATTCATGATAATAAATAGATATTTTGTAATAATACTAGTTTTAAAACACTCCGTAATTTTCTACAAGTATATATTATTTACAGTACGGCATCGCATACAAATATAAAAAAGTAATGAGAAAAATAATTCATTAAAGATATCTGCATAGAGAATATCTTTATGGAAACCCTATTAAAAAAAAAAAAAAAAAAAACTTAAAAAAATAAGAAAAAAGAAACGATTACATTCACAACTAAGTAAAAACCCGGGTCAAGGCAGTAAATGCACGAGAACCAAAGGCTACTTGTTTCGTGTGGAACTTCAATCGGTTGCAAAAAAAGAAGAAATACAAGGCGCATCGTATCATGTACACAGAGGAAAGGGTCAAGGCTTTTCTCTCACTCTCTCTCGCCCTTAATCTCTCATAAAAATTTAAACGAAATTGTAGTTATATTGTTAATTATTAATCTTTCTATTAATAATATAATATTTTCTACTCAAGAATAAAACTGAAATACGGGTCATATATTACAGAATTTTTCAACAAAGAAACGGAAATAATATCAGAATATATTTTGTAAATAAAAATAACGAAAAAATCATACAAACATTCAATAGAAAACGCTTCATTTTTTAATTACGGATAACGAAAAATTCCACCATGGTTTATATTCAAACGATAAAATACGGTTACACTGAAACTCTTACAACACAAACTGACGGTTTATGTATTTTTGATCGGGAGGAGGAGTGAATTCCAGAAATATTTCTTGAGTAGTTGCCGAGAAAATTGTTGTACAGCCAAAAAAATTGAAGTCAAAATTAAAGGTTACAAAATCTATTTTAAATTTTTTATGCGGTGAATATAGAATATAACACTACATTTAAACAAGCATCTGAAACTGACTTTTTCGTTTGTCATATACCGAGTGTTAACAAAATCCTTTTCTTCAGAAGTTAACACGAAAAAAGAAAAATTTCAAAACGATCAATTCTTTTCGGCAGACTATTACAAAATAAGCCCCCAAAGAGCCATACCACTTAAAGCAATACAAACTTTAAACGGGTAGAATCTACGATTGCGACAAATCATTTTAAATGATATTGAAAATAAAAATTCTGAAGTGAGAAATATCGAACTAAATATCAACTCTAACCAAAATGGTAGTACCATTTAATATTTTTAACAGCTTTTAAAAATGGTTTACAGTACATCCGATGTAGTGGTGTCATTCCTTCGTTTTGAAGAAGGAACATTTACTAAATTTTAATTTTTTTAGTGTTTCATTGTTTAAGCAGTTACTTAAGAGAAGACCACTTCTAAAAAAACTAACTGTAGAAAATATTAAATGGCCGCCATTTTGGTTATGGTTGTAGTAACCCAAAGATTCTTTACTTCATTTCTTTTTTTGTTTTTTAATGCACTTAAAAAATGATGTGCCATATTCAGTCCCTTTCCATTACAATTTCTTGAGTCTCCCCGTACTAGTTTCTTGAAGTTAGTGGTCAAATACCGAGAAAAATAGATCGTTTTGAGATGGGAGCATTTTCTAAATTTCATTTTTCTATGTTTAACTGCTAAATAGTTATTTAATGGTCGCCGTACTTTATGATACACCCGATAAAATTTAGAGCATGACGAACCTTTTATTTATTGAATGATTTTAAAGCAGTTTTTAAATTTGTAAAGACTGTTGTGTTATCATAAAATATTTCACCTACTTTATTAATATTAACAATAAAGTTTTGTTTGTTAGTGTTTTCCGTAAACGTCACTCAACAAATTTTCTCAGTGTATGGGTTATCGGCTTTCTTTCAATCTTGTTGACAAGAATATTAAAAAAACTAGTAAAAAGACAATATAGGATTTCAAATAGTCGACCTGAAAAAGCTGATTTCAAAGCAGACGACTTCAATGCAGAGGATAGAGTTCAGATATTCCCTTCCAGATTGTGAGCATATTCTGACTTTTTTCGGAGACAAATGAGCATATTCTTTCCAAACACAATAAAAAAACAAGTAGAGTATGAAGCTTTAGTGGTATTTCCCACATATTTCACGATAAATCTTTGTTTTATTCAAAAATTGATATGTCTAAACAATTTTTCGACAAAGTGCGGAGAAGATCCATTTTCCTCTTAGACATTTTTATCTGCTGAACTTCAACTGTTATTTTTAAACAATAAATTATTATGAACATAGCATTCATGTTAAAACTGATATCGAGCAAGAGTATAACGACTGTATTATTTGGTGATCCTAATAACTTTTTCTTATGTTTTGATCTCCATGTCACGGGTCCGAGACCTCTCATTCCCGAATTTTTATTTGAAGTTTAACTGAAAAAAATCACAGACTTCAAGAAATTCTTGCAACTATCAGAGAAGTTGCGAGAGAGCTGTTAATTTTCAACTTTGTTATAAGCTGTAAGAGAAAAAATGAAAACTTATTTAAATTTTAAACTCTTTGACTGTATGATTAGACAGGTCTTTTCTTTTTTTTTTAATGTGGTTTTGGATAATTTTGATCATATAGGCTACATACCGAGGTATGACAAAATTACATACAGAGGTGTGATCAAAAGTATTCAACTTAGGCTCATAAAAATAATAATACTTGACCTATTTATTCAATAATTTGTCTCCTTCAAAGTAGGCCCCTTCTGATACAATACATTTATCTCAGTGATAAGCATTGCTCCATTGAACAATTGTATTGTTCAATGGAACAATTTTTCAAAGTCATTTTTAGTGAACACCGTTAATCCTCTTGTCGCATTTCTTTTGATCCCTTCTCTCTCGTCAAATCACTTTCCTTTAAGCTTAGGAAAGAGACAAAAAACACAGGTGATGAGTAAGGAGCATGCTGAAATGGTTTTTTGTGTCGAACAGTATCTCTTAGCAGACCAAGAAGAGTTATGTAGTGCTCTTTATTAACAGTTTGTCCTTGAGAAGCATACTCGTAATGAACCATGCCTTGATAATCTAAAAAGAACTATCAGCATGACTATCTCATTGCTTCGTGACTGCCTGGCTTTTTTACCACGGAGAACTTGGAGTTTTCCAGTGGAATGACTGTGGTTTTGTCTCAGGATCATAGCCGTAGACCCACACTTCTTCTCCGGTTATTTTTTTTATAAAATCAAGTCTCTATTAGACATCTTAGCATGTTTTGCTCAACTTTTATTCAGTTTGTTCATGAGAAAGAAATTATGGAAAAAAATTTATTGCTATGTAATAAATTGTTATGCATTAACAACAATGTTAATTGTTTTGCATTCCGAGATCTTCCATTGAAATTGATTGCACTGAACCAAATAAAATTCTGACGTCATCTTCAAGCTCTCTAATTTTGGTTCGGCCATTTTTAAAACGACGATACAATTCTTTAATTTGCGGTTGTTCACCAAAAGCTGTTTGTGCCTTTCTTATTGTCTCTATTGCATGTCACCAATTTTCTGACAAAATTTTATGCAGATTCTCTGCTGAATCCGTTAGTCATTTTTAACGATAACAAAAAAAGGGCAACTCATACGTTTTATTTTCAAGACTTACTTTCATGTGTTTATATTTAAAATAATTAATATGGTGTCTTCGATCAAATCTATTTTTATCTCATAACTATTACTTTATATTTTGTGATGCTGCTGTGATCAAGGTTTTACCAAGATTTCCTTTGACCTAGCCAGGCAAATGTGAGGGCAGTTTTTTCTAAATTATGTATAGTAAGTACATCATCTATCCAGTCCTGACGTGATCTATAAATTATTATGTACCGATCAGAATAAAAGACAAGCAGCAACAGAATGGTAGCAAAATAGCAAAACCATAGCAACCGATTCGTGGAAGGTGATAAGGTCACTTTCCATGAATTTCCCCCTTCCGCTACAACTGGTTAACGCGATAAAAAATATTATATATACATACAGTATAATAAGAGATGATGTACTTACAAGCTTAAGTACTTTCTTAGGGCGCTTCAAAGAAAAATATTACTGTTTAATTTTATTGCATACGAAATCAATTCGATCATTCCAAGAGAACTTCCACCTAATTAGAAAAACACCCAGAAATTTTGTTATGTGGGTAACAGTAATACCATCTTTACAGTTTATGGGAATTTTAGCCACACATCAACCTGAGAAGCACCGTGTAACGATTATATTCATATTTAAAGTTAGATAATTACAAACCACCCAGTAGCTTTGTACTATTTGTTTCAGACTTCGTCATGGTTATGACTCATTTAAATCATCAGAAATACAAGTAAATCCTGCCTGAGAAACTTTCTCTTAGAGTAATAATGTTCAATTTATAGCCAGTCTCTGTGGTGAACAGTCCGAGATATATTTATAGGGTTGATTATCATTACTCGTAAAGCGTGTGATATGCAGATGTACAACAATATATCGGCTCAGTGAAGCTGAAGAATTCAACAAGAAACCACTTCACGACTTACTTCACCACCTATCTCCTTTTTATAACTGGGAATGTTTATACTATTCTTCAAAGTAATCGATGTTTCAGTCAGATCGCCTATAAACGTTTACTATTAATGAAAAACTAATGTACGCTAAACAAAATTACACACACACACACACACACACACACACACACACACACACACACACACACACGCACACACACACACGCACACACACACACACACACACACACACACACACACACACACACACACACACACACACACACACACACATATATGTATATATATATATATATATATATATATATATAGAGTAATTTAATTAAATAATTTCCATACGCTTTCAATATACGAGTAAAACGACATACGTTTCACTAAAACGATCCATAAAAAAGAGAGATATAATCTATTAAGTATAACATTTTTTCGTGTAAAAATATAATTTCATTTAAAGAATGGATTTCTTTTCTTTTTTTAAGTTTAAAAATTCATAAAGTTCTTTCACCCTGTAAACTTATTGATTGCCTGATGGACTTAACAACCTAGTGACACACAGTTCTGCTCAAGAATGAGTATTTGTTGTTGAGTAAATATTATTTTTCTGACTTTTTCCCCTTCAATTATGGATTTTTATTGTGAATTAAAATCAAAATATTTTGAACTTTTCTTTATATAAAACAAAAGACAAAGCATAATCTATTAAAAAAAAAATTATAAAAAGAAATATAACTAAAAAAAACCTTCAAAAATTATTCAGATAAAAATATATCAACTAAATGCGAATTTCATTTTGTAAATAATTATCAATTATAAAGTAATAGAAAAAAAAACAATTTTGACGGGTTCAGGTGTAGTACAGGCGGTATGGACTATTTTATAATAAGCTTTGTCTTTGACTGCTCGTATCGAAATTCCATACTTTTATTTTATAAATATAGGTATGTTTCTTATACTGGCTAATTAGGAAGCTTTTCGATGCAAAATCGGCTTCAAAAAATTTAAGTTGTTTTCGCTAATGGAAAATCCTTATCAGCTCTAAATATGTATGATGAATAGGTTGATACGAAGTAAACTAAATTAAACACATTTAATATTTATATTTATATTTTATTTATAATCTATTTAAACTAAACTAAATAAATTAATTAAAAAGAATAATAAGAAAAATATATATATAATAAATAAGTAAAATGTACCTTCGGTTCTTCAGAAGAAGCGCTGTGTTTTTTGCTACCAAGACATGCTTTCGTATGTATTGGTAATCTGTCTGGTTGAAACTTTCTTCCACATTTATCGCATGGAACTAATGATGCCTTAAAAAGAAACAAATACAAGTTTGTACATATTAATTGTATCAAATAAAAAAGAACTTTCTTATAATCTAACTATAATACTACCATGATAACTCATAACCCATTACGATACCCGAGAGAAATGCAGAAAAACTGAACTAATTTATGAAATTTAGTTCTTGCTGGACTTAAAAAAAGTCTATTAAGTTTTACGGTGTGCTGCATAAGCATTTACCAGTTAAGATAAAGAAAAAACTATATAAAGAACTTGATCAGAGCAGCATTAAAAAGAGAAAATTAATCAATAAATAAAAAAAACGGATAATAATATAAAAAAATAGCGGCACAAACAAAATCGGTATAGAATAAAATAAAAAACTCTGAAGGCGTTATTAATACATTTTTGATATTATAAGCTTGAAATGGAGGGGACGTTTCTTGCTGTCTATAATTTTCATTAAAACAGATTAAAACAGATTACGTTGTTGAATTCTTATTATCTTATAAAGAGTACAATCGATACAATTGTGATGTGCAAAAGTTGAAAAAAGAAAAAAACAAAACTATTTTTGTTTCAAACCAAACGATTTTTGTTTCAGTTTAGTATGGGACGAAAAGAAAATATGAAAATAAAACCTCACACCTAACTTCATTAATAAAGAGTACATTTAGTGCTCTGTATGAACAAAAAATAATACGTTCTCGTACATCTATAAAAACATGGTAAAGTTATTCAGTTTCATATTAAATAGTTTATATATAACGTGAATATCACACGGACACCATTGTTGACCATTTTATGATGTTTTCATTGTAAGAACGACATTGAGTTCGTAAAAGTTTCATGTATACTAACGCTAAAGAATGAGTGAAAAAAAGATGTTCATTGTTAAGACAATTGCAGAAATGTTACGTGTTACTACTTCGAAAATTTGATATAGCACAGAAGTCGTGCATTCGTGAGGGGCGAAAAGAAAGTAAACGAATTTCTCATAGCCAACAAGATTCGGTTTGTGCTTTTCCCTTTCATACACAGAAATGTATCAGATGAAAGCCCAGGAAATCGCCTATGAATTTAATATCGGCAAGAATGAAAGTACTATTTCTGATGTATCAAGACAGAAATAATGTAAAGCAAAGACTTATCGCAGAAAAGTGAGATCAGGATATTATTCCTGGTGGAATGACATTTACTCTTCAACCTCTAGATATCTGCATAAACCGGCCGTTTAAAACCAAACTTTGTAAGCACTACACAAAATGGATGGCTAGCACGACACCCGAGACGATTAAATCTGGTAAAATTAAGGAACCGTCTTGATACAGATTTATGAGTGGAGTTTTGCGGCTTAATCAGAAATACAGATTGATTTGAAAAAAAAATCGTTCAAGAAATATTGTTTTTCGAACGCTGTCGATACAACAAGGTAGGCCGCTTATATGTGGTTAAGTGATTACGACGATAATTACAATTCTACTTAAGACGGAAACTGGAGCACTGATGACAGTAAAGGTAAATACGTACTATAATTTTTGTAGTTTTAATAAAATATTTACAGTATAGACTTGGATTTACTGACAATATGCAAACACTATTATACGTTCAATTTCCTACGGTGATTCCTCGGCGATAATAAAATTTAAAAATAATATTTTTAAACTTTTTTATTTTTTAAACTTTTTACAAATTTTCAGAAAATTAAATAAATTATTTAACTAAATAAAAAGAAATTCCATCTTTTTAAGTTGCACGCCTAGTATACTACGTACCGTTTGAAATCTTAATAAGGCAAGTAAAATAATTTGGTTAATTTTTAAGTAAACTTTGTAAATAAATTAAATAAGACAAATATTTACTGAAGACTATAAAATCTACTACACTGAAGAAGGCAACTTTGAAAACTTTAGGTGGCTTAGTAGTGTCTCATAAATTTATTCATTTCTATTTTTCGTTAAGATATTTTCATAGTTTATTTTTGTTACACTTTTTTTGGGGATCGGGCCAACAAAGAAAGTAGTTTTGCGTTATTAATACTTAATCCCTTATTCTTTAATATGTTTGGATTATAATATTTGAGACTCTATGCTGAAACTAGATAACAGTAAGTAATCTTACGTATTTTCTCATTGCACCTTTCGTAATTTTTATCACGAAACAGGTTTCTCGCCTTTCATTTCATGCAAATGTCTTTGTTTTCATACGGTAAATCGATATTTTAAATAAAAATAAACTAAAAAATGATGTAAAAACGATTTAATTAAAATATTAAATAAAAATTAATATATCTTTTATAATTTTTTTTTTTTAAATCTCAATGTCAAACTTTCAACTGAGGATTAAAGGTTGTTTTTAATTTTGAGTCGATTTCTAAAAAAAAAATAAAAACTGGCAAAGACTTGCATAACTTTCCCTGGGAAAACTGAAAAGTTGAGTAACCTCCAAGGGCTACGTTCGCGTCAGACTAGAAAATTAAGTGCAACATTAACGTATGCAAGTATCTAAGAAAAGAATTTAATAAAAAAAATTATTCTCTTCTTTGAGATGTGAGACGCATGGTGACTGTATTTTTGTATTGTAACCAAACTTAAATGGTACAAATGACCATTTTCTCAGAATTAGTAGCGCAAAATTTCGTTAGCTATCGGTTAATCCAGTCTGGAGATATTTCCGGTCTCCGTAGCGCGAGTGGTAGCGTCTCGGCCTTCCATCCGGAGGTCCCGGATTCGAATCCCGATCAGGCATGGCATTTTCACATGCTACTTGTCATTCATCTCATCCTCTGAAGAAATACCGAAGTTTGGAGATATCAACTAAAACGATAAAAAATAAATTATCCTGCACCCCTGATTGAAATAAAAGCCAAAGCGACAAACAGAACTGAACACGCAATAAGTACAAGAAAAGAAAAAAATCTGTGGACACCACATGATTTCCTTGTACGTCTATTAAGTAACATATAAACATTTTTAAAAGTACATAAAATGTTTATTACACTAATAACTTCTAATTTTTTTAATAATTTTTTTAAATTGTTATTATTGAATTATTATGTATTGTAAACAATTTTTACAATCACAGGTTAATAATTATTAACAAATCAATATATTTAAATTAAAAAAAAGTTAGAAAAAAGGAATTTTTTGCAATGTATCAAAGATCGGGCATGTATGCTTCAGTGTACATGATGTTCTTCTGAGGGTCTATTTTTCAGTCACTCTGCAGTTAACTTTAATGTAAATAAAATTAAACAGAAATTCCAGAATAATTAATTAAAATTAAACAGAAATAAAATTTAGAAAATCCAAAAATAATACAATTCTAAATTATAATCTTCAATTAATATTAAATAGTCAGATGTTTTATCAAATCTATTACATATACATATACGTAATAATGTTTATTTAATTACAAACACATTTTTAAAAGAACATAAATTAACTTTTGAATTTTTTTTCATATTTTTTTTAATGTTATTATCGATTAATTATTTATTGAAATTTTTTGTTACAATTACGGGTTAATAAATTATTAATAAAATTATTCATATTTAAATTAAAAAAGTAAATAAATAAAAAGAAAAAAGTTAAAAAAAAAGAAAAGGAGTCACGTCGAAACTAATCAAAATGGATTCAGGGATGGTTAAAATGAATATTTCCGTCCAAATCTGAAAACCGAAATTTTTCGCTATCATAATACTTCCTTTACTTTGTACATGGAAGTAAAAAGGGATCTCCATCCCTTTATGGGGTTCAAATAAGACCTAAAGTATTTTAGCCTAAGGGGTATTAAATTATGACAAGAAATTTGACCTACCCTTTCAATAAATTTTGAGATACGGAACCCATGATGTTCATATCTCCCGTTCCCTTGACCGATTGTGACCAAAATTAACTTGCTTCAGGGTCCCATATTCAGATATCATAATGGCAAATTTCGCCTAAATAGTCTCCAAATAGTTTCAACCAGTCTGGAATTATCGTGCAAAAAACAGACCAACAAACAAACATGCATCCTTTAGGAAATATTTAATACCAAAATTGTGCCGCCTTTCGATTACAGCGAAAACTTCAAGATGGTAAAACCCTGACGTGCAAAATTTGACCCCATCACGTATACTTTCTGTTATATTGAATATCTACACGATGTAATCGCACAGCCGGTAAAGTAAAAATCGAAATTAAAAAAAAAAAACAAATATAATTTTTTACTTTTAATGTGAAATTTTTAAGTTTACATCTTTGTTGTTAAAAAGTTAATATAATTCCACTAATAAGTACACAGAATTTTATAACCGAAACTTTTAATTGTTTTCTGCATTAAGGTCCTCAAAATTTTACAAAAATCCAGGAGAGGGACATTTTATTAAAACTAGGAATATGTCCTCTATGTTTTATAAAACAATAGACGGGGAAGTAAAAATAAACTATTTCAGATTAAATACTGTTACATACGAAAGAGTATTTTGTTAATTTATTTTAAAAAAAAGTTTTTTTAAACTGAAAAACAATGTTAGTACAAATTAGAAAGTCATTAACCTACTCTAACAAAAATTAACCTTTTTTAAACGAATAAAATCATTATAATAATTATTTTTATTATTACAGTTTGGTTTCTTTTACCTGTCATAAAGAGAACTGCTGTTTTTATTACTTGAAATAAAGAAAATTGAATTAAACCCACAATTTATTTCTAGGAATTTTCTTCCGGTTACTGTTTTATGCATGGTAGGCTGACCTAACTTAAAGCTGAGGTCAATGAACTCAGTATAGCTAAAGATTTAACGTCCGATTGTAATACAAGATTATAACCGGTAAGTTTATAACACGCCAACTTACACAAACGACCACAATCATTTTATTAACTTACAGTTCTAATACGATTATTGAAGTTCCTAATATAAAACAGTACCTCTAATCACAATCACACAATGTGCTTCTCGGAAAAATATTTTTAATCATTTATTACAAAATAGAGTCTATACATGTATATGAATATGTCTGAACGCCTTCAAACGGTTTCAGTAAAATTTTCACGTTTATTTTGTCTGATTAAAAATTAGGATATAAAACATTTCAAAAATATTCTAGGGATTTGAACTTCCATCGTTAAAAAATTTCTTGTCATTTTACTGTTTTGAGTATCATTTTAGCGGTGGGGGGGATACATAAAGCCATAATTTAACCTTAAAACAATTTTGGAACTCTTATCATGACATTTTTTTATAATCTGCAAATTAAAGAATGCACCTAAATTAAGTAATTTCTCATTAAAGCATCATAAAAGAATGCATTATACTCGTATACCGAACCAAAGCTTGTTCCTTTCTATATTAGTTAAGAACGTTTACATTTTCGAACAAGAAAAAACGGGAAACGTGATTTTTGTATATTCTCGGCCTTTTTTATACCTATTTCCAGCCTCTAAAACTTGACAAAACAGTTTTGTAGAATGTACGGTTTACATATATATTAGACTATGAATCTCTATCTTGACACTCATTAAGTTTCATGTTGTTTCTTCCAATATTTTGGCGATCGTGGGACTTCAAAAAAATATATTACAATCTTCACATACTATTGCAAAACCTTTTTTCCCGTTAATAAACACTATTACAACAGAAATTGAATAATAAAGCTGTTCTTAAAGGTAGAAAAATGTTTCTTTAAAAACTGGAAAAGGCAAAATTAATAGGTTCCTAGACTTGATCATACGCGATAGAGAATTACGTACACTCTGTGTCTACTGTAGCCTACAATTAAAAAATCAACAAATCATCATGAAAAAATTAATGATATAAATATTATTTTTAGAATAGGTTTTTTTAAAAAGATATACTCATATTTTTAACTTATGAACCACTCTTTATCACTTAAAAATATACAATTTTTTGACGTAAAATATACCTCTTGTGACACCCAAGAGAAAACTGGAATCAATTCTAAAATTTGTTTTTCTCCTAACGGAACCGAGAAACACTCTAATACACCGGCAGACACATTTGTAGTTTAGTAGACTAAGAAAAGAGTTTTTGAAATTCTGAGTTGAAAATGTTACAATGGAATAACAATGAAATTAACTGTATATATTTTTTAATTTCTCTGTGAAAAACGAAGATATCATTCTGATTTTTGGTGTGTGTAATCTTCATGTGAATATCTAAAATCCAATTTCTAGATTTTCTGAAATTCGATCTTGAAAGGGGTGAAGAAAATTAAAAAGGTTTTAACAACGATTGCAAATTTCCGACTATATTAAATGAGATATTCAGTAGATTTTGTCTTTAAAATACTCTTCAGATAAATAACTAAAAGTTATTTTTAGGTTTTTTGAATTTCGATTTTGCGTGGACAGCATGGACAGTGTGGCGGCTCAACCAACAGAGCATAGCCATTGCCCACTGCCGTTGTTACTGTATATACGTCCAACTAGTTACACCAGCCGCCTCAGGATACTTGACTAAAAAACATAATAAAAAAAAAACCACGACGAGAAACGCAAGTAACTATCTAGAGCGGGCGAAGCCACGATAGAAAATATCTAATAAATTATCGCTTCGGTTTCTCTATTAAAGAAATCTTAAATTAAAAAAAAAAAAAAACTTTTATACAATATAAATTAGGTTTTATTACTTAAATTTAACTTTAATAAGCGGTTTAATTAACTTTTTAAAGGTTAATGCTGTAAAAGAAGCTCTGTATTTCTTTTTCATATAATTACCGTGTTATTGTTCTGGAAACAACAGTTTAAATATTCTCTTTAAGTACTCCCAGTATATGTAGATTATCGGTGTAGAACGTTTTCTTTACAAAACGATTCCTAAGACGTTTACAACAATTAACTAATAAATCCAACTTATTATACTAGTTTGTTTTTTTTATTAATGACTTTTTAACAAAAGAAACCGAAGCGATAGAATATTATATACTGTTTCAATTTGTTTTATCCTAAGTCTTTTACCTCAGATTAAATTAAAGAAAAGAGACACGTTTCTCAAAATAATATGTTTTATTATTAATTTAAAATAACACTTCTTAATGTAAGTCCCTTAACAAAAAAAAAAAAAAAAAATCGGATGTGGACACCACATGTCTTCCTTGTACGTCTATTAAATTACATTTACACAATTTTTTAAAATGAAAAGTACATAAAATTTTATTTCATTAATAACTAATCTGATAATTATTATAATATATTATAATTTAATATATATTTTAATAATTATTAATAAATCAATATATTTAAATTAAGAAAAAGAAAGAAAAAGAAGATGAAGCCTGATTCGACCGATGTGCCTTCCCCTTTTAAGGTCCAAATATTTCATTAATTAAACTTATTTCTCTATAACTCTGGAACCAATGAAAATAAGTATTGCTTATGATATGTCGTTGAAAAGCTCTCAATGAGGGCTTATTACTGCAGTTAAGGAAAAGTCCAAAATTCAATTTGTTTTTAATTTTGGGCTTTTTTTGGACTCTTTTGGATCATTCGATTACAGGGGAGGTGCGCAGCTATATGTTACTACAGTCCTGAAGCCAAAATTTCAACGTTCTATGGCTAATCGTTTTTGAGTTATGCGAGATACACACGTACGTACAGTGGTCACGCCGAAACTAGTCAAAATGGATTCAGGGATGGTCAAAATTGACATTTCCGTTCAAATCTGAAAACCTAAATTTTTCGCGGTTACAATATTTCCTTTATTTCATACAAGGAAGTAAACAGTAATATTAAATTACATCTTGGAATCGACAAACCTGGGTTTTCACAGACACTTAAAGCAACAGCGATAATGTTTTCAGCCGATCTGTTACTATGTTGACGGAATTTCATCTTCATATCAGCAATTTGAACAAATTTCTTAAATTTAGAAATTAGTTTTTCATTCGCTCTACAAGATGATGCTTAATTACGACCACCACTAACTTTATGAATTGTCACCGCGAAATTTTCACCAAATTCGTAACGAATTATTACAATTTCTTTGCCTTGTTGAAGAATATGTTCCATTTTTTACTTTATTAAATGTGTTCGTTTTTTAAATTTAATTGTTTTGTTTCTAACAACAGTTGTTCATAAATAACATATGTAATAGTTGAAAAATAATTATTAATAATAATTATTAGTTCAGATAATTATTTATCTCTTATTACCCGTTAGAGGTATAGTTATCTATTAACAACCCGTTATAAGACTCTAGGAAAATTTTGAAAATGTATTGTTAAAAAGAGAATTTACGACTTTATTTAATCTTTGTTTGAAACTGCGTTATGTTTTTTCTTTATAGAACTCAGTGGCAACTTAAATTTCAGCTAAGTTTCACCAGAAAGATCTGATGATGATACATACTATTTTAGGATAACTAAATGAAGGAGAAACTCAACGTACGGTGGTCGATAATATTTAAAATAGAAAATTTTGTTAACATTTGGAACAACTAACACATGCATTCAAACCATTTTACAATATCACATGCTTATCTTTCTACTCGTATGATTTTATGTGGCGTTTTCTAATGTAACTAATCTAACTGATTATACAGAATGTATTAGACACGTTGATAAAATAGAATAATTATATAATTTACATATACTTTTCCTTTAGTCGTGAAATTGAGTTATTGTGAAGGCAGATTATAATTTCACAATAATTAATTTATTATCCGACCAGTGTAATTCCTATTTATGAAAAAAATAGTGAAAACAACCTTGTGACTGGGAAAAAAATAGATAATTACAGTTGAACCCACGTATATAGTTATTTTCTGTAGTGATGTCATGACGGATAAGAAAATCAGCCAATAGTAGGATAAAGATATTTTACAACACTTAACGGTATTAATAGATTAAAAATCATATATCAGTAGTAAAGTTAGGTAAAAATTGGGCGTGATAGGTAAACGAATGATAGCCGTTTTTCTCAGGAATAAATAAAGATAGAAACTTGCGATTTGTTTTATTTTAAAGTTCATACTCTTCTATACATTCTGAATGTACAGTTTTAACTTTCGACAAAAAATAAAAGTACTTTTCGGAATCCGACATTTTTCTTATATACATATTTATTTAAGTACTTTCCTTGAATAAATTTGGTATAGTTTAATTAGTTTAGTCAACATAAAACATAAATCAACATGAATAAGTGCCTTAATAGATAAATGGCAGACAAAACATCATCGGCAATCAAAAATCCCTTATACCATCGAGCTCTTTTTGTCAGAATTTTCGGCAAGTCAAGATCTTTTTCCTACTAAAATAGGAGAAGTTGTAAGAAAATATGATCTTGAGTACATTAATGCTGGATTTACTGTCACGGATGTAAACAATGAGCTACGATCTAAATGTGTTATAGACTTGAAATCCTTTCAAAACAAAGAATGACAACCCCTCATTATTGAAACTGCAACATACTACTAAATATTCAACGTTAGAAAACAATTCTAAAGATTATTTTGTTCGAAAATTGCCAGAGAAAAAAATGCACAAAGAAAATTACGTCTGTCTTTTACAGACAATACTCAGAAAGCAATTGAGACATCTTTCTTAATGAGCTTAAGAAAAGCAGAAGAGTGGAAAAGGCCACACAATCGGTGAAAAGCTGTTGTAACCCGTTGCGAAAGATATGGTGGCTTGTACAATAGGTGAATTTTTAGCCAAACATACGATACTGCTGTCAAATGGTACCGTGGACCGTCGAATTGAAAGCATAGAATTAAAGGTTAGAGAACTTAATAGGTAAAGTCAAAAACAATAATATTTTTCTCCATACAACTCGATGAGAACACTGATTTAAGAAACTATATTCAACTTATTGTTTACTTGCGGTATGTATTTCAAAGTATAATTAAAGAGGGTAATTTATTTTGTAATTAAATCAAAACATACACGAACTACCGCCGATTAAATATTCATACTGGATGCCACTCCTGGAATCCTAACTAGCAACGAAACAAAATTTTTTAACAGAATTATCTTGCGATGGAAGTTTGGAAATGGATACACTAAATTAGAGTTAAGTGAATTTTGGCTAACTGGTAAAAATGAATATGCATTGCTGTTCAGAGACGCATTATTTTTAATTTAATTTTCTATCGCATATTTCTGTGAAACGGGATTTTTTGCTATAGTGACAGTAGAACATAAATTTCGTAATAAACTGAACCTTGACTCAAATTTGCTTAAAATTAAGTTCAACACCAGATATCTTTCCTACAAGCGTGGAACACCAACCTTCTCTCTGAATTTTTAAGCTTTAGGAATATTGTAATAATTAATGTACGCAAATGTATAATGTAACATTTCTTTGTAAATACATGTTTATGCAAAAAATGACTAAAAAATATAAATAAAAAAATTTGTAATAAATATTTTTATCTTTTTCTATTTTTTTTTTTTTTTTTAATAAAATAAATAGTAATTTTCACAAAGTGTTGTAATTTTTATTACATTACCATTCTGGGATGATAATATATTATTAGGATGGCGATATAACTCAATCGCCATCCTAATGACATATTACATATTTAATAGTTCAGTGATCTGTAATCACACGTGTGGTACGTAAACAATAATTGAGAATCGCTGCCCTGAAGAATATGTGTACACTTTTATTCATTAAATAAAAGAGAATACCTCTTTAATAATTAATTTCACATCGGTTAATTACTTTCTGCAACGTAGAAAGATCAAAGAATTTTTTTAATATAATTAGTCACTGTAAGCTTGTCAATTAAATAATTAAAAATTGTAATTTCTAAAATAAATTTCTCTCAATTGTTCCCAATGTAAAACATTGTAACAATCATTATTGTACATTTAGTAAAAAGTATTTTGTTTACTGAAATTATTAGCTTAACAATATCTTCCTTTTATGATGTGAAGTTTTCTCAAAAGTAAATGCATAAAGATGAAGTCGACATCATTGTTAACAGCGGTTGTGGGTAGAAAACCGTGACGTTTACGCCCATGGTTGAATCATGTCCAGACGGCAATGTCTTCTATAATAGATTCGATTATCTACCTCCATGTTTATTTGTTCTCCTGCGTCATCTCACTTAATATTTTACCGATACAAAAGAAAAAAAACGTTTGGTGGGCGTATACTAGAACTGATTTTACTTTTTTTTACGTCATATTGTAATACCGGAAAGGAAAAATAGAATAATTGCACAACAAAGTAAAATATTGTTCGACATGCTGCAGTGCCAGTATCGATTGTAATCACACACATACACACGCGAGCGCGTTAAATTAAAAATGGATATTTGGTCATCTTTATTTTTTCTTAACTACTGCTTGTAGGAAGAAAACTGTTGATTTTGATACTTTACCAGTTACCTAAACGTTTCCGAAGTTATTTATCATCGTCAGAAATGGTAAAAGTAAAATCAAAACACTTAGAATATTACCGATTTTATAGCTAATCAATTTAATACAATTCGAAAAGATATTAGATTTATTATCAAAGTTTGTTATAAAAACAGAAAGCAGAGCTTTTTGAATTATTAGACAATCGTTGAAATCCAGTGCTTAAGCAATTTCTGAAATTTAAATTTGCAAATATACAAAATGTTTCAGGAACTTTCTGCCACACTTTATAGATGTATTCCTCTATATCATGTAACCATACATCTGGAAACTGTTTGTTTCGAGTTACGACTAGTAAAGAATTTCAAACAGAGTTCTGTTCTGTAAAGGTCAAAATAATGCAAACTAAAACTCTACTGACACGAATTATTGTGCAAAATTAGCGGTTCTATACGTAATCTTAGACAAAAACTTAAAAATTTTCTCCTAAAAATTTATCTCTAGCAATTTCCGAGAAGAAAACTGTTGTAAATCCCAACAAATTTAAGTCGAAAAGCACCGGTTTTTCAAGGCAAAATTTGTAGAAAATTTAAATCTGATAAAATCTGTATAATTAAAAGTCAATAAAAACCGAATAAAAATACATTTTACTGAAAACCAAACAAAATAAAAATTCTCAAACTTGTACCGCAAAAGAGTAAAAAACTCTTCATGCGTGGTTGTGTATTAGTTAATCTCCGTTTCGCTTATTCCCAGATGAGGTTGACGTATTTTTTAGGATGACTTCTAATATTAGGTATGGAGCGTTGTTGGCAATAGTTTAAAAAAAAAATCCGTTTACGGAAGAGCGATAAGAAAGTGCAAATTTAATGAAAGATGTTTAATAAAAGGTGACTTTATGTTTGACGGATATTTTTATGCTACATTTGAGCGGCTAACATATTTTTATATTTATGTTTTGGAAAACATTTTGTGATATAGCTAGGGTTTGTTTACCCAGATGTTGTTTACAATTCGTAATGATTTGTTTATGTTTATTTATATTTAATTTGATTTGTTATAGACTGATTTACAATGGAAGGATGATTTTATGTTATACTTGAACACTGACAATGAAATTTTTTTCTTCGACTTATATTTGGAATATCCTAAGCCCGGGACCCTGGTGAAAACTAGTAGGGGAGGAAGGTTGGTCTGCTGCTGACAGGCCAATGTAGGCATGAACCCAATGGAAAACTAGTCAAATGTACGAGATAATGCTACCGCATCCGGGATTATAGTAGATGCGCTGGCACATCCGAGGACAACCGAGGACAGGGTGCTGGCGTACAGTGTGATACTGGCCAACGATACTAAATTGTTATAAAATGCTAGTTTCGTACACAATGCTCGTTTTCCATCGGCACCCACAACAACGTACTGGTTCCGAGCTCAGCCTCGCCCATACGTTCGTTAAGGGATCAAAAAAGAAGAAGAAGAATGAAAGATGGTATTTTTTTACGATGATAATTTCATTTTTAATTGTTAGTATAAAATAAGTTTTAGGAATGCTAAATTTTATTTTGATAAATATTTTAAAAAATTATGCAGAGCGTAACGAATTTTTTTTATCGTCTACATTAGAACAGCGTTTCCATAAAAATCTGAAATTTTGTAAGATTACTTCCATTTATGAAAAACATTAAATAATAAAAGAGTTATCACAAATTATGTTATGTGATTTTGATTTAATAGTTTATTATTTTTAATATAAAATTTGCTTAGGAGCGAAGTCGGGAAATTCTTTGCCCCTTTTTTTTTTGTAGCGCTGCTTTGTACTTGACTGTACCAATTTCAAATATAGTATAACACTGCATTACGTATCAGCAAGCCAGGTTTAGCAATCAGAAACCCCGATTTGAATCCTTTAGATATCTATGTGTGCGCAAAGATCAGACGATAAAAATGAACTAAAACTGTCCGATACTAGTATAGGAGACTTCCGTAATAAAGCGCATGGTCGATATTCCCAGGCGCTATTAATCCAGTCCAGTACTGATTCAGTATTCATCCATCCCTTTTCTCGTAGGACAATATCAGTGGAAATGTTTCACCCGATTTTTAAAACAAAATTACCGAGCGACGTTATTTTTCGTTAACAGGTAAGACTAGCTGTAAATTAATCCGTACCATTATTTAATACATCGGAGGTTTCAGAACTTTCATCCGTTAAATATCTGTGGAAATCGCGTGCGTACGTACGTATATATGCGCTGCACGTTTTTCTTCTATTTCCAGATATATCGTGTTTTTTCGCCGAAATATTCTCTTGTTATTATCGGCTATGAAAAATGAGTTTTCTTTCTTTTTCCACTCGCGAATGCAGAAGTGTGTGCTACATCAAATTTTCTACATGCAGCACCAATTTTCAAACTTTTCTGAGAAAGCAGAAACTTGTAAATTTTTTACTACAGTGAATGTACGCAATCTCTTTTCTTCACTCATTTTGTAGTTCTACAGTACACGAAAGATTTATGTACTTAACAGACGTTGTTACAATTGTTACAAAGAATACTGATCATAAAACGACTACAAAACGGTCGATAAAAATATTTTAGTATGAAACAAGAATAGCCTAAGTGTGAGAAAAACGGAAAAGACAGCTTGCGATAAGTCTGACGCTACGTCGTAGATATGAGATTAATTTTCTTATACCGATAATTACTTCTAACAAATTATTTTATTTTATCTAACTGAATGTAGGTTCGTAGTCAAAACAAAGCAATTTATATTATAATTATGTATGAATGGATTAATATATATATGTTTAATGATTACATCAACATCAGTATAAAATCCAAATAAGAATATATGTATATTATATATACTAGCATCCTCTCATTTGCGTTTCTTGAAGCGGTCAATTTTTTTTTTTTTTAGTCAAGTAACCGGAGACAGGTCCAGTCAGTCGCGTCGCACAAATTGTTTGTGCGACGTTATGCACTGTTATTGTAACAGTGCAACATTGGAAGAGGCTGAAGAGCCGCCTCGCCGTTCACCGTCGCACCCCTTAAAAATCGAAATTCAATAAAAATTGAAAATGGTTTTAAAATACAGTATATATATCTAAAGAATATTTGCGCGCTAAAAAATAGAGCTCCCATCGCGGTTTTCCCCGATCTATATGGCTACTAGCGTTTCCCGTTGCAGTGAGGGGTTATTTAACCGATCATGGCCCACTTCGCTCTCCCTTCCCATCCAACCAGACCCCGTTCGACCCCTTGGACCCCGTTGTGTTCATTAAACTCATGTTTGTGAGAATAACAGAATTAATGATAGATAAAAATTAAAGCTTGCTTAAATTATTAAAAAAAATTAGTATATTGGAATTTCTTCAAAGCAAAGGGTCAGTACAGGACCCGAAACTTTGAGTGATTTAAGAATGTGGATTTCAAAACAGTTTGCCTTCATCTTAAAAATATTAGTTTTTTCCTGTTTAGCTTCCGGGAATCACCATCAGGTGTTACTTCAGAGGATGAATGAGGATGGTATGTATGCGTGTAAGTGAAGTGTAGTCTCAGGTCGACCATTTCTGAGATGTGTGGTTAGTTGAAGCCCAACCATCAAAGAACACCGGTATCCACGATCTAGCATTCAAATCCGTATAAAAGTTCAAATCCTTGTAAAGGCAGCCTTTACAAGGATTTGAACGTTGGAACTCTCGACTTCGAAATCAGCTGATTTGCGAAGACGCGTTCGCTACTAGACCAACTCGGTGGGTAAAAAAAAAAAAAAAAAAAAAAAAAAAAAAAAAAAAAAAAATTAGTTATAACTGGTTTCCCGTACAAACAAGGTAAAAATGTATTATTCCTGGTTCTTGGCGTTACACGACAAACACTATTAGGAGGTGAACGTACTCCGTTTCTCAATTTTTTAATTTTGTTTTTAAGTAATCGGAGGCAAGTACAGCCAGTCGCGTCGCACATATAATAATAGTCGTTGTGTACGTTGAACCGCAGACATCGTTGCAATCTTAAAAAATTTAAATTCAAAAATGGTTTGTAGATACTTATCTGAAAAATTATCTGCCTCCGTCTACTGAATATTTTGTTTACTATAATTGGAAATTTTACAATCATGTTCAAATTTTTCTACCTTTGAAAACAGGTTTTTTTTTTCGAAAAAAGGAATTGCGGAAACACACTACAGTAATCCAAATACTTTAATATAAACGGGCGGCCCTAAGAAATCGTAAAATATAAGATATCATTTTATTATCCCCTAGAATAGTTCGCATGTTAAACTTGCGACGCAGTGCCGCATAACAGATACAATCCACAAGGATGTGATGCTTAATTGGCAGTCGCAGCGAGTACAAACGGGTGCATCTTTTGCGTCATCAGATATCATTGACTTAGCCTAATGTGCCCTATTCGCAAACTGTAAATAATAACCTCCTCTCGACGGTTATTTCTGCATGAGGAACTCCACGGTAACACAGTATTCTTAATTGGATGAAATTTATTGTTAATATTAGCATCCTATTCACTTTTGTCTTTCATAATGAACCACCTTACTTTAAAAAAACAGACAAGATCGTTCGAAGCGATGAAATTTGTGAAAAGAGTCTGGAAACAAGCCTCCTTTGCCGCACCATCAGCACGCTCATTGCCTGAAATTTTAATATGGCTGGGGATCCAACAGAAGCTCACTGTTTATTACGGTGATTCATTTACGAAATAACACAATGAATCTCGCAGACAACAGGGTATCTGGAATACACGTCTTTGTTAATCGCCTGTAAGGCACTTGCGGAATCTGAGCAAACAACATGTCGAAATTTTGAGCTAATTATATGTAAGATCTTATTAACGGCATACAATTCCACAACGAAAATACTGGTGATGCTGGGTAGATCAAACATGTATGTTTTATTGCCAACCACAAAAGCACAACCAACAGTTTATAAGTACGGATGTATATATATATATATATTTTTGTATGAGATTTTGGACAAGTATTACTCTAATGGATCTTTCTTGTGGTATAAGATTCGAAAAATGTTATAATAAAATTCTGTCCACTTTTTTCCAATTACCAGTGTGGTATTTCGGTAAGTAAAAAAAGTGTCATAATAATAAATAATTTTTAATAATAACAAAAAATCAATCGCCTAAACAGACCACTGTTAAATATGGAACATTATGTTTTACGATCAAGTTATCTGCCTTGAGGTAAGTCCTTTGCCTCATATCAGTTTCCATTCTAATCTTAATTTTTAAGAACCTGATAGTTTCCACTTCCTTTTAGATCGTCTATAATCTCTAAATTTCTCTAGTCTCCTTTCTTTGAACATTTTATTATCCTTTCATCATTGTTTTAATCAATTATTTTTCTCTCATGACTTGTAGCTTATTACTTTTCCTGTTTTGATTAAGTTTCTGTTCTAATTAATTCTCCTCATTATTTTATCTTCAATATACATATTAGAAAAGCTGGTAAAAGACCGAACATTTACCTTACTTTTCTTCCTTGATCAAACAATTTGGTTTGAGCGTCCTTTATTTGGACAAACATTTTCTGAAGCTGGTACAATTCTTCGATTGATATTTATTTTTTCAATATTGACATGTTATCTGGCTTTTTTAATATTTAAATTAGTTTATCCCATTTGGCACGATGGGATATTTTTTCCATATCTATAAAGCATGATTTTATTTCTTCCTTAGTATATCTCTCACCAATAATTAATTCTTATTACTCCAGTTGCATTCTCGTCTTCCTGCCTTCAATCCATAGTTCTTTTGTAATCATTTTCTCGTTTTTTCTGTTAATTTAAAAAACTTCTGCAGAAGAATTTTTCTGCTTAATGTAAAATTAAATAAATTGTCTTGTAATCTTAATAATTTTCTGCATCGTGTTTTTTAGGGATTACAAACGTTTTAGGGATTTTATATACCTCTACAAACACACCGACATAATAATTGATACAATTATAATTTAAGGTAAAAAACAGAAAGAAATAAAAAGAAAATAATCTACAAAAATACAATGTAAACAAAGATTATTTATTTGAAAGCTTCAACCGCTATTATAATAAAATAAAAATCGCGGATTTTGAACAATGCCCTTATTGTTTGCTTTTGCCATAATAATAGACTAGTGTGCTTCGACCATGACACGGTTTTATTGAGTGATAAATAAAATACTAATAGGATTAAATACGGATAAAAACATAGGAATTAAGTAAACGTATCATATTGTTAATCATAAAGATTATTATTTATTTACTTCAGTTGCACCCTCTTAAAAACAAATTACAATATACATCCATATACTGTTTATACAATAAAAATGAATCTAAACAAAATAAATAAATAAATTAATAAGTAGATTTCAGCACAACTAATTCTAATATAACAAAATTGACCTAAATGAGCGATGCTAATTGGCTTAAAAATTTTAACATCTCAGTAATTATGAAAGAGTATCATAATTAATGACGAAATAATAATAATTATTATTATTATTTAGCATTGCTAATCCAACGGCACAGAAAAAATGCGATGAAAGTAAAATTGAAAAGAAAAAGTGATTTGAATAAAAATTCACACACACACACACACACACACACACACACACACACACACACACACACACACACACACACACACACACACACACACACACACACACACACACACACACACACACACACACACACACACACACACACACACACACACACACACACACACACACACACACACACACACACACACACACACACACACACACACACACACACACACACACACACACACACACACACACACACACAAATGGATAAATATTTTGTATAAATTTCTTTGTAATCTCAAAAAGCGTTATATTCACATGTGAGAGTTTTCAAATATTTAAGGTAGTGTCATTTTCTAAATACCAAGGTGCATAATTCAAGTACCTTGTACTAATATACTTAATTTTTTACTGGAATTTTAGGTTCGTTACATTAGGTTTTGCAAAGCCATATTTTTGGCATACATGCATTCAGGTAGCTCGGAGGAAAAATTTAAATATTAGTAATATTTGGATAAATGATAGTCGTGACCGTCTGTTGATAAACGTATATGTTGTTTGTATTGATTTTATTGTAATTTCCGTTTAAATGAAAACATAATCATACCAAATAAGAAATCTTTTTTTTTTCGGAGAGGTCAAGATTTTATTTTAATTAAATTATTATCCGTAAAAAAATTGTTTAAAATTAGTTTTATGTATTTCAATTGCATAAGAAAGATTTTCTGTGATTAAAGTGAGAAAAACAACTTTTATTCAAGAATAATACTCCAAGACTATATACTACAACAACTATAGTTATTATGTCAAAGTAGAAAGATTAATACAGAATAGAACAATTTTTGAAGAGGTTTATTATACAACCGAAATAGCTTAATTGCAACAATAATTGTAAAAAATCGTTAAAAGTTGGTTGAACAAAACTCTTGTTAAAGTGGATGGCTACACGTATTCATGCTTAACTACTATTTTGGTGTCACCAATATTAAAAGATACTATTATTTTAAGTGTGATAGCAGCTATAATTGATAATTTTAAATTAAAAAAGCAATATTTTTTCTTTCAGAAAGAAATTTGTTCAATTTTCAACAGTATTAATAATTTTTTTTTTTTTTAACTATCACCAGTAATCTATACTTTAAATGAGAAAAACGAGTAAAAAATCGATTATGTTTAATGGCCATAACAATAGGGACTAACACTATGTAGTATAATAATAGGTAAAGAAAGAAAAGTCTAGCCGGTCCAGAACCACTACTGATCTAGTAACCGCAACCTACTTACGGAACACTTAATAAAAAAAATATCCCAAAAATATCTTTTCTTTATTAGCGGCTATATAATTATCCTTTCTATTGTGTTCTTAAATTATTTTTTAAACTCAATATACTATAAGTAGATTTTATAAAATCATGAACGTCCAATTTTTTAAATTTTTAATACAATTTTAGTATGCATTACACGCTTGTTAACCTTTGTTGTTTCTACAATTAAAAAATTAAGTTTTTTACTTCCTTTTACGAAGTAAAGGAATTTTTAATCTAGGACTGTTGTAACATCTAGTTGTGCACCTCTCCTTTTGACTGCAATCGACTGAACCAAAAGTGTCCAAAAATGCACAAAATCCAAAAAAATTTGAATTTTGGACTTTAAGTGCAGTAATAAGCCATCATTGAGAACTTTTCAACGATATATCATGGGTGGTAATTTTCATTAGTTCCAGAGTTATAGACAAATAACATTTTAGTTAATGAAATAATATTTGGATCTTAGAAGGGCACATCGGTTTGAATCAGACTTCATTTCCGTTTTTTTTTTGGAACTTTTTACTTTTAATTTAAATGTATTGATTTTTTAATAATTAGTTTAACTGAAAATAATCTAATTTACCAGTTTAAAATTAATCAGTTTATCTAAAATAATTAATAATATTAACAACAAAAAAAAAATTTATATGAAAAAAATTAGTAACAGAAGTTACTAATAAAATAAAATTTTATGCACTTTTCATTTTAAGAAATGTGAATATATAATTTAATCGGCGTAGAAGGAAGTCATGTGAAGCCCACATCAGATTTTAGGTCGATTTCATAAGAAAGCTACCTATTGTAATGGGTTCCATGATTAAAGATTAACTTCAATCTTTTCATGACTTTCATGGTACCACGTTGAAGATTTACTAAAGAAAGATTGTTTGTTCCTTGAGGAACAAACAATCTCCAATCGAGGAAAAAATAGCCAAATGGCTATTTTGGATCCTAGGAAAAAATATATCTTAGCTAGTCAACACAAAATCAATAATCACCGATATGCTGCTCCCATCTTAAGTAAAGATTTTCCAAGGACTTTTGAAAGGGATGAATGAATGCTAACTACTTTAAAGCACTCTTTGGGCTGGTTTACTTTTATCATTTCAGGGTCCTCTGTAGCATTTGTATTACAATCTATACTTTCATTACCCATGATTTAGTCCTCTTAAGAACTCTTCCGGGGATTTTTATTATGTGATCGCTGAAAATATGCGATGTGGATTCAAGTAATTTTAATACCAACATAACTAGCTTTGTATTTGTGCACCTTTGCCTATGAATCAGTCAGTTTTTTACCGGGTGAGCAACTTAAAAACAAATTGCAGTTGTTTGAGGTCGTCTATAATGCTGCTACTACTAGCGCCACTATTGGTTCTGCGTATGACTCCTCTCGTCTATTATTGTTAATTGTGAACTGTTATCTTTCAGTATCTTGTTTCGCATGTCTTTCAGTGCAGTTGTGTTTTTCTAAAACGCCTTCTTTGAAGGAAAGAGTTGCTGTAATGGAAACTTGTGTGCGTTCCGGATGATTTAAAAAAAAAAATATTCGAGGAAAAATTTCCATATGCCAGTTCCCAGCAAACAGTAGTCCATAAGATTTGGTCAAAAAATTGTTTTAAAAGGGGTCGGATTCAAACGAAGAACAAAATACGCGACTTCCTGTTAGAACTCCAGAGGTCGTAGCCGATATTTAGATAAGAAATTCTGACCGTAAGAAAATATCTATGTGTAAGAAATCACATCAAGGAAGTGAAAGATACACATTTTGCTATAAGATTCTTCATGATAGAAATTTGAAACTGCATCGCGTAAAAAAATATTCAACAACTTAAGAAAATACACAAACCAAAACGTTTTAATAATTGCGACCGGCTTGTCGAAAACATTGCCGATAGACTGATAGACCCCGTACTGTACTTTTTATCAGATGAGACACGGTTTCATTTTTCTATCGTGTTAATTTGCACAAAACCAGGTATTAGATGACTAAATCCTTACCGGATTTATAAGCATCCACTTTATGTTGAGAAAACCGGTTTATGGTGTGACGTTTCTGGTGATCGTATAGTAGGATCAATATTTTTTCACCAGACGGTCGATACAGAAGTATACTGTCGTACACTTTACGAAGAATTCTATGCTCAGTTAAAAGATCACTAACACGCAGTTATGCGGCTTTTATAGTAGAACGAACTGTCAGCAGAGGGCGGTGACCTCCGCCTTTACCAGGTTTGTTTATTTGTGATTTTTTTCCTTTGGGGCTATTTAAAAGACATAGCGCTTACTTCGAACGTACTTTGTAAAAAAATACGGTAAATATGTAAACTTTTGCTAATGTAAATATAGTACTTCAATTTAATTTACCTTTTTTTTAAATCTCATTCATAAAGTGCTACATGTCACAACTGTGTTTCGTCTATAGCGGCTCGCTTTTAAGTTGCTTACTCTAGTATTTGATGGCTATTAAAAAAAATCCATCTAGAAGCAGAGATATTAATAAGTAAAATAAGTAAGAGATATCTATAAGTAAAATTATGTGATCCGGGGTCCAGTCGTATAAATCCAATCTAAACTTCATTATTTTATTTTAATTTCAGTTAGTGGCAAAAGCAAAACAAAGCTTCATTTTAAAGAGCTGATTTTCTTTTAATCTCTGCTTTCTGTATTAACTATAAAGTACTCGAATAAATACTATTATGCATAAAATTGATTATCATCTTAGACCAAAATCACAACCGACATATTATCCGATTTTTTACGTTTCCTTTTTCCTGTAAGGAAATGAAGTCCTGCATTCATAGATTCGGTACAATCAGTTTGTGGTGTGGTTGCACCTGCTATTTAAATGAGCGTGCGCGCAGATGTACAATTAATGAGAGGCTAAATTAACTTTAACTGACCGTAGCTAACTGTATAAGCCTTCGTTCTTCATTTAATTTAAAAAGAAAATTAATTAATACCCAATATACATACTCGTAATTAATTAATTTAAAAAAGAAATAAAATAATTGCAAGGAAATAATTAATTTCATTTAAGGATGGTTGTAATTTATATCCGTTAAAAATTTAATATGTTACATCAGACTTATTAACTAAAACTTAATTTAAAACGAAACTAAATTTTATAAAATACATTTAAAAAACCACTGGAGGTCACTTAAATATTTTTTTTTTAATGGGAAGTGAATAAATCACATTAAATACAAGCAATAGAGTACTTCCTTTTGGTTACGGCATCGATGTATAAGCACGATCAATCTTATTGGGTTAAGACAAATGGTGGCAAAGTACTGGGGTCTTCAGGAAAAATAATTTAACGAATCTCTTCAGAAAAATATGATTATTTGGGCATATAACTTTATTACCCCAGTTTAATAAGGCTTACATCAGTTATTTATATATTTATTTACATCTTCAACTTCAACTTCAATAACAGCTGCCGACCGGATTGTAATGAATTTTTTAGCTTGTAAAAAAATGCCACGTCTGACCGGGATTCGAAACCAGAACCTTCGGATTAAAGGCACAGACGCTACTGGTCCATCAAGGTCGGCGAAGTAATAATACCGTAATACAATGAAGTTTATTAATACAAGAAATTAAAAACAAAATACGAGTTTGGAAATAAAAAAATAGCTGTATTGAAAAAAATTTTGTATTTAGTCGGCAAATATCGCTATTAAATAATATAAATGTTTTCAAAACAATTACGGAAAAGATAAAAATATTCAATAAAATATCTGGCTCCGAATTGACCTTCTAGGTTAAAAGAAGACATTAACCTTAAAAATGATTTTATAATGATTTCCTTGTAAAAAGGAAATCAGAATTTTTAGTAAAAACATTTGGGTCTCATTTGACACCCCTTGCTCTACGGGGTTTCATACAGCAATTTCATCACAACCTGAAGAAATAGATAAAATATAATTCTTAATAGATAATTCTTAAGTCGGACTCCATGAATCATGATTTAAGAAAAAAATTTCCCAAGTCGTGGACATTAATATTAGATACAATTGGATTTTCAGTTTTGAAGATTAAAGTTAAAAAAAATAATATTTTAAGGACGGGTCCCATTCAGTCCATCTGTTTTTTGAGGCTTAAAAGTTTATTGGAGTAATTATTACCTTGAATAACTTCGCTCGATTTGGTACAATATTAATTAATAAGGCTAAACAAAGATTATAATTTCTAAAAAGAAATGTGGGTACCATGATGACCTTTGCCCGATGAGGTCGAAAAATTAGGTTAAAGGCGGGATATAAATAAATATATATATTTTTTTATTTTTTGAAGGATATATATATACATATATACTTAGTCCAATATTTGTGTCAAATTTCAATTCTTTTGGTCAACGAGCTTTAAGAGTTTCTTTTGGTCAACTTAAACTGTTTAGAAATAATACTGAAAATCCGCAGCACTTAATTAAATCTCCATCGATCTATTTGATTTTAAATAACTTAGAATTTTAAAATAACTGATTTTAAAGTACTTTCATCGTACTAAATCTAAATTTTATACAATCACTATACAAAAGTAAAAAATTATATGCCAAAATCTACCCCTCTCCCTTTTTTAATTTTGCCGAAAGTTTAATGCTATCAATGTTCCAAAAATAAAATTTTTTGATCTGTGTTCGAAGAATTTATGTTGAGCCAGTCTGAAGATATTAATTAAAATACAGGCCAAAACATGATGCACATACATCTTCTGGAATTTTTTTTTTCGATTTTTGGACCAAGTGATCTTAAAAGGTCGACATTTTCCAAAATCTCGGTAACCAAAATTTTGGCCGAAACTTTCCTTTCATAGCTATTCTGCAGCAGCAATAGAGCTATAATAAGAGTATAAGCAATAGAGTAAAAATTTGTTGGAAAAAGGGGACGTTATAAAAATTATATGAAATAATTATATATTCCGTAATAAATAGTATAAAAAATCATTTCATTTTGGACAGGAGTTTGTAGCTAATGAATAATAAAAAAAGCATTTTTAAATTTATTTTTAGACATTATTAGCACCTAAAAATAAAACAGAGCTCGTTATGACTTGTGAATGATGAACAAACATTATACTATAGAGTAATTTGACACATAATAACTAGAGAGAAAAAGAATGAGAGAAAGAGAAAATAAGTAATAACGAACAGTAAAAATAAAATTAATTTGTTACGTAATTTCCCGTTTTTTACCGATATTTTTATATAATGCGCAATTTTCTTTATGATTGCATGAAAAGAATACTAACAATTTATTTATAAAAAAAAAATTCAGGAAATAATTTAGCTAACAATAATAACTTACGAAGATGATTCGTAAAAATACAAACTCCAAGGTCGTGGAAAATCAATATATTGAATACAAATACGAGTAAATTGTTTTCAAGAATCGTTTAAAAGGCACAAATTACTTTAAAGAGAAAGAAAAAATATTATAAATATTATTAACGACATTGAAAAGGATATATATATTGAAAAGGAAACAGCATCGGTTACGTCATACGTTTTCTTATTTATGATTTTATAAAATCATCACTATTTTTATTACCTAGAATAACCAGCATAATATTATTATTTATAATCACTAAATAAAACAGCTGCTAATATGCGGACATAATTTATTAAATTATTTAACCAACACGTTGGTTGCCGTATTTAGGTAGATTTCATAATGGTAGACTTATTGTTTAAGATTTCTTAATTAGGTAAATTTCCTGTTGTAATGGATACCATGATTCGACTTCCGGAAAATTACGACATATCTTCGCGTTTTGTATCCTCCAAATCTCAAAACCACTGTCAGTCCATAAATTTTTTAAATATATTTACATAAATATATTTCACTTTTTTGTGGACTGCCATAATTTTGCGCCAATCCCTTTCAAATTGATACATAAAATATAACGACCAAAAATCTCGGTCGAGCCCGATGGGCAAAATCTGATCATGAGGAAGGAAATGGGGGGGCTTACTTCGAAAAAAAACAAAATATCGCTATAACTTAAGTAAAATATCGAATTCGTTTAAAGTTCCTACTATTCTTTGGATAAGGGCCTAAAACTTATCTAACTAAAGTTTTTGGATATCACCAATCAATCATTGGCTCAGTGGGTGGGAAAGATGGGGTTTCGAAGGCAAAAAACATCATACTTCATTTGATAGGCACAATATCGAATCTGTTTAAATAAGTCTTTAGTCCTGTAAACATTACCTAAAAATTTGATGAAATTTTTGATATGACCAACCTTACGGCAAGGGATGATCAAAACCAAAATAAAATAGTAAAAACAAAATATCGCTATAACTTTCTTATTAAGTAAAATATCGAATTCGTTTAAGTTCCTACTATTCTTTGGATAAGGGCCAAGGGGTGGAAAAAATTGGGTTTCAAGGATAAAAAAAATCATAGTCTCCTTAATAGGCACAGGAATCATAAGGAAGTATTGATAAATTTAGCAATAGCTTGTATTCTAATGAGAAAACGTAGTGTCCGTAAAACATGGAAAGTAATGTTTGATACGAACTCGTACAATCCCGAGGTCGCCTACCCCTATTTTGCCCCGGTGAAATTTACCTCCGCCTTCCGGCATGCCGAAGGAATTATTTTTAAGGCATGTAATTTTTGTGTGATACATGCTCCCATTGTCCAGTATTCGCGTTTTCACTGGTGGGTTCCTGACAATCGTATCTTGTAAGCTTTTACCTTTTCTAACGTTACCTGTCAGTCATTGATACACTTATTTGTGTTACAAGTATCTAACTTGTTTAGGGTCCAACCGTACCAATTCTATACGTCCTTTACCGTCCTAAATGACGGCAAATTTTACCTATCATCTTTATCGTATTTGGGACTTTTTTTTCTATTTTCTTCCAGTACTCTGGGTCCTGTACATAAAAAAAAATCGTTACTTCTATTTCATGTAATCCCTTTGAAAAAAAATCTTACTTTTATAGAAAATTAATTTGAAATAAAGAATGAACGGGAATTTTACGTACAAAAATATACTTAAAAATTCAAGAAATAAAAAACAAAAAATACCATCAGCAAACTTTAAATAAGTAAAATACGCAACATTTTAACATTTTACAATATTAATCTGTATCATACTAACGAAACAAAATAATTTTATTAATTCAGGAAAAATAAAATCCTAGATTCTCAATATTATAATAAAAACGTTCATAGATTACGTTAACTAAAACAAAAGGAAATCAATTGTTAAGCATCAACTACTGTAACAGTATTTATTCATTTTTTTTTTTACGAAAACATACTTTGAAAATACTGGAATAGTAGTATTACTAAATGATACACTATTTTACACAATAAAACGAAAAAGTTGCAAAAATAAGTAATTTTTGAATTATTATTAAATTTGTAAAAAAATTACAATAATATGAAAAATGAATTATGAAATTGACAATGCATTTTGTACTATCAAATGCTTAATATTTAAAATACAGACCATCCAATTTTTTTAGCATTTAATATAAAGATAATAATTTGAAAAATTTTAAATATATAAAAATAAAATAAATATGCAATAAATTCTTAAAATATATTATAAGAAGTTATTGCAAGACATTTATTGTCAAATAAATTAAATTTTAATTTGCGTGATAGGATTCGAAACAAGAAATGCAATGTCCTGATTGTCTTCCAAGTTCTTTAAAATACTCATGTATGTATGTATAGATCCAAAAATTACGATCGCAGCTCTAAATAAAGTAATTCCTATTAATTCATAATCTATTCAATGTGTAATTATGATATGGTCAATTAAAGTATTTATTTACGTAACAGACATAAAAACCCCTGTACGGCACTATAAATTTTATATTCAAACGGTGCGGTCTTTGTGACCAGCTCAGGTTCGAATTTAATTTTTAAAATGATTCAAATGATATAAAAAAAATGATTGAGAGACGAAAAATACACCTGGTGCAGAGAAGGGAAACCGACTGGTGAACCTGATATGCCTCACGGTAAATGCTCGTACTCAAAATACGTAACAGATACTGCAGCCAGCGTTTTACATTTAAATACGGCCCCGTATCTCAAAAGGTTTACTCAAAAGAGCAGAATAAATAATTATTTGCTTGCATTTATACATAATTTGACGTTCTACTTAATTTTCCTGCTAACAGTCTGTCAAGGAGCGAAGTCTTAGATAACTCTTGATGGTCTTTTTAAAATTATTTTTTAAAATTTTATTTTCCTAATATGTACGTTGCAATCTGTTTAGTGTATAATAAGCAACTTGCCCTATGGGCCAATGTGATGATGATGATGATATCTACGACAGGTAAATGAGGTGTGGTCTTGTACAGATTCACGCCAAACAATCCCGAGATGTATGGTTTATTGAATTCCAACTACCAAAGTACACCGGCAGGCATTCACTAACTAGTACTCAAATCCGTAAAAAAAACAGATTTTACTATGATCAGAACCTCAGAATCTTTGAATTCGAGAGTAAGCTTATTTTGTTAACTAAATGTGTATGTATAATTTAATAGGCGTAAAGAAAGTAATGTGTTGTACACGTCAGATTTTTTATTATTTTATTAAAGTCAGTTTAATAGATACATTTTTAAATTTAAATTTATTAATATCATTTCTTTCGTCTTACAAAGAATAATTTCGGGTAAAAATTATAATTTATGTACTTAAAAGTTTTCTTGACAAAATGTGTTTACCAATATTAACTCTTACGTCACTTACTAATACAAATCTTATAAATGCAGTTTACGCAACAGAATTTATTAAATGTATAAATAAATAACGTAACGATGTGATTACAAATAACTAATTTTAATTTATAAAGAGCGGGGGTGTTAGGTATGGAGCAGTTTGCAAATGCAGAATGGTAATTGTTAGTAGGTCATAATTGCATGCTGGTTTTGCTTGCCTTTTGTATGTATACTGATGAAATTAAGCATTGTAATATATTCGTAACTGTACCCACGTATGTATGACTTTTACCTACATATTACACAAGTTTACACGAGCAGTAAAAATATGTAATATACGAGCATAAAAATTAAAAGAAAACATACATCATTTTAAAAGATAAAAATTATTTAGACTAAAACAAAATAAAATCCACGAATGACTCAACCAGTCGGTATTATTTATAAATATAATGAAATAGACTTAAGCAACAACGTTTTATTAACAGGTTTTTCGATCGCATAAAACACAATCGCTCACGAGTGCAAAAATACGAAAAAAAGGAATAAATCTTTTTTTCCAATGTTGTCATAGACGATTATTATCTCCTTAAAGTAGTATTATGTTACCTGAGCGGTGGCGTAGGCGAACTCGTTCCATTCATCAGAAGTAAGTGGGCGATCTGGCTTCTTAGGTGGACGTCGTCGTAAGTTAGGCGGTAACGAAGCGTTTTCTCTTTCCCAGCGCTGTAACAATAAAATATTATCTCACAGTAAAAAAAAAATGACAATTACGGAGATAAGACTTAATTGTTACATAAAACTGCTGCAAAGAGAAGTTTTTCTTTTAAGAAGTAAAAAGTAAGTAGACGAGAAAAATTAAAATCTTTTAATTGATATGAAAAAAAATTCTAATCCGTTAACTTTTTCTTGCAAATAAATAAACCTTTTATGCTGATCGGTACATAATAATACATTATGTAGAACATGTTTTTATAAGATAAATTATAAATATAAAAACAAATTATAAAATAAAAAATATATGTGATGAAAGCCCATTAATTATTTAAATATAACACATGACAAAATTTTAAGGTAAATTACATTAAATGTAAAAAAAATTACTATAAAATTAATAAAAACCTTTCTCGTAAACCGAAGTATTTTGATGAGTTATAAGAGAGTTTGGTTAAACAATTATAAAAAGAATGGATTCTTTTTAGCAAAGATTTCACCAAGTATTTAATTTCATAAATATAGGTCTACATGGTTAATACTTTATAGGCACCAGATAATACTTATAAGTATGAATCAGTCTGACATATAACAGCAGACCATTTGTTGTATCTTAAAGAGTCGTTCTGAATTTTGAGGAAGCCCCAAAAGGTGATAGTAAGCATAATAAATATTATATGATGAAAACAAACTTAGCATTTTTGACAAAAACTTTCTTCTTCTAATAATAATAGTAATAAATATTTTATTAATAATATCTTGTGTTAAAAGATTTAAACTGCTCCAATACTGAAATTCATGATGGCAGCCCGCATTATTAATAGAGATATGAAAAATATAAAAAACGAAATTATTTCGTAATAAATAAACCAATTTTAAGTGATAAAATGAAAGTAGATATATGACAATATATTTTATTAAAATATTATTCCTTAGATATTGTTAAAATTTATTCTTCCTTAAATTTAGACTTTTTGATAACGTTGCCGAATTAAAGACTACTTAAAGAGTGTAAAATTTGGTGCGAAAATTCAAAATTTAAACTAGAATTGAATACTATCTTAAGGTTGGTTTAAACTTTGAGTTTCTTATTTTTATGTTTTAATCCTGTTTTTGTTTTTCATTTTAAAAAAAAGTTTGTCGATTTGAAATAAAAAGCTGCTCGTTAAATAAAGCGGTGCATGAGAAACCTGTATCTTGAAAAAGTTTAAAAACGGAACCAGAAGGAATCAATAAACTCACAACTACCTAGCTGTAAGCAAAGTTCCTCTAGAATTCCTGAATGAGTTTTATTATTATTTTTGTTTAACCTAAATTTCTCAATAGAATTACTTCAATTTTCTCCTTGATACTAATAAAGACGAGGGATGGCTGAAATGCAATACAGCCCCTCATTATTCACTAATAAAAATAAATTTTAAATGAAACAAATACGTCATAAAAGAACATTTTACCTGCTACAAAAAAATAACCTTTATTTTCCACAGTCACCATTTACAGTTACATTTCTCCTAACTTTGAACCGGTTTTTTCATTTCGTCAATGAACAATGTTGGCAGTTCATTCCTAATCCAAGACCTCACACTGTGTTCTTTGGTGAAAAGAATACTCTATTAAGATTTCTCTTTAATTGTGTAAAGAAATGAAATTTGCGGTCGTTAATTCTGGTGAGTATAGATAGAAAATGAGTTAAAAGTTCAAATTTCAACTTCCTGAGAGCCTCGGCAGTTGTACGCGATGTGTGTGACCGAGCATTATCGTGTTGCAGAATTATCGGTTCCGTGGATTGTCAACAACGGGTGTTTAACAGTCTTTGTGTATCGCACAGAATTTACAGTCGATCCTATTTCCGGGTAGTCAGTCAAGTACACGTATTTGGAATCCCAGAACTGTGTCAGAAAATGTCTTTTGTAGCCTAGTTTCGTTTTCCGTTCATATATTGAAAAGGAAGTTTTCTATCTCGTCACGATAACGTTTCAGAAGCTGTTCACAGCATTCATTTTGTTAATTTTTTTTTTAACTTTGAATAGCATCCACCGCAAACAGATTTTACCATATTCCAGTTGTAAAATAATGTATCCTACTCGTTCTTTCGATAGGCCTATCTAGGTGGCAATGATTTGTTGATTCACCCACCTTCTTTTGGTGTTTCTTATCACTTACAGAAAGCAGATAAAGCGAATATTGAGGATGTACCTTGCAGTGGTTAACTGCTTCTCATGCACGAAGTTCTACTGCCCTCTAATTCCCTTCTAATGCACTCACAGTACTTCGATCAGAAATCATCATCATAAAAGGCTTTTAGATAACGATGAATCTCACTGTACGTTATTTTAGACGCGTTAACATAGCAGGCGTAGTTTACTCCATAACAATGGTGACAGTTAGAAAATGAAAGGGCATGGATGGAAGGGTTTTTGTTAGAAAATGAACAACTCTTGAATGTTGATAATAAGCTTATTAAACTACAAGATGGTAGCACCTGTTATATTGTGCTACATTTTGTTCTTTCGGGAGGTAGTTACGTTTTTTTATCCGTGCAACAGCATATTTACCTATTCCTGATATTATAATGTACCGATCAGAATAAAAAAATTATTTATAATTCGAATTTCTAATAAAAATTCAGGAGTACTCTTCGTACTCCTGATGAGGGGTTATATAAAATTTATGTAATATAAAATATATTCAAAGTTCATAATTATTCTGTTACATTATAAATTTTTCTGCAAACACAAATAAAATGTAATTTGTAATTAAAAAAGAATTATGACGGGGGCCTTTTGTATACACAGTGTAACCTACACGAAAACTTAAATGAATATTAAAATTACAATAAAACAATAGTTGCACGATGAGTTAACGACTCTCATCATCGTCACGGTTCTGGAATTACAATTTTCGCTCTAATTATCAAATTAAAAACATAGTACTTGGTTATTGTATACGATTTATACTACATTACAATAAAACAAAGAGTAATCGTATATAACTATATTAATATTTTAATGTTATGGTATTTGTTATGAATTAGCTTAACTGTGATAAAAGGGACAGAGTGAGAGAGAGAAAGAAGACAATAAAAACCGTGCACCGTATCCTGACAAAAAACTAAATGGATCACTATGTCACGAGGTATTTTGTTTTTCACTCGAACAAAATCAATTCACTTTTTTTTTGTTTTTTATCGACTTGATTTAAAGTAGTGGAACGAAAATAAAACAAAAACCGGCACAAAATAATAAAAATTTACGTAACTGTAATAAAATAAAACAGTTTTAATTATTTAGTTAATGTCTTTAATAATTACACTCTTTAATAATAAAACTAAAAACAACTTGACGAAGCGAACAGAAATCGTTCGGATAACTAGGCCACTTCTACAGTTAGCGTTTGTATTCTAAAAATTTGATTTTCTGACGATAAAATTCTAACGTCTGATTGAATTTGTACAACAGAATCTAGAATACGCTTTCATTTACTCTTAGAATAATTTTTTAAGGAAATAAATTAATTTCCACTAATTTTCTTTACATTTACGAGAAAATTAATTAAATTTGTATTTGTCTATTTACACCTTACCTAGATAAACTATTAGGTTTATCTACCAAGTACTTGGAATAAAATAGTCTTCAAAAGCTTTAACAGTTGTTTTGATGACCTCATAAATGTATAAAGATTAATGAATAGGGGATAACTTTCGTCGTATTGTATGTGTATAAATATATGTATATATTTAAATACACATATAAAACACAATGAATTTATATAATGGTAACAGAATCATTATTATAATTTATTAAAGAAATTTATCGATTATATTGACTAGAATAAAATAAATGGGTTGTTACAGGTCTCTGACCAGTACAACAATATAATAATATATGACAACCTACTAATGTATCTAATTAAATTATTGTAATTTATTGTTATTAATTAATTGTACTAATTGTAAATAGTTTTCAGGTAGATGCAACATTGTTGATCATGTGAATAGGAATCCTATTAATATATATTAAATATAGTATTTCTGTTGATCGTAAAGCGAAATTTCAGGATGTTTTATTAGATGGCAAAAATTATTTTGTGATAACAAAACTGATTTTATTTGAAACAAAATCGGACCGTACCGTTCCGCTTTGAAGCTTCTTATAAAATACTAAGCTTATTATGATAATTAAATGTTTATTATATTTAGATACATACCCTTCTGAAAGGGGTTTTGATATAAAAAATCAGATATCTTTTTTGAGATTTTATATGTTTTTTGAGGTAAAAGATATGAAAGTATGACTCGTATGTGAGTGTGTGTGTGTGTGTATATATATATATATATATATATATATATATATATATATATATATATATATATATATATATATATATCCGATATTTAGATAATTAAAAATGTTAACTGTCCTTATGATTTTTTATTCATCAATGTGCAACCTTTACTAAAAAAATGTTTTTGTGTAACACGAAACAATACTTCACCTTGTGAGAAAGGGCCTTATTATGCTTTAGTTGCTATCTATGATAAATCAGTGCCCTATTGGATGACTGACTGACTCATCAACACAAGCTCAAACCTCATCATTTTCTAGATAAGTGTGAATTTTGGAGGGTACATCGTTTTAATAACGTACCCACTAAGGCAGGTTTTAGGAAAACTCCGTTTAAATTGGAGGGGGGATGATAGTTCTTTAAACTTCTTTAAAAACAGATTTCACATATTCACTATTTAAAAAAAAATTAATTTGGGGGTGGCAAAGAGGGGGCAGATATTTTCATGAAAATTCTATATTTCAGAAACCGAAGATGTTGCAGTTGTGAGAATTAATATTTAAACCACTTTTTAACTTTTTAAACCACTTTGCTGGTTAAACTATTATAAATACAGTTCTGGGATCTATTTTTCTTTTCAATTTCTCAGATCAGATTTCATATAAAACCATAAATTTACCCCCTTAACTTGGGTTCCAAAAATTACAGGATGGCTTAATTTTACCGAAGGCGAAGAAAGCAGGGTGAAATTATGAAAGCCGCAAGATATTTTATTATAAAAGTTTTCAATTGTTATAATAGGTATCGAAAGGTTCTATGTTCTAATTCTGATCATGCTTTAAATTTTTTACACGCTAAAAAATGATGAATTTTTAAGTAGTTAGTTGTAACTGGATGGTAAGCCTGCGGTTGCCAAATTAAAAATAAAAAAGATTGTTATTAGTATCATTTTAGTTAAAATTTGATTTACTTCTGACTGCAACAGTATGCAATAAATAGCATGCATGGAATATACTAAAACAGTAATAGTGTTCCACTATAAATGTGTAGTAGTAGACGCGATAAAATCAGTGTTATATACAGTACTCTATTTCCATTACTAGAACTCTTTTTATTGATTTCTAAAACACGTTGACATTGAAACATCATGTTATGACAGAATAATCATTAATTAATTCTACTTTCATAGTTTTCCAGTTCATTACTTCGTGCACTATTTTATTTCTTCCTCTCTCTCTCTCTTTAAATATATATATATATTTATATATATATATATATATATATATATATATATTTATTTATTTATTTATAGCTTTATCTATTAACTTTCTTATTTAATTTCTTTTATTAGTCAATGCTTTACATTATAAACAAATAACCAAGCAAGACTGGTCTTGACTAACTAGAAATTTACTTTTTTTAGCTCAAAAAAAGAAAAGAAAAGAAATCAGTAGAAGTAATTGAATTAATTTATCTAATGCAACATTTAAATGTTCAATATTCCTTACCGTTATAATTAATTCGCTTATCATTCAAACAGGTTTAATAGAAACTAAAATGAAATTAATTAAACGAACAGTAGTTTTACCTTTTTGTTTATTGTAATTTTTAATTTATTCGATAATAAAAGTGAATTAAAATTTCAATGCCGGCATTTTTAAATGTTACGAGTTTTTATTTAATGATATCCATCGATACAAATTTAAATTTCAATATGATGTCTATAAAGACCAGTACCGGATGGATAGTAAGCGTTGAATTTTACACGTTTGAACCACATTTCCTTTTGTTTACTCGTGTATAGATGCTAGGGAAAAGAATTTGTGAAAACTTTGTAAAAGAAAAAAAATTGGGGCCAAAAACCAAACTATTTTATGTTTGGCGTAAAATTGTAAAATTTTTGTTAAATGGGTAATAAAACATTAACGCTTTAAACAAACTTTTAGAAAATCTGATTCTTAGTAAAATAGTTCGAATGAAGACTACAGAAATTAAATCACAGACGTGCGCGCGCGCTCTAAGAATTTCTAAGTTTATTAAAAATCAAACATATCAAAACGTAGCAGATTTTAGCTAGGTATTAAACAAAACAAAACGTCCGATATTACAGAACAATATTTTAGAAAAATAGACACTCAAAATTAAAAAATCAAAATGAAATAAAACACCACATCAATAAAATTAATTACAAATCTTTAGAACTAATTAACATTTAATTTTATCTAAATTTGATGTAATTTATTTCATAAGTTGGCAATACTAACAGCTGATTTTAACAATTAAGGTTTTTGTATTCATTTGAACATTCTGATCCCCAAAGGGGAAGATACCCCACTTTGTGACAATTCCGATCGCAAAACCACCCCCTCCGTTTGAAGCCCTGGTGGGCTTTACCACAGATCGTCTTATAGACCCTCTAAATATGATTACATATTCTGACTCCGTAGGGGAAGATACCCTTCCATGTGGTAGTTTCGGTCGCCACGCCACCCCCTCCGTATCTAGCCCTTATGGGCTTTACCGGACATCATCTTCAGAACCTCGGCAAAAGGCATCTCTCAGCCTTGTTCTTGCCTCAGTCAGGATGCCACATATCACAGTCATCAGTTCGGCCTCGTCTGGAGCAATAAACATTTAAATAAGTGAATGAAACAATGCGTATATGTCGTTATCTAACGATGCCGTATAAATTTTCCAATGAAGAATACACAAACATCATTTTTGTTTATGGGCTCTGGAATGGAAACGCACGAGCTGCACAGCGAGAATATAATCAAAGATTTACAATTAGGAGGATTCCAGGCTAGAAAACATTTGCTTTGCTTCGGTATTTCAGTGCTTACGTAGCACCAGTTGATTACATACCTACCATCTTCATATACAGCTGAACGATAAGAACAATATCCTGTCGGTGAAGAAGAAAAAGTTATTTAGCACATTGAATACGTACCCTGGATATCAGTTTCAGAAGAATTTACTACCGCAAGGATTAACAGAAAGTAAGGTATGGCGATAAGCAAAAAGATAAATCTCACTTTTTAATCTACAAAAGGTACAAAATTTACTTCCTAGAGATCTTCCTATACGTTTAATTGTTTATTACTGGATTCTGGACAATAGGTAAAGGCAATGAAGTCACATTTACTAGAAGTAGAATTTTTAATTAAAAAACAATTACATTTGAAATCACGAAAATTCACATGGCACCGTCGAAACACCGGATACAAACATATAGGTTCCAAGTAAACATTCGCTGATGTATTACGAGCAACAAAATACTGGGATAATTTATTTTCAATGATAATTATTCGGGTGGTTCATTCTTAAATGTTTTGCAGAATAATTTGCCAGATCTATCGGAAAGACGTACCTCTGATAAGAAAAAGGCAAACTTTTCAGCACGATGGGACAATATCACACTTTTCTCTAGCAGTTAGACAACATTTAAATGTGACTTTTTAAAACAAGTGGATTGGATCTATCAACTGGTTTCTAAAATCGCCTGACACCTCCGAGGTACTACATGAGAGGTCAATAACAAATAACATTTTGCAATAAAATTTGTAGAATTTAATTTTTAGAAAATCTATGTAATTAACGTAGATTGAAATTTTACGCTTAATAAAAATAAAACAGACTGAAACGCGGCAGAAAAATATTGTATTACTGTCAAAAGACGATGGAGACGCGTCATTTACCGACAGAAGTCAGTGTGCGTTTCAACAAACTAGTTATGAATCAGCGCTTCATTAATATGTTAAATAATATGCATATTCATATTTATTTATTTTTTCATAAACAAGTAAACTCATTAATAAATATAAAGAAATATTTAGAAACATTTTCTCAATTTCCTTAGGATAATACTTAGTATTAAACATTATCCGTGATTCCGGATGGTGAAAGACAAACAAAAAGATAATGAGCCTCCACTATGAAAGAGGAAAACCGGTTGTTGTTTTAAGAATTATATAGCCTATCTATTAATTAAAGGAAGGACATTGTGTAATTGGTACCTCTGGACCATAATACATTTCTTCTTAACAAGAGAGATGTTCAATTAATTGCTGTTTTAATAAAAAGAGACAAGTAACAGTTATTTTTCTTAAACAGGCGATTCGGTGTCTAATTCCAGAGGTCATTTAATGATTTAACAATTAATTACTTCATAACAAAAAGTAAATATATTTTCTACACAAAAATTATGCACATTCTTTCTTTATTTTAAGACAATAAAAATGAAGATGTACACTTTGTAAAGTGGTGTATCATAGACATATATATATATATGTATATATAATATGGCTATGTATATATCTATATATCTATATATATATAATAAATTACCGATTAATTAATATTGGCGGAGGGAAAATTACATACATTTCTTTCTTCGACTTCTTTCCGTTTCTGTTTAGCCTCCGGAACCACCGCAACGTTTTACCTTCAGATGATGAATGAGGATGATATGTATGAAGGTAAATGAAGTATAATCTTGTACAGTCTCAGATCGACCATTCTTGAGATTTAGATTAATTGAAACCCAACCCCACCAAAGAACACCGGTATCCACGAACTAGTATTCAAATCAGTATAAAAGTTCTGGTAAAGTGCCTTTACCAGAATTTGAACCTTAGAACTCTCGAATTCGAAATCAGCTGATTTGCAATGACGAGTAAACCTCTCTAGACCAACCCGGTGGGTCTTCTTAACTCGACTAGGGCTAGCTTATAGATTTTTTCTTTTTTTAGCTTCTAAGATCTATGTACGGAGCTGATAAAGTTAAGAACTGAAATTCTTTAGTATTATGATAAAGAAATAAATGTCTTTCGTGGCAGAATTTGAATTAAAAAGAGTTATAAAAAAATTTCAAAAGGGGTTTCAATAGGGTTGTAGAAGGGGTGTAAAGTTAAAAGCCTCCTTAAATCCGCTCACTATGCGTTCGTACATTCTCATTTAACATACATTAGGTGAGTAATTTAAAACCGAACCGAGCCGTTTCAAACTGCAGTTATTTGAGTGTCACTTAAACGCTTCTACTATCGCTAGTATTACTAGCGCCACTATTTTTCATGTATATTACTACTCTCATATATTGTAATTTGTTGTTATGAACTGTTCATACATCAGTGCAGGAAAGTTTCGTTCTTTGCAGTTTTATTTTTCTAAAATGCCTAAATCGATCTAGGAAAAAGCTGCTATATTTATCCGCATTTATGCCGCAAATTTATCTGTGTTTTGGGTCCTTACACGTAAAATTTTCAGAATTCCAGTATCCCAACAAAGAGCATCTTGAAACCGAGAGGAATACACCCACCATGTGACCGGTCAGACCGTCACGCCAGCTCCTCCGTATCTAGCCTTTAGGGTCTTTACCTGAGATCATCTTCAACAGCCTCAGTCTAGCCGCTGTCAAGATGCCACCAATGTGAATGCCACAAGCGACATTTACGTCGGTGTATTACGCCTAATTCGGAACCTGTAACAAGTCTTAGTAAGTCCCGAATAAGACCATCCGATTGAGCAGATCTAAACTACAATCTTACCCGGTGTTAGGTAAGCTCAAGACGCAAATCAGGCACCATACACTAATTCAAAAACTAATCAACTACATAAATCAATAAATACCAAACTAACAATAAATATGAAAAAGTAACAATAAATAACAAAGTATCAAAGTAATAATCAAAACTCAAAAATACAAAATAAAACTAAACCGAAATAAAACAAACCTATTAAAAGACTAATAAAACAGAACCTAAAATTCCAAACCTAATAAATAAAAAAATTGCAAACAATAACCAAAACACTAAACTCAAGAAAGACTTCTTTCCTAACCTGGCCAATCCTTGGCGTGATATTCAGCCTTGCCGCAGAACGAACAAAGTTACTTCTCTTTACAAATTTTTACCACAGGGCCTAGGCTCAGACACCGAAAACATCAACTAACGTTTAAGTAGTTCTTTATTTTAACGACAGGTAGTCGATGAACAATCTGCCATTTTCCAAAACCTTTGCACGCAGATGCTCTCGCACTCCACTACATAATGAACCACGTTACTATCTCTACGGCCATTCCGGAATACCACCTTGAACAAATAACAGTGTCTTCCACCGACTTATCTGTGTTCTGCACCCTGACATCGTATACGATCATCCTTGACCGCAAGAGTTTTCGTGGTGACAGTCGTGATCGGATATTTATTGACCGCCACATTACTTCTTATGCCTTTCTCCGTCTCACTGTCGTTAATTACGATTGTTACATCCTTCGGATTATCCCGCACGCTAACTATTCTCAAACCTTTCTTTCTTGCTTCCAAAATCTTTGTAACCTCACTCTTGAATGATGAGGAGGTGACGTCTTATTATTTAAATTTGAAACCGTATTATTTACAACTTAATAGAATGGAGAAACCGAAAGGTCTTATATTTTAATCGGCTTCTCAAAAAAAATTGTGGATGGACAGATAAACAAGTTTAATTTATTTAGAAATGTGAATTTGCAAAAAAATGACTGAAAATCCTCACTGGATTTATGAGCGGTCCACTTCACGATGAGAAAATATCTGAATGGTGTAATGTTTCTGGTAATCGTATAGTAGGGCCAATTTTTTACTGCCAATACAGAAGTGTAGTTTTACAGTTTTCGAAGAAATCTAGCTCCAGTTAACAGATCATGAAAAAAAGAACGGATTCCTCAAACAAGATGGAATAAACCGTCACAAATCGAAAGGGTCACTAGCACGCGTTCATGCGGCTTTTCCAGGAAGATGAATTACAGGAGGGTTGGCTGGGGGCGGTGGATTCCATGTTCCCAAGTTTGTCTAGTTGCTATTCTTTCATTCAGAGCTATTTGAAGAATAGAGTTTCTGAATCAAATCCCTCTGCGACGATAAATTAAAAGCAAATATTCAACAAGTACTCGACAGGATTGACAGCAATGTTTTGCGTAAGGCGACTCTCAATATGATGCTTCAGCACAAAAGTACAGGACGCTGACTCCGAAAAAAATTAAATTTAAGTTTTTATTTATCTCATAAAATGTAACATTTTCGGTTCATAAATTGAGTTTTTCTATAACGGTTCGGTTTTAAGTTGCTCATGGAGCAGTATTGCGCTAAATGCGAGGGTGGCAAGCTAACGGTTGTGCGTGTCCTACGGTGGCAAAATGGAGCGGTTAGCAACACAGAAGGACTGTGATGAGAAGCAACTAAAGACAAACTTTTAAAAACAATAAAATATTAAACTGTGTCAACCTGTTATGTACTAGAGTTTCGTACTGGACTAAGCAGGGAACGTTTAGAACGGAGCGAATTTATAGATATGGGACGAGGAGAAAGGCACATGATAATTGTAATGAACCTAATCACAATGCTATCTTTGACAACAAACCTACATTATGGGTCGTTAAGTACTTATGTAAGTTATGGCTTGGTTCATATAAAACGATAACTCCCTATTTAGAACAGTTTGAAAGTAAGTCTTCAATTCAGGAATTCGAAGTGTCAGTATAAGTCAGTTTTTCGAATAGGGATAACGCTTCTATCTCAAATCTTATAATAAAAACTTTCAGTACAAACGTCAAAATATTAAAATGCTTTCAGTTTTATTGTTCTTCGTGCATTTTATATGAAGTTAAATTGTAGCTTAAATTAAAGCCGATACGATGTAAATTGTTTACCGGATAAACGTAATTCATAATAATAATAAGTAACAATTAGGAGTAACCTAAGCACGAATTAAAATTTGTAAATCATTGACGCTTATTCATAATAAATTTTATCCAAATTATTGTCACTGTGTCAAATAGGACTAACGAGTATCTCAGAAATACTTGAATGAGTGAACTGCCGTTTTACAGGCGCCTTTTTAACTCGTAAAATATCTTCATATTTACGTCTTTAACGCATCAGTGTCACTCTATTTGAAATTGATATTGTCAAAAATTCGTGTGACACAGACGATACAAAGTTGTCTTAAAAAACCCACAAGATCCCGGAATGACCTTCTTTTGCTAAATACTGTCATGGGTGTCTTAAAAATCGTATAGTCAATCAGATACTCGGAAAAATGATAAATAAGAATTTGATCAACAGCTTAAAACACTATTTTTGTTTTTACGTGAGACGCACGGAGCTATACATTTCCACGTCCTTCTTTCATGTTGCGAAGCATCTCCCGAGATGGTTCAAAAAACTTCCTTCTCATTACCACACTGATCTTCATATTTGTTTCGTATAGACTGAGTTACACCGGAATTAATTATTCTCTAAACTGAGTTGACAGGTAAAGTCGGAGCTTCGTGGTGGCCCACCTACTGGCCCACCATTGGCAATTGTGTTCGTGAACCATGTCTGATTCAGCTGCCTGGAAATTGTTCATTTAGGAAACTACACACTCAAAAAATCAAAAATGAGCTGGACCTCCGTCACGCTGTATCCAAACAACATTTCACGATGTCAGTTGAGTCAGAGTATTAACTTCTTTACAAAATTTTCGTGAATCACCATTCGCATACTCTTAAAAAAATATAACCCGAACAAGTATAACTATTTTATCCCAGCCAATATGACATGTGGTGTTTCAAACTCACGCAAAACATGAGAATTATACTTCGTCCAGAAAACCATATTTCTGGCTTGTGGACTGGAATAAATTGCACATTCATCAGAAAACAACTCTTGTGCCGGTCACCGCATTTGAAAATCGTGCAGGCTACAGTACGCTATTCCATATCACTATCTGATAATTCATTCACAAAATTTGGTCGAAGTGGTTTCAAATTCAAATTTTTTTATATGATCATGCATTGTTGAACATAAAAAAATAATTTCTTTTGAACCGAATCCCGAGCAATTTTCAAATCAGTAGCAATATGTAAATTGCTTGTAGGGGTTTAACAGTGACTTCTCATAAGATACGTATGTTTGTGTATGTGCGCGCGTTTTAAGCGCATGCGTAAGTTAACATCCAAGAACTAATAATTATACTTTATCCTGATATTTGATATAAAAATAGAATCATTGTTTATTTTTTAATATAAATGTTTTAATGTTGTTTAATAATGTTTTTTAATTGTTTATTGTTTACATAACACAATTATTAAATGTTTGTTAGTTCACATTTTTATAATTACGCACTCTCACCCCACCATCGTAATTTTGTGAAAAGAAATTTAATGTGATTCAGACATAAACGGTTTCAGTTAAAAAAAGCGGGCAAGGATTGCATAACTTTCCTCGGGCTTTACTCTTGACAGATTTCAAATACGCTATGTGGTTATTAGATATTAATGACTTAAAATTCAGATTGATGACTTAATTATGCGAAAAAGATCAAACTGTTCATTAAAAATTTTTTGGGTCTGATTTAACTCTCATGATCAAAGGACGTTTTCATATAAGAAATTATGGAGTAGTATAATTGAGAAGTAAATCAAAATTCCAAGTAAAATATTTTAGTTCCAATTGACCCCAGTGACAGTATTTACGTTTTAATCATCAAAATTATTATATTTAGAGTATAACTGCTAAAAGAGTATCGCCTTATCCACTTATCGGTATGGGTGTGGACTAGAAATTATGCAGTCTGACCGTTCCTCTTTTCATATACAATTTTTAAGATCTATTCAACAATTTCATCCATATCTCAAATCTTTGTCAACCGATTTGAAGAAATGAAATGTCATTTTGTTCACCACAAAAAAAACTTAACATTTTATCTTATAAAACACAATTCGATAAAACTAATATTTTTTATACAATTATTAATGATTAACATATTTTACTGGTCGCCATTTTTAAATTTCCCAAGGTAAAACTTTCTAATTATTTATTTTGTAAAAAATGCTGATGGGTATGTATATATCAAATTTCATTAAAATATTATTATTTATTATAAATAAAAATTATTTTAATGTCCTGAAATAGTCCTGTAAGTTTGGCAAACACCTTCTGGGACACCCTAAATAACTATTGCCGCGAAACAAATTGTCCCTTTGTCATGTGGCCATAAATCACGACAATTATATAAAATAATTGCTATAAACATAGCTGCTCCATTGCTATTGCAGGGAAAGTAATAATTGGTAATAATGTAATTAAAAAATTACCGGAAAATATCACATATCCGTTTAATGTTAATTAAAATGCACAAATTTTACCTTAACTGGAAAAAAAGTTGTAGTATTTTTTACCTATGATGAGGTCGCGGCAATCTCCGTTTCACGCGACAGTAACTGGACATCGTCCTAACTAAAGCGACGAGGAAATATTTTAACTTGTAAATACTACTCCCTCCATGACGTAATGATAATTATTTTTAATTGTTATACACATTTTCTTAAACAGTTAATCATGAAGAGCAACACAATTTTATAGTTATTAAGTAAATTTCTCAAGACTGCAAAACTATTACTTGAAAAATTCTAAATAACTAATAAAACGTTCCCCTAATCCAAAGAAAAAAATAAATTTTTCAACGATATTGAGACAGGATTAGTTGTTTAAAATTGAGTATCTTCTCTCTTTAATGTAGAACAATTACTATTCAGAGTATCCTGACTGCATTTAAGTATTTTCGTTGGACAAAATCTTCTTATTGATGTAAGAACTGGTGAAAACTTAATCATTAGATAACCTTAAATGCCTGCTATTTCTACAACATGAAAAATATATTTAAACAAATTAAAACTGTCTCAAAGTTGATCGGTCACCCATTATTTTAATTAAATATTGCATAACGATGTTAAGTCCTTTATTTCCATTCTTTGTTTTCTTTTTTTTAGTTCAATTAATTGTCGTTTTATTAGTTCAATTTATTTTTTGGGGAAAATCGTGTTTTTTAATTTTTTAAATTATTTAATACCTTTTAGTGATCATTGAGAAAAATTCACAATTCAAAAAACTTATGGATATATCATATTTAACGTACTGAGCCAAATGAGGAAACTGTAAACATTCCAATTTATTTAACTGGCGTATACCAACATAAACTTTATATAAATTATATATATATATATTCAAAGAGCCTACGACACTCCCGGTAATGTGTAAGGATTCCAATTCAGAATCATACATCTAAGTCGGTTCGACTGTTGGGCTGTTACGATGGAACATACATACATACACCCCAGATACATTACCTCTTTTTTGGACAGTCTATAAAAATAGTGATATAAATATGTGATAAATATAAATATATGTGATCTAAATTAAAAAATATTGAAAACACTGGGGAGGGATTATTTACCTTATATGTACATTGTATACTATAATCAGTATTAATAACATACAGGAATATCTAAATGACTTTTCAATAATTAAATATTATTAATTAAATAAAATTTAACAAATGCTGTTACTATGAAATCATTATTGTTTTACAGGTCCCCACATGAGTAACTCAAATATTTTAAAAGGAAAGAATAAGGTTGAGATCAAAAAGAGGTATTTAAAACTAAAAATGAAGAAAATTTTGAATTATGACAACCCCCTCCCAATAAAAATGATTGCCATTTAACAAAATTCATCTCTTAAATAACTGTTCAACAGGAAAATATTTTTAAAAAAATTACAAAACTAAACTTCTACCTCACTAAACTCTTAACTACCTCCTACGATCTATTTTTCGGTATGAGACCAAAAAATAAGTACTCAGAGCGTACTGTAAGCTACCTTTTAGATAGGAAAAATATTAAACAATCTTAATTTTGGCTGAGGAGGGGTAGCAAGATTAGTTTTATTTCGATTTTTAAAAAATATTCTTTTAATTCATGAGTCACAATCATACCCTCAATTTAAAAATTTTCAGTTAATTTTCAAGTACTAAAGGGGCTTACCCCCTTTAATTACCTTCGACTAACTTAACTCAGGCTGGGACTTTGGGGCTTAGGGGTGTGGTGATATAAGAATTGCCGTACTTTATTAACTTTTTGTACATTTAAATAATGGATTTTTAGTTTGCTGACAACCAAACCCTAGACCATTTTTTCAAACATAATTGGAAGATATAGTAATATCAATTTGATGTAGTTTATTAGTACAAGGTTTTTAAACTAAGGTTATAAGATTTGTTAACAAATGAAAAATTCAACAAGATTTTTACTAGAAATTATTGTACAATGACACATGAATAAATAATGCTTTAATATACATCAGAGTTAGTTATATATTAACATGGCTATCACATTATTAAAAGCTCTATTTACCGTTAAATACATAAATTAAATTCGAAATGTAACAATACGTTTCTGTAAGGATGCATATCCAATTTATTAAAGGTGAAAAAAAAAAAATTGTTTCTTAATTATTATGGGTGTTCATGACCTCATATAAATCGTTTTGTTGCCCTTTGAACTTTAAATAAGATCATCGCACTTCAATCGAATAAAAAATGCAAATTCATCAATAAAAAAAGAAAAGATATGGCCTTCACTTAACTTTGCCAGCTTTCAATCAAGTCTAATATTGATTGCTTTTCGCACAGATTATATATACTGTATACATATTTATAGACAGAAATAGACAAACAAATATAAGAACACGTAAGATCCCAATATTCATGTCAGTAACGAAATCTGATGGGTATGTTCTTTTCTTACAATATGTTACTTTTCTTTTCTTTCGATTTTGGTTACTTTAGGACCACGTTCCAATCTTCTTTACTCCTTTTTTCATTCTTCCCAGTAACCAGTTTATTGCCTTAGCATATTATTCTTTATCATCCTCTGACCGTTTCATTCTTGGATTTGCTTTCTCGGTCCTTCGTTCTTGGAAATCCTTTAACATCATAATTTAGGTTGTCTATTAATAATATTTTTGTTCTGATATATGTCTTTTTTAACAATTTTTTTTAATTTCTGTAATCTTCTTTATTCCTGTTTTAGATTAAAACAACTTTTCTTAATTAACTTGTTCTTGCTAATTCTGCCAAGGTGATCAAAGAACATCTCCGATTTTTTATTGAATCAGATTTATTTTCTAACTTTATGGTACATTTAATTGTTTCTTCTATATTTACATGAGTTTCTCCTTTCTTTTTCTTCTATATTCTTCAGTATTTTTATTCTCGTTTGAGCCCTCTGACATATATAAAACATTTTGGTTTTATTAACACATTATAATATTAATTTTCAGGTTGTTTGGTACGTATTTTTTATTGTTCCGCTTTTTGTAAGCTTTTTGTATTTTTGAAACTCTTTTTTGTATCGTTGAGTTTTCTAATCCATATTTCTGTATAAGTTCAACTAGATATCTGAACTCTTTGACTACTTTTCTACTTTTCCTATTCTGGTTTGTATACATGTTAGCGCGTTTTTAATGTTTGCCATTAATTTTGTCTTCTATCTGATATTTTTCCGTTTTACAGCTATTATCTCTAATGGTGATGTGTACTCTTGCCGAATTCAGATCTTCCGAGAGGATTGTAAGGTCATTTGCGAAAGCTAAAAAATTTATTTTATTCAATTTTCTTTCCAAGATTCTAGTTCTATGTTCCATATTCTAATTATTTTTTCCAAGATATAGTTATAAGAGTACACATGATGGGTCATCCCCATCTGATTCTCGGGTTTTTCATTTAGAGAGGCTCCACTACAGCAAGCATAAAGTTTTACAGTTTTCTAAGTATTCCAAATTCTTTTAATACGTTTACTATGGTTTATCTGCCTACAGAATCATATCCTTTATTAAAATCAATAAAGAATACTTTAATCATTCCTACAACTGTTTATTAATACCTTTTTTTACGAATGAAAGTGAAGTAGGAATCATAAGTCAAAATTAAAAAAGAAAATAATAATAAAAGAATGGACATAATGTATTATGTACTACTGATAAGTTATGTTCCTTGAAAATAAAAATATAATCTAACAAAATTTTAATTAATTAATCTAATAATATAACCAGCTATTAGTTTTACTTCACATCAATTATCTGTGACATTGTTTGTGACATGTAGCTGCAACCCAAACGTCAATAAAGGAACAAATGTCAATAAAGCAAATAAAATGAAAACTGAGAACGACAAGAACGTGTTTGTTTATACATTTTACGAAGAAAAGATTGATGATTTTAATGGAGTAATAACGTGTTCTTGTACAATTCTTTTTACGACACAGTAACACGGTAAATTCAATCACGAAGTTTTTTGACGCTTAGTAAAATAGTTCTGTTTAATAAAACTTATTCACTTTGTTTAGAATTTGACAAACTAAAAACTAAATTATAACAGAATTGTAAACAATAAATTGGTTGTAAAAGGCTTAATCAGTAAGAAAAATAATCTTTAATCTATATGCAATATCGTTAACTACTACGCCGAACATCAAATCACATGTATTTAGGGTAATTTTTGTTATTTATGGAAATCCATTCTTCTACTGAAAAGGATTAAGATTCCTTTCCATCTATCTATTTTCGGAATTGTATTACATATTAACTACATAACATATGTAGATTTACATAATACATAACATATGTATGCAAATAAAGATATAAATTTTTACTCCAAAGAAAACAAATTATCTTCATGAATCGCAGAGTCTTACAGAACTCCTTTTAAGGAATTACGAATTATGACGAGTTATACTACCTTATCTAATGTATTTACACGAGAGAAAATATAGTTTAAATCAAAAGTGTAGCAACTAATTAGTGCGAAAACAATTTATTACAGGAATAGGTTAAAGGATCTTGATTTCTAAATGTGGTCTTTTTAACCGAAACAAAATTTATATTATTTTAATATAGTAACAAAATTTTTATTTTTTTATATGTGAATAACTAGTACATTAAATTTTGGCTGTCGTACATACTCTGTAATTAAAAAAATCCCTTTCGGCACGCCGGAAGGCAGAGTTAGATTTCACCGGTGCTAAGTAGGAGAGAAAAAAGATTTCCACCTTAAAGTTAAGAAAAACTTCAAATTTACTCAATACGACAATGGTTGCATTTGAAAAAAGTTTCACTTGTTTAACATACGACAAGCCCTATCTTCTTACAATTCCAGCAAAACTTTGGTCATCCCTTGCCATAAGGGTTGGTCATATCAAAAGTTGTTTCAGACAAAGGTTTTAGGTAATGTTTAGAGGACTAACGACCACTTTAAACCGATTCGATACTGTGCCTGCTAAGGGAGATATGAATTTTTGTCTTCAAAACTTCATTTTTCCACCCCCTGGGCCAATGGTTGGTGATATCCAAAAACTTTACTTACATAATGTTTAGGCCCTTATCTAAGGAATAGTAGAAATTTTAACGAATTCGATATTTTACTTAATAAGAAAGTTATAGTGATTTCGTTTTTTCGAAAAAGCTCCCCCCATTTCCATTCCCATGGTCCGATTTTGGCCGTTAATAAACTCGACCGAGATTTTGGGTCGTTATATTTTATGTATCAATTTGAAAGCGATTGGCGCAAAATTATGGCTGTTTCCAAAAGAAATTGAAATTATATATAAATGTAAATATAAACTTTTGACCTAGGCGGGTGTGTGTGTGTGTGTGAAACGAGAAGATAACAAAATTTTCCGGAAGTCGAATCATGGTACCCATTGCTTTCTTATGAATCTACCTAAAACCGGCTTAGAGTTTCAAAACTTGCCCGGTTTCACACTTGACAAGATTTTTATTCAAATTATTCCACTGGATTTTTAATATTAATGACAACTATATTTACTTAAAATCGACTATCAAAATTAACAATAGATTACAATGTGGTAAACAATATTGGATAACAATTTTAGTAAAAAATTTTAGAAATCTACAACAGAGTTCCTTCACGTTCAAGTGAAATTTCACTCGTTGGTTGTCAACAACGAATATAGCAATATATCTACCTCATAAAAATTAATATCCCGTTATACGTTTACCTAATAAATAACTATTTTAATTAAAATTTTAATATAAACTTTGTTTAATGATAATACATTTTAATGAAGAAAATGAATAAAATGTGAAATCAGGTATCGCCTTACTCACTTGTCTGGAGCACAAAACTTACTACAATTAAGAACTCATACACAAAAATAAATTGGCCTAATTTGGTGCTTCATAGTTTAGGCGTTTTAGAAATATCAAGCAAAATCTAAATAATAATTATTTTTGATACGGCTTTATCTTTTGTCGGATCGGGGGTAAAATTTAACACTGGTTAAAATTTATGTAGTTTTCTAAGTTTTAAGTAAACTATTTTGGAAATACATAAGGAATTTTTCCCCTGATTAGCCTCCGGGAATTATCGTCAGGTATTACTTCGGAGGATGAATGAGGATGATACGTATGAGTGTAAATGAAGTGTAGTCTTGTACATTCTCAGTTCGACGATACCTGAGATGTGTGGTTAATTGAAACTCAACCACCAAAGAACATCGGTATCCACGATTTAATATTCAAATTCTATAAAAGTTTATAATTAAAAGGATATAAAAGGATATGAACTATAAAAGGATTTGAACGTTGGAACTCTCGACTTCGAAATCAGCCGATTTGCGAAGACGTGTTCATCACTAGACTTACTCGGTAGGTCAATACATAACAATTATGCTAATTATACCCTAACCCCTTAAGTCCAATCGACTTAAAACATCAGTACTGAGTATGTAGTATGAACATTGTATAAAATTTTAAGTTTCTATGAAAAACTAAGATGTGGCCGAGATAAATTAAGTGGTTGAAAAATTATGCAGTGACAATTTTGTGTCAGTTTTCACGGATAATTTTATCGATCTAATTTAAAAATTTTATCCATACGTTTTATTAACAGTTTTGAACAAATGTTCAAACTGTTGATAAACGGCTCTTTATCAACCGATTTGAACAACTAATTCTGTTCACAATAAAAGGCCTGACTTTTTAACTAATATAGGATTACTTTATAATAAGATTAATATTTGCAAAACTATTAATGATTAAAACGTTTAAATAGCCGTCATTTTAGAATGATCGAACGTAAAAATTTTTTATAGAAAAATGTAGTTGGATAAGCGAACACAAAATTTCATTGTAATATATATATCCATTCTTAAGATATAAATTTATATCAGAAGAACAAAAATGGCAGGTAGAGGAGAATGAAGCGAGTATATATATATATATATATATATATATATACACATATAATTAATTTTTATCGGCTTTCCTGTTATGATTAGATAGTTACTGAAGTAATCTGTGCAGGGGGTTAATGATAAGTGTAATCTGCGATATTGCAGGATGAATATGTGTTTTCATTGGTATAATTTTTATCGGCTTTCCTATTCTGATAAGATAGTTATTGAAGTTATCTGTCAGGGCGGCTAATGAGACGTGTAATCTGCGAAATTGGAGGATGAATATGCGGTCTGTATATAAAGTATTGAGACTAGTTTAGAAAATTTTTTTATTTAGAATTCAATTATACATGAAATCTCTTCGAAGGCTGCTACTTTGGCTGCCAAAAAAAAACTAGTCTCATTACTTTATTTATAGACATTGTATAGCCAAATATTGTCCGAAAAACTTTTCAGATCAACGTGGTTTTCGAGACAGACAAAAAGTACTTCGATAAAATGTTGAATATCTTCCATCCCCAAAACCGACGACTTAACCATTTTGGAATTTATTTAATTTGCTCCCTTTTTTTTAATTTTGACCGAAATCTACTGCCATCAATGGCTCATATATTAAAATATTTTCAACTATTTTGGAAAAAATTTACGTCGAGTCAGTGTGGAGATATTAAACAAATTACAGTTCAACCCATACGTGTTCAACGTGTTTACACATATACGTATCTTCCGGGAATTTCTATTAACCTTGAAACGTCGACATTTCAAAAACTCTGATATCCAAAATTTTGGCCGATCGCTATTGGTAATTTCCCTTTATAGCGAAGCTGAGCAGCAGCAATCGAGCTATAAGCGGAAAGTAAAAACTTGCTTGGTTTTAAAAGATATACATCATTATATACATTATAGCATGCAAATGTATATAACGACGCATTCAATTCCGGATTTTATGCCGGTCAAGGAATAAATCGTATTATTAAACAGGGCGTTAAATAGAAATAAATTTCTATACATCATAAAAGATTTGTGAACCGGAAAATCAGGCTTAAATTATTTTTCTATTGAAAATATTTTTTAATAAAAATAAGATTAAATAAAATGTCTCTGATATAACTGTACGTTATTGTAATAAAAGCTGTTACGAAAGCATCTAATAGCGGTACGAATATCATAGAACCATTTATCGAAATAAAATATCATTTATTTATTTTTTTTGTACATGTTTATACAATTTTTTTCTATAATCGAATAAAAAAGGTTATTATTTTATTTTTGCTTATAATCATTGATTGTTAATAATTTTTTAAACAATTGATGAAAATATAAAATAAAAATTAGCATTACACAACTAAGTAATAAAGCTTGTAAATAAAAGTGAAAACGTGCAACCACAGCAAATCATCATACTTCCTTAAACAATAACGTAAAAGAATTAGCATGTAAAATCAAATTTAACCGTTACTAAATATCCGTAGAGAAGTTTCACTTTGAAACTAATTCACTCAGAGTAATTTAATAAAAAAACCTATTATTTTTCAGTTTTAGATAAATATAGAACTTTCATTCTAATCGTTACCTAATAACACATTATACAGATTTCGTCACAAACTACACCACTGATAAAAAAAAGAAATTGCCCTGGATAGAATCAAAGAATACCGTGATAAAATTTAGATCAGAGCAGTCGTCACAATAGATTATAAAAATAATTTTTTTTTCTGGGCGCACAACGAGGTTTCTTACCAGCGCCCTGACACAAAATTACCATAGTAAATGATTAAAAATTAACAATTAAAATTTATCTTAAAAATTATGATGTTATAAAACGCCTATGTGGAATGCTAGGTTCGAAGTAAAACGAAAATAAAAACTGTGTTAATAATCTAACATAAAAGAACAAAATTACCAACGTAAACAGGCGCAGAAACATGATACGTTTTAATAAAATATGTGAATCCAGATGCACGGCCTTCAGAAATCGTATTACATTAAACAACATCGACACACTGTTGCCTAAGATATTTCGCATGTTAGGCCCAAGCTTAAACTTCCTATGCAATGTCGCATAACAGACACAATCCACAAGGATGTGGTGCACCGTTAGTTGGCAAACGCATCCAATACAAACTGGTACATCAGTCTGAGTCATCAGATATCCGTAGGCGAGACTTTAATTTTCTGTCTAGCCTCCGGAACCACCGTAAGTTATTACTTCAGAGGATGATATGTATAAATGTAAATGAAGTATAATCTTGGACAGTCTCAAGCTGACCGTTCCTGAGATGTGTTGTTAATTGAAACCCAACCATCAAAGAAGACGGTATCCACGATCTAGTATTGAAATCCGTATAAAAGTAAATACCTTTACTAGAAATTAAACCTTAGAACTCCTGACTTCGACATCAGCTGATTTGCGATGACAAGTTCGCCACTACACCAACCCGGTGGGTTACCATGAGTGAGTCTAGTGACCTATTCGCAAATGGCAAATAATAACGTTCTCACGACAGTTATTCCTAAATAACTAAGAGCTTCACGGTGATACAATGTTTTTAACTGGACGAAGTTTGTTGTTGATAGTAGCATTCCATTCACTTGGCCATTTATCATGAACCACACTCTTCAGAAAACAGATAAAATCGTTCGAAACAACGCGACAGGTGAAAGGGTGATGCAAACAGGACTCTTTTACCGCATGAACAGCGCGCCATTTTTTTTTTTTTTTTAATTATTTATGTATTATTTAAAACTTCATTGACACAGTAATATAATTCCTATAAAAGAGAATATTTTAATTGTATTCTTAATAAATTGGCGAGAATATATTTTTAATGGTGCGGTAATCTATTAAATATGACAATGGAAGCATAATAAGGCCCTATCTTCTAAGTCAAAGTATTGTGTTGAGTTACACGAGAACTAATTCTGTTGCCTAGTTTGATATTTTTTTTTAAAGAATAAGTGATAATTATTTTTAAACAAAGATTGCACTTTATAAACATTAAACACAAGAATAAGTTAACATTTTCAATTTTATAAATCTTGATCTGTATGATTCATATATTTATGGGTGTCAAAGAATGATATAAAACCCATTTTTGTATTTTAGAAACTCATTCTGACTTCTTGAGAGGACTATAAGAACCAAATTATTTTAAATGGGAAAATATGTAGACGTAATAAATATGTAATAATGATTAGCCTTTATTAAGTTGCATCTAAGCAGACCCAGTACGGTCTGATGGATGATGGAGTGCCCAGGGACTGATGGAGTGCCTGCGGAGGCGATCAGGGCGTTGGTAGAGACCTCTCCGATCACTTTTTTGGAAGTATTTAATGAATGTCTGTTTAAGGAGAGATTTCCAACACCACGGAAGATGGCGAGAGTAGTTTTCTTCCCTAAGGGAGGTGGCGGAGAGGACGGCCTAATGAGTTACAGACCGATTTGTCTAATTGGTGGCCTGGGGAAAGTTTTTGAAGTTATTCTGGAAAACAGGCTGCAAGAGCAGTTAGAGAGAACTGGAGGCAATACAGCTCCCAGTTCTCACAAGCAATACAAGAAATACAGCTTCCGGAAAAGAAGAAGTGCAGTGAATGCTGTTAAAAAAGTAACAGAGGTGGGGAAGGCGACGGCCAGGGTGTCTAGGAATGTGAGAAAGGTTCCCCTGGTCGTTTTACTGGATGTCACTAATGCATTCAATGCGGTGAGGTGGGAGGCCATATTGCGGCAGTTTGAGAAGCGAGGCATTTCACCTTACTTGTTGAGGATGATGCAGTTGTACCTCAGTAGAAGGAACTTAGTATCATGTCTGAGAAGGGGGAGGAGGTCGACGACGTACCCATGCAGCGTGGGGTGCCGCAGGGATCAATCTTGGGGCCCATCTTGTGGAATGTGGTGTAGACGACCTCCTTCGGCAGGAGTGGCCGCCGGAAGTACATTTAGTGGCATATGCCGATGATTTAGCGGTAGTAGTGGCGGCGAAGGAGCTGGAAAAGGTAGTGGGGATAGCTGCGAGGACCGTTAAGAAGATCAAATCATGGCTTCAGACGCAGGGGCTGCAACTGTCAGATAAGAAAACTGAAATTGTAGTAATGACGGGGAGGCGGCGAATACTCCCTTTTGGTGTCCAAGTGGATGGAGAAATGATCACTCCAAAGGAAGTGGCAAAATACTTGGGAGTGTGGCGGCAAAGGTCAAGAGGTTTCTCAATTCACGTGCAGCAAGTGGCCATGAAGGCGGAAAAAATGTCCTCGGCATTACTGAGGCTTATGGCCAGTGACGGGGGTCCTAAAACAGTAAAGCACAGAATGCTGGCGTCTACCGTGGTATCGATGATTTTGTTTGCAGCACCGTTGGGAGGCCTTTGGAGTGGTGAGAAATGCACGGAGATTGAATGGCATATATAGGAAGTTGGCGATAAGAGTTGCGCGGGTATACCGGACGGTATCATCATTGGATGCCTCACTGTTGGTGGCTGATATGCCGCCGTTGGACTTGCTTACCAAAGAAAGAAGAGATAGAGCCACAGATGGTAGAGTGGTGGCGAGGGGTCGCTTGCTGACTGACTGGCAGGAGAAGTGGCGGAATGCGAAGAAGGACACTGGATCTACACCCTGATCCCAGAGGTGGCTGCCTGGATCAATAGACTGCATGGAGAGATGGACTTCTGGACGGCTCAGAGGTTGTCGGGTCATGGGTCGTTCGGGGTCTACCTCTGCAGGATCGGAAAGAGGCGCAGAGAACTGTGCCAGAATTCTGATGAAGTGGATACGGTGGAGCACAACTTCTTTGTATGCCCCAGATGGAGACAGGAGATACTGCGTGACGATTTGAACTCGCCGGGGGAAGTCATGCGCGTGATGGTCTTTTCCGGTGAGGGATGGAATGCGTGTGTCCGGTGGTTTAAAAGGGTGTTACAGCGGAAACTGATAGAGGAGGATCGCGAGGCGGACAACAAAGATCCCAGAGATATCGGTTCAGCGCAGCGATGGGCGCCAGTCTTCGGGAGTGGGTGGCGGGAATGCCTCAGCATTGTCGTCACCAATGTATATATATTTGTAAATAGAGTGTGAATGAGAGGTGTAAACATTTGTATGAATGTGAGGTGTGCCCGTGATGCTGTGGTTATGCCATCGACGACAATTCCAGCATCACGTTGCGTGAGAAAGTGGTTATTTAGTGGGTCCCACTGAACCCATCGGGTTGGTCTAGTGGTTAACGCGGCTCCCCAAATCAGCTGATTTGGAAAGTCGAGAGTTACAGCGTTCAAGTCCTAGTAAAGCCAGTTATTTTTACACGGATTTGAATACTATCGTGGATACCGGTGTTTTTTGGTGGTTGGGTTTCAATTAACCACACATCTCAGGAATGGTCGAACTGAGAATGTACAAGACTACACTTCATTTACACTCATACATATCATCCTCATTCATCCTCTGAAGAATTATCTAAACGGTAGTTACCGGAGGATAAACAGGAAAGAAAAAAGAGAGTGGGTCCCACTGCAGTAGGCGGTGAACCCCACACATCCAATATGTACGGGCTACTCGGCGTTTGGTTGAGGCAAATTTTCAAACTTCCGACGTAAAACGAAAGAAAAAACGTACGGTCTGATTTAGTCCAACACAAAATCAAATTGATCATCCCAACAGAATTTGTCACGTAATAAAAAATAAAAATTTCGTTCTTTATGGGAAACAGAAATGTTATTATTAACATTAATGGGAATTCAATCTACGCTATTAGCAATGTTACGTGCACCTGAGAAGCACAATGCAAAGGTTTAATAAATTGATTAAAATCACAGTGAATAATTTTATATGTACATACATATGAACATCTTACACTGAACTGCACTAATAAGCTCAGTATTTTTTTTTTAATATTTGATGGAGTATCAATAAAAAGAGTTGTGTAAATAGAAATGATCCAAGATTAATTATGATACTCCTCACTTATATATCTTTATTTAAATTTGTTTTTGAAAATCGACTTCAAGGATTAATAATAAAATTTTACATAATAGCAATAACAAGTAGAGTTCAAAAATTTAAATATTTGGAAGAAATCATAATACCGAATGTAATTGGAAAAAATGAGATGAAGAATAGAGTACGAAAAACGGAAATTATCTGTCACCTCACGAAGTTAAATAAAATATCCCTGTCATATAATCTCCAAATTGAGGGACTATAATACTATAGTCCAACCAAAAGCAATGTATGGGGTAGAATGTCTGCAATTTTTTTCACAACAAGAAATAGCAGAAGTAGAAAAAAAGGGTTTTAAAGAAAAATTTATGGACCAAAATATGAAGATTGAATTTACAAACTGAAGAGTGAAAAAGGAATTTACATACAGAAAAAATAGGGGACTTAATCCGGAAAAGAAGACTACAATTTTATGGACATTTATGCAAAATGACCAACCAGTGATTGAAAAACAAATATTTAATTTCTACATAAACAGAGCCACAAAGACCAACCGGTTTAATGAAATAGAAACAGATCTAAAAACAAACTTTTTTAAGGATCTATGTAAAGACGAATAAATTTAGAAAAGTAATTCCAGAATCTAAGAAAAAGGAAGGTATAAACCTGAAAAGATGGATAAAGGAAAGGCGACAACAGAGCAAAAGAATGAAAACCTTTTGAGAAAAGAAGTCAAAACTATGTAAATGTTCCGTGATCGGAACGGAAAGAAAAAAATAATTCTATTTCAAAAAACTACTATTCAGATTTTAAATCTAAATTTTCTTTAATCATACCGCTTTTATTTATAATTTTTGAATTCGTCAACAGACGTCACCGCACGTAACTTATCGAATATAATCTGTTTTCGTACGTGTACATAAACATAAAGACATTAATTTGCACCATGGAATTATACAGACACTGAAAACATTACAAAACGGAAAGACATCGAGCAAACAACAGACAAAAACTAGCATGTATGGAAAAATATGATGAGCGTCAAAGTAAAAATATTCGCATCAATTTTGATTGAGAAAGTGGAAAGTTGTCTCGAATAGAATATTATCATTATTAATTACTTATTGTTGAGATTTAAAATTTTTATACAAAATTTTGATCACTTCCTTGACCCTTAAATTGAATTTTTGAAAAACGGTGAAATGTACGCCTTTTTTTTTAAAGAGAACAAAATTCCAGTTTTCACGAATGTAACGTCAGTAGTATCATAAAAAACTTTGCCATCACAAAGTTGTAATTGAAAAACTGTGAAATTCTGTCACGTTGTTTTTAAGGAGTCAATTTTCAACAGTAAAAATGTTCAACACTATAATATGAGATATAGATATTTTTCATAAAAGAATTTGCCCCTTTTCATCTCCTTACAAACACTGTTTCTAAAATACTTCCTTAGTGACAGCTTTCTGAATAAAAATAATTTATCCTGCTAAATTTGTCTACGTCTGTTAAGCGGTTGAGCTGTGCGTTGATCAATCAAGTTAGTTAATACGACACTTTCACATATATTAAATTTTCAATCCAACAAAGAAATGTTAAAAACAATAAAAATATGTCATCCTAGCTAAACGTTTACGTCGAATTTAGAATCTTCTTTTTTAAATCGTTTTAAAAAATTAGGTGAATTTTTTGAAAAGAAAAATAATTAATCATAACCATGTAAATATTATATTTACATTAATTTAAAAATTATTACAGTAAAGATTTTGTATTTTAAGAGATAAATGCGAAAATATATCAGTATAGAACAATAAACATCAGCAAACTTATTTATAATTTTATTTACATAAAATAAAGAAACACATTCTTTATTATACTTGTAATTATAATAACAATGAAATATTCATGACTGTTACTGCAATACCCTAGTAGATGTTATAATATTATGCAAATTAAATATTGATCGCTTTATTCTCAACTAAATTTACATTTCAAAGCATGGAAAGACGTCTAATAGGAACGAATACGCTACATTTACACTAACAAAAAAACAAAAATAATTCATCGAAATTAACACTTGAGATTAATATATTGTATTTATTATTTTTTTATATACAACAGATCACATCCACTTAGAAAAAACTTACATGTTTTCAACAGAAAATTGTTTCTTATTTATCTATGTACGCTAATGCTTTTCTTTTTATGAATTCCCACTAAGTGAAAAATTAGTTACAGATGTCAATACATTAAGCCTTAACTAAAAAAAAACAAATATTAATTTTCTACAGTTCTCACTGAACTTATCCGTTCAACCTTCGATCGGTAAGACCTTGATATTACACTCAAATTGCAAATTAACAATATATGACTTCTGTACCACTAAATAAAATAATAAACACAAATCATGTCATAGCAGACGAAAATTTGCAATGGACAGACCAAATAAATAATATTTAAAAAAAATTATGATATATTTCGTATACTTTTTAAAAAGAACCCAACATTTTTCAGTTAAGAGGCTCGTCAAATATAAAAAGAGTTTTTTCTTTCACGGCTCGCATACAAACGTGAGTGGACTGATGCGGAAACATATCGACGGTATTGATGAAGGAAGGAGATGAACCCTCTAATGGCCTCAGGCATTCTAGTCAGAACAATGCATTTTCAATAATTTTCGGTTGAATAACGGATTGTCATGAAGTTCCTCAGTATGAGGATATTACGACAAACCCTTACATCACACCCTTAAAAATTTTGAAAAGTCTGCGTCCGCAGATCGGGGTATGACATTGTCACATATCCTAGTCTACGACTGAGCCAGTAAATTTAAAGGAGGGCTTGAAGCTGTAGAAAATGAGGATTACGATAAGCATTAAAGTAAAAATGTGATAGATGACAACATTCGATCGATCTGTGATCTAAATGAAAACGATCGACACCTTCCATTATCACAAAGCAATTTGGATTCCGCAAAGCTGTGCAAGGTGGGTTCCAAGACTTTTGATTGAAAATCAGAAAAAGGTTCAAACAGGAAATTTTCCAAAACTTCTAAATCAATTTAGACGAGAGGGAAATATTTTATTGCATCGAATAAAAATAACATGTGATGAATCATGGGCCCATCACTACTCTACCAAATCGAAGTCTGTGATAATGGAATTATGTAGGAATGGAGAGCCTTGCCCTGAAAATGTGAAAACCCGTTCGTCAAATGGAAAACTCCCCTGCAACCGTCTTTTAGAGTAGATTTTTTCACGAGTGACACACTGTGAATGCCGCATACTACTTACTGCCAACTCTTGAACAAAGTGAAAGTTGAGATGTAATTCTCCTTACAACAACGTTAACATCTCACGCAGCCGTAACACTTGGAATAAGCTGGATGAAATTTACTAGAAAACCTTAGAACATCCGTTGTACAGTCCAGATTTATTCTGCGGTTTTCTTTTTTGTTCGAGCCATTGAAAGAAAGAAGGTGGACATCGATTTCAGAGTGATAAAGTAGAAGAGAGTTCGTGCCCAATTGTTTACGATATGTTTCAAGCTTTTTATGAAGAAGGGATTCACAAGATCCCACACATGTTGGTAAAAGTGTACAGAAATTTAGAGGAGGACTACGTAGCAAAATATTAAGCACGCTTTTTTATTTTTATTCCGTACTTATATTTGATTGACCTACTAAATCAACTAATGATGTTATAGTTTCTTTTGTTATTCCTGCACTACGATATGAATCGATATATGAAGTGGAACGTTTGACTAATATTTGCATCGTAAACTACACTACGGAAAACTTACAATGCAAATTATGATTATACAAAAATAATTAACGTTGGTTAATTATACCAGAGGATAGAATTTTTCAAAGTTTCAAACTAGTTGACGATAAGACTTGAGTGTTTGAGAATAATAATTTATATATTTCCTTCGAATACACGTAGCTAACCTCAAAATTAGTTTAAAAGATGAGATATAAGATAACTTCAGAATTAAATATTTTCACAAATTTGAAATAATTAAAAAAATAATAAATTTCAAACATGACTAGATTTAAAGTTCTAAATTAATAAACATAATCTCAAACAAGGTAATAGAAAATCGTTTAAATCCTCGTTTTTTGAACAATTAAACATTTTTTAACCTAGAATACTTAAATTTAATAATTTTATTTTATTTATTCAATATAAATTTAAAGAAATTTTCGGATACTTTGGTAATAATATATTGATGTCGATTTAATGTTGTATTATTTATTAGCTGTTGCTCGCAGTTTCGTTCACATAAATTTTGGATTTATATCTAGACTATGATTTTAAAAGAAACATTAGATTTTTGTTAAAATATTACCAAATTTAAAGATTGATGTTTTAGTGGTCATATTGACAAACTGGTCTTTTTATTTTTCCGGAAATTTTGATCTTGTCAAGTTGTTTCTTGTGGTTAGGTTTATGGTGTGAATTTTTGTAAATTCCAGATTTTTATGATCAACAATATTTAGCGATCCCGGACGATGTTTTCTTTTAGGAGTAAAGAAAATACTATATAACATTTTTTTGAGCACTTATTTTGTAAATACCAAATTAGCAGTTTTCCCTTCACGAGAAGCCACCAAAATCGTGTTAGACAGTAAAATTTTGTTCTACGTTATTTCTTTTAATAGTATTAAATAATTTATAATTTATTTAATTATTTATTACGCGATATGATATAATAAAAAAATATAAAAATGACATGTCATGACTTCTCACTTTATTATATAAAGTTATGGAAATGAAATTGTGAATTACTGTAACTGTTAGTTTCCTTCGAAGAAAGTTAAGTTGCTTTATTTGTAAACGTTAATCCTACAACAAAATTATTAAATTAAATTTAAAAAAAGGAGATGAAGTCAGATTTGAATCAATGTGCATTCCCCTTGTAATCAAAATATTAATTAAAATTTTATTTGATTATAACTCTGGAACCAATGAAAATGAGTACCACTTATGATCCAAAATCCAAAACTTTTACAACTATCATAGGTGGGATAAGAATAGGCATCTTTATGGGCTGGAGTGGTTCACTCGAGCCCATAAAGAGAGCCTCACCAGATAATACCGTTGAATATATGCTAAGAGGACGAGCTCAGTGGGATGAGATGTCTAAGATAACCGCTGACATACTAAACACCAAGGAAGATGAAGCTAGAAACTGGGGTGAAAATTAACACCAAATATAGATAAAAGAGAAAGGAGTGAGGGGAGTTGAGACAGCCATCCGTGGAGTATTTGTTCGTCTGGGCTTGCCTGGATGCGGCGGCGATGAAGCGGTGGGACTCCCGACCCCTTAGGCGGAAAAGACCGAGACCCGGCTGCTGGTTGGGGCGGTTGGGAACGGCATATCCGGGCCTGGTGTGGCTCCTCCTTGGTGGTTAGAGGCAGGACCCCGGAGCTGAGTAAGTGACTAAATGCTTATCCGACTCCTGGGGGTGGAGGGGAGGGGTACGGTGCAAAAAACAATAAATTCATTTTTTATTTTGTTAATGAAAGAAATATATTAAAACTCATTGCATGTACGGTGCAAAAAACAATAAATTCATTTTTTATTTTGTTAATGAAAGAAATATATTAAAACTCATTGCATGTGAATAATGCAGGTACTTCACAGGGTAAAAATTAATTAGTGCAAGTTTTCCAACGCCGACATTCATAACCTAGCCGTCTTTAAACAGATCGATTGCCAGAATTGAATTACGATTTTACAGTAAAACATCTATTATTTTTTTAGCTATATTTCACCTAATGCATTTATAAGGAAACTTACGGCCGTAAAAATTCTAGCAAAGCATTTGTCACTGTCTCAAACATAAGCAAAATTCTGGAAAACAAACGCCTTTGTTGTTTAGAAACCGTAAATAAAACTATCCTCTTAATTTTCCTGATTTATTTAAAATTATGCTGAATATAATTTCCCTAGTTTTATATTATTTCCCTAAAATTTATAAAAAGAGAATAATTTTTATTTTCCTGGCTGTACACTATCCTCGTATTATAAGGGGAAGTATACTAATCGGGTCATAACGTGATTTTTCAGATTTTGAAAAATTAAACATTATCTTAAGATTGAAAAATTCCGGAAGGATATACGTACGTATGTATGTGCTGGGCTGTATTTTTTTTACATCTCCAGAGTGGATGGACAGATATGATGAAATTTCACACGATTATTTTTGTATATGGGGCGGCGTTGATCCCGTTTAATTGTGACCACAATTAGTCAAGGGAACAGGGACTAACAGATCTTATGGATCCCGTATCTCAAAGGTAAGTAACTCTTTTCACCTCATTTAATGTATCTTAAGTAATTAAAACATTTTCTGATGGTGTTTGATGTTATTCAAACATTTTGTTTGTCATTTTTAGACTTGTCATGTCATTATACTTATTAGATGATTACATTACATTATTATGTATTTATATATTTAAAACAATTAATGGGATTTAAGGACAGAACTGAAAAGGTAATAGAAATAAGAGTGCTACTATAACTTAAAAACATATTAATGAAGAAGAATAGATTCCCAATGACGGAGAAGGGGGAAATATTACATTATGCGTAATGCCGTGCTCAATACATGGACCGCAAACCTGGATTCTCACTGAGAAAATTATCAATAAGTTAAAGGAAACACCAAGAGCGATGGAAGGAAGTATAAAGGATCTAACAAGAAGAGATAAAATTAGAGGACTGGTAACCAGAAAAGAGACAGAAGTGAGGGACACAGAGGAAGTAATAAAGATATTCAGGAGGGATGGGAGAAGTAATGGGATGTAATGATGAAAGATGGACCAGACACGCCACTGTATGAGTTCCTTACTGTGGCAAGAGGAAGATAAGAAGTAGATAATAAAGAATAGTATAAGGAAACACATCATAGAAAGAACTGGGTAGAGATAAGAGAGGCCTAAGCTCACGGTAATCGAGTCTGGTTTCATTGATTTTCTTTTAATATATATATATAATTTAGCTTATTTAAGGGAACATAAAATTGATTTATTTATGTGAAATTATTGTGAATTGAATACTACAATATACAGTATATTATTTTATTTAAAAACCAATAAATACATAGAGAAAAAAATTATATTTTCAGAATGGATTAACCAATTTTTATGAAATTTCATAGGATGACTTGTGAATACCAGGTGAATGGATGCCCTTTAATTTTGGTTACAATCGGTCAGGAGGGTGGTCACTGTAACCCCGGTATCCCAAAATTTACTCAAAAAGTTGAATAAATTTTTAAAATATATCTTACGAAATTTAAACACTTTTGGTTGAAATTTTATATTTCTATTTTAAATATTTTATGTTACTGTTGATAGTACATAACATTTCCGGCTTGTCAGGAAATTTATGCAACTTTACCGCACTTTATATTACCTAATTTACGCCATTATGTTGTCGTTAATTTAGAAACATACGTAAAAAATTATCTTCACTTTACATAATCGGTTTAGTTTTAATCATGATTAAAGAAAAATAATTTTCACCTTTTTTTAACAAAATTGAACTTTAATGAAAAGCTAAAACATTAAACATTTTCTAGCCAAAAAGGGTTTGAAAATCTCTCTTACAGAAGAGAGATTTTCAAACCCTTCAGTTTATTTTAAGGTGAATTTAAGTTAATATAAAAAAAAAAAATAGTTTTATATATATATATATTAGAATATACATGTATATTATTTTAAATTAAATTTTATTTTAAAATTAAGCTTATAAAATAGATCTGTTTTTGGGTTTGTGAAGTTCTTTCATTCTTATATCGTTTATTACTTTTCACAAACAAGTCCCGTCATACAATGCAAACTTTCTGTTTTAATAATATTACTACTATTGTCGAACTATACTGTATTCACTTTGTAAGATATTATTTATCTACTTCAATAATTATTGAAAAATTAATAACATAACTTCTTTTTCCTTGTTTTTCTTTATTTTTATCAATAAAACACAAGAGAAAGCAGTAATAGTTCAAGCGAAACGAAGATTGAATAGTTTATTAGTCAATTATCGGCACGAAATGAGCTTTAGAGAACAGGAAGCGTATATGATCCGTGAACAACTTAAATTGTCTCGCTGATGATACACAAACAATGTCATTAATCTCGTATAAAGTAATTATACGGGTTCTTATAAAATATAAATGTCATAAGTGAGTTAATCATTCATCTCATATCGCTTAATTAACGATATGCCTATAGTAAATACTTTGGATGGTATGAAAAGAAAAATCCACACATTTAATTGAGAATTTAGAAAAAAAATATTTACTACAAAAATGGCATAGCTATTCATAAGAATAACAAAGCATCTCGTGCCAGGCTTACTACGGTGGATGAAGAATTAAACTGTTTTCCGTTGCATTCTGCACTAAGCCGAATATACTGTTGCATATCAGGATTTAAGTGCGAGGTAATATTCAGTACTCCAAGTTATACCATCATTTTTTTCACTACAGTGATTGACTGTATGATAAACATCATTACTTCACAGAAAACAACTTTTATTTCTGTAATTTGTACCTCAGATACTTTAAATGGATCGTAGTCATAAAAAGGACTCTGAACGATTGTATAAAGCAGCACATTAATGGTCCCTTTCTTTTGTAAAGGGATTTTTCGCACTCTCTACGAAAGTAATAGGGACTGAACAGATTTATTATTTTTTTTATTACATGAGGGAAGGCTGAAATGTAATGCACACTGAACGTAATGGAAAAACAAAATTTTCCACAAAACTACAGATGCTGTTATCTTATAGTTTCATTTCTCTACTACTAACAACAATCCAGAACTCATTTATCTACGCCCTCTCATTCTATATCAGTCGCCGTTATTATCAAGTCGAATATGTCTGGTATGTCAAAGCGTCTAAAACAACGTTGTTGCGATTAAATTTTTAACAACAGAAATAGTGAACCCTAGTGATATAGTCTACTCTAGTGTAATTACCCTAACATGAAACTACCCCAGTGTAGCTTCATCGTCGTCTATAAGTTAATTATGGTAATAAAATTGTTATTCCAAGTATTGTGAGTAGGGGGCAATAAAATTTTGTGCATCAAGCGAATACTGAATAAATCTCACAGCGATCGACAGGTTCCTATAACTAATGAGAAGCACCCAAAGAAGGTGGATGAATCAATTTGAAGTGACCATCGCAAAATCATACAAACTCAGATTTGAGAACAAACAACGAAATGAATGTTGTGAATATCTTCTGAAACGTTATCGTGACTAGAGAGATGATTTAATTTTCTTTATTGTGACAGCAGACGAAACGTAGATGCATCATTACGACTGAGAAGAAAAACGGCAGAGCATGGAATACGGGCACTATGGTTCGGCAAAATAAAAAAAAATTCAAAACACAATTCTCTGAAAAAAAAAACCATAAATTTCTTGGTAATGTTCTGGGATTAAAAACACTTGTACGTGACTGACTACGTGGAAGGTGGGTCGACTGTAACTTCTGTGCAATACACGTTCTGAGACGTTAAAAAACATCTTAGGAGGTTGATGCCGAGCCGAGGCTTTTCTGAAGTTGAAATTTGGATCTAATCCACATCCTCTTTACTCACCAGATTTGGCCACCTGCGAGTTTCATTTCTTTTGTAATTTAAAGAGGAATATAAGGATATAAATAAGTTGTACTCATTTCATTACCGATGATCAATTGATCAATTGAAGAATGCAATCACGTCGTGGACCAAGGAAAGACATTCTTCATTGACGGAATTGTGGAAGATCATTGTTAAGAAATGCTCGACGAACTAACAGATGTCAATGTGATGGTGTCCCCTCCTGATGGAAAATAGATTAATAAAAATCTGCTTGTAACCGAGGGTAAAGCAAGGTCTGCAACATTTTAAGTTATGAGATTCAGTTAACACTTATCAAAAATATATTACGGCCGAAAATCTTTTCTTAGGAAACGGCGTAGAAGATGTTGAATTTTGGTGAATATCTCTTACGCTGGTTGTTGCACGTGACGGTTCTCACCTATGTGGCAGTTCACCTTTTCACCACTGAATATTAAGCTTGAAAAGCACCATCTTCTGCTTCTCGAGGATAAATTTATAAAACTCCTCACGTCGTTGTTTATCATCTCTGAGGAAAACGTATACTATTTAAATCCCTGTGTGGTTTGAGTAACAAGAATCATTTGAGGAAAGGCTAGCTCTCGGCTGGCTCGACGAATGAACTTTTCTGGGCTACATACAAAAGTTTGTCGGATGCATTCAACGTCTTCGTCCGACCCACGGGTCGAACTGCGGATTTCCCTTTACACAAACATCCTGCTTCTTGAAGCATTTGGTACCAACATCGAATGTTAGTATTGTGAGCAGTGGGAGGTGCAGTACCAGCATCTCCCACTGTGATTTTGTTATTGTCTAACAAAATCACGCTGTACAGTTGTCACGAACTGACAACAGTTGAATCGGAGAATGCAGAATGCTTACTGTTGCGGGGGTCGCCATCTTGATAGAGACTGAAAGGAGCACGTCTGCCGGCAACTAAATGAAACTCCGAAATCCCCTCTCTTATAATCCATATAGTGTTCGTTCGTTGGTAGTGACCGGTTGCAGAGATAAAACCTTTTGAAATTGCATTATCTTTTAGAAACACTTTGTACAACAGAATCAATAATAAGAGCGAATGTACTACTATCTACTAATATCCATAGGCTTAACAAAATAGATCTGTAGACTTGAATAAAAATTTAAAACTTCCGAATGAAATAATTTTATGACTTTTTCAGACAGTTTTCTTCTGTTTAATAATAAACAACAAAATAATAAAGTTCAACGTTGAAATAGCGGTTAATTGTATGTTATTTATAGAGCAACTAACTCGCGTTGTACTGAATTACTGGTTGTTAAAACCAGCTTGTAGATAAAATTACTTAAGTTATAATAAAATCAGTATGCGTGCTTTAAAGGTCAAACTTCGTTTATTCAATAGATTAAAAATTTACAAAGGTTAAAGGGGAATCTGAAATAATTTAAAAATTAAATTTCTATTCATATCACTTGATCAATTTTTTAATACAAGCGTTTTATAGTACAAGAGGTAATATTCTATGAATATTTTGGCTAGTGCTTCGCTATCCACACAGTTTAACGATTGCACGTATTAAAAAAGAAAGCCGTGCTCATTAGTTTCCCCTCCAATGATTTTCCATGATCTTGGCAATATAAACCATGCAACATTGTAAGTAACCTTGCTTTATTTCTTTTTTCACAGCAGTAATAATTATTGACATAAATCATATGTACTTTTAACATATATTTAAAGTTCTTTTAATTCCATAACATATTTTTTAAATTAAACACTGCATAAGTTACAATATATTAAGAATTATAACGATCATTGTTTCTAATTATAAAACTTATATAAGGTACCTTCGTATTTCCTTCTCATTAAAAATTAATAATTAACACATTAATTAAATAGAAGAATCCTAAAATAATTTTTCAACTGTTAAATATAGAAAAATCAAATTTAGTACATGCTTCTACTACAAAACGCTATATTTTTCAGTACGAAATCGCCGTACCATCAAGCTCTTAATGGAAGGCAATTCAAATATTAAATGAAAAAGGAAAGGGTGGGATATATTATTTAGCAGAGCATTGAAAACAAAACATTTAATGTAAAAAATATGAGGCTAAGATAATAATACTAACCAAAATAGCAACCACTTAATATTTTCACAAAGTAGCACACAGTACATCCCCAGGTACTGTTTCATACCGAAAAAGTAGTTCGTTTTCATGTAGGAACTTTAATTTTATTCGTCCAGTGTACCACTATTAAGCCGATATAAGACCACTTCTGAAACTAGTCAAGATTCCTGTTTTTTCAATGCCTTTTAAAATGAAACGTTAGAGACCTAGCCTTTCCATTAAATATTTTTGAATTGTTCCCCACGAGATCTCTCTTGGGCATCTATAAATATATATATATATATATATATATATATATATATATATATATATAATCCTTTATTTTAACAGTACATAATACATTATGTAAATAGAGTAAGAAATGGATAGCTATGCTATTCTACGAACAAAGAAAAGAAGTGCCCTAGGATTGCATGGGCGGAAAAATAGATAGGATTTAATATCGACATTAATTATTTATAAAATTTAAATTCATGAAAAATAGTTCATTAAAAATGATTTAAATAGTTCCCAATTCAGAAGATCCATTAATAAAAATTATTTTAGCTCATATTAATTTTTTACGGAGAATGAGATGTAGCAAATTCAAGATTTTTAAAAACATTTTTTATTTAGTAATAAAAAAAATAGTTGGATAGAGTCCCGGCTTAATAGTTCAACGTAAAAAAATACAACGATGCTACTGCTCAAATAAATTATTTTATTGCTAAAAAATTCATTAATAATCCTCTCAAATCAGGTAAGTCATTAAATAAATAAATCTTTTATTCTAATTAATACATATTAACGCATTACAAAAGTCATATCAAGAATAAGTAGATATGCTACTCCACGGACAAAATAAAAAAAGGAAAAGGAACTGTCCAGCATTTACCTGGATGGATTAAGCGAAACCGTGAAAAAACCTTTATCAGAGCAGCATCGTAAAATACAGAAATAATTATAAAATAAAAAATCAGATGTGGACACTACATGACTTTCTTGTACGCCTAAGTTAAGTTAAATCCAGTATAAGGCATCTAAGATCCATATTACTGTAGCTAACAACGGGAAGGCACGGACTTCAGGACACCGATTTGAATCATATTGCGTGTGTGAATAGTACACTGTTTACGTGTCTTCATCACAAAATAATACCAAGCAATATTCAATTATAATCAAGAAAAATGGCTCTAAAAATCTCCTTGGTATTTCATATTAGTTTATATATTAATTTTGTTTCACGTCGCTCGAGTAGATATGTAGTAAGTGAGAACGTGTCAGATCCGTAACCATGCACACATAGGTTGAAATCAGGCTTCATAACTTTTTTTTTAATTTAAATATATTGTGATTTATAAGTAATTATTTACCTCTGTAAAATGTTTTCAGTTAAAATGAAAAATTACATAAAATTTTATTTCACTATAATTTCTGATTTTTTTCATATTTTTATTTTCTTATTATTATTGAATTATTATTTATTGTTAAAGGTTTTTATACAATCAAAGGTTAATAATTATTCATAAATCAATATATTTAAATTAAAATAAAAGAAATTTAAAAAAAAATATGTATAAACGTGTATGAAGTCGGATTCGAACCGATGTGCCTTCCCCTTGTAAGTTCCAAATATTTCATTAATTAAAATTTTAATTGGCTATAACTCTGGAACCAAAGAAAATAAGTATCAGTTATGATATATCGTTGAACATTTTTCAACGAGGACTTATTACTGCGGTTAAGAAAAAGTACAAAATGTAATTGTGTTTCAAAATTGAAACTTCGCTTTATTTAGAGGTGGACTATATACACATTTTAGGCCGAGTCGATTGCAATCAAAAGGGGAAGTGCACAATTAAATATTAAAACAGTTCTAAATACAAAATTTCAACATTCTACGGCTAATCGTTTTTGCTCAGAAAATGGATCGTTTTGCTCAGGGATGGTCAAAATGGATATTCCCGCTGAAATCTGAAAACCGAAATTTTTCGCGATCACAATATTCCTGATGTTCCTTTACTTCGTACAAGGAAGTAAAAAATATTCGTTTATTTAAATTCTTATTAATTATTTATTAAAATATAAACACACAAAGATACTAAACATAAAAAATAAATCACAATTCAAAAAACGATAATAACAATTATTTGAGCTTGTATTTTCTTATTAGCTGAACGGTATACAGAAAATTCAGCGTTTTTTAAACCTTTTAATTGGTATTATTTAAAAATTCACGGACAGAATAATATTGTTTCTGTAAAAGAGAATCTTTTTATTCTATTTTAAATAAATTGGTAGGAAAATTTATTTGAATGGTTCGGTAATTTATTAAAAATGGCAATGAAAGCACAATAAGAGGGGTAATTTAAACGAAAATATTTCCATTGTCTGGTTTGATAGAGGTGGATATTATTATTTTAGTAATTGACTATTCATTTTAGCAAAGACTGCACATTCATAAATATAAACACAAGAATAAGCTAATAATTTTAATTTTCTAAACATCTATCGATCCAATTTATACTTATAAATAATGCCAAACAGTGACCCTACAGCCATTTTTAATCCTTTAAATCCTGTTATAACGTTTTAAGAGAAAAAATGTACTATAAGAGATATTACAAACAGGGATAATGACTGTTTAATTATGATGACAAGTTTAGCTAAGTAATCTCCATTATTAATTTCCATCTATCAAGAATATATCTGCCTTTAGTTTATCTTATCCTATTACGTGTTTCCCCAACACAAATTGACGATTTAATAATAATTAATCATGTCTAATTATAACTGATGATTTATAATTGTTCAATGATTTTGTATAATTTTGGTTATAAGATATGGAACATGAAACAAGGTTACCTGTAGTTTTCAATGACTTAAATTATAAAATAACTTCAAGCTGATGATAAATAATTCATCCTATTTGCATAAATCATTAGCACTTTTAAACGAAATTATATTTTAATACGAAGTTATTTAGAAAGTAATCTAAACGTGTTTTATAATCACAACTAGTTTTTTCTTCATAAAAGTAACATTAAATATTTTACATCTGTTTACACAACAGCTGTAAAAAAAATACTTGGGAAATATCTTGTGTGCTGAAATTTCGGGGAATAATAATGAAAACTATACTTTATGGTGCCACATAACTTAGTGACTTTGTCGTATTATTTTCAACAAAAAAAAAACGTCAGAAACGCACTGATTTTCAGAGTACAACGCGTTGATTTTCAAAGTATGTTCAATTAACGCGTAGACTCTACACACAAGTATAAAGTTTTAGCTCGCTCACAACAGTTACTCGAAGCATAAACGTGTATGAAAAATACACAACTACAGAGTCAACATAACCTCAAATTTAGATAATGTTGTCTGTTGTCGACCTTAAATTGAGCCTAATTCAAAAATGACTCGATCTCAATCTTCATCAAATTTTTAAATGCACAACTTCAGATACACTAAAACAGTGTATCCAAATTTCAGTGAAGTTCATCTAGTAATTTTGGAGATTTTCGAGCCACAAAATTCAATACATAAACCTATATATAAGGAAACCTGAATTTAGGTGTACGGTATTTTCGTAGTACTTATACCTCAAAACGTAAAAATTAATTTTCATCCCCTCTAATGGTACCATGTGAAGAAATTAGTACTACAATTTTCTTCAAAACGCCGGTAAAAACAATCTATAATTCTAATATACATTAGAATTATTAGTCTTTTCTGTGGTAGTTGGGTGTCATTTCCTGTTTTTTGGTTTTTTTTTTTGAATGAAGATATAAAAACAGAGTTTTCAGGAGATGCTTTGAAAAGTAAAGTTTAGATAACTATTAAAAAAACCGAAATTAATAAATATTAATAGAATTTACTATCAGAACACTTTGTCTAACATTTATTTATCACTCTACCTGATCGATTAAACTATTTTTAAAACGCCTGGTTTTTTTTAAAAAGTATTTCTTAATTTAGGCGTTTTGTAATAAATTTGGTACAATTTAGTGCATCACAAATTCGACTATAACGATTTGAAATCAAAATAAAATTAAGCCGGTGGATTTGAAATAATTTAATGAATTAAAAAGGGCACGCCTGAAATGGCAGTTCTCTCTTTCATGTAAACACAGTTTCTATCTGTTAAAGTGACCTACATAGCTTAGAAAATAAACCGTATTTATAGTTAAGCGATGAAGATACTTGTTTATTTACTTTATTACATTTATTGATATTTTTAAATTTAAATTTACTAATCTAATATATTTTAATCGATTATTTAATATATGATAAGCCTACGCATTATTCAATTGAAACAGAGAGGATGAGCAGTTGCTAAGAACTATATGATCCTTCTACCTATTATTTATTTTAAAAATGAAAATTTAATCGAGCTGGGTTCGGCAAAATTATAAAGATTAGATGAACAACATATTACAATAATAAATATTTATCACAATTAAAATTTTTTTATAGTTGTCCGAAAATGTTGTTTTATACACATCTTACTTGAAACGACTAATAACTGAAATGGTGTAAATAAACTCTGTACGATTTTCTTTTTCACCACGTAATAACACGGCAAAGTCACCCGCCAAGTTATATGATGCTAAGTAAAATAAAAGGAATGTATAAACGATAATTGCACTTTTTAATTAATTTTAACTATCCTTTGTGTGATATCCAGAGTGTACTTACGAAATTCTATATATTTTCGGTTTTTTTTAACCAAAATCGAATTTTTAAAATAAATTTTAAACCAAATTACATTAACGGTTTACTGAACAAAATAAGACATGCAGCATTACTGTTTCTATATAATAATAAATTTTTAGTTGAATTATACGATAAACGTTTAGTTCAAATAGTAGTGTAGGCCTGCTTTTTTCCCATTCCCCAAGGCTGCCTAAAAATCAAATAGCATTTATTTATTTTAGAAAAATAATGTGATCTATTTCAGCGAGTGTTTTTACACACTTTAAATATGTATACTGCCCTGATAAGTTCAGCATCAACTTATTCTAAAAAAAAGAATACGGGTTTTTTTAGCCGAGTGACATTTATTATACAATGTCACTCAGCTAAAAAAAAAAAAAAAATAATAATAAACTAAATTACATTCGTAAGATTAACATAAAAAACAACATATTACCTGTAAACAATGAGGCTCATGCAACGGTAACGAAGCGGTTCCAAAATCTCTCATACATATGTAACAAACAACGGTACGAGGACGCCGTGGCGACAACGATGATGATGATGATGAAGAAGCAGAACCGGCAGAATGTGATCTCTCATCTTTTATCGCACTAGAAATAGGACTTCTCTTGACCGGAGTAGTTTGAACATGGGATGCCGATTTAGTCGGTGAAGGTGCAGCACTCGGATTAGGCGAACGACGTATAACCGGGATATGAGATATCTTACGCTTCGGCGGAACTTGAATATCTTCTGATTTTTTCACATCGATTTTAAACGTTTCTTTTCTTACGATCGGATTAGGTTTTTGTTCTTGATTTACAGCCGGTACACGTCCGCTGCGATATTTTATCGGATTCGGTTTACGAACCGAGCTCTTAGGTTGCGGTACGATTCTATTTTCTTGTTCGCTACTGGATCGCGGAGCTTTTGCTTTACGTCCGTCCCATTTATCGGGATGGCTGTGAAGTCTTTCCGGTTGTTCGGAACGCCCGCATGTACAACAAGGGGGCGGTATTACGTCTCGGGAAACTTCCTCAAGAATTTCTTTCTGTGAAACGGGCTTGGTCGGTTTTGAAATATTTTTATTTTTGTCATTAGTTTTATTCGATAATTCTTTTTTTACTTTCTCCGGTAATTTTAATCGATTACTGCTTAACGATGAAGGAATCGACGGTGGAAATAATTCCGATAATCCTTTTCTTACGTTAGAACGGATACGATATGTCGTATTTAAACCTTTAGAAAATCTTTTCACTTTCGGTTCATCGACGGCACAACTATCTTCATCTTCCAGACTGCTTTGTCCCAATGAATTTTTTGATCGTACTTTCGGTGTTAGTATTAAATTTTGAATAGACATAAGTTTTTCTTTCGATAAAGTGGTCATATCTAATTTCCGAAGCAACTTCGGGTCTAGAACGAGAGGTTTCTCTAAAATCGCAGTCTCCGGTCGACGCGGAGAAGGCTCTGTCTTTTTGGTCATTTTTACGTAAAGTTTACTCCCTTTGGACCAAGTAGTTGTTTGAACCGGCATCTTTCCTATTCGTGTAGACATTACAATAAAATACCGCTTAAATTTATTTCATTTTATAGATTTTTTATTAAATAGATTCAATTACATCGTTAAGATCGATATAATTGCAATTTAATCTATTGACGAAAAAATTTTTTGTAAGCGTATAATTACGTAATCGATATAAAAACAACAAACCAAGATTAATAAATCGATTGAGTTTCGCGTAATTTAAATCTACAAATACAAACATAAAACAGAATAATTTTTAACTTTGTATTAAAATTATTTAGAATTTAACGGGTTTATTTTTGGAATATTTTTTAATGTAATTTCATGTTATTAAATAAGTCTGTATTTTAATAATTGTGTAAGCAATCTGACTTATAAAAGCAGTCGCTTAATTAATATGTAAAAAACATTTTTTTTGTATTAAAAATGATATTTATTATAATTTTAATTATTAATAAAGGTACTAAAATTTATATTTTTACCAACCACCAAAAAAGCTGAATTAAAAAAATTGTAAATAACTTTAATATCGACAAGAGCTAACAGATTTAAATATTAATATTTTTAACCTTAAAAGGCTACGCAATTTCATGAGGCTTACGAATAAATAGAAAAAATTTATAAAAAGTATAAAAATGTTTCACTTTTGTTTTAACTAATGTTTAATTAATTTTAGATGAATATAATATTTCGACCATACGGATTATTATTTTATAATTTTAATTTTAATCAAAATCATTAAAATATGTTTTGGAAAACGATAGTAATAATTTAATAAAAATGTAAATTAACAGTTTTAAATAAGGTTGATTAATTTAATTTAAAAATAATTAAAGTATTTTCACTAAACGATATAACATATAGGTATAAAATTAAAATTAATTATGTACCGATAATTTAATTATACTATATGTTTGGCACATTACAATAGAATGTTAATTTTTTACTCAAAAAAAATGTTTATAAAAAAAAATATACGTTACACTTTTTAATAACACAGCTAAGTCATTCGAAAATAAAAGCAAAACAAAAACAAACAAGAACAGCTGATTGTTTAATTTTGTCAATACACCGATTTACACGAATGCGCGAATACATTTGAGAGTTAGTACGGTGGCAACAGGAGGAAGCAGGTAAATAATTTTCCCTTTATCAAGTAAAAATTCCCTGCAAACTATAGAAAAAAATGATTGCCACAACTCACGTAAACTTTTATCACATAAAACATCACTACAATTAATATTCAATACAACAATATTATTTACATCAGATGATTCATTAATATGAAATACTATTTTCATTAAGTTCTTCTTCTTAATTATATTTGAAGTTAATAATAATTAATTTAAGAACTTTAAAAAATCGAAATTTAAATCAGTTAACAAAAATAAATAAATACAACTAGCGTGGAGGCCCCGCATAATTGCTTATGAAAAAAATTCGTAATGAAATCATCTAATTAATTCAAGTATTCTACTTTGAGTTCAGAACAATAAAAAGGTGAGGTAAAAAGTCTTTTTGCCCCACCTTTTTATGCGGTTTCAATAAGATCAATCGCCAAAGTACCTTGGCTAAGGGGGATTAAATTGCATAAAAAACATTTACCTACCCCATTTGTAAAATGTCGACATCCCTGCCCCCGTGATCGACTGTGACTAAAATTTAAATTTAAATGGCATCAATGTCAAATCACCATGTCAGATTTCATCCAAATCTACTCAACGAGTACGGAGATATAAAGTCTAAAAAACAGGCCAATATATCCTTCTAGAGTTCAATAGTAAAATTGTGATTGTTTTTGGTTAGAGGGAGTCGTGGAACGTCAAAAGCTGCAAAAAACCTGACCTGTAAAATCTGACCCGATTAACAGATCTTCAAAATTTATTATAATGTACACCTGTACAACATAACTGATCGGGAAAATGAAAATTGCATGTCTCTGGCAGGAAAATGAAGCGTCTGTCGATTATACATAATTTAAAATTAAGCGAGAAGAAATTAATTTCGAAAATTTGTTCAATGTTAATAAAATATTCTTAGCGTCTTAATATAAAACGCTAAAATTGTCATCATTATTAAATATTTGTTATGCTTACGTATATTTCTTCTGAAATTTAACATCATCTCTCGGGGTTCCCTCACAGTCACAACGAGATTTCAAGATACAAAAATGGACGATCAGATCATTGTTTGCGCTCATAAATATATATTATGTAGACCGATATTAAAAAAAATTAAATATGTTAACGTATCCTTGTGTTTATGTTCATTAATGTGCAATCTTTGCTAAAAAGATAAAGCAATTTATTCTTAAAAAATAACAATTCACTTCAACTCTATCAAAACTAGACAAAAGAACTATTTTCGGTAATTATTTAGAATCTTGTCATTGTTGTGTTCACCCCGCTGATTGTAAATATACAAAAATTGTCGCTTTACTGTAGTGTTTGATTTATAAACATTTTAAAATGAAATATCAAAAATTACTTATTCCCGTAGCGGCGAGAGTAATGTTTTGAATTTGTATCAGTACTCTGGTGTTTACATTTTTTCTTTTTTTTGAATAAATCTTATATAATGTTCTTATTCGTTCTTAAATATACTTCATTGAGGTGTGCGTCGACTGATTTCAGTAACTGATAAATTGAAATGAAACGTTAAAGCGATTAACTTCGTACGATATCAGCGAACATAACCTAATCCTCGCTTAGCTCGCTAACCTCGTCTAATCAACCGTTTATATTAAAATGGCCGATGGTGTACAATAATCAGTTACTTAGTCCGAAAATAATGTATATTAAACTTGTACGGTACTGAATTACGAAATTTTTGGTGAAGGACTGATTAACTTACCAGGGAAAAACTCTAGTGAAAGGCGTCGTATTGAAGCTTTTTTGCTGCTACATCTGAGTCATTCCCATTATAATAGAGTATATAAAAATATACGTACTAAAATATTAATAATTGTGTTATAATTGACTTTTACTCCCTTCTCATTCGTTAAGAAACAAAGTAAAAAAATCCATCATTATAATTGCAACAAAAAAATGTTAAAAAATTAAAAACTACGGTAGAGCGAAACTTTTTTTCTTGTTTATTCATGATTAACACAATGAGCATAATATATCAAGATTATTGGCTTTTAAATTAACCAACTAATTTATATAAAATACAACTAAAATATTGGTACTTTTCGGGGCACTTGTGCACTTTAGGTGGTACCGCAGTTTGAAAAAATTGTTTCTCTAAAAATAATCGAAATCGTGTTCAGATGTTAAAATTTGTTTAGATGTTAAAAACCAATAACCTATCTGAATTGTGAATTATTTTATAGAAAATTTTTTATTTAGTATTATTAATTTTATCTTAATGTTACTTCACGTGTTTGTGTTTCAAATAATATAGACTTATCAGTTCTACTTTTTTTTATAATTAACTTTACAAGATTTGTTCTAAATTTTTACTTATACGGTTTACAACATTTTATTTTTCTAACAACTGAACAGATGGATTATTTTTCAAAAAGAAACATATGATTAAACAGTTCTCCAGGTCCAAAACGTCAGAAAAACACTAAATTTTTTATATTTTACTAAACAATTTTTGACCCTTCCGTACTGATAGTATTATTGGCAAAAAAAGCGTACAAAACTTCTTATTATCAGAAGCATACGACTGTGTTTATTTTACCTAAATACTGGACAGGTTTTTGTTTACAAATTATTCGAAATTACCGTTTGACTAACAGTCAAACGAGCAGCTGCATCCAAAAATTAACGATTATTTTTTATTTATTTTTCACTTTTCAAATTATGTTTAATACAAAAAATATGTCAAAGTAAGCAAGTAATTATTAAAAAGGGAACAGTTACAATAAAAAAAAAAACATTTAACACGCACACTAAAACAAATAAAAGCCTACAAAAATAACACTAATTCCTACATATAAAGATTAAATTAACACGTCTTAAAATATTTATTTACATTTTAAACTAGGAACTCAATTTTTTTTACACTAAATACAAACAATAATCATCACTGTATGATATAATAAACTAAGAAAAACACAATGTGACTGCGAACAGCTGATTGATCAGACAATGTTATATTTCATTAAACTATCACAACGTGGCAGCACATTCGAGAGATTTAATAATGTGGCTATTTTTGTGAACTAGATTTTTTTTTTGCTTCAGAGGATGAGATAAATACCAATTTTTTTAACGTGTGAAAATGCCATGCCTGACCGAGATTCAAACGCTGGACCTAAGGATGAAAGGATTGTGAACTACATCTGTAGTTAAATAAAGCCACAAAACAAGATGACTTTAAAAGAATTAACAAGAATTTAGAAACAAAGATTAAACAAAGATTAACAAGAATTTAGGCTGTGGGCTAAAGTCGAAAGTCTTACCAAATCAGCTAATTTGGAAGTCGAGAGTTCCAGCGTTCAAGTCCTAGTAAAGTCAGTTGTTTTTATACGGATTTGAATACTACATCGTGGATACCGGTGTTCTTTGGTGGTTGGGTTTCAATTAACCAAACATCTCAGGAATGGTCGAACTGAGACTGTACAAGACTACACTTCATTTACACTCATACGCATCATCCTCATTCATCCTTTGAAGTAATACGGTAATTCAGGAGGCTAAACAGGAATAAAGAAAAGGATCCGGCTCCAAAAATTATTGGGTGATTAATTTAATTAACATTAATTTAAATGACTCCACGTCCGATAACGTACTGTACTAACAAGGGCGGGCGGTCAGCTTATGGCAATATTTATTGATGCCATTTTTCAGGGCGGTAGAATAGGGGGTTTTACTCTAAATCCAAAATGACAGCTTCCAAACTTGATTCTATTTTCGAGCCAAGTTTGGAAGCTTTTAAAAATGGGATTTAAGTTTTTTCAGTGGTTCAAGTAGCTTAATTGTATTTCTACAGTCAGAGTTGCAGCGGAGTCGAGTGGTGAGCGCTTCAATCTTTAAATTGAAAGGGTTCGCGGTCAAGTTTACGTGTCGTTTCTTTAACTTCATTTTTTTCTTACACATATACTAGTGCAGACGATTTTTTTTTATTTCGAAGCGGCCTATTGGATTACTAGGTACCACGTCAATACAATTTATTTTTTATTTTTTTCTATCTTTCCTTTGTTTTCTCGGAGTGCAGCCGTATTTCTTCTTCTGTCCATTTCATTATATAGAATTTATGATAATAATATTTATAAGAATTTCGAAAAAACTATGAATTTCAAATAAAATAAATAAATTTATTTCAATTACCTTTCCTGTAACAATCTGATAACATGTATAATTATTTCTTCATACGAAAATAATTACCGTCTTTGAATTATTTAAAAGTGTATTTAAAATTTAAAATAATTATTTTTTATTTTAATTTTTCCAATTATTATAAAGTAAAATCTCTTTGGTAATCCTTCATGCCCCGTGTGACTCCTATTTATTAGTTCATAAAGATTTTTAGGTTAATGATTATTATATTCAAATAAAATAATAATTCGTAAATATAAAATTCATATAGTCTGTTTAAAATTTATATAGTCTGTTGATTCTTATAAATATTATTTTAAATACAATATACGACTAAAACAATAAATCACCTGCATAAATGTGCACATAAAAAAAGGAAAAGTTAAAAAAAATTACTCCCGCTACTCTGACTCTAAAAATACAAAGTATACAAACAATCTATTTGAACCGATTGAAAATATTTAAATAGAATTTACTCCACAACGGAGCCAACTTAGAAGCTGCCATTTTAGAAAAAGACATAATAAATTCCATTGGAAGTTGGTCACCTGCCCTTTTAAAACTATGTCTTCAAGGACATAAGGCACTTGACCAGAGTTTTTTTTTCCAATTGCAATTTGATAAATTACCATATCAATGTCATACCGACCGGCTCCACTTTCCATTTGCAATTCGTTAAATTATCCTTTCTTTCTTTTCTTGTTTAGTCTCCGGTAATTACCGTTCAGGTATTACTTCAGAGGATGATATGCATGAATGTAGTCATGTACAGTTTCAGTTCGACTGTTCTTGAGATGTGTGGTTAATTGAAACCCAACCACCAAAGAACACCGATATCCACGATGTAGTATTCAAATCCGTGTAAAAACAACTGATTTTACTAGGACTTGAACGCTGGAACTCTCGACTTCCAAATCAGCTGATTTAGGAAGACGCTTGACTTTTGTCGACGGCAGAATCTGAAGACTTTTTCCTTTGAATTTTTTGAAATATGAAATGTGTTAGAATTTTTATTATACGGTTTACTTTATTGTTTAGTATTTATTTTAAGTATACTAGAATATACAGTGGTATTGTACTTTTTGTAACACTTATGATCAAAAAATCACACGTCCGATAAAATGACCGATACTTTTTCTTTTACCCTATGCAATCCTATGTATTTGTACGTTGAATTATGTCATTAACTACAAAAGGAGGTGAAATGAATCCATATTATTTATTAATCAAAAAATTAATCCGCTCGCTGTTTCAGCTTTTCATAAAGAATTTGCAAACCTCCCTTGTGTTGAACTTAGTTTTATATTTGAACAGTTCCACCTTTTTTTCTTATTTTTCCGATCTCGTTGTCGATGTTCGGTGTACAACTAACAATTATAAAGGTACTACAGGATTATAATTCAATTTCATCATGATCGCGTACAAATATCACTACTTTTGTTATTACTCGTATACTCATCAAAAGACAACTGTGTGCAAAACTGAGCGAATCAGAATATTTATCAGGAACCAGGTTGTTGCGTTTTAAGTACGATTTACATACGATAATGGAGCCGGGCTATACGATACTATTAAATCTTTCATTTTATCGCAAAATAATCCGGTAGAGTATCATACGTGGAGCCGTAGCCTATGAACTGAAATTCCTCTAATACGATAAAAGTAGAATAAACTGTTGAAAGAGTTACAACTTTTTTTAAATTCTCAATTTTTATTACTGAAGTGAGATGCCGGGTGACCTACAGGTTTATATTAAGGTTTTATATATAATTCATAATCAAACCGCTTATTTTTATCTTACGTAGAAGAAAACAAATTATCTAAAAAAAAGAATTTTTTTCAAACTGTCCTGTTCCCAATGTCACTAAGAGGGCTCAGACTAGAAATATTATACCTAATTGTATAATTGTATTTTTTCTACTATTTTTTCTTATTTATTACAAATTTTGAAAATTACGAGGGTTTTTCGGAAATTCTCCCCGACAAATAAAAAATATTCGTATTAGCGTATTCATTAACGGTTTAGACGATTCACCTATTCAGATTCCAGAAAATTGTACAATATAAAGTTCAACAACGTTTCAGAGATCTACCCACACTTCGTCAACCACCAGAATTACAAAGCACGGCCATCATCGGAAAATGTATATTCATTTTATTCAGATGCTGTCGCCATTGATTTTTGTAATGATAAATCATGCGTTGCATAATCTTAATATTTAATTTGTTTCTGATGGACTCATTATTCATCCCGTCCTTTCTTGAGCAACTTTTAACTACAAGTAAAAATTTTATTTCGACAACTGAAACTCAATTAAGTTCTTTATTACTTGCACTCAGGTTTCGCTTCCGAAAAGCAACGCGAATACTTCCACCAGAAAGAAAGTTACACCCCCTCTATGAAACAAACACATATTTATAAGACAATTTTTTTTTTTTTTTTTTTACTGAACAAAAACTACATAATTTACCTATTTTTCGACATGATAACCAAGTTTTTCTAAACACTTTTCATATCTTGTGACAAGTTTTTCAATTCCACTATCGTAAAAATTTCACCCAATTTTCTTCTACCATTTAAGGACCGCTTCCTTAAGTTCATCATCATTAGCGAAACGCTCCCCTTCCAGATCTCGCTTGAAAAGACCAAACAGGGGGTAGTCGCAGGGTGCTAGGTCAGACCTGTAAGGCGGATGAGACCACACTTACCACTTGAATTTTTGTAGTAACTCCTTTGTCACATGAGTAGCGTTGTTGCGAAGAAAAACGACCTCATCGCTCAATCTTCCGGGTCTTCTATCTTTAATGGCTTTATGCAATTATTTTAAAGTCTCAAAGTAAGATTTGCATTGTTGCTCCTCGGGGCATAAATTCACTGTAAACAACTCCCTCGGAATTGAAAAAGACTGTCAGCATAACCTTTCCAACAGGTCGGGATGTTTTCATTTTTTTTGGCTGCGGCGAATTTTTATATCTTCATTCATATGGTGCTCATTACTCTCAAGAATGTAATGAAGCACCCAGCTCTCATCCCCTGTAATGATTTGTTTCAAAAACTGTGAACCAGTCCTGGAATAACGTTGAAGAAAAGAAAGAGCAGACGCAAAACTTTGATGTTTATGGTTGAACAGATGTGGCACCCATCGTGCACACATCTTATGGTAATCAAGCTGATAGTAAATAATTGCAAACATACTACCGTAACTAATGTTAAGATCACTTGCAATCTCTCTAATTTTAATGAGCCGGTTACTCAAGATCATTTCATTCACGCGTTCCACGTTATCCGTCATGTTTGCAGTTGAAGGACGCCCAGCACGCAGTTCGTCAATCATATTTGTTATTCCGTTTCTGAACGTTTGGCACCATTTTGTGATCAGGCGTGACATTGCATTCTTACCGTATACCTCAACAATTTGGCGATGAATTTCACAACCATTGTAATTTTTTGCCCACAAGAATCGGACTGCTGAACGCACTTCTATGCTGGACGAAACCTCTAGAGGACACGCCATACGGACAACGATACTACTACACACGTACTGAATGTCGCACAGAATTGTTGCTGGGGAAGCGTAAAGACAACAACGTAACCAGTGCTGCCACCACAAGACATTAATGTATCCCTTTCAGTTCAAGAACACGGCAACGGGGTAACTTACTTTTTGATCCACCTCTCGCAAAAGGTGTTTATGAAAGGTCGGGTTCCTGACGATTGTTAAAAAATTCATCATCTCTGTTTATTTTAAAACTGAGCTTCTGTTTGTCAATTTATGTGCTCTGTCAAAAAATCCAATTTTTAATTGTTAGTATTCACCTACAATGTTTAATTTATGGTGTACTTTGTGTTACTAAAATGTTCTCATCATCTTGGTATAATAAGATCAAGTCAGTCTATCTGTTCTAGTATAATATCAGATGTCCTAAATTTAACTGTAAACCTGAGAAAGAGCATCTGGATCTCAACCAATAAAATATGATTTAACTTGTTTTTTGATATGGTCAGCAGTGAAACTAAAGAGAAATAATTACTTTGCTCACAACTGATTCTCACTTTCCATTGTTGACAATACATTTAATTTCCATGACTATTGAAGTTCTTATTTATTCTTTTGTTTCCAGTATGTGACAACCACTTAACACTTGAAGCTCGCATTTTATTGGTTGAAGATCTATTTCATTTGGTGGTAAGTAGACAGGATATGTGAAGGAAATGTTTCTCATAAGGTCTCTGAACATCGATTTTTCATTTCGCAATGCTGTGCGAAAATTGTTCGATAAGTTTCAAGAAAACCAATCTGTTAAATATGCACCTGAATGCATAAGAACATCTACTCTGACAAAAGAAAAACTGGATGATATTTCTGATTGTAAAAGAAATATATTTCATAAAATATAATAGAAAACTTGATAAAAATTGGACAAAAAACAGAATTCTTAAGAAGTAGTATGCACAGAGTGCTGTCAAAACATTTCTAACCACACCCATATAAAATAATTGCAGTGTATCAGTTACACAATACTGACTTTCTTAAACATGTTGAATGTTATGTTGTATTTGCCAATGGTTTCGAGTTCTAATAAATGAAAAAGGAGAAAACATTCTTCATGTTATAGTTTTTCAAATGAATCATGGCTACATCAACAATCAGAACAGTTGTTCTGTGAATAATTTTCTTGAGAACTTGGAATGACCATTTCATGACGAAAAAATTGGTGTTTAGTGTGCTACATAAAGTAAACGAATAACCTTTCAGTTTTTTCCAGAACACAATACACTCAGAACATTTTGTAATGAAATCATTCATCCTTTTACTGTCGGATTGAATGAGAAAGAAATTGCAGGAACATAAATCCAAGATAAAGCAACAGCCCATACAGTCATGATGTTTCAATAAATCTGTTATATGAGGTTTTCAGAAGAAGCACATTTGAGCATCAAGATCCCCAGATCTTATACCTACAGATTTTTGTTAATGGAAAGCAATGAAAGGAACTCTTTATAAGAACAATTCTCAGACCTTGGATGAACTGAAAAATAACATATCTGAATTTGTAAATACAGTCACCCCTTTGGTACTTCGCATGTATTTGCAAACATGTTTAGACATGTCTGGAAGCAAATGGTAGCCATATTATGCATCTACTGTAAATAAGAATTCATGGTAGTAATACTCATATTATCTCTGTTTCCATCATTAATATTTAAATATAATTAATTAAATGTTTGTAAAACATTGGAGCATAAATTTATTCGGGATACCTGATTCTTTATGAGTACAGACATTGTTTTTGAGTATGCATATTTATTCTGTGTTAAAATAAGATTTATGCAAAGATTATGTGCAATATTTATATTTAAATGTAAATAACAAATAACTAGACTCTAAATTACGCTGTTTTGCATAACAAACTTCTTACAAACAATCCTGAACTGGAAACACTTTCCATTCTTAAAAACAAATCATATACAAAAAAGCACCAGAAAAACGTATTTCAGAAATAAAAGACATATTATACCTTATTAAAAAAGAAAATTACTATATATCTAATAAAAAAAAACCCTAGGGAACAAATGATTTTGGTATATTCTCAAATTAAAAATCTATTTTTTATTGTGAGTTTAAAAAATTTCATCTAGTTGACATCAGTTTCTTAGAATTATTTACTTGAGTTACCCAGATGCTAAAGAGAAACAGAAAAAAATTCATTCAAACTCATGTTGTAATGAAATGGCTTTGGAAGAAACTGGAACAAAGAACAATTATAATTTAATGCCAGGTTCAGGTATTAAGTTGCCAAGTATGAAATACAACAACTTAAGGACAAAATTAAATATAAAATGAAGTGAAAGGATTTGTAACAAGTAAGGAGCTAAGGTTGGAGGTTGAAAATGTATGCGGGAAGTGATAAAAGTAAAGATAAAATATATATAATTTAAAATAATGTTTCAGGTAAAAGAAAAACTAAAAAAAAATAATTTTAAATATTAGGGAAATGTAACATTAAATATAAATTTAAATAAATGAATGTGTAATTTAAAATCATAATCTGTAGTTCATATTTACCTTATAACATTGTTTTTCGTGCAAACGTAAAGAAGCATCCATGAATTCTTTTTCACATATATAGCACACAAAAAAACAAGGCATTCTAGAGCTAGGTCCAATAAATGCTGACCCAGAAATCGTCTTCTGAAAATAAAGAAAAGAGACTTTTATATTTTTAATAGCATATTTCCCTAATCCCCTTCTACCTAAGTATTCCTCAGAGTTCTACTCAGGTTCAACTTTTTTACAATATCATTTCTGACATATCTATAATAAATTTTATAAAACTTGGCGGGTAACTTTGTCATATTACCATATTATCAAAAAATTATATATTACTTACATGCATGAATCAATAGTAGGAATAGAAAAATTAATAGAAAAAATGTATTTCTGCAGAGAAAAAATTAAATAATGTGCAGTTAATTGTGCAGTTTATTGTCGATAGATTTAATAAAATAGTTCACCTGCTATTCCTTTGGTTAATAGATTTTATGACCAGGAAAGAACCCCCTCTTTTAAAATTAAAAAAAAATATTTAAAAAAGTATTTCAAATCAGCTTTAATTCTATATTATAATTCACCCACATTCGTATGAATAAAAATAAACCCTCCCTGCAAAAAGGGGGAAGAATCTTAAGTTTGAAATTACAAAAGCATATTTCTTCAAAGCACAATTTTAACATAAATAAAGCTAATATTCTCTAACTGATACACAATAATACATTATAAAGATCACTTCGGAATGGGTAGGATAAGGTATGCTGTTATTCAAGGATAATAAAAGAACCATCTGAACATTAACCATGATGGATCAAAGGAAATCATGGTAAAACATTGATCAAGGCGCATCAAAAAATTAAAAATTAATTACTAAACAAAAAAAATATTGTCTAATAAGAAATATACAATTGCATTCAACAACATGCGTAATATGATAAATCATCATAACATAATATAATGATTTTATCACCACATGTGCACAATAAACACAACTTCTTTCTGGTTTAAAATTGTACCTCATGTTAATTATTATAACTTTAGGAAATATTTTAATAGCTACTCAAACCTTAGTCGGCACTTGAACAAATTCATAAGGTACAGCAGAATTAAGATAAGTTTCCTCACCATTAAAAGAACTATTAAATCTAAAATACTTATTGTACTCATATTTTGTGATATAAATTTTAATTATATCTGAATTAAAATGACATGATTTGTAAGAACTGATTATAATTTTAACGCTTTATCACATCATTAAAATCATTAAGACTCCAAAGATTCAGTCTGTTAATTTTTTCCATGGACAACTTGAAGAAAGAATACCGATTAAAAAGCATGCGTTGAAAATTAATTAACTACAAAATCTGTTTAACACAATTCTGGAATTTGCTCATCACCGACTTGAGTATTATTATAAATTATGTAAACTACTCTTTTAAAAACCAATAGTCAATATGAACTCTCCTGACTCCAAACCTCAATAATCAGATGCTGTTCTAGGAAGATGAAGAGTTTAGAATTTATTTGTACTATGTCTATTATATTTCCAAAATAAGAAGAGCAAACCTCACAATACTAAAGTATTGTGAGGTTTGCTCATCTAGAGTTCGCTCTACTTATGATTGAATTAAAAAAAATTTCCTATCAAAAACTCAAAATGAAATTTCCTCAATGTCTTTCCCTTAGATATTTGTTTGATTTCTCTAGAATTTCAATTTCTAATACCCTATCCTATTCACTTTCTTAAACTTATAATTAGTTATAAATACAATACCAAAGTGTTTAAACTGTTTTAAATTTATAATTCTTCTTCATTATAAAACAACTTTTCTGCCTTCCTAAAATCTCACCTTAAGTTTTATCTTTTAAAAAGGTAAAACCTTTTTTTTATTAATATTACTTTCCATGAATACATCAAAATCACAATATCATCAGTACACAATAGCATTAGGACATCTATTTCAATAAAACACTAACATGTATTGCTACGTGTTTTCTAAAGAATTGTACAATATCCCATATAAACGACAAGAGCCAAAGCAAATAAAGATTTTCTCTTTGAAGGACTCTTTTAGTTAATCTCATTTGTTACTGCACCATAAATTTCATTATAAATAGTCACCTTGTCATAAAGATGTTTTATTGTAATTACAATTTTTCAAAAAATAAAAACACTAATTTTTCATTACTTTTTAATTTAATCATTACTCATTAATTTTTTGGGATTGTGCAATACTGGATCATCTTGTAGGATGCTCCAACAATTTTTTTCTCACTTAGTCAGGTAGTGTAAGGATAAATGATTTCATCACAATAATGTTCCAAGTTTATTACGTTTCAATGCTAACAATATCAAAAAACAAGTTTAATTGTATTTTATTGATTGAGATCTGGATGCTTTTGTTTAGGTGCACAGTTACATTTGGATATTCAATAGAATAATGATAGCTCAATATAATCAATAAAAGAAAATCAAAACAGATAACAACAATTTTATAACTTCAACAGATAATTTGATAATTACTCATTTTCAGACCAGATCATGGAATTAAACTTCAATAATAATTCTGTATAATATAGCAATGTGATGTATTTTATGCAGTATCTTATCTGACCTTGAATGACTTACCAAGGTAACTGTTTATATAATAATGCATACCTTACTAACATTCTTAGTATATATATTTTATTAATAACTTGCAAAATAAATCAGTTCAAAAAGGTGAAAATGTGATAGGAATCAGGATGAAGTAAACAATACTGCAGTACAATAAACACATTCACCAAAAAATATTAAAAAAAAAACCCATGAAAAACAAACTGATGGTAACAATAAACTTTCATTCTAGCTTATATACCAAAACCTCCTTGAATCAATATACATAAATTTTTTGTAGCATTTAAGGGGAAACCTATGTGATAGGTTATACATAACTTATCACATAGGTTTGATAAACAATAACGTTCAAACATGTTAACATGTTATTGTTTTAACAAATTATGATATGGTTAGGCTATATTTATTGTTTTACATAAGTGTAAAACATAAATATAAGGTACATAAACATAAAAGGACTTCACATAAAGTAGTATTTTGTAGTAATTCAATTTTAGAGGGAAAAAAATTACCTGTTAAAGTCAAGGGAAGAAAGGAAATGAATGATTTTAAATAAGACTCTATACTATGATATACTATTACATAAGGCTCTTAATGACTGAGACAAGAAGAAAACGAAGGAATTAATGACATTAAAATCTGAATTATGAAGCTGTTTGGACAAACAAGAGTTGTTTGAAAAACAGAGTTTTATCTTGTATATACAGTACTATTAATTTTAATTTATTTTTGGAGTTGTTTTTACTTTCTGTCTATATAATTATATGGTTTAGTCATATAGGATATGTAGTATATACCCTACATACTATAACTATAGGGTACAGGATATGGGTATATATAGTATATAGTTATACTATATAAGGGAAAGTATGCTAATCAGATAAAATTTTCAATGTTGGGCTTTTCTCAGATCTTTACATTCCAAGAACTCCTCTAAACAACAACCACAATTTAGGTTTGAAAAATTCTGTAAGGAATGCATGTAGGCATGGTTTTTGCTTGATATCTCTAAAACAGACAGACCAATTTGAATGAAATTTTGTATGATGATTTCTGAACATGGAGCATTGATGCCATTAAATCTTGGTCACAATCAGCTGAGGGGCAAGGAAATACAGATCTTAGGGAATGCAAATGTATTGCATCTCAAAATTTTACTCAAAAAATATGTCACTTTTTCACATAATTTATTGCCCATTAGATTGCTAAGATATGTTCTGATAGTGTTTCGCTTTATTCTAACATCCATAAAGGGACTGGAGCAAAAATAACTTTTTTTTTCATCATTTCTGGACTAAATTCACATTCTTCTACTAAGTAGATGATTCTATTAAATTATGTCATTTTGTTTATGTATTTTGAAGATCACTTTCAAGGATGGTAATTATAAGCCTATTTTTTTTGCTTTTTTCCATAATTTTTAGAACTGAATTGATATTTATTAACTTTGGTGTGAGACTTGTGAATATGGGTCATTGATTCTAATTAACTTTTGTTACAACTGGTTAAGGGAGTAGGAAGATATGGTTTACCATAGGTTCCATATCTAAAATTTTATTTAGTAAGTAGAATAACCTTTTTACATAACTTTTTAATTATATACTCTAACGTTCCACTGAATTTTTCTGCTAAGTAGTAGAATGTTATGGGTAAAGCCCTCAATTGAAATATAAATTTGTATTTTGTATTTGTTTTTTTTAAAAATACATCTAATTTGTATTTATTTTATTTTATACATAAAAAATAATAAAATTTTTTTTTCAAAATTCATTACACTGAGAATAAAAGTTTATTACATTATAATTAAAAAAAATCTTAAACATACAAATTTTATGACTTAAAGTAAATTAATTGCAAAAATCTCTTTAGAGGTAATTTTACTAATCCTGGAATACATACAAAACCATAATATACATGTAAGAAGTATTGCATAACTTAACTATTAAAGGAAATTAAACGAAGTTTTTATGTACTTGTAATATATATTTTCGTGTTACTCTATAAATAACCATGTCTCGGTTTGATAACCGAGACACTATATCGATTCTTCATTACCTTAAAAAAACTTTTCTATCATTCTGGTTGGTTGTTTGTATGTGTCGCAGCGAATCTCAGAAACGGTTCGACTAATAGAGCTGAAATTTAACTGTAGCTTTTACTGCCCACAACGATGTTAAATAGCTAGATTGCAAATGAATATTCAGATTAAGGTTTAGATTTACGATTAAATTGGAATATTTTAGTAAAGAGTAATATGAGCTGAAATTCTAACTACCTTTATTTTATTAAAAACATTAATCAAATTTGAATGAATGTAAATATTGACAATGTATATGCAATATTATTCATCGTAAAATATTCGGCGCTCTAACTATTTTGACGTATAGGAACGCGTATATTTGGTACGTTATGGAACTAAATCTTTGCACTCCGGGAAATCAACAGTCGGTCGAATGTTAACAAACAGTACCGAGACATTGTTTTAGATTAGAAGTAATTTTTTTCTGAGCAAATGTTTTTGCTCTTTATTTGTTGTTATTAAAATAATGTATTAAAAAATATTTCAAATAACTTGCGAAAAAATATTTTCAAATCATTCAATAAGGAAATATTATGAAAATAATACAACCTATTGCTTACTAGATGTATGATAACCGACATTAGTCCATTCAAGCACCTTGTTCAAAAACAAGGCATGCTTGGTTTTTGTCAAATTCTCAGGTGAAAATTAGTTTTATAACAGACAATAAGATTTAATGTCTAGTTTACCGGACACATTGTAAAATTTTTTTCTTAGCTCATATAGCTGTCTAATATCTATTTTAGACAATATTTGAATCATATTGCCAGACAATGTCTAATATTTACTTTCAGACAAAAAACTGATTATTCTGGATCCCTTCAAGCATTAGTAAATATGTAATCAATTTATTTTAACTCCTTTTGAATTGTGATTTTATTTTTTGAACTTATTTAGGATATTTCCCGTACCGTAACTTCATGTACTTACCTTAATATTATTTCATATCTTTATATTTTAAATAATTAATATTACCTTTTATCACATTTATTTGTATTTTAAAATTAATTGAATATTTTGTTGACCTGCTACTTTGATCAAGATCTTACCACGGTTTTCTTGGTCCATCCAGGAAAAAGCTGGAAGTCCACCGGGCTGGTCTAGTGGTTAACTCGTCATCGCAAATCAGCTGATTTCGAAGTCAAGAGTTCTAAGGTTCAAATCCTCGTAAAGGCAGTTACTTTTATGCGGGTTTGAATACTGGATCGTGGATACCGGTGTTTTTTGGTGGTTGTGTTTCAACGGTCCACCTTAGACTGTACAAGACTACACGTCATTGGTAGACTACATTGTCATTGGAAGACTACACGTCTAAAGTAATACCTTACGGTAGTTTCGGAGGCTAAACAGAAAAAGAAAGGAAAGAGCTGGAACAAGTACCCTTTAGTTGGAGCAGTACTGCTCCAGTACCTTTTTTATCTGTGGAGTGTCATATCTATTTATTCCTCAGTAATGTATAAAAAATATTATTATTTACTGATCAAATAAAGATTTATTAACTGCGCTCCTGAACTTATTATCCATTAATGCCGAGTAAGATTCAATTACACAAGTGATAAGTCGGTCTTAGTTTACTAAGACCGACTGTAAACGACTGAAATTTCAGAGGTTCGAATTGTGTAATAAAGAAGTTTTTACTAGTGCTTGCTAGTTCGTGGGAGATGTTACCTCCTGTTTTTAGTTTGTGTGCTGTTATGTAGGTGGTCCTTGAAGATCAGTATTTGAAAAAATGTCTGTTTTCTCAAAGGCGACTTATTTCTGGCTAGTAATTAGTTTCTCTAGTTTTTCTTTTTGTAAAACATTTTCTTCCGAGGTACAGTAAAAAACAAAAATAACAGAAAAAATCTATTACATTTTTAAGTAGATTAAATTTTTTTGTTAATTAATTTCTAATACAAAGAAAATTGACATTCGAAGGTTGTTCGAAAAGTTCTCGGCCTTGCAAATAAAATATTAAATTTTTAAGGAATATTCTTTTAGTTTATCAATTTAGTGACTGTAAATTTTTCAGAAGATAGAACCTTTTTTGCTTTCCTAGACGATTTTTCATTTGCTTACCACCCATTATTTGGTCTCTGATGTGTAATAGTGAATGCATACTTCATTTGCTGATGTAAAACGTCGAAGAAACTCAATGGAATCCTATTTAAAGAAACCCTAGACTGTCTCGAGAAGAGTTGTCAAATTAATTTTTTGACGACTGTTAACAAACGTGGGAACCATCAAGCGGAAAGCTTCCTCATACCCAAAAAAAGTTTGTAAAATGTAGTGGATAGTGTCTATCAAGATTTTATACGATGTCAGCAAGCTCGCGTATCATCATCAATCAGTATTCATTTAATAAAATTATTTAATGGGATATTATGGATTTTTGCAACGATTTCAGGGCTTCCCGAGCGTTCATCATCTTGAATGGATGTACAACAACGTTTAAATTCAACAGCCCACTTTACTACCATCAAAGGCGAAGTAGTAGAATCCCTTAAAGTATAGTATAACTTTTTTTCTATGTCCGTCGGGGCTAAATCTTTTAAAACAAATTATTTTATTACTTTAAATATTTTATTTAGATTTTATTGAAACTTAAATTATATCAATTTATCAGAATTAAATTATCTCTTAAATTTTTAGAGAAAATTATTATTTTATTTTAAATTTTAATTTTGTTATTGGCAATTTAGCAAACTAAAGTTTACGCAAAACTTAAAAAAACCTTCTTTTCGACTCCAATTTTTTGGGTTTTACAATATTCTTTTCTAAATCTAATGGAGATATAATACTAGACCCATTTTCTTCATATAAGATTTAGCTATGTTACGACATTTTACTTTTAATTTTTATAATTTTATGATAAAACTACTAATTTGCTGAACAGTTTATGTCCGTAAGTTTTATTATAGTATTATTTGATTTTTAGAGAAAAAAAAATCAAATAATACGAAATATTAAAGTGGGTATTTCTCTAGTCGTTTCGAAAATAATGCGTTTCATATAGTTTATATATGAAATTTTTATTATTTTTATGAGAGAAACACACCTATGAATTATGACAGAAACTTCCTGAAACATTTTGTTTATTATTAAAAAATAAATGATGCGCTATTAAGAATATTTCATTTCTTGAAATAAAAATATAATTTCGGATAAGAAGGAATAATTATTTTCTTTGATAAATATTTATTCTATTTATCTCATTTGACTGGTTATTTTCTGTCTTATCAACATTTATTCACTGTTAGCTCCAGTTCCAATATTAGAATGAAACGGAATGAAAAACGCATGTTCCACTTTGCAATTGAAATAATAATCTTTAACGTTCTCTCAATGATGATATTGCAATCAGTTTTATTATCGTTGTTTTGTTTTAATTTGCCATAAGCTAAAGTTTAAAAGCAGATAAAGAATTGTGCATTGTAAACGTAATGGAGATAATAAAACCGATATCGCTGTTATTATAATGCGAAAAACTACACAGTGGCTAAGAAAAACAATTGCCTCTTCCCCAATTAATAAACAAGTACCAAAAAGATTATATTTTCGTTGATTACTACGAAAGAAACCAGTAGCGTTAAATCTAAAGGTAGCACTATTAAACCGATATGTATTAATCGATTTGTGAACCGATATGTAAATGCACGTATCAAATATATAAAACTAAATCTATTTTAGGTATTATTGTTATTAAATATTAATTATTTAATAATATATATATATATATATTTGTTATAAAATAATGTTAGTGTTATCATTATTGAAAAAAAACCACATTCAGAAACGCACTTGACTATAACATTTGGAATGTTATAATCAAGTGCGTTACTAATAAAATTGTAGATGTGAAAACAATATTTTCAATCAAGAAATAAAGTTATATCAATTTAATTTTTGTATATAATCTTTATTATAAGCATAACTGAATTTCTTTACCATATGTATGAGGGGGTTGTACTGCTTGTGTAAACTGAAGGATTTCTTTCGTAGGCTGGACCCCTACGCCCAGAATATTCTTTTGTTGACCTTGATATGGTTGTCTACCTTTTAAGTCTGTTTTTCTTTTATACTTATTAGTCAGATGGTTGTAACATTATTTAATGATTGTATGTATTATTTTTTTTTTAAAGCGCAAAGTTTAAATTGTGCCACGTACGTAAATGTGGGTTAGCAGGTTTTATTTTTTCGTTTATTTTTTAATATGTTAAGGAATCTTTAAAACTAGAATCAACGGTTAAAAAGAATATCTCAATCCTCACTAAATTTAAAAGCTTGGAAAAGGAAATAATCTTTCTTTAAATTGTAGTTTTTGGAAAATGAAATAGCTTGATACAAATAAAAAAATAAGCGAGGAATAAAACTGGAACAAATGCTAATAAATTTTATTTTTTTAGTCTTAAAAAAGAGATGGTTCATAATTTTATAGAAAATTTTTTATCACTTATCCTTCAAAAAATAGACCGATTTTTATGTTTCATTTTCATTTTTTAAAGCAAGATCTTACTGGTAGATCTGTAAGTAAGGCTCTTTTTCGGATAACTTAACTCTGTGAAGTGCCTTAATAAAACACTACGCTTGTCTTCATTATTAAATAGTTATTATGACTGTATAAATTCTCGTATAATATATGTCATTTCTTGGGCTTCCTCAAAAAGTCAAAACGGATTTTTAAGATATAAAAATTCAGAGTAGAGTTTTGCACCCATAAGTATGAATCGTATAGACCGATATTTAGAAAATTAAATATTTAACTTATCTTTTGTGTAACTCAACACAATAATTTGGCTTTTGAAAAAAAATGTTTTATTACGGTACGTTTAATAGATTACAGAACTATTTGAAAAATCTTTCCACCAATTTATTTAAAAAAATACAATTAAAAAAATTTCTTTTACGGAAAAAATATTATTTTTATGATACATTTTTAAATGATACGAATAACGCGTAAAAACACCCTGTTTTCCGCTTCCTTTCAATGTGAAAGATATGCTCAAAAAAATTTTCAGTAGCGGTTTCTGAATTGTGACTTATTTTGTAGTAACTTTTTTTTAATGTAATATATTTACCATAACATTTAATGTGGTCTTACATACAATTATCTTTTAATGTGTTTCTGTATTTATAATTTACCTTATATTGATGTGATCTATCAATATATTATTGTACTGATCATAAGAAAACATTTATTTATTTACTTAGAAGTTTTTAACAAAATATATTTTTTCTTCTTTTTCATCACAATTATTTAGTTTTGGACTTTTATTCCGTGCTGAATGATGATGTCATTCTGATATTTAAAGCATCTTCTCACGAAAAATCAATATAATTAGTAGGGGAAACTGGCAATAAAAGAATAGTATATATTTTCGTATTCCACAGAGCCATTACTCGCGCTCAATAGTAGTCTTTTACATCATTTCTCAGAATTCTTTTTGTGTTTCTTATTGGGGCAAGGTAAAAAATATACACCTTTCTAAAATTTCAGTCCAAATGTAAAATATTCACGTGACAATTAAAAATAAATGACTGTCTGTTGCCTAAAGTTTGCTGTTTTTTTACGAAAATAAACATTATATTTTTTTTAATTAAAAAAAATAAATTTGAAAGTTTGGCATTTTTCTTGAATATTTCTTAAATGAATAATAATTTTTCAGTAGTTTAAAGGGAATATTATAGTTTCTAATCGTTTTTTAAAATAAAAAAAAATTGTGCACTATTTTGTGCACCTCCCCTTGGTAACTGCAGTAATAAACTCTCATTTAGAGCTTTTCAACGATATATCATAAGTGGTACTTATTTTTATTGGTTCCAGAATTATAGCAAAATAAATTTTAATTAATGAAATATTTGGATCTTACAAGGGGAAGGTACATCGGTTCGATTCAGATTTCATCTCCTTTTTTAATTTAAATATATTGATTTATTAATTAATAATTATTAAGCTGTGTAAAAAAAATTTTACGATAAATAATAATTCATAACAATAAAAAAAAATTAAAAAATATCAGAAATTTTATGTAAATTTCATTAAAAAAAAAATGTGTATATGCAATTTAATAGGCTAACAAAAAGTCATGTGGTGTCCACATCAAATTTTTTCATCATGTAGCACGTTGTTAAAAAATCCCCGAAGAAAACTTAAAATAAACAAACCTAATATGAACCCATCAATTGAAATAAAGTATCCGCCACCTAATAAAAAAGATCTAGCAGCGGGGGACTAACGTCCAAGCTCAGCAAAATAGTAAAGGGAAAAGTCTTCTCCGATATTCTTGCGTCCGTTCTGTTGTAACAATTCGAGCTTCAATTTATCTATTTTTCAGAAAATGTCAAAACATGTTTGCTTCAATCGATCGACGCAAACATGGAACTAAACGCTCGAACCGGAATCTTTATAACACGAAATCTAAAGGATCATCCTAGACAAATCATCATAGTCATTTGGTCATACTTGCGCATCTTTGTGTCAGATCGAGAACTTTCCGGACGATCCTTGTACAAAAAAAGCAACAAGAGTTTTCCTTTGTAAAATAAAAATAGAATCGTCAAAATAGGTCCATCTGGTAAAGAATAATCCTTGATCGTAAAACAGAAACACAGAGATTGAGTAAAAAAATCCTCTATTTTTTAAGTTCGTTATAAAAAGGCAGGATAACAATTTCATAAATTCTAACACCATCCCTTCTACATTATGTTTTTAATTATAACCCCTTATAATTTATGTCCGTCATACGAAAGGTTCTAGATTAGAGAAACTAAAAATTTCACCTCTCATCAGTATCAGTAACTATAATAGACTGTTATACGTGTATTTAATTAATAATTAAGTATTTCATCCCTTCAATTTCTTTCCGTCCCCAAAACGATGGTCCAACTAATTTAATATAAGTTGTTACCACATATATGCCTAATTTAATATCAGCGGACGATAAAGGTAGCAACAATGTAAGCTGGCGCACAGTATACGGACGCGCAAATACAAGCATCACTTCCACTGCGCAGGTGACCGCGCAGACCTCCCACCATAGCGGCGCTGCAGCACCACAACTCTCCGGCTCCAATAAAAGAGCGTGCACGAGAATGAATTTTCAATTCATTGTCGACCTCCACCTGGAGAAGACCAAGAAGAAGAAGACAGAAGAAGTTCCCTGGCCGGCTCAACGTGGGACTTCCCGGCGGATGCCAACATCTCCACCAGAGCAGCAGGCCTGCCCGGCCCGCCTAGGAAGCCGCTGGACGCGGACGCTACCTTCCCGCTCCAGCTCCAGTTCGCCGGGCTTCAATCGCCCTGGCCGGCGGACTCAGCAGCAGGAGCCGGCCCAGCGTGGGATTGCTCGGGGAGAACCGTCTCGGCCGTGCCGGCGAAGGACGACCGACGCCGACCCGACACTGCGGGGCTCTGGAAGCCACCAGTGCCACGCTGTAGTGGGAACCCAACTGCCGCTGAGGGAAAGCCCGGTCGGACTTCAATGGACGAGCCGCAACTTCCCGACTTCACCGGAGACCAGCTTCCGGAACCAACAGATCTTCTCAGAGCTAACGTACTAACGGCCCTTTTCAGGGCCATCACAAGGTTGTGAATTACGAACCGTCAAAACCATTCAACGACAATAGCCCTTCTCAAGGCTATCATAAGGTTAGCAATTAGAAAGAGCTTTCGAAGCCAATCGACAACAAAAACGGCCCTTTTCATGACTGCCATAAGGTTAGAAAGTGACACGTGCCGAGACAGAGTCCACTTTTCTTTACTTTTTACAGTTCTTCGCAGAAATTATTATCGCGAACAGATATTAACTGTAATGTTAATTAAAATATCAATAGTATTATTCCATTACAATCTGACTAATATCCTTGCACCAGTAATTTTAATTTCTTGGAAAATAGTTTATTAATTAATTATTATTATAGAAATTTATAACCCAGTATTTAAAAATAGAAACACCAAATCATCAGCGAACCTTAAATGTGTCACTTTCTTAAAATTAATATTTATTCTGTAATCGGTATCTTTCCGTATTAATTCCCTAAAAATCGCTTCAAGGATTATAAACTGTTGAATAATGCAGGTGGCAGTGGATCACTCTGTCAAACTCGTTTACAATTTCTAATACACGAAGAGTTTCGCTTTATAATTAATTATTCTTGATTAACAACTTGAATAAATATTTTTTGTAATTCTAATATACTTTCTACGTATATGTTGATCCGCTAAGGCATCATATACAAATTTATGCCGTACTGAATCAAAAGCCCAATGCGAAACCTAGCAGCATAAGTATTGGACTGTCTGTGGATAATCGTTAGATTTAATTTCATTGAGAAGCTACAATTTATAAGCACGAAGTTCAATCGCTTGCTAACAATATCATGGACAGGGCTTTTAGGAATTTTTAATTGACTACTAATACTACGAACTGAACGTTTTGAACTTTCCTGAAAACATAATTGAATTCTTTGTTTTCAGCACTTGTTTTAGGCTTACTGGAACTCTTTCGGTTTCCAAAACTGTTGGAAACCGAAAACTGTTTCCAAAACACATCAAATTACACCTGCTTTTGTCACTCGGAGAATTTCTACAAAGATTCACGTCTATAATTTCTTTGTACGACATTCACTGATTCTGTTTTTGCGAACTAGTATAAATATTGTGCTTTGTCTTGTGGCGAGGGCACGGTACTGAACCCCAGTCTCGCAACATCTTGGTCTGTGCAATAGTTTAACGCAGTTGTTATCAGAAAATGTGTAAACTAAAACTTAATCGTTGTCGCTTTACTATTACGCATAAAATACTACTGAGTGCTACAAAATAAATATTTATTCGCTCTTAAAACCTCGGAGTTCTTTTTCAGACACCTGGTATGTATACCAGACACTCGTGTATGTATATATTTTTTTTACTTAGCTCGTTTACGGGACTTTAAATTGATTTCTTGTATTATATATTGGATACTATAAAAATATATAGTATATAATTTATTTAGAAACCAATAATATTATAATATTATTAAAAAACCATCAAACGCCGCAAATCTAGGCAAAATATATTATTTTAAGATGTAATAAACAAGAAACTCTAAAATCTGCGAACATTTCCTGTCGAGTGAACAAGTTAGTCATAATAAATCAATTACGATTTCTTTAAATGACTTGGAAAGCAGTAGGCATATGTAAAAAATAAATAAAGATCATCTTAAAAAAAATGTAAGTCGACGGGTACAAAATAATAACTTTTTTAGTTGTTGCTTGTCCGTAGAGTGCGTCTACGCTGGTGCCGTTTTTCGCTTTTCTCGATTTCTGATAGTATATCGTGTATAGAATAAGTTATAGTAAGAGTTCATTTACGTGTATTACTTTTATTTTAATTTAATGCAAAACCAGTATTCAAACTTAAATCCACACTGAAACATAAATAATTTAATCGGCAAGCTCGAGAGATAATGAGTACAATTTCATGAAAAAAAAAACATAAATCTGGTAAATCGGGAAAAGACGATCGGAATATTATTTTGATTCAAAAGCGTGTAGAAGTATCCCGATCGCGAGTTTGGAGAATAACGAAAACCGGAGGCTTCCTATTCTTTCAATACACCCAGAAAGTATACAAATCGTAAAAAAACTTGCCATAGAGCTGCTCATAGATGGGGCTTTTGGTACGGGCAGTGAGAAGGACCGTAAATTAATTTCATAACAAACTTTGTACATATATAAAGTAATAAGGACGAAATGATTCCGGAACCGATTTAAACTTTCTCCATACTTAAAATCTCAATTAAAAAAAATCGGTTTGCGCCTCCACGTTGGTTCGTCTGGATAACCAGTTAGAAACGTGGAGATTTCTACTGGTGAACTAAATCGGAATCACCTCTCTGGATCACATCCAGAGTTGTAACTCGGGAATTTATTCCCACCCAAGGCTGACTTGCCTTTGAAAGTCAAATATGGAAGATCTTTTGAGAAAAAATCCACAGTCTGGTAAATACCAGAGAAGGCTGCACTCGGATCCGGTGGGCAGCTGCTTAAAAGATAACAATGAATCGGAGCGTTTGGAAACACCCAAAAACAACACAACTTCAAAATTGAGGATAAGACACAAGCAAATAAACTACATTGCCACTCACAACATTAATTCTCTAACTCAACCCGGCAAACTAAAAACTCTAACAGACATAATGGACAAACAAAATATCCTAATCGCAGGACTTCAAAAAATGAGAAACACCGATCGAGAGCCGTTTGAATCTCAGGGTTACAGAATTTTCAAAGGAATCCCCGGGAAACGTGTGATGAAGAATTGCCCACAGTTCGGAACAGGATTTGCAATCAATCTTAAAATAATTGACTCAGTCGTAGAATTTAAGTCTTACTCCCCCAGGATTTCAACCTTAACCCTAAAATCAGCCAATAAATTCTACACCATAATAAATGTCCATGCTCCCACCAATGACAAAAACAATCTTAAAAAAGATAGAGAAGAGATGGACAAATTCTGGGAACTTCTTGACCAAACTGCAAACAACATAAATAAGACCCACACGAAGATTTTAATAGGGGACTTTAATGCCCAACTTGGTAAAGAACGAAGATATCGTGATATTATCGGAAAATGGCCTGCCCAAATGAAAACTAACAAGAACGGCCAAAGACTTGTCGAATTTTGCAGAAACCATAATATGATCTCAAAATCCACCTATTTTATGAGAAAACCAAACAAATTGAAGACTTGGAAACACCCAGATTGGAAAAAAGGAGAATGGCAACTGGATCATGTTTGCATGGACCGGAATTATCACAAGGAGATTTATAATGTAAAAGTCTTGAGAGGAACAGATACTGGATCGGACCATTACTTAATTAAAGTTAAAATAAAATTCACCCCGCATAAAAAGAAAAAATCCCAACCTAAAAACAAAAGAGCTTATGATCCACATAAATTAATAAACAATGCCATCTTTGAAGAAACAACAAAAAAAATTAAATTAACTAATAATTTAAAAGAACTGACATCCCAACTGAAAGAAATAGCTGAAGAACTAGCCCCTATAAACCCAAGAAAAAAATACCAATGGTGGAATGAAGAATGTGACAAAGCAGTCAAAGACCGACACCGGGCTTGGATCAACCACCAAACCCAGAAAACTGAAGAATCTAACCATGAATTCACCAAACAAAGGAAAATAACTCAGAAAATTATAAGAGGAACCAAACGACAAGCCCAAAAAAACTTGATTCAGCAAATAGAAGAAAGTTCCAAGAAAACTAATTTCCGAGACTATTATAAAATTTTTGGTCAGGCTCTTCAAAGATATGAACCACCCACCCTTATGCTGAGAGGAAAAAAAGGAAATATGGCCCACACCAATAAAGAAATGCTGAAATTTTGGCAGAAACCTTCAATAGACTCCTCAACTGTGATGACCCCCCAGAGCTTTTTGAGATTGACATTGAAACTCCAGTTAAAACTTCACCAGTAAATATCAACCCGCCAACAATTCAAGAAGTTCTCGCAGCCTTAAATGAAATAAAAAACTACAAAGCAAGCGGAGAAGACCAGCTTTTCGCAGAACTCTGGAAACACTCATCAGTTTATTCAGTCAAAACTTCCCTACATCTATGCCTCGTGAAAATATGGAACGAAGAAAAACTTCCAGAACACTGGACCACAGCCCTCATCCATCCATTACATAAAAAAGGGGATAAAACTAATCCGGAAAACTATAGAGGCATATCTCTCCTGGATTGCACATACAAAATCCTGTCGAGAATCATTTACAACTGATGCAAAGACCAACTTGAACTGGAACTTGGGAATACCAAGGGGGATTTAGGCCATGGAGAGGTTGCCCGGAGCAAATAATATCCCTAAAACTTATGATGGACTTATATAAAAGACGGAAAAAACAACTAATAATCACCTTCGTCGACTTTAAAAGGGCCTATGATTGTATACACCGACCATCCATGCTGAATATTCTGAGAAACCTGGGCCTTCACCCTAAACTCGTAAACATGATAAAATTAACTTTAACCAATACCCAGTCCAGAGTGAAATTCAGAGGTGAACTCTCTCAACCCTTCTACATAAAAACTGGATTGAGGCAAGGAGACGGCCTCTCACCACTCCTTTTTAACTGCGCCCTCGAATTTGTCATGGGAAAATGGTATGAAATAAATCCCAAAAATATAAAAATGGGTACTAAGAAAAACTCCATCACACTAAATTGCCTAGGATTTGCAGATGACCTCGCTCTTTTAGCAAATAATATTCAAGAAGCCAAAACACAAATCATGAGCCTTCAAAACCTAGCACAAAATATCTCTTTATATCTCTTTCGAAAAAACTGAACTAATGGCCATAGATCCTCTGGTAATAGAGCACATTACGGTAAACAATCAGAAAATTAAAATAGTAAAACAATTTAAATATCTATCTAGGGGAAATAATAACTTATAATTTAAATGAAAAAGTGACATGGCAAAACAGGACAAAAAAAATGATTAAATCCCAAAAATTAACTTGGTCAACATATAACAAAAAATGCCTTTCTGCTAAAACAAAACTTAAACATTATAAAACTGTAGTACAGCCAGAAGTCACCTAGGGAAGCGAGACCCTTTTCAAAATCACTCAGAAAAACCGAATTGAAAAAATTCTGAAAATAGAGAGGAGAATTGTCAGAACGTGTATCAATAAAAAACACCAAAAAGAAGGCCAATGGTGGATTGTGCCAAATGAGGTGGTGTATCGAGAAATAGAGCCTGTTACTGATACTATGCGGAAAAAAAGAATCTCTTTCTTCGGTCATCTCATAAGGACACCGGAAACAAGACTGTCAAGAAATATCATTGAAAAGCTCTGATTCCAAAAGCTAGAAGTAGGATGGATCAAAGAAATTAGAGAAAATATGAAAGAATTGGGAATTTCCCTGACTGACCTACAGAATAAAACTGGAAAAATTACAAAGCTAAAAGATAAAAGCATTAGATTTAAACAAAAGACAGAAAACGACAAAATACAACGAAGAGGGTGTTTACGGATGAAGAAAAGAAAGCAAGATCTGAACGGATGAAGAAATACTGGGCAGCTCGAAAGAGTAAAATAACACGCTTTTCTCAGAAAATATCCAACTAAAATTGACTTAAGTGGTCCCATGTTGGCCGTAAATGCATAATAAAATAATAATAAAGTAATAAATACATGATAAAGAAATATGTATGTGAAATTCTAATTCAAGTTCCAGGGCAATATGTTTAATTAAATTATTTAATTAATTCAATTATAATTAATAATTTATTTTCTAATACTACTTTACTTGTAAAATTACCATATACATACATTTACTACTACTGCATACAATTACTGTACTATACGTTAGTGAAGTAGTATATACGACTACAAAAATAATGGAACCATATATTATACTAAAAGGATAGTAGAATGTTAGCTTGAGCAAGCTTCGCTGGCTTACTCAATAGTAACATTAAAATTTCGTAGCAACACTTTATACTAACCTTTTTAACTTTAGCAGACTTCTGACCCATAATAATTCAAATAATCACGTAAATTTTTTACAAAATATATTTTTTTAGCAATTTAAAAATTTTAATATTTTTACCACTCTTCTATTATTACTATTAAAGTTTATATTTTTTATTATTCAGGTATATTTTTAAAATTAACGAATTATAAAAATTTTCAACTGTGCACAAAAACATAAAATTAATCTACATTTTAAATCAAATTGATAAACTTCATTAACGTCATGTAACACTAACATCGACTAAAAAGTAAACAAAAACAACGATTTTAAAATGTCAACAAGACAGACAACACAGTTCGATGACCTTCAAAAAAATTACATCTTTCTTAATTAATTTAGAATAAGTTTATTTTAAAACCGTGTTTGAAGAATTACAAATAATTTTTCCTAAAAAAAAACCAAAAAAACCAAATTTTAAAACCGTGTTTGAAGAATTACAAATAATTTTTCCTAAAAAAAAAAAACAAAAAAAAATGAAGGGATATATTTATTGTTTTTGAATTTAATTTATCAAAAAAAAGTTTGTAATAAGAAAATAAAAGAAAAATGGAGTTAAAAGTGATGAAACATTTTTGAAGATCATTAAATAATTTTAAATATGAATATATTTTACTTATTTTTATATTTTTTCATGTTAAATAAATATCTTATATTTTATAAAATGATGTAGTTCTGATAATCTAACATCGATATAATTAAAATTAGAAAAAAAAAACAGCTGATGTCACATAATATTTAAAAACATAAAAAAAATCCTGTGCCTTTCCCGGCTTTTTCCCTTGACAGACTTTTATTTCAAATATGTAATAGGGTTTTAAAGTATTAATAACTTTATTTTGCAATATTTATGCAATTAATTTTGCAATTCTTCAGGAAAAGTAACTTTACAGGAGTACAAACAATTTGTACTCCTTTATTTGATTAAAAATTGTGAAAAGATATCAAAATGTTTAATAAAAAATTAGGGTCCGATTTGACCGTCTTGATCAAATTAACTTTTTCCTTAAAAATGATGAGATATTAAATGTATAATTGAAAAAAAAATCAAAATTTATTAAAAAATGATGAGTTGATTCTCATTCCGAAATGACGTTTTCTCATCAAAATTGATCTTATGGGTCAAATTCTAAAAAAATCAAGTTTTTAGTAAAAAATTCCTTCAACCAACCTTCTTGCTTGACAGCTACCTCATATAATACTTTTAATAACAACCACAACTTGAAAAACAGATTAAGTATCAGAAATTATATAGACGTCGAAAACATTTTTAAATTCCAAAGTTGGATTACATGGGACCCACCCCTATTTAGAAAGTTTCTATGTCGTCGACATAATCGACGACATAGAAACTAGATAAATGCTAGATAAATGAGAATTTACAGTCTTAAAAAAGTTTGATATTTTATTCAGTCCGCTTGGTTTTTTTTAACCGGCAGTAGTTAATCATCATAAATTTATTCTATCTCCTTTGAGAACGCCATTATTCTATTTGAAACATATCTTGATGGAAATTTTCTTCTTTTTTTATTCGCATAACAAAATTTGGAGGGAAGAAGTCATAATAAAAATGTAAAATATGTACTTTCAGTGACATTCTACAGCGTAAATTTTTGCAGTTCACTAGGAGTTTCTCTAGTAATAGATTAATCCTTTCATTTTGTTGTCTCCAAGGAAATCTTGAACGACGTTTTTGAATGATTTCCGTACTACTAGAGCCTTAGGATTCAGTTTGGCATCAAATAAATGGTGAAGTATTGAAATCCCTCTTTCAATTTACCATTATTTAATTGTAGATAACCCGTTTAAATATTTAAAGCCTTCTCCATCATTCAAAAAATTCTTTATTAGTCCTTATTTTATACGTAAAGGTAGTAAAATAACCCGGTGAAGCTCAACACGGAACGTTTTTTAATATTTTTCTGTTCTTTAATGGAATTATCTCTTTTTGGCCAGTCTTTAACCAGGTAATAATATTTGATCGGTAGTATGACTGTTTCATAAACACGAGAAAAAACAAGTATTTTATAAAGCCACTTGTTTATCGAAAAGAAGTTCAGTAAATTATGGGTTACCATAGTATGAACACTTCAGTGTTACGTATGTATATAACTGTATGTGTGGTAATGGTGTATAGTAACTGTTAAGTATGAACACCTAGTATCTTCTTTTTTTTAAAAAAAAAGGCACATATTTCCATTTGTTTTTTTTTTTTAATTCCTACTAGTATAATGGAAGTTTATTTGAATTATGCAACAAGCATAATTCTTTATGCAAAAGTCTTTAAACTTTTTTTCATGAGTGTATAAAAAAACACCGACCAAACAATGTGATGGACTGTCACCGATCTTATTCAACTTGGTTTTGGACAAAGTAATGAAAACTTTTTGGCAGATAAATGATAGGGATGCGAAGATCGCATCCAAAAACCGAAACGTCAAACGTTCAAAGGAACAACTCAAAAAGCAGGCCAACAGTTATGCTTTACCAAAACGGAAATCGTGATGAACATCATCATTCATACAAAGGGCAATAGGGGCTGAATACGGAAAGATAAATGTCACCGACTACTTTAAGTACCTAGGTGAGATTATACGCAGAACAGGAATAGATAAAGCGTCAGTTGAAAATATTAAAACAATAAAAGCTTAGATTTATGATCAAAGACATCTACAATAACAAGAATCTCTCCAAGATTGCCAAAATAAGACGTTATATAACTGCAGCAAGATCGGTAATTTTATTGCCACTGAAACTTTATAGTTAACCAATGTTGAAAAATTGCACAACACTGAAAGAAGCTTTCTAAGAAAAATCCATGGTCCAAAAGTAAAAGAGGGAGGATAAAGACTGAGATCTAATAAGGAGATCTATCGAAATCAAGATATAGAAATAGTAATAAGGAAAAGAGTGTTAAATTTCTTGGGGCATATGATCAGGTGGAATAAAAAATCTTTGACGAGTTGTGGAAGATGGAAATAAAATAAAATAGATGGAAACAAATGGAAACAAATGGAAAAAGATATAAAAAGGATAGGCTTGAATGAGGAGGACTATTTTGATAGAAATAACTTCCGAAGAATAATTTACAATATAAAGGTTTCTGTAAAGTCGATAGATGGGTGGAATATATTGAAGAGTTATACGGAGGAAATGAATTAGAAAATGATGTTATAGAGGAAGAAGAGGAAGTTGAGGAGGATGAAATGGGAGAAACAATACTGAGATCTGAATTTAAGAGAGCATTAAAAGATTTAAATGGCAGAAAGGCTCCTGGAATAGACGGAATACCTGTAGAATTACTGCGCAGTGCAGGTGAGGAAGCGATTGATAGATTATACAAACTGGTGTGTAATATTTATGAAAAAGGGGAATTTCCGTCAGACTTCAAAAAAGTGTTATAGTCATAATACCAAAGAAAGCAGGGGCAGATAAATGTGAAGAATACAGAACAATTAATTTAACAAGTCATGCATCAAAAATCTTAACTAGAATTCTATACAGAAGAATTGAGAGGAGAGTGGAAGAGAAGTGTTAGGAGAAGACCAATTTGGTTTCAGGAAAAGTATAGAGGTACAAGGGAAGCAATTTTAGGACTCAGATTAATAGTAGAAGGAAGATTAAAGAAAAACAAACCAACACACTTGGCGTTTATAGACCTAGAAAAGGCATTCGATAACGTAGACTGGAATAAAATGTTCAACATTCTAAACAAATTGGGTTCAAATACAGAGATAGAAGAACAATTGCTAACATGTACTGGAACCAAACAGCAACAGTAACAATTGAAGAACATAAGAAAGAGGTCGTAATAAGAAAGGGAGTCCGACAAGGATGTTCCCTATCTCCGTTACTTTTTAATCTTTACATGGAACTAGCAGCTAATGATGTTAAAGAACAATTTAAATTCGGAGTAACAGTACAAGGTGAAAAGATAAAGATGCTACGATTTGCTGATGATATAGTAATTCTAGCCGAGAGTAAAAAGGATTTAGAAGAAACAATGAACGGCATAGATGAAGTCCTACGCAAGAACTATCGCATGAGAATAAACAAGAACAAAACAAAAGTAATGAAATGTAGTAGAAATAACAAAGATGGACCACTGAATGTGAAAATAGGAGGAGAAAAGATTATGGAGGTAGAAGAATTTTGTTATTTGGGAAGTAGAATTACTAAAGATGGACGAAGTAGGAGCGATATAAAATGCCGAATAGCACAAGCTAAACGAGCCTTCAGTAAGAAATATAATTTTTTTACATCAAAAATTAATTTAAATGTCAGGAAAAGATTTTTGAAAGTGTATGTTTGGAGTGTCGCTTTATATGGAAGTGAAACTTGGACAATCGGAGTATCTGAGAAGAAAAGATTAGAAGCTTTTGAAATGTGGTGCTATAGGAGAATGTTAAAAATCAGGTGGGTGGATAAAGTGACAAATGAAGAGGTATTGCGGCAAATAGATGAAGAAAGAAGCATTTGGAAAAATATAGTTAAAAGAAGAGACAGACTTATAGGCCACATACTAAGGCATCCTGGAGTAGTTGCTTTAATATTGGAAGGACAGGTAGAAGGAAAAAATTGTGTAGGTAGGCCACGTTTGGAATATGTAAAACAAATTGTTAGGGATGTAGGATGTAGAGGGTATACTGAAATGAAACGACTAGCACTAGATAGGGAATCTTGGAGAGCTGCATCAAACCAGTCAAATGACTGCAGACAAAAAAAAAAAAAAGAAGGTTTTTGACAGACTAAAGAAGAACAAAAACAAAATGGACAGATGTGAAAAAACAAAGCATGCTGAATAAATAAAAAACGCATAGAATAAGAGGAAAGAATTGATATTTGCGTGGTCCTAAATTGGTCTGCTCGCATTAAAAAAACCGCCGATCATCAACATCGATTGTAATATCCGGGTCAAACTTCAGTTGACTAATTTCACAGCAGGAACAAATTAAGTCACCTATAGTAAATTATTTTAAAATTTGGTTTCTGTTTCAGTACAATGATATTTTATTTGTCTGTTAAGAAATTCAACTCGGAATCTAAGAGTGTTATTTAGCCAAACACAATGCACGTTTAGATACATGCTTGATTTAATTAGTATACTCACGTTTGAATCGACAATTGCAATTGCATTTTTATAGAAGCATTTAGATATTAGTCATATAGGAAATCAGATATGAATAATCATGTTTACTAAAACAAAATTAACAAGTTACCATGTCTTTTTTTAGAACTAAAAATATAATGAGAGACCAGCTAACTTTTAGCGAGTGATAATTTGAAAACGTAACCCAATAAGAGAATTTTAAAATGCATATTCTGATTACGAAGAATAATACTATATGATAGATCTAATTCTACTCGAGTTCCAAAAATTGTATTGAATTATGTTATCAACAGTAAAACTTTCAAACCTACTGCATATGAAGGAGGTATACAATAACTACAATTCCAGGTATTTAAAAAGCAAATCGGTTTAACAAAAAAAGATTTCTTCATTCAAGGAACGATACTAAATTTCACTTTATATTTATCACTTAAAAGTTGTAAAATACAAGCTACATATAACCGGAATGTAAACAAAATATGCCAACTCTTTAATAACTTTTCAACGGTTAAACACAGAAAAATAAATTTAGCAAATGCTACTCGTTTGAAACGATATATTTTCGTTTGTCCCCATTTTGGATAACATAACTCAAAATGTTTAAGTGGAAAGCATAGGGTAGTCACACAACATTTAGCATCGGGCTATGATAACTCTAACTATCAGAGGTATTTAATATTTCTCACTTTTCTTTTCTTTTTTCTTCCTGTTTAGCCGCCGGAAATCACCGTCAGGTATTACGTCAGAGGATGAATGAGGATGATATGTATGAGTGTAAGTAAGGTGTAGTCTTGCACAGTCTCAGGTCGACCGTTTCTGAGGTGTGTGTTTAATTAAAACCCAACCAGCAAAGAACATCGGTATCCACGATCTAGTATTCAAATCCGCGTAAAAGTAACTGCCTTTACTAGGATTTGAACGTTGGAACTCTCGACTTCGAAATCAATTGATTTGTGAAGAGGCGTTCACCACTAGAAAAACCCTGTGGGTTTAATATTACTCACGGCTTGTTTCAAAAGTAACAAACAGTACGCTCTCACGTTGTCTCATATCGATAGATACATCGTTTTGAGGTAGGGGTATTTGCTGAACTGTATTTTTTTAAGTTAACTACTGAAAGAGTATTTAAGAAATATTGTATCTAAATTAATCCTTCTGAAACTGACAAAATATTAAATAGGGCCCATTTTGATTATAAGACTGTGTAGCTCGAGTAGTTTTAGGTCAAAATCTTTGTTTTTTAGTGTCCTTTAAAAAAAATAATTAGTTATTATCCTACACTTTCCATTTAAAAGTTTTGAATTGTCCACCATGAGAACTCCCTAGATGCTTGAGATGTGTTAGTCTCATATCACAAAATAGATGATTTTGAGATAGGAGAATTTGCTAAATTTAACTGTTCTGTGGTTAACTATTATTTAAAAATTTCCATAATTTTATTAACACCCTTATATCTTATATAAGGGTGTAATATCTTTATATATATATATTAGCCGGTCAGCGAGCCCTTCCCGTCTAGCCAGGGTTCTCTTCCCACTGGAACCCCCACTGTGTTTATTATCCTCATGGTTGTGAGAATAATACTGATAAGTAACAATTAAAGCCTGAAACTCTCTTTTTCCTCCAACGTTTCCCTTGTTCTTGACATAGAAGTTCCCCTTGTAGACAAACATATCCCTTTTGATTTCCCTTTCCATTGCCCTAGAATAACTCATATCTCAGGAAGGGGTAAAGGAGCTGAAAATCGAATATTTTAAAACACATAGTCTATTATTTTTACAACGAAAAACGAAATCAAAAACAGTATTAAGTCGTCGTCCAAGAGAAAAAATTCTCAACTTCATTCCCAAGAAGTTTAGGGCCTTGATGTATACCTTAAAACCTTCCCTAAGTTAACATTAATGTATTCTGAAAATTTGAAAGCGATCGGTCGGTTGGATCTTGAGTGTTGCTATTGCAAATGGACAGAACCGCCACAAACTTTCGATATATATATATATATATATATATATATATATATATATATATAAACTAAATAAGTTAAAAAATTATCCAAATTAATAGAAAATTCTCTAATGTAATTCATTACATTACAAAAACAAAGCAGCAAACCTCTCACATTTCGTCCATGATGTAGGACTTTATCAAGACAAACTACAAATGACAAAAAGCAACACCAGCAAACAACCCCCCCACACCTAATCTAATAAAAACCAAAACCCCCACTACTAAAAATGTTATCAGTTTCATAGATACTCCCACCACCATTCCAATGGTAACATTAAGTTACAACCCAAACAAAAAATACTAATCCTGAATTAAAAACCTAAACTACAAAAAAAAAAAAAAATAAAAAATACTAAAACCAACAAATAACCAATAATACACAACCCATTTTTATCTATTAATTTAAAACACGTTTTCGTTTATATATGTATATATACAGTGAGAGAGAGTGAGAGAAAGTCTATATGTGCATGCACGTGTGTGTATGACAATCAGATTTTACGGTTTTTTAATGGGTTTTTCGTACAGGCGGCGGATTTTTTTTCGTAGGCCTAAAATTTAAACCTATTTCCAAGATACTAAATATTTACAATGTTTCTTTCAATCTCGACTCTTTTTCAAAGTCAGTTACAAGTTACAGGTTTGTAATTTCTTAGAAGTTGCTTGTTTTAAATTTATGTCTACATCAAAAGTTGAAATTTAAAAAAATAGCTAACTTTTAAGTTAATTTTAAATTAATATTTTAGTTATATTCTTCAACTAACTCCAAAAATTTTAGTTAAATTTAATGATTTTTTTTGCTGAAAAATTAATAAAATATTTTTTCCAAAAAAGTATTTTATATAAATAATTTATTTTCAATTTATTTGTTTTATATAGAATTAAATAGCATAATAAATAACAAATTAATTTTTATTGCAGTGTGATAACAAGCATTAAATATTATATATCGATTATTTAAATACTTATTTGAATTAAACTGACAAGAAGGAAGTAATAATGAATCCATAATCTAAATGTATATATTATTGGCAATTAATTACTTGTGTCGTTTTTTTTAATGTTAACAACACAACACACAAACAGACTTATAAATAAATATATTTGTTTCGTTAAGATAATATTTTATGTTAACACCTCTAATAAGTGGTGAGGGAAGTTGCTGGACAGATAGAGTGGGGTCGGATAATATTATAGTATTTAACAGGTCCATTCAAGGCAATTGTGTTACTTCGGGCGTGATGCGGAGCGTAATCCTTTTTCTCGGACTACTAGCAGCGGCTGCTGGGCTGGCTCCTGATACAGGTAACGAGTCTGAATAACATAAGACGCGTTGTGTAATTTTTATTAATTCCTACAAATTATTTTTTAACGTTTTATTTTTATGATGTAAGCGTCTTTGAGGTAACAAATAAATAATTGATAGTTCAATTAATATAGATAATTCTTAATGTATTTAATCACGATCAAAAAATAAACAGAATAAATTCACAAATAGAACAAGAAGCAAATTAAAAATGTTAATTTATCCTTGTTTTTGTATTTATTAATATTTAATTTTTAATCAAATGAATAGTCAATTATTTAAAAAAATAATAACATTATACACCTCTATTAAACTATTATTAAAACTGTTTTCGTTCAGATACTTCACCTTACGAGAAAAGACCCTTATTATGATTCTATAATCATCTTTTATAAATCACCGAACCATCAAACAAATCTTCCTACCAATCTACTTAAAATACAATTAAAAGATTTTCTTTTACAAAAAAAACTTTAGGGGTAATTAAAAATTAAAAAAAAGCTTCTGAATTTTCTACACTTGTTCAACGTGTACATAAAGATACGGTTATCAACACTTTCTGAAATGTGAATTATTTTTTATTTAGGATTTTTATATATACTTTAATATTATTTCATTACTTATATTTTTAATAATTATTATTGAAATTAGTCAAATGTATTTTTTATTTAGTAATTCATTTTTAGTTAATTATATGGTGGTGCTTTGATGAAGGTTTTGCTACGTTTTTCCTTGATCCATCCAGTATATATTACCAATAAATAATAATATAAAAAAATAGATTAAAAAATATCAGAAGATATTAATGAAATAAAATTTTATGTACTTTTCATTAAAAAAAATGTGTATATGCACTTTAATAGGCGTACAAGGAAGTCATGTGGTGTCCACATCAGATTTTTTTTTTTACATTTTTTTTTAAACTAAATATCTACAATCTGCCCCCCTTGGAACAATGAATAGATGTATTGAATGTCTATGTAAAATTGATTCCTGAAAAAGAGAAAGCCTAAAAGTAATTAACTGCTTATCGGCACTTTGTAACAACAGCCTACGTATGAAATGAAATTAATTTTTTGTACCGTGTGAAAAATGCCATGCCGGACAAATACTCAAATCTAGGATCTTCGAGTGAAAGGCATTGACGCTACAACTACACCATGGAGATAGGTTTATATTACTAATTAATAAAACTAATTTTTCCGTATCTTTTTAAAAATTTTAGTTATCGAATTACTTTTAAAAATCCTGTTTATTAATGATCAAATGTTATTGTCTGGTTTTCATTTCTGATTATCGGTTTAAATTCATTTTTAGTATTTGACCAATCTACACTTCATTCTGAATAAAAAATATTCCGAGCTCTAAATCTATTAAAAATTATTTCTTAGACAACCTTAACTCAATTAATATAATATAATACATATTATATTATATTAATATAATATAATATGTCTGTTTGTCTTTTGTCTGTTTTTTTTGAGATAAACAACTTTTCCAAATGCAATACAGACGAAAAACGATTTTTTCCCGTGAAAAAACCGAAAAAACACGTTTTTTACAATTTCAGCGCCACCTAGTATTTCAATTTCAAATTATACGGCATAACTTCAAAGACATTAATTGTAGAGGATAATGTCCTCTACATTTTTTGTTTGAAAAACTTTTCTCTAAAATGCATAGATTCAGAGAAAAATGCATTTCAAAAACTTTTTGAGTTTTTCAAAAATCTATGGGAGGGGGATGTTAAAAATCTGGAGTTAAGCTTCCCTCATCACCCCTAACGCATGGACAAAAGATCAATCGGTAGGTAAGGATTTTCAAACACAGCCTATTTTGATGACAAATTGCCTGTACTATATTATTTACGTGAAAAGAAATATTTTAACGAAAAAGGGAAGAAGGGAAAAAGGAAAAAGGGAATGAGAGAAAAAGGGGAAGGAGTGAAAATTGGAAGAAGGAAAGAGGGGAAAAAGAAAAGGTTAAATTATTTATGTTCCGTAATGCTCAGTTTTTAACGTTTTATCAAATTTCCAATTGTGTTAATTTAATATACATATTATATGTACTCAAATCTAGCAATAGCGAAGCATTACCGGGCTGCTAGTAATTAATAAAACACAATTCTTTGTCTCTCTTGTGGCTCAGTACATTTAAAAATTTCTATTTCTTAACCTTTCTGCTAAGACAAATTGGTTGTCAGTCTCCATTCTTTGATAAGTGAAATTATATTTTTCACCAGATTCGTTCAGTCTTTGAAAGAAAAATCACTAATAGCTTACATAAAATCAAAAATTAATTTCGTTCTCCAATTAAAGTCAAACGTTAAAGTTTTATCATAAAATTAGACATATTACTTCCAAATATTATCCACAGAAGAAGAATATAGTAGTTGTAAATGATTGAAGAAGAGTCAAAGTACTGAGAAACCTACCGGCTATCTAGTTTGTAAACTCGTTCAACTAAATTATTGTTATTTAAAAAGTGTAAACATGACAGCATCAGTTTTTCTCTTATACATTTTCATCCTAACTACGAAGAATTTTCAAAATCTAAAAACAAATACTACCATGTTATTAAATAAATTATGTCGTGTATAATAAAATTTTATTAAATTTATTTAGTCGATTTTTAAAAATTAGGATTTTTCAGAAAAAACCATCTGTGAAACAAACGAACGATAAAATGAGATATTTTCAAAGATGGACTTCTAAGGAATTATTATTGGAAAAATGGAATTTAACAAGGAATTAATTAGGGGCACAATGCAATTTGTGCCTCCGACTAATTCCTAAATTACCTTAACCCATCAATGATAATTGTAATAGGGGTAAATATATACTTATTGTTATTCAAAACGAAAGTAGCATCGTTGCAGTACTGAAGAATCTATTAAAAGTTTTTAATTACTCGCAGACTTATGATCTTACTAAATCGTTACTAAAACGACAGATATAACTTACGATTGGACCAAACTATGTCCTTATAATATTCGGCGGCTGACTTTGGTGATAAAATAGTAAAAAATTAAACAAATAATGCAATTATATAGAAATAAAGGTAATTTTATCCCTAGAATGTACCCTACAATCTGATACCTCAAATAACTGAATAATTTGGCGTACCTCATATCGATCTGTCTGTCTGCCATCAGGTAGGTCTTTTATAAATTACTGAATTCGATACATATAATTTTATTACCTTGGTAATAAGCTTCGATAGATGAATGAGAGGTTTTGTAAAATATTTTATTTTTATCTGTGATATCTTCATTAATAGCGAATGATGAGGAATTTCTTTGGATTTTAAAGAGTAATTATTCACGAGGGTTATTTATAAATAAAGCCTTCCCTGGATAAAAGTTTCCATATTCTTTTTCATTTTTAAATCATCTGATATCATTTTTCTTCTGATGCCTGATTTGTTTTATAATTTGTAACGTTACCTTTTATTTGCACGATGATTTAGACTGGTCCAATTGCGTTAAGTTACGACTTTGGAGGTATGGCAAAGTCGTAACTCCGTGGCCTCCGTGGCGCGAGTGGTAGCGTCTCGGCCTTTCACCCGGAGGTCCCGGGTTTGAATCCCGGTCAGGCATGGCATTTTTCACATACGCTACAAATCATTCATCTCATCCTCTGTACAGTAATGCTTAACTGCGGCCCCGGAGGTTAAAAAAAAAAAAAAAAAAAAAAATGTCGGTGGTATCCCAACGAGGTCTGGCTTATTACTGTGAGATGTAAAAAGTTAGAGGGTGAAAAGACGACCTCCGTTAAAAGCTTCAAGGCTATGAACGGGGGGTGGGGTTGCAACCGGGAATCGTGACAAGGATGGTGTCTTCCCCGTTTTCCTCTAAGGGTGTTGGGATATTCACTCGTGGAACAGATTGAAACGTGCACATCAGGAAAGAAAGTTAATTTAAACATTCATTACAATTTACCGAAATAGATCACTTCGATTTAAAGAATTTTACCAAGTTCCTTTTTTTAATTGAAACGAAAAGCATTTTTGGGATGTGACACATTTTTCCTTACAGTAAATTTTTTTATCGTTGTAGGAAAAAACAGAATGAATTTCATTAAATAGATTTTAATATATACAATATAAATATAGTTTTGATATTAAAATAAATATAAAAAGACACGTGGATGAATGAGAAGAAGGTTAATGGCCAAATCAAACTACATATTTTACAAGCAAATGACTTTCAACAGAATTATTGTTCATTAAAATAAATATATTTAAAAAAAATACAAAATAAATATAAATACAAATACTGCGAATAAGTTTACTTTCAATAATTATTACTAAAACAAATTAAAACATGTTATAGAACTGTTAAATTCTTTAAAAATTTAACAATCATCTAATAACGTTGTGATCTGATAATATATTTTTAGACACACCTTTACTTAAATTAAAAATTATTTAATATATATATATATATATATATATATATATATATATATATATATATATATATAAAGATGAACTTCGTTCTGATTTCCTCACGCATTAAAACGCATAAGCATAACCCACGTACTGCCTACGCATGTATTGCCAAACATCTTCTAGCCTACAGTCAGTTGTCCACAGTCGTCCAATCCATCCATATCTGGAGATCCTGTTATGTTTACTTACAAGTTCACAGCTTTCTATTTTTTACCCTTTTTGTAATTTTTAAATGTATTAGGAGAATCTTTTTATTATTACTAACTGAAACAGATGTTCCAGTAACAATTAAAAACAAATTCAATACATGAATATGTATCCTACAAAAAAATTATAGGTTTGACGAATCATATATCAACAATAAAAGTCTTCTTGGAAAAGGTTTCATTAAAATTCAGTATTAAATATGGTTTAAATAACTTCACATAAAATTAATAACTATTACATTGTTATTTTTAAATAATTTTAGTTTACAATTTGAAAAGAATAAGTTATTCAAAACAGATTATACCGTAGATTATATCTTTATACTAGTGAAATGACGTAAAAAATGATGATTTTTTACGACTAAAAAATTATACTAATAAATAATTTTTTTTTCCATAAACAGCTATGGTCTGTTGGAAATTGGTAATGCATGAAAAAATGTCGTGCCTGACCGGTATGCCAATAAATAATTTTGTTTTCGATACTTTTTTAAATTTTGACTTTTAAAACTTTTAAATTTATAACAATGAACAACTTATTAAATTTACTACAAAAGTTTTAAAAATTTGAATGTATATATTTCAACTTTTTGAGGCGATTTTTTTAAAGCTGTTTTGATTCATCAATATTAAATATTTATTATGATATCATGTAATGTCATCTGTTGGGGCTTTCTAAAAATATCAGAACGTGTTTATAAAATACAAAAATGGGCTGTCAGATTTGGCAACCAAGTATCAATCACATAGACCTGTATTAAGAAAATTTCGTTTTTTAACTTATTTTTGTGTTTATATATACATATATATTTATTTACTTATTATTTTCCCGTCTAGCGCTATAGCGGAGCTATAACATTGGAAGGGAAAGTATTGTAGTAAGTCCAATTTGGATATATTCGGTTTTCACCGGATCTTTACGTTTTGACACCTAAGGAACTCAATAAAAACCCAAAAATCGGATGGAAATTTTTCGGATGTTCGAATGTACGTGTGTATGTTCGGTGTGGTCCTTTAAATCACCTTATACCTCCAGAACTAATCGACCGATTTTGACCAAACTTGGTCATATTAGTTCTATGTATGGGAAATTCATGCCATTAAATTCTAACTTAAAAGGTCAAGGGGGTGGAGCTGTAGAGCAAGGTCACCCTCAATATCTTGAGATTTTGCCAGATTAAGGTCTTATTTTTCTTAGGCACATTTCTTAATTAAAATATAACAATACTTCCAAAAAAAGTTTTGAAAAATCGCATCCCCACCCTAAAAAAATGCTGTAAATAAACTAGTGGCTAAGTGGGTATACTGCGTCAATATTACCCCCTCTTACCACAAGAAACGCTAGTGTAGCACCGACGTACAGCTGCTGTAATCGTCTGCTACGTTGTGACGTCACAGGTGAGCGGTAGAATTAATAAATGAATAATATTTAAAGGGTATAAAAGTATTTAAAATGGCCGCTAGTACCGCCACATCCGCGCGAATGAAATACGGTAAGCGCGCGCTTTAGTTAGAATCATTGAATTAAATAAACAAAAAATATTATACTCGTATTTAAATAAAATGATAAATATTTTAAATTAAGTTGTGTGTGTGTATAAGTCGACCATCAGAAAAAAGCCGTGTGAAGGAAAAGTCCTACAACTGTGTTGTCAGCTTATATATATATATATATATATATATATATATATATATATATATATATATATATATATATATAATCTTTGCTTAAAAGAATAGTCACTTTTTCTTAAAAAATAACGATACCCATTTTTACAAAACCAGAGCACGGAATCTTTCGTGTAAACACGAGTATATATGAAAGGGTTTTTGAGAAAGGACCTAATTATGCCACAGTTTCCATTTTTAATAAATTGCCTAACCATTTGTATCATCTTTCTACTAACTTATTTATAATACAATGAAAAGATCTTCTTTTATGTGAACAATATAATTCTGTAATGAATTTTTTTTTTAAATTCTAATTAAAAACAAAACAAACATCTCACTGTATCTGAGTCCTGTTCAACTTTTACATCTGTATGGTCAAAATAATTTTCAATTACGGCTACTGAATTGTGAATTAATATTTTATAGTAATATTTTATATTTAGTGTATTTACCTTAACTTTTCATGTGATTATTTAAATAATTAATGTCAACCTAAAACATGTGTTTTAGGTTATCTAATAATTTCCTTTTATGTTTGTAATATATCTTTTATTACTTGATTTTAATATATATGTACCGATCGGAATAAAAATTTATTTAGTTAGTTAAAAAAAAATATTATTTTACTCGTATGTTTTAAATTTTTAATTCTTTCTAAAATACGGGTAAGCCTACAAAAAACAAATAACGCTAACCGTATGAAGAAAAAACCGCTCACTAGAAATCCAAACCGAGAGACTTATATCTTGATAATAAATAAAAAAGATGTAAAAAACATTCACTGATGTAAGCTAAAATTCTATAATATGAGAATATTTTTTTACTGTTATTATATCCTAAGTTTTTAATTTTTTTTTTCACAAAAAGACACTATGTAAAGTGTTAAAAAGTATAGAATCCTTAAATAATTTTTCATCAATTAATAAGAAAATGAAATTTAGTAAATGCTCCTATCTCAAAATGATGTATTTTTTTTGGTATGATATCAACACACTCACAATCTCACATGAAAGCATAACTAAAAAATTCTAAATAGAAAGGATAGGACTGTTTCACACCTTTTTAGAAGATTTAAAACCAAAAATTAAACATTTTGGCATAAAAAGTTTTCCACTACGACAATCCTAACTAATATATGACTATTTGTATAATTTATCGCTAGTTTCAAAAGTGGACAATTCATACCGAAAAATAAATCTTTCGGAGTAGGAGCATTTGCTAATTAAGTACAAGGAAGTATCGTGATCGCGAAAAATTTCGGTTTTTAGATTTCAACGGAAATATTCATCTTGACCATCCCTGAATCCATTTTAACTAGTTTCGGGTGACGTCTGTACGTATGTATCTCGTACAATTCAAACACAATTAGCCGTAGGATGTTGAAAGTTTGAATTTAGGACTGTTGTAACATCTAGTTGTGCACCTCCTCTTTTGATTGGAATCGACTGAACCAAAAGTGTTCAAAAAAGCCCATAATCCAAAACATTTGGATTTTTGTACGTATGTATCTCGCACAATTCAAAAACGATTATTAGACGCAGGATGTTGAAAGTTTGGATTTAGTACTGTTGTAACATTTAGTTGTGCACCTCCTCGTTTGATTGCAATCGACTGGACCAAAAGTGTTCAAAAAAGCCCAAAATCCAAAACATTTGGATTTTGGAATTTTTCTTAACTGCAGTAATAAGCCCTCATAGAGAGCTTTTCAACGATATGTCATAAGTGGTACTTATTTTCATCGTTTCCAGAGCTATAGCCAAATAAAATTTTAATTAAAGAAATATTTAATATTTAAATGAAATATTAAATATTTAAATATATTGATTTATTATCAATTATTAATCTCCGATTAAAAAAAAATTACAATAAATAATAATTCAATAACAACAATAAAAAAAATGTATTCAAAAATATCAGAAGATATTAATGAAATAAAATTTTATGTACTTTCCTTTAAAAAAAAATGTGTATATGTAATTTAATAGGCATATAAGAGAGTCAGGTGGTGTCCACATCAGATTTTTTTTTTATAGTGTTTCACTGTCAGTAATTATTTAAGAAGTACCGAAGGTTATTTGAAAATGAATGTAAAAAGAGATTAAATGATTTTGGTTAAGGTCATCAAAGTCCAAAATCTTTTTTTTAATTAAAATTTTTGTTATTCAAGCCCTCCAAAATTATGTGGCACAATCATATCATTATCATTTAAAAGGTTTTAATTGCCTTTCACCATTGTACGGGGGGTTGGGGGGGGGGTTCTGTGGGTGTCGCAAACCGAAAAATATGTCGTTTTGAGGTAGGGCATTTGTTAAATTAAATTTTTCTATCTTTAACTGTTGAAAAATTATTTGAGGATTGTTATACTTTATTGACGTTCAGTATACATCAGTGATACCGAGTTTGACTTCAAAAAAACAAAAATTAAAAATATTTTCGTGTCTGCAAAATACAGGTAATGCAATTTTTTGTTTAAAATATCATTAATTTATGTTATCTGAAATAATATTTCTTTGGTATGAATAAAAAAATCATCGAAATCGTCCATCATCGGATTCATTTATTATTTATTAATAAAGGTTTGATCGAAATTTGTTAAAGATTAAATTATGATTTTATGTATTTATTTTTTAAAACTCCTTTTTTGATCAATAGAGCAACGACAACTCATATATTTGATATATTATACATAGTAGCCGGGGAATTGTCACTAAACTCATTGCCTGATTTAGGATATCAAAATAAATAAAAATTTCATGTACACAAATTCACTATCTCACTTTATTTTCCCTCCATCCGCCATTTTTTATTTTTTTCCATAAAATCATGTACGTGTTAAGAACAGATTAAAATATTTGAATGAAATTTGGTTCACATCTACCCATTTCAACAATTTCTATAAAATAAATAAGTTTAAAAATTAATTTTACCATTGAAAATTCAAACGTGGTAGACATAGATTTCTTAATTGTTAGTAGTTTCGAAATTATTAATTTTATCGAATTATATTTTTAAATAAAATATTAACCACTTTATTTTGAAAAAGATGACACTCACTTGTTTAAATCGTTACCTTTGATATAGTTAAAATTGTTAAAGTTGATAGCAAAAATTATAGTCTGACTATTTTGTGCCTGTTTACACGTCCAATTTTATTTAATCTATCGCATCTGTCTCTTTTAACAGATCGCCAATCCATACTAATTTTAATATTAAATCTAACTACATTATGTTTTAATCATTTTTTTTTAATTCTTCATTTATTTTATATAGCTTTTATAATTATTCACGTATAAAACTTAACAAAACCTAATCGGATCTCCAGGACGGAACGGTAGCAGTTCTGCCTTTCAACCGGAAGGTTGTGGTTCCGGAAATGTAAAAATGCCGGGTCTCACCCACAATCCGGGTGAGACTCAGCATTTTTTCAGACACAATAAAATTCATTTCTTATCATTCAAAAAACTAAAGAAAACGAGAACAAGTTAACTGTAATTTGGAGGAGGCCTGTTGTTACCGAAGAGACAATTTAAAAAAACAATATCAAAATTATGCTTTTAGGATATGTTTTAGGATATATATTTTTTTTAACGTTTTTTCAATCCGATTAAACTAAGAAGATATTATTTTGTTAGAGCTCTATATTTTTACCTCTATAACAGGTAGTATCAGAAAAAAATTGAAATTTGAAGAAAATAGAACGATGAAATTTTAGAGCCATTTTCAACGTATCACAACTGTTTGAAACTCGATCGATTGGTTATCAAATGTAATTGCTTTGTAAAAATGTATTAGTTTTTGTTTTTTCTTATTCCCGTACAGCATTTTATTATAAATCTTTGCAACATACAAAACATGTAAAGTATTTATATGAAAAATAATTATAAACATTAAAAACTGTAGAGGTACAAGTTAACAATGCCGATTATTGAAGTAAAATGCTGCTATTGCAATCTGCTGGCAGGTAATGAAACTAATGGTTTCGGTATCGTACCTGAATAGGTTTTTAAATTTACAAAAATTTAGATTATTTATAACAACAGTATGTAAAAAAATTACCTTCTGATTACGAAGATAAATTAATTTGATTAATTTGACATAAATTAAATCTACGCAGCAGAAAAAATTCTGTCTCAGCAAATCGACAACGCTGATGAAGTTACTGTTTAATTAAATATGCTTTGTAATTATTAATAAATAAAAAGGGTTAAAAAAATTATGAATAAAACAAAAGATTACGATATATTAAGAGTTAGCGTAGCAGTAAACATTAATAAGGATTTAATAAATTGCCGTATTTTTTTCCCCAGTTACATACTAGGCTTATCCGTTACAGTTAAACAGTATACTATATTTTCCAGTTTTTAGAAAATATTTAAAATTCCATAGATAACCAAAGTATCCCACGTATACTCAAGTATCGTTATAAATATATTTATCGGCTAAAAAGTTCACATATTTTAAAAGGTTTACGTGATTTCATTTCAATTTTAGTGGATGGGGTTGTTTATACTTAGAAATAATTAAATATCTCGAAAATGATTTGTCATACAACATCGGAATTTCGCACTGAATTCGGTGTTAAAACTAATTTTTCTCCTAATAAGTAGTCTGCTGACAGCGAAACCAGTCTCGGCTTTGCCAATAAATTTACACAGCTCTTTTTTTTTTATTCTAAATGGAAAGATATTTCTAAAAGAAAATTTCTGTTGTGGTGTAATTGTCCAGGAACAAAAGGTTGCATGGATTACAGTAGAATTAATACAATATCGGTTTCAATGTATGTCGAGGAAAAGACCTAGAAATTGTAGGAAAAAGTATGCTAGTGATGGAAACTCATCGTCATCTGTCCAACCATGTAAAGTAGAGACTGGAAAATTCAAATTATGACTGGATCATTTAAAGGTTACGATCCAGCTGGACGTAATTAACTATCGTCTGTTTACACCTAACGGCAAAATAAAGAAAAACATCAACAGGAAAGATCGTAGAATGAATTTCGAGTTTTATGAATTTCGGAGTTATCTCGAAAAATTATTTTTTAAAAATCAATTTTGAAGTATTATTAATCTAATTCATAAAATAGCTTTGAGTATTATATATTCTTTGGAACGATAGTAATGCAAACTAATCCCATCCGATAGCATCTCCGATAAAGATTTTGACGACTTCTTAACTGAAAATGAAACAAAAGATCTGTGGTCATGCGATCGACTTACGAGCACCAGTAATACTGCAATAACAAATAAATACATAAGGATAAAAATGACAGTAAAAGAAAAAAATTCATAACTTTATTTTGATCGGTACATAATAATGCTTTACAACACGTCAGGGATGGATAGATATGCTACTTACTACCAGGATAAGAAAAGGAACCGCTTTGCCATTTGTCTGGATGGATCAAGAAAAACCATAGTAATAAACTAAATGATCTATTCATAGTAATATTCTAAATGATCTAAACCTTGATCAGAGCAGCATCACAAAATAAAACAAAATTATAAAATAAGAAATACATATGATTAAAGTTAATATTAATTACTTAAAATATAAACACAAGAAACACCGTTAAGGAACTAAATAAGAAGGTACTAAATATTAAAAAAAACTACAGAATAATTTACAATTCGGAAAGGCGTTATTAAAATTTATTTGAGAGCACATATTTACGTAGTTTTAACGGAAATGCCAAAAATTCATTAAAAAAAAAACTTTTAATTAATATTATTAAAAAATTATGGATAAACTGAATACTGTTTATGTAGATTAATAATACGAGCAACGAGCCTATAATAACAGCAATTAATGCACGAGTGCAAAGTAAGTTACGACATGAGCCTTGACGAGTATCGTAAACTTCGCAAGAGTACGTTAATGGGCATCAAAGAGAGTTGTATACCATATTTTTTATACGGTTGAGAAATTGATATTATTAATTTAAATTAATGATAAAATACATTGATCACGGATGTTTTTTAATTTTTCAAAAAATACGTTTCTGTGGGAACAGGTCTGCTTTTTCGTTAACATCGATCGATGTTAAAGACATTTCTTCCTCGGAATCCGAAGAGATTAACAAAAGGAAAAACACTGTAATATAGAAATTTGGTTATATAAATTTGGTATTATTAGGTGCAAGCAAGCACCTAATAGTAGTTAGCAAGCGGATTAATATCAAAGTAAAAAAAAAAACAAAAAAACAGCTGATACATTAAACAATATCCTTTTCTTATCGATCAGTAGTTAAAACGAGTAGACTTTTAATTGGTTGAACACCTGTATCATAATGAAAATCTGTTTCATAATGACCCTTATTATGACACAGGTTCCAGCCGCGTACCGGCCACCGTGGCGCGAGTGGTAGCGTCTCGGCCTTTCATCCGGAGGGCCCGGGTTCGAATCCCGGTCAGGCATGGCATTTTCACACACGCTACATATCATTCATCTAATCCTCTGAAGCAATACATAACGGTAGCCCGAGTTCCAGCTGCGTAATTCAATCGTTATAATACAGCCGTAAAAAAGTTTTTAATCGTATCTTAAATAATTAAATCCAGGGAAGATTTTGTAAATGATCGAGTAATTTAATAAAAATGGCAATGAAAGCATAAGACTCTTTCTCGTAAGTTGAAAATTTTGTTGAGTAACAGGAAAACAATTTTAATATTATAACACTCAAATAATTTGTGTTTTCTCTATATTTATCGTGTTTAAAGTTAAATAAAAAATGTCATATACTCGTGTATTCTATACTTTCATAAAACTTATATTCGATAAAAACGGCAATATCATACAATTAAACGATAACGAATGTTCAAATATAAATCATTTTTAAAGCAAAAAATTGTATACACAATAATCATATTTGTGACTAACAATAAAATATAAGGTTAAGGTTAAAAGTAAACAAAAAACTGAACGTCTGTCATGTTGGGGTGACGTATTGCTTGTTTGAAAGTGTAGACTACGCCATAGGCTACTATACTACGTCTGTCAAACGAGTTTGAACGTTTATTGTGTACAGTAATATACCTCTTCTTTTTAAGGAAGTTGTCATTCGACTACCGCATCAGGAAATCTTGCCTTCAGACTATTAACGACGAACGCATGAACCTAATGGTAGGTTAAATAAATACTCCTTTACAGCAACATACGTATGTCTTTCGTAAACCTACATACGTACATGCAATGAGCTTTTAAAACTGGATTTAAAAGAATTTGTTTCAAAGTATCTGTTCAGTATTCCATTTTTTCTTTTTGATATACACTTCAATTAAATTATCCGGTACGTTTCCGGATTCCAGTTCTTGTATCTGTTAGATAAAAGGGATAATTTTACCGAGAGAAAATGTTTACTTAAATGATTTCTGTAAGTTATTTTAATGTTTTTTTTAGTTTTCTGAAACATTTTCTAAAATGTATCTTAATCTAATAATTTACACAAAATTTAATCGCTTAAGACCTTGTTAGAAATAAAAATAAATAAATAACTCATGCTTAAAATTTGATATCTACATCTTCAGATTAATTTTATTTCCATGCATGAGTATTTAATAATAAAACAACAAAAATTTACTCAGAGAAGAAATAATCCTTTTCAAAAAAAAAAAATTAGTAAAACCGGTTACAACTCAATTTTATTTTGTTCTTTGAAATGATTTAAAAATACATCTACCCAGACTGAACAAAACATAAAATAAAATCATTAAGGATGAACCCTTTTTGAAATGCGTTGTCTTATAAGTTTAAACAAATTTTTTTTCTCATAATTTTTTATTCTCGAAGTACAATTTGTCATCACACATAAAAATATATTCTCCTAAAGAAGGCCACATCCAAAAAAAACAACAAATTATTACATAGAGGAATCCCGTTGCTAGTTGATTATCTTATAAATAATTTTAATCAATGACGGGGGTAACATTTAACGTCACGATATGAAATTATACGTCACGATATGTTTTTGAGTTATACGAGATACATACATACTTACGTACAGACGTCATGCTGAAACAAGTCAAAACGGATTCAGGGAAGGTCAAAATGGATATTTCTGTTGAAATCTGCAAACCGAAATTTTTCGGTTACTTTACTTTTTCGAAATTTTTCCTTTACTTCGTACAAGGAAGTAAAAACCCTGATAATGCAAAATTTGACAAGATTACAGCATACTTTTCCTTTTATTTTATAGTTATACAGTATAACTATATAGCCAGAAAAGTAAAAAAAATTAATGATTATTTAGAAATTTTGGGGGTGTGGGTGAATTGTTCCTATTTGTATAAAACTGTTTATAAACATTTAAAACATATAAAATAAAAATAAAAAATTGGAAAAAATTAAATTTCTGAAATTTTTAGTATATTAAAAGATTTTTAAAAAATCGGTAGTTTTTTTTATCAATAAAAAAAAGCACCAAAATGTATATTCATAAATTATAATTCTCCTTTTTTTAAGCATTATCCTTGGTGTCCACGATGCATTGTTCTAGTTTTCCAACTCCAACCCCGTCGTCTTTGGTCTATCTTTTTTTAAATATATTCATTCTTCGAACATAAAAGCTACCATATCAAATTTAATATTTATAGATTGTACTTTTAGGGATATATAAAGTTAACAAAAATTCATTTCATCAACATTTGATGTTCTGCCTGGCGTTAGGTTCCTTACATTACTGCTATCTCCATCCATTTCTGTTCCAAGCCTTCTCCTTCGTTCCCTTCTAGTTTCCAATCTTCACCTTTATTAACTTTATCCTTCTTCTTTCTCGCTTCCTCTCTTTTTCTTTTGACCCTTCCGATGAAGTTGTCAAGATTCCACTTCCTGTAACCACATATCCAAACCGGCTTTCTTTTCTTTTGTGTACTTCCCGCACAAGTGCTCCTTTTCGTCTTTAATCCTGTTCATTACTTCCTCATGTCTCACTTTATCCATCTTACTTTCTCAAAATCCAAATCTCAAAAGTCTTGATCCAGTCCCTCACACTCTTCCTCATCGTCCATGCTTCAATTCCATACGAGCATTCTGCTAACCTTTTCCTTAACTTTGCAAAGTAATTCCTTTTACTACATAATAATTTCCTCTTCTTACTAAAGGCTTCCTTTACCATCGCTATCTTTTCTTTTATTCTCATTGTGTCCTTCCAGTCCTCTATCCCGAAATATCTGTAATTTTACTTCTTTGTACGAAGTAAATGAATTATTGTGATTGCGAAAAATTTTAGTTTTCATATTTCAACGGAAATATCCATTTTGACCAACTCTGAAACCATTTTTACTAGTTTCGACGTGACGTCTGTACGTACGTATGTATGTATCTCGCATAACTCAAAAACGATTAGCTGTAGAATGTTGAAATTTTGTATTTAGGACTGTTGTAACATCTTGTTGTGTACTTCCCCTTTTGATTGCAATCGACTAGACCAAAGTTCCAAAAATCCCAAAATAAAAAAAAATAGGATTTTGGACTTATTCTTAACTGCAGTAATAAAAGATTTATAAGCTGCCTCATTGAGAGCTTTTCAACGATGTATCATAAGTGGTACTTATTTTCATTGGTTCCGGAGTTATAGCCAAATAAAATATTAATTAATGAAATATTAAGATCTTACTTATTCGAGTAATTCTTACGAGATGAACTCGAATTCTTACGAATTCGAGTTCATCTCCTTTTTTTAATTAAATATTTTGAACTATTAATAATTATTAACATCTGACTGTAAAAAAAAATTACAATAAATAATAATTCAATAATAACAATAAAAAAAATCTGACGTAGACGCCACATGACTTCCTTGTACGCCTATTAAATTACATATACACATTTTTTTAAATACATAAAATTTAATTTCACTAATAACTTCTGACTTTTTCTCATTCGTTTTTTTTCAGGCTGTTAGCATTCTTTGAAGGGAACAAGTGCCAACAGATAGAATTACCATATCATCAAAAAACCGCATGAATCTTATTTTTCGTCCCGCTATACTTATTCCTTGTTCTCTTTCTTCTAATATATTACTTAACATAACTTCAATGTAAATACCGAACAGTTTCAATGAGAGGCAGCATCTTTGCCTTACACCTTGACTTAGACCCACCCAGTCAGTCGTATTCTTACTTTCATTGCTGTTGTTTATTTACTATATAATTCTTTAATTAACCTTCTGCCTTTCTATTCTACTTTTTTCTCTTTAAATCTCAATCATTTTCTCCATATAAAAATGCATTTACCTGATTAAATTCTCTAACTGCCAGAAAATTAAAAAAAAACATTGTGCCTAGAAATTAATATATCTACAGGTAACAGTTCAATAAACTGATTGTATATTTCTATACACTTAAGGTTAAATATGTCTAGAAAGCAAGTAAACATTTAAAACGCAAAAGTCAATAAAAGAAGATAAGATGTTAGTTTTTTACGATGTATAAGTAATCAAATTATCGATAAAAAGTATTTATTTATTAATTTTTTCTTTCACAATACTCTATATTAGTGAACTTTCACTATGTTACAAGTAATTTTATAATACCCTCAACCAACAACTTAATAACAACCTGAATTTTCAAAATTATTATTTTTTTTTAATTTATAAATTAACAAGATAACAATTAATAAGTTTTAATTTAAAAAAAAAGAAAAACAAAAATTCTATTGAAATGTGTTAAAAAAAATAAATAGATTTACACTTGGTGGTTTTTCGGATATAGTGCGGGAAAAGATTAATGTTGCAACAAATAAGAAGCGAATTATCTATATTTTGAACTCCTAATACAGACCTGATTGTCTTAAGGCAAGTTCATGAATTACATAATAATTCAGAAACAAACCTTTTACAATATCGATAAGACAGGTCATTAACCTACCAAACAATGTTGGCCTCTTTTTAACGGCTACTTTTATCATCGATTGGTATCAACAGATGATTTTTACGTTTGTTCTTATACTCCATTATTAATAAACTACCTGCTATTATTAAATAATAAAAATAATAAGGTAACGTTACATTATGATCTACATTTATAAAGATGAACGCAATAAGCCTTAATATATTACAAGATTTTATATATATTTTTTTATCTTATAATTGGAAAATTCTAAAATCTAACAAGTTTAAATTTCGCATACTACTTAAAAGGTACATAGAATTACGTGCTTACACCATGGTCATAGGAATTCAAAGATTCATACCCACACTAACAAAAGACCACAAATTCTTCCTTCCTTGAGCCAACACGGTTCCTGCACCCGATTTCCCTCAGATGAAACCAAATATTATCTTTCCAACGTGATCTGGGTCTACCCAAAGGTCTCGTTACATTTAGAGCTACTCCTTCCTTCCTCATTAGAGCGAAGTTTCCCGTTCAGCGTAACCTATGACTTAATCATTATATTTATAACTTGGGTTTAAATATAATCTATGTTACTCAAAGTTGTAAATCTTCCCCTACTGTTCAGTACGTTTTATCATTAACAGTACCAAATAATATTCTCAGAAACTTTTTCTCAAAAACTCTAAACTTTCTTTCATCCACTAACTTCAACGACTACTTCTCACAATTACACGAGATAACCGTTAAAATTATTATTCATCAAATAAATTCATCAACTCGTAGAATTAAACAATTACATAAAAAAAAAAAAATAATAATAAAAAATAATTTTTTTATACCTACATAGTAAACATGATTTAATTTAACTAACTCCAACTAATTCATCCTGTCTACCTGATTGCAAGTCAAAAAATATGTTTAAACACTACTGCTAATATTATAATTGTATGCTAAAACGTAGTTTAGTTTTAATAAGGTATATGAAAGCCGTTAAATAACTTTGCAACAGTTAAATGTATAAAAATGAATTTTAAACAATGCTCCAATCTCAAAACGATTTATTTTCAGTGCATGATTACCACAACAAAATGCATCCAGGTAGCCCCAGGGGGGTAAATAAATAATTTTAAAGGACACTGAAAAAATAATTTTTAATATAAAAAAGCTGAGAACCGTGGGCTTCTCAGCTTTTTAAAGTAAAAATACCATTTGATCAAGGTCAAATTGGATTCAAATATTTTTTGACCGAGCTTTTTTATGTTTTTCGCAATTGTACTCTACTGGATAACTATATCATTAATATTTAACAATCTTATGATGAAAATTGAAGTAAAAATCTGTCAAAAACAAGTCGGAAAAGTTATGCACTCTTTATCCGGATTTTTTAATTTAATTTATTCAATACTTTGGTGATTTTTCGCTTGAATATACTTTTAAATAGCAAATCAATTTAAGGTTTTAAATTATTATAATACAACTAACCATTAATGACTGACAAATACAAAATAAAATATCTTCAAATTGTCCAAGTGACCACGTAATTTGTAATTTTTCGTGTAAAATAAACAAAATCTTTATGTCTCTGAAATTATTACTCTGTTTTATTATAATTATTACTATGTCTCTCTATCTTTTCTAAGTTATTACACTAATGATACTGATGGATAGAAAAAAAATCAGATATAGAAAAAATATACAATTAATAATAGGAACCGATAATACATTTAGATGATAATAAATTTTATTAGGAATATATTTAAACTGACGTCACAATTTTCATGCTCTGTTATTTAAAAAAAAAAATTGAAAATAAAATTAAATTAAAGTAGAGAAAGATGGTTTCTAAAAAAAAATAAAATAATTCATAATCAAATTTTAATAATAATATAATTAATTTTAAAATGTAATTCTTTTCAAAGAAGAGAGGTCCTACCATTTATACAACTAAAATATCAACTTTTGAATAACAAAATAAATTACATATCATGTTTCAATAGAAATAAATAGCTATTTTACAACAAAAAAAAAAAGTTATGTAGAAAAATTCAAAATTACTTTGTAAATATCATCATTAAAAAAATGTGGACAGCGCGTGACTTCTTTGTACGCGTAATAAATTACGTATACACATTTTTTTATGATTAGAGATAAATAATTATTAATAAATAAATATATATAAATTTAAAAAAAGTAAATAAAAAAGGAAATGAAGTCTGATTGGAAACGATGTGCCTTCCCCTTGTACGATCCAAATATTTCATTAATTAAAATTTTATTTGGCTATAACTTTGGAACCAATAAAAATAAGTACCACTTATGATGATATATTGTTGAAAAGCTCTCAATGAAAGCTTATTACTACAGTTAAGAGAAAGCCTAAAAGACAAATTTCTTGGGATTTTGGGCGTTTTTTGCACACTTTTGGCCCAGTCGATTGTAATCAAAAGGGGAAGTGCACAACTAGATGTTACAACAGTCCTAAATCCAAAATTTCAGCATCCTACGGCTAATCGTTTTTGAGATATGTGAGATACATTGTACGTACAGAACTCACACTGAAACTAGTCAAAATGGATTCAGGGATGGTCAAAATGAATATTTCCGTTGAAATCTGGAAACCGAAATTTTTTGCGATCACAATACTTCCTTCCTTTACTTCGAACAAGGAAGTAGAAATAATAAATGTTAATTGTAAAGAGACTACATTGAAAAAATAAAAGAAAATATTGAATTTGAAAAAGTTATTTTTAAATTCATATCAGTAAATTTTATTTAATTATCAAAACCGAAAAATTTAATTTACCAAATAAACATAGAGTATTTAGAAAGATTGGTTTAAACAACATTAATGTCAAAACTATAATAATTACAGTTTTTGTGTAACTTTCAGAAACTTATCGAACAGAAAATTACACTTCTTTTTTTACAATAATTATAATTTTTTTGTTAAAATGTTTGTTAGTTGGTGATCCGTTTTACTTTCCCGGTTGTAAAGTTGTACTGTATAAAATAAAATGTGCAAATGTGTAAAATAATCGAGTCAAATTTTGCATGTAGACATTTTTCCACATAATCATGTTTGATGAATCTCTAATCAAAACGTACTATTGTAGTGAAAAATTCTGAAAGTCTGTATGTATTGACGTACATATATGCTGCTTGATCTTTTGCTTGACATCTTCAGACCTCTAAAAGTAGGTCGATTTGGATAAAACGTAACACGATGATTTTTGTAGATTGTGCATCGATGCCATTTAATTTTAAGTTAAGTTTTTCGAACATGGGACCGTTGGTAAAATAACTATTATACATAATTTTAAGAACAGCTTACCAAAATTCCATTTGACTTTCTTCAAGCGCTTTTAGCTATTCTGCCATCTTCAGAAGGAATTTATAATTAAAATATATAAAAATGTAAAATTTACGTAATAAAATTAAATACATAACAACTGGTCGTCATTTTGTAATGTTAAAGTCAAAGTTAAAGTAACTAGGTCAGTTTTATGAGTACCGCAATTGTTATTTATTGTGATAATATACTGTTATCTCATGATAAAATAATCTATAATATTAAAATTTTGTATAAAATTTAATTTTGTTCTCAACTGGTCAGAAGAGAGAGACAACCTCATGGATCCCGTTTCGAAAATTTTACTAAAAGAATAGGTAAATTTTTTCATATAATTTAATGCCCCTTAGGGAGCTGAGATACATACATTTTGATGGTACTTGATTTTAATCAAACTTTTTTTCGTCGGTTATACATTACTTGGTACTTTTTGCTTGATACCTCCAGACTGGAATGACCGAATTTTATGAAATTTTGTACTACGATCTCAAAATATGAAGTACAACTCTTCTGATGCCATTTTTAATCTTGCTTACAATTGGTTAAGGCGGTAGGGATATTTCCACGATAGTTCACTACGGGTCCCGTATCTCAAAATTTTATGGAAAGAGTAGAATACTTTTTTTTTACATATTTCAGTATCTAGTAGGAGGCTTATACACAGTAAAAAAATACCTTATAAAAAATATGTAAAAAAATTCAAAACCCGAATTTGGACTAAAGAGTAAATTATCACTTCAAGTTAAACAAACACTTGCTTATCTAATAATGATAAGTGAAGCGTTATCGATTACGGAAACGGGTAAAACAGAAGAAGCATAGTCAATTAACTGTAAGAATAAGGTTAAATACTTTTTCGTTGTGTTTATAAATCAAAATAAAATTCAGACACCTTTTAAAATCAATTTTGAACAGTTTTAAAAACAAAATTATTATACACAGTTAATAATATGAAATTGGAGGAAACCGTTATCACTTTCAATAGAAACTAGATTCAAAGTATACAGCGAAATCGGTCGTGAATTGGTTCAATGGTTGGAAATTTAGTATTTTAGTAGGGAATTTAGTAATTTAGTTTGACAAAACAAAGCCCAGATCTTTAATTCCATAGAGAATTTGTTGACCTATTAAAAAATGGCATTGCTTACATGCAGCCACTGACACCGATTAAAATTCTTTGTAAGATAATCGCGAGCAGTGGGATTCCATAAAATTAATCAAAAGTATACCGACGTGAATCCACAAAATTATTAAAGCTAAGATTATTACTAATTTAACTTATTATTAATTTTCCTTCTAAGTTTTCTGTAGTCAAAGTTAAATAACTTTCCCGGATTTTTTTTACAATAGAACTTAAAAAATCTCTTTCGGCACGCCGGAAGGCGGAGGTAGGTTTCAACGGTGCTAAGTAAGGGATAAAATATTTCCACCTTAAAGTTAGGAAAAACTTCAAATTTACTCAATACGACAATGGTTGCATGTGAAAAAGGTTTCACATGTTTAGCATACAAGGCCCTTATTCTTACAATTCCAGCAATATATTTGTCATCCCTGGCCGTAAGTATTAGTCATATCAAGAATTGTTTCAGACAAAAGTTTTAGGTAATGTTTATAGGACTAACGATCCCTTTAAACCGATTCGATACTGTGCCTGTTAAGGGAGGTATGATTTTTTTTTGTCTTCGAAACCTCATTTTTTCCTCCTCCTGGGCCAATGGTTGGTGATATCAAAAAAATTTACTTATGTAAGTTTTAGGCCTTTATCCAAAGAATAGTAGGAACTTTAAACGAATTCGATATTTTACTTAGTAAGAAAGTTATATAACAATATTTTCTTTTTTTCGAAATATCCTCCCATTTCTAACCCCATGGTCTGATTTTGCCCATTTCCGGACTCAACCAAGATCGTTATATTTTATGTATAAATTTGAAAGTGATTGACACAAAATTACGGCAGTTATCGTGTCCACAATATATATGTAAACTTCTGAACTGACAGTGGTTTTGGGGTTTGGGGGATGTGAAACGCGAAGATATGTCGAAATTTTCCGGAAGTCGAATCATGGTACCCATTACAATAGGTAGCTTTCTTATGAAATCTACCTAAAAGCTTTACCTTTTACAGAATTAAGTTTTTTCTACGTACTTTTTCAATTATCAACTCTACTAACCCGCCGGGTTGGTCTAGTGGTTAAATACGCCATCGTAAATCAACTGATTTCGAAGTCGAGAGTTCCCAACTTCAAATCCTAATAAAGGTAGTGAGTTTTTTTTATTTGGATTTGAATACCGGTATTTTTTGGTGGTTGGATTTCAATTAACCACATGTCTCATACGGTCGACCTCGCTCTCTCATTTCCGTTTAGCTCCCGGAACCACCGTAAGGAATTACTTCACAAGATGAATGAGGATAATATGTATGAATATTAATGAAGTGTAGTTTTATACAGTCTCAGGTCGACTATTCTTGAGACGTGTGGTATGGTTGACGTGAGTCTGTACATGAAAGCCACCGGGTTGGTCTAGTGGTGAACGCGTCTTCCCAAATCAGCTGATTTGGAAGTCGAGAGTTCCAGCGTTCAAGTCCTAGTAAAGCCAGTTATTTTTACACGGATTTGAATACTAGGTCGTGGATACCGGTGTTCTTTGGTGGTTGGGCTTTAATTAACCACACATCTCAGGTATCGTCGAACTGAGAATGTACAAGACTACACTTCATTTACACTCATACGTATCATCCTCATTCATCCTCTGAAGCATTATCTGAACGGTAATTACCGGAGGCTAAACAGGATAAAGAAAGAAAGAAGAGTCTGTACATGAGTACATCTCACTCACACGTCACGAATATGGGACGCGGCTGCCTACGGACCCCGAATCCAGAAAGCTGCATGGGATATATTGAATCTTCCAGAATATTCATAAGTAATATATATATATATATATATATCAACTGTACTTTCTACGTTACAAAAATCAATGTATTTTCATTACAGACACGCGCGCGCGCACAAAAAAACAAATATTACATTTAAAAAACCTTACGACATTATTCACCCAAAACGTCAAATAGTAACCATATATAACGAGCGAAATAAAATGTTGTGTAATATTAGGTTGTTTGTGGCGTTAAAATAATTTCGTTAAGAGTGAATGATTGTCGAAAATGGTAACCCGGAAGGCTTCCTAATATTTAGTTCTTCTTACTTTAGTGACTACCATTTGTACAGCGGCAGGTGGCAAAGTCAATTGAAAAACCGGCATTTTGGTGAACTAAACTTGTTTATATGAGTCTAATTTTGAGCAAGATATAACTTTCAGTACTACTTATTCATCTATTAATTTTTTTAATTACTAATAATTATTTTTATGGAAAAAACATATTAATTACTTTGCACAAAGTTGATTTTTTCTTCTTTCTTTTTTTTTTTTAATACGTTATCTTTTGATTCTTTATAGTCATGTTTTCAAATTAAACGTTGATCAATTCAATTTTTAAAAAAAACTTATAGAATAAATATATATATTATTTATTGCAATAAATTTTTGTAATCTTTAGTATACAGGTATTTCACGAAGAAACTTAATTTATAAAAAAAATATTATATTACCTCCTTATTTTTCTGCCACGTTTCGGTCAATTATATTTGTAATAAGTCAAATCTATTAAACTCTTCATGTTCAATTTATACCTGTTTACTTAGATTTTCTTAAAATTATATTCTCTACAAATTTTGTTGCAAAATTTAATCGGTTAAATAGCCAATTTAAAAATAAATTATCATAAAACAAAGTCAACCCTAAAAAAAATTATTTCGCGTCACCAGTTTTTTGAATTTTACAATCTTCTCAAAACTTACTAGAGATACAGTTATTAAAACTTTTTATTCAATTTTTTAGGAAAAAAGTAATATTTACCCCTTCCAAGAATTTAAGTACGGATTCATTAACTTCCTACAGCAGAAATCAGGGCAAATGTTTTCGGCAGTTATAGTTTGGAAATGAAGCGTTTTTGGACTGAATGAATTTTTTCTTTATTTTCTCTTGTATAACACGTTTTAAAATTCTTTCAATTTCTTCGTGAGACATTGTATAATAAAGATTAAGATACAATTTACTCGTATACATTCAGTTAAAGTGTCTGTACCACATTTTATAAGACTATTTTTCCCTGATAACGTAAACAGAATTAATTTTGGCGCCTCAACAGGAAAACGATACGGTTTGTCGATTTAAATAAAATAATTTTGTGTATAAATTACTTGTATATAAATACTTGTAAATAACTTACATAAGTACTCTATATAAGTACTATTAATTGTCAGAATCGTAATAAATTGTAGCAGAAAGAAAATATTATGAACACAAAACTTTGTAGATTAACACTCTGTTTATACTTATACTCGAATTTAATAAGTATACAATTCAGAAATAGCGTGCTGCTATTTTTATTAGTTTTTGACCCTTTCAACTCCGGTGAAAAACCGTAACGTTTCTCTATACCTTTAATAGTACCATCATATATTTAGCTCATTCCATCATGAATAATATAAAACAGTTCATTAGTGTTCACTTAATATTAAATATATAAACTAAAATCAATTTATTGGATCCGATTATAAGAATTTTACTATAAGACGTTCCAATGTATTGATTGTCATATAATTTATTTAACGAGTATCCAAAAGTAACAAATTAAAAGCAGCAGGATAATTTATTTTTATGATAATCGTTATTATTTATTACAAGATATATTTTATAAATACATATATATGTTACCATGAAAGAACTAAATTACAGAATGTCAATATTCTCCGGTGAATGTCGACATAAAAAATACGTCGGTGAAAGACCGAAATATTTGTTTATTCGGACCTTCGCCGTTATATGTCGAAAAACACAAGTAAGTTCTGGTGGGGGTCAAAACGATAACTAGAAATTAAAAAAACGATGTATAAATTTAACTTAATGTTAAATGTATAAATTATATAAGTTATTCTCTCACACTGGAGACGATTAATATATAACATATACCGGCGAAGGTCCGAATAAGCAAATATTTCAGTCTTTCACCGATGTATTTGGTATGTGTCGATATTCTCCGATATTCGATATTGTTGGCAAGCTTGTCTACAGAGAATAAATCGGTAATGTTTTATATTATTTTATACACGTTTATGATTTTTATTGAATATTTAAAAAATATTCATAAAAAATAATTTTTATAATTGCATATTGTAATATTTGTGAATTAATCAATAAATACGCTTTCTTTTGTGAAATAAAACGTATAACTTTTAAACTGTATACATATGTATATATATATATAGTGTGTATGTATGTAATATACACCCACACGCGCGCGCTCGCACAGAGAGAGAGAGAGAGAGAGAGAGAGAGAGAGCGAGAGAGAGAGTAGTCAACAATTGTACAGGACTATTTATTTTTCCATTCATCAGAACAGTTAAAATCTTGCCTGATATTTTAGAAATACACTCTGTATTAATAAATTAATATCGCAGGTTTATTTAAATGTATTTATTACAAAAAGCTATCGGAGGATATTTTTTATATACCCATTATGTTGATTACGAAGTCCACTACAAAATCTAAGAATTTTTTAAATATATTACTTGATAATTAATTGTTTACTCATTTATAAAGCAACATTCAATAATGTCCAATAAAAAGTAACTTGTGGATGAATTTAATATATTTTGTAGCGTGTGAAAAATGTTATGCCGGATCGGGATACAAACCCGAAACCTCCGCACGTAATGCAAGGTCGCTACCGCTTGGCCAAATAATAATAATATTATTTTAATTATAATGACAGTAAGCAATAATAATGTTTCCCGTTTTCTTTTAGTTCTACCAATGAATCTTGGAAAAATTCTTCAATCAACGAATACAACGTTAGAAAAATGTTTAAAAATGTATTCTTAAACTTTTTTCTTTACACGTGAAACAAGTTCAGACCCTCCGATTAGTTCGTAATAAAAGTGATAAATTCCGAATTTCCTTTCTCTCAGAGCTTCACTCAATTTATGGACGGCCCTATGATAATATATGATTAATTCAGCGTTACAGAAAGTTATACTGAGACGTATCTGCTCGGTATGTTTTTCACAAAATAAATTTAATTTATATTTGCTGCAATTTATTTTATGAGCAGAAAAAAAACCACGAAAGAGATACACAAGATTCCCGGCTTGGGCGGATATTTATTCTGCTGAGTCTGTAAACAACCTATTGGATCCAACATGAACCAAAACTGTGTAGATCTCCTAAGAGGTAGACATTGAATTACGTAAAAGAATTATTCTACTCAGAGTAAAATTTTGAGATACGGAATCTATAGTGACCGTATCTCCCCACCCCTTTAACCGATTATAATCAAAATGGTATCAATAACTCGTAATAAGATTCATCCTAAAAAATTTCATAAAAATCAGTTAATGCTATCTGAAGCAACAAGTAAAACGATAAACTACGGAAAACCCAAAAATTGGCATATTATCACCGAATAAATAGTCAAAATGACATAATAATAAAATAGAATAATCTAATTAGTTAACAAATATGACTCTGAGTCTAGAAACGATAGAAAATAAAAAGTGATTTTCTGCCCCTGTGTATGAAGATTTGAATAAGACCAAACACTGTCAGAAACTATCTTAACTACCTAAGGAACATTAAATTATGTAAAAACATTTGCCTAATCTTTTGAGTTAAATTTTAAAATACGGAAACCCATGAGGTATCTCTCGCTGCCCTCTTTACCAATCGCGACCAAAGATAAATGGCATCATACATATGTACCATCCTTCCGGATGATTTTTTTAGAGGGGTAAGAAATGTCAAGAGTTGCAAAAGCCCCGACATGTAAAATTTGATCCGAATAGCGTTCTTTCTCTTATATTATACATATTTCTCTTATATTCAGTACTAGTATATATATATATATATATACCTAGTTATATATTATTTGGGAGAGGTTTTGACCGACTAACGAGGGTCTTGACTCACCGGAAGCAGTCGTTCGGTTTATACTGCAAGGCGAGCGCGGGTGGAGAAAATGCCAGGAATGGTTTGAGAAAGCTCTCAAACAAAAGGCCTTGGAGGAGTGAATGGTAGCTGGGAGGTGGTGACGGGATAGATCGTGCATGGAGGTGGTGGGGGCCTTCGGGTCGCCACCACTGATGAAGAGTTTGGTACTTCTCGATCAACCCACTTCCTGGATCTTTGATGAGCACGTTGTTTGGCATCACTTATTGGTATGAGAGTGCGGTAGAGCGGCCTGTCTTCTACGCCTCCCAGAGTGCGCTGTATGTAAAGATCAGAAGATAAAGATCCTGTCCAGCAGGAGGATCAAGTATACATGGGGAAGGCCGAGAAGGGACAGCTTGTATGCGGAGGTGGCAGGGGTTCTCAGACGGCTGCCGTTGATGAGGTATGCGAGACTCCTGACCCGGTTTTCAGGTGACCCGTGTGCTCAACAACGCGTCCCAGGTTAATGCCATCGAGGCGGGTATTGGGACATGTTGTTTAATAGGGGAAGTTTTTTTAGTGAGTCCCCGTCTCTGACGGGAATCTCACACACCCAGTAGTGCGGCCTGCTGAGCGTCTGGGCGCAGATTTTTCCTCCTTCTGCGAAAAAAAGTATTGTAATACTTACTGTGTTATGGTTGGTATAGTATAACTAATAGCCGGAAAAGTAAAAAATAAAATATAGATACGAACCTAAGCAAAATCTAGTCATATTTTGCTCCAACTTTATCCAATGACGTACTTACATACTACATCCTTTCAAAATTTTTCAATGCTAAAATTATATTTTTTGTGTAGAGGGGATTATAAAACGTGCAAAAATTTGTAACGATTAGCATACTTTCTCTTATATAATAGGACACTGTATAGCTGCACAATGCAACTATACAGAATGATCAATTCAAGATACCCACCACTGGGATCTCAGAAACTATAAATTTTATGATAAACTTTAAACGAGATACCTTACCCAAATTTTTTTCAAAATACAGTATTAACATTTTTTAAATCTTTGCACTTTTTCCAATATGGCGGTCAAGTTTATTATTTTATTATTTCAAATGGAAACCTCATATTTTTAACATTTTCTAGTAGAAAATGTTATTTTAAGATATTTTTATTCTTGGGTATTTCTCTCTATACGCAGCCGTTACGGAGCTGCGGGCTGACAATTGTAAACTTTAAAACAATACAAATTAAGTAATAAATAATTTCAGCCGATTTTTGCATTATTGAAACATTTTGTACAGCTTCATAATGGCCGGATTTAGAGAAAAAATACCAAAGAATTAAAATGTTTTAAAATACTATTTTCTATCCAAAAATGAAATAAAACCACGAGGTTTCCATTTGAATTAATGAAGTTGGCCGCCATATTTGATTTTACAATTGTAGTTCTGTAATGGCTGCGTTTAGAGTAAAATACCCCAAAAATATAAATGTCTTAAATAAATACCCAAAAATGGAAAAAAACCCAGAAAACAACATCATTTTACATTAAAAATAATGAATTTGGCCGCCATACTGGAAAAAGGGTGAAGATTTAAAAAAATGGTAATACTGTATTTTTAATGTAGGAAAAAATCTAGGGAAGGTTCACTATTTAAAGTTTCTCAAAAAAACTTATTTTCTGTGATCCCAATGATAGGCATCTTGAGTTGATCACCGGTCATCACTTGAGTTGAGTTTATATAGCCGGGAATGTAAAATTTAAATCAAATTTACAATGCGATACTATCATCTATTACGGAGTTCACGTCGAAATGATAGTACGCCACAGTACGCCAACCCGGTGCACTGTGAGAAGTGTCACACGGTATTTATAATAATTTAATAAGGTACGGTTCAAATACTTTCGAAAACTGTATTGTTGTATTATGATACGCTGAAAAGATACAAATGGATACCTTTGGATAGCCATAAAGTTTTAAAAGTTACTTTATATATTCGATAAATTCCCATTTTATTCAATAATATTCTTCCAAGTGGGATTAAGATTAAGTTATCTTTACGACTTGTCATTAGTAAATCAGTCAAGTAAACGCTCATATTACTAATAATATAAAATATGCCACTAAAATGAAAAAGTATCAAATTACGAAAAAAAATTAAATTATTATTCCAATTGTGTTAAAATATGTCTAGTGAAATTTTATTGATGTCTCATTACTATCAATCTTGAGCAGTCATAAATAAAATTAATCGGGGATAAACTATTTCCCAGATAATATAAATTATACAATTATAAATTAAAACAGTTTTAATTTATATATGCATGCATATGTGCTATTCGGTCAGCTATACCACTTTCATTTTTTTTTCATTCTTTTTTTTTGCTAACTTTTTTTACTAGTAAGATGTTGCTTTAATTAATTGGGTTATAACCTTAACACGATCGAGTTACGTAAATACATATACCAGTATTCAGTTTAATTATTTACTGAAAACGAGTGAATATATCTCTTTCAATAGCTACGGTAGAAAAACAAGCATAAGACGATTGCAACGTTGGAAATTTTGCAATTTTATTTGTGAAACTCTTCTGGCTGTTTTTAACTCACCTTTTATAAATTATTTTTAATGTTAAAAAAATGTTCTAGTGGTATTTCCTCGAATTATACTAAGAACAATACTACTTAGCGAGTACATTTCCGTGGTATTGTAAGAAAAATAATTTAGGTCTAGTTTAATTACATCATTAGATTTATCAATCTTTTCTACGTAGTTATAAAACAAAACAGTTTTTTACGAATTTTCGGAAAAATAAAATTTAGAGGCTATAAAAAAAAAACGAGTACGATAAAATCTGATATTTTAACATATTCATCTAACCCTTGTTTTTATCACACTGCCGAGTACCAACTCGTTTTAATAATTTTTAAAATACCCCTGAAATTTTATTTTTTGCAAAAGAAATGCATTCCGGGATCCGACAAATGTTTTGGCTAAAAATCAGTTATTTTGGAATCGTCAGTTCAACACGATATCGACTGAAAAAGTTTGAAATGATTGGATGAGGGCACGGTATTTGGCAGATCGATGGCCATAGCTGATTCTTGTACAAAATCGATCAAAATGCACGATTTGTGCCTAAGAGATAAAACATATAAAGGAGAAATATAGCGATATGAAGAAGCTTTGAGTATAAAGGTTTTTGTAAATATCGATGTTTCAATACCCTCTTAAAGGTCTTTTTTTTGGGCGTTTCAAAACCCTCAAAAATAAATATATGTATTTATGTAAAATAAATATATGTGTGTAGGCCTTTATTTTCGTTAATATACCTTTATGTTAAAACCAGTCCGGAGGGACTGGTTCAACATAGATTCTTCGAAAATGACTAAAAATCTTTTATGTATGAGCCATTGATGAAATTAAATTTTTGGATAAAATTAAACAAGGGAAAGGGTAAGATTTCCCATTTGTAATATTTGGTTTTCTTGTATAGTGGTCATAGACAATTTATTTTTAGTAGCTTTTAGTGCGATGAAATAATTACTTAAAACTCAAAAGTTTTGAATAAATTGATTGGACTTAGGGGTTAGGAATATTCAACATTATTTGTAAACAATTTTTGACTCGCATCTCAAAAACTCGTTGACCAGAAAAGTTGAAATTTGGCTACATATATCCCAGCTTTAGCCTGATTTTCAACACCGATCAAGGGAATATCCGAAATCCAAATTTTCTTAGTAAAGTATAATTTTTTTGGTCTTAATGAAAAAGATTGAACAAAACTGCCCATCTCTTTGATGGAGTGGTAGCGTCTCGGCATTTCATTTGATAGTCCTCGACACGAACTGGGGTCAGGCATGGCATTTTTCATACGCTAAAACATATCAATTTCGTATTACTACGTCACAAGCTTAGACTTATGCGGTGAATTGATCTAAAAAAAAAAATGGGAAGTAAATATTACGCCAATAAAGTATCTTTTAAGCCCCAAAAATCGAAAGGGCTGGAATGTTTAAAATATGAAGTATTCTACATTTTAAGATTGAAAATCCAATTGTATGTAGTATTAATGTAGATAAGGGAATTGTTTACATCTTTTTTAACTTTTTTTTATATTTTCTGATACTTCATCTGATATTCAAGTTGTAGCTGTTTTAAAAAATGTTAGTTAGCTGTTGAATGGGAGGGGAGTCAAATAAGGCTAAAATATTTTTATTAAAAATGATTTTTTTTCAACAATTAACTACCTATATTCTAAACAGAGTATAATTTTAAGGATAAAAACGTCATTTGGCTAATGTGTTCAACTGGAACCTAATTTTTTTATTAAAACTTTTAATTTTTTCTCAATGACATTTTTAATATACCATAAATTTTAAGGTAAAATGATATTTTATCAAGTGGATCAAATCGGACGGAAAAGTTCTTACTGACATTTTAATGTTTCACATTTATATTCTAAATATTGCAAAACTAAGTCATTAATATTTAAAAACGTTATAGCGAATTTTAAATAAAGATTTGTCACGAGCAATGGCAGCAGAATTATGAAATTCGTAGCCGGCTTACTAAAACCCGGCTATGGGTTACATAATTCTGCTGCCATATACGTCAGGTATACTTCTGATATACCTGATTTATAACAAAAATCTTATACAGACTTAAAAAAGAGTATAAATTTAGCATTTATATTGTACATCTTTCTACATTAATACGCTAAGGAAAGACGATTTTGCATCATTTATTAGATGACATTTGCACAAACCCCTTTCATAAATGCGGAATTACTGGCTAGGGAATAACTACTTCGGATGTGCTCCAAACAAGATGAAAAAGAAAGTGAAAAGTGCTGTGCAAAAAGTTAGTTAAACTTTAAATTTGTTTCACTGGCCCACTGATGAGTTCAATCGCTACCGTCTGGACACTATGATACAACTACAATCAGCATTATGTACTAATATTTTGTAGCAGTTTTATTTTTCATGTATTCTAATATTCTGTACAGTTTGTTACTGTAACTTCTCAATCATTGTTCTTACTTTTCCTCTGTTTAGAAATAAATTATTACTGCAGTTTACGTGATTTGTTTTTATTTTTATAAAAATCTTAATTACAAAATTTTCGCACGGGTCCGCTTGTAAGTAGATACTATGATACACTATTATATGTACTTATTTGTATCGATAATTAGTAAAAATATTATATTCCCAGCTTCTCTAGTAAAGCAATTTCTTTTTTTTTTTGTTTCAGAATTGAGCAAATCAGTTGAAGAATCGATACAAGAAGATGAATTCGTTTTAACACTAAAACATATAAAACCAAGGCGAAGACTACGAGGCAGCATAGAAACATTGTTTGCTATAGATTATCCTGGTTCTCAACATAAATTACAATTACAACTCGATCGAAGAGCAAAAAGAGGTAAATTTTTTTAAATTATTTACTTATGTATAAGTAATGAATTTTAAAATTGTGTACAATACAATTTATAACTTATTTCATAACAAAAAATAATTCTTCTAACGATTATTGATTATTATATTTCTGAAGCTGATAACATGATTAAAAGCAATTAGTAAATTTTTAATAGCGTACACTTGTAAAATCGATAGCTTTAAATAAAATAACAATCGATATATATATGAGTATATAAAGAATGTTAGTAAATAAATTATTTATTTTCTAAGCTATAAAAACTAGTTAAGTTGTTTAAAATTTATATTTGTACGTACCATAAAATCTATAAAGAAATACTAAAATTAAAATAAGTTTTATTTATCAAACATTTCATACCGATACAAGATAACTTGTTTTAAATAGTTACTCATTGTTTCACAGCAAATAATGAAAGTTTTAAAGATTTTCTTCCAGAAATCATTATCATTTCGAGTTCAAGAAAACATTTTGTAATTGTAGATCAATATCCAGGTCATATATATTGCTTATGATGAAAAATAGATCGAAAACAACTTACTATTCGATCTAAAAACATGACTGCGCGACTGATTGAAGAATAATATTACAAAAACGTTTTGAAATTTTTAAAAACTTGCTTTATACTTTTTAGTCATACTTTAATCAAATTATTATCATACACTGCATGAGTTTAATTAGTAGGTTAATTTGGATTTCAAAAGATAACATCATATATTGAAATTTCTAATACATTTATAAAATATCAAACAAATTTTCAATCAACATTTACTATACAAACTAACGAAATAGTGAAGTTTTTGCATAGTGAAGTTTTTATTTCATTTACTTAATTAACTACCATAATTTTAGAGAAACGTTTTTATGAAAGATTTCTAATTCGAACCATTTCTGATAATGCATCATTATTGATGCATAATTAATTGCATTAAAAGAATTATTAATTTTAACCCTTAATTTACCTCTGTACGGGGGGATGTTTGGAAAAGTAATGGTGGAATATTATATTGCCACCCGATCTTAGTAACTGTGCAATATTTCATCAGTCGGCAATGTCAGGAAGTATGTTAAATCAAGGATGAAAGATTTGAGGACAAACATGAAAAAAAAAACATTGTGAGTTAAAGAAAAGCAAGTAATAACACTCTTATCTACCAATATAATAAAAGCAACAATATTCTAGTAATAAATTACATGCCTCAATGTAAAGCTTTCCTAGATTATTTAACTTAAAAATTGATTTTAATCAGAAACAATAAATTTAAAAAAAAAGTTTCTTGATTATTTTAACTGCTATTTTATACTACATTTTTTTATTACATTAAATGTAACTTTACCGGTAGAGGGGTTAATCAGAAAACATAATTCATTTTCGTTCTGCATTTAAATCTTCATTCATTGTAACAGTCAATTACACTACCTACACCATGAAAATAGTCACAGTTACACAGACTATGCCATAAAAATTGTTCTGTCATTTCAATTATTAATGGTTCAAGTTTAAACATTTTTCTCGTTATAATGTTTCCCAAATACTTAGTCATTGAACTGATGTTATGACCAATTAATTTCTGATCCAAGGGGTTTTCCTAGTGGTAAAATCATTCGTCGCAGATCAACAGTTTAACAGCTGATTTTTTAACAAATTTTAACGTACACATTAGGAATAGAAAATAAAAATTTCTAAAGAAATGGTATTCAAAAATATTTCTACGATTATCTAAATGTCTTTTCACAAAAAATGTTAAATTTACTTTTAACATTCGAGGAGGCTCCAATGTAACACAAACATTGTGGTTAATTCCACTGATTCGAAAGTACTGCTTGTCAGAAAACATAAATCTAAATTTAAATACATCTACTATTTATAAGCATGAGTCAATGTAAAAATTGCTTTTACAACTACACATTTTAAAATAGACGCTTTTGATAACTGCCATTCACAACATATATATATATATAAAAATATATGCACACACAATTTGTTTGAGATCTATGTGCAATTAAAATGATGCAAATTAAATTAATTTGTAATTCTCTAATTAAATCTATACATAAACGAGGGCCAGAACTTAATTCACAGAGGTCAACGATATATATCACACTGAAAAGACTTGAATGTAAAAATTATTTTGAAGTTCATTTTTAAATGAATTCCCGGATGAGGATATGAAACTGCTTTGTTTTATTAATACGGATTCTAAATGCGGTGTCCCGTACAAAAGTGGTATTTCTGATGAATGTGCAAATTAATTCAGTTCACGTGCCAGGAATTTGGTTTTCTGGGCTAAGGGAAATCCTAAATTTGCGAGCAAGTCGAAAAGGGATCGACACGTATGATATGGGATGGGGAATAACATCGCGATATTTGTTTGAACCATATTTTCTTGAAGAGTACATAAATAGTGATTCTTATCTGCAAACACTGGGAAATGGAAATTATCAAATTAAAAATTTGATAATTTAATTTAATTAAATTTGATTAGTTATAAAATTAATCTGCAAACACCTCGATTTCAAGGAAAGGGTATAATGAATGTGGCTGGATATAACAAGATACGGGTCCAGTTCATTTTATTCTTCGAATGAACTTTTCCTTTCTAACTGAGCGATTTTCAGACAGCTAGATCGGCTATGATTCATAAGCTTCACCGCTCACCGACTCTATTTCAATGGCCATCACGAAGACCTTAACGCATCCGAAGAAGTTTTGTAGGAATAATCAAGTTTTATGTATCTCAACGTAGGTACATAACAAATGAAGCACTGCAGAAGAAGCTTTTCGAACTGAAAAGCTCCGGAAATGTTTTAAAATATTTCAAGAAGAGTAGGAAAATGCAGATCTCTGTGGGTTCAGCTCGATGGTGCATACAAGTAAATACTCGGTTTATTTATTATTTATTTTATAGATGTCTTTATAAAATTAAAATCATAAAATTAAAAAGAGATTATAAGATAAAAAAATTGATGTGATGATTAAAGTCCACTTTAGTTATTTAAATAGCCACATGGAATGTTAAGGTAAATACAATAAAATTTAAAAATATTATAAAATAATTTACTATTTAAATGGTGCTTTTGAAAAAATTTTTTTTGAACACAATTACGTAGGATATACGTTTAACGGGATCTGAAAAAATTATAGGTTTTTTATTATTATCTTTTAATCAGCGTTATTTAAAAATTCATCGACAGAATAAAATTGTTCCTGTAAAAAACATTCTGTCGAAAAAATTGTTCAATTGTATTTTAAATAAATTGATGGGAATAGCTTTCAATCCTTTGGTCGTTTATTAAAAATGGCATTGGAAGCAAAATGCCCTTTCTCGTAAGCCGAAGTATTGTGTTGTTATATGAAAACAATTTCGTTGTCAAATTTGGTAGGTTATTAATTTTTAAGAATGTTTTAGTTATTTTTAACAAAGACTGCATCATTCTTAAAGTAAAACACAAAAATAAATTAACAGAATTAATTTTCCAAATATCGGTTTACACGATTCATACTTATGGGCTAGATAATGATCTGACAGGTTTTTGTATTTTATAAACTAGTTCCGACTTTTTTAGGGAACTCCAAGAGACTGACATTATACTTTAGTTGAGAATATGCATAAGTGTGATAAATATTTAATAATGAAGATAAGCTTATCGTTTTATTAAGGCGTTTCAGAGTTAAACAATACGGCTGGATTTTAATTCAAACGAAACAGTTTGAACATCCTACGAGAATTTGTTATCTAAATTAAACACTTGGGAATTTCTCTTTATAGGCAACAGAAATATTATCGTTATCACTGAAGGACAGAATTCGTTTGAATTCTATCTAAGTGATCAGTAATGATACGTCTATCTGAGAAGTACAGTATAATGATTTTATTCATATTTAAAGTTAGATGGTTACGTCCAGTGAATAAATTTTTGAGCTGATATTTTCAATTCCTTTTAAATAATTATCTTCAGATATAGATACAGCCAGTCATTGAAAAGAAGTTAAGAATGTAAGGTTCAAGATTTTCAGGTAGACCATTAATAAACAGTAAAAAAAATAAGGGATCGAGAATAGTTTCCTGTGGCACTCCGAGTCCACATCTTGAAGTGAATACCTGAATACCTAAACTTTACATTTGTTTTCTTATCAGAAGATGAAATTTCAACTACTTATTTGCTGTTGGTAAGGTACGACTTTATGTAAGCAGCTCCTCTGAAACCATAGGTATTAAGTTTTTTCATCCATTCTTTACCGAGATCGAAAAAATTTAAAATTAATTTTTTTGTTATATAAGCAATTTAAACAGCCATTCGTTATGTGGCTATTTTATTGAAACAGAATTTCAATCATTTAAACCTTTTATTTTTTAAGGGGAAGCTTGAAAGAAAGCCTTCTGAAACGCAATACGAAAACCTTTTCAAATTTCTAATTAAATTTTTATCGATAACTTTTTTTTAAAGAAATATAAGTAATAATTGTCTCGTCGTGCAATAATAAATGTATTGGGTAAATCATTTTTAAGAACAAATATATATAAAAGTTCACAATACGCTAAAGTCCACAACGTATATTTGTCGATGGGCTCAACGGCTTTTCGGATACTGTGTATATATATATATATATATATATATATAAAATAAATATACAATAAAATTGATATAAAATTTCTTACGCTTAAATTATAGAATAAGTAACAGAAAAAATTAATTTGTGTCTAAACCTTTTTTTTATATTTATTTGTTAGTAAAATTAATTACACACTTAATTACACGGTTGCTATAGAAATATAATGCAACAAAAAATGATAGTATAAAACATATGCAGCAAGTACTTGCCAAACATGCATAATCGTCAAGCGCACAGTACATTATCTGTAGTCAATTCGCAGTATGAGCGGAATATATAAATGACAATCAGATGTCCTTTACTGCATTCTGTTTTGTTTTTAATAAACAAAATTAGTATGATAAGTAATCTTGCAATTATTATTAGTTTTACTTCCGTGACAATAACAAAATAGGAAACTAATTAAATATACATGGAATAAATAATTAATACCCGGTAAATAAAACAGAATAAATAGAAACCTTTCATTCACAAGGTCAAGGGTTCGAATCCCAGTTAAGTATGGCATTTTTCATAGCCACAACATTTATATTCCATATTACCACGCATACGCTTTTAGCTTACATGATGAATTAATCTTAAAAATGTATACATATATATATATATAATTAAAAACGTAAGGCGTATTTAGAATATACATCTGTCAAGAGGAAAGCGGGTTAAATCATGTGCAACCCTTTCTCGGTTTTTTCTTGTATGTGAACTTATTAACGAAAGTTCACGACCACATTCATTAATGATGTTTTCGTGGGAAATAAAATTGCTGCCTAGTCTTGATTAGTCTGCTGCTGCCGTTTCACGGGAGGAACTGTCGCATATTTACTAAATGAAGGATACTCACTTAGTCACAATATACTTTTTTAGAAATATCATACTTCAGACTGCGTTTATCCGCGACTGCTTATTCAGAATATTTCTATTTTCAGCTAATTCTCAAATCTGGTGGCTATTTCCTTATCCTCAGTCAGGGAACGCACCCTGATCTCCATATCTTCTGGCCTTCCAATCTTTAGGTAGTTAATGCGGCATAATTTTAGAATTTTTTCGAGTTTCATACCTATAAAATCGAATTAGATTGAAAAGCAATCAAAAAAAGATAGTTTTACCCCAGTTTTTAAATGGAAATTTCAATTAGGAAATTAAAATGGTTCCAGAAAGCCGATGGGCATTAAAATATGTCTATTCTTGAATTTTTCATTTGAATATGAAGAGACTTTATTAAGCTTTTAATTTACCGACAAAGCGTACTAAGTGTCCTTCTGTTAGAAATATTGTTAATGTATATGTTAAACAATGTAAATTAATATACACGGACTACAATATTAATAAGTTCATAAAAATTTATTATTATAAAAAATATGATGAAGAAACTAAACGCCTGTCAAATTTAATACTGATATATACAATAACAATATAATATAACACTTGGAAATGAAGAGCTTATACGTCCGTCATTGTTCACCCACGCATTATTTACGCACCCACCTTTTAATCGATCACAGAACTAACATAACCAACTTCCTACCCACATTAAGATATATTTTTCATTGAAATCTATAAATAACGCCCTGATTTTAATTTTATCTGCTGATCGATTAATCTAAAAGAAATTATATACCAATTAAATTTACAATAAAACTCTTGTAATAAAAACACTCATTTTAATCTGTAGCTGTTTAGTTTTCATAATCGAACAATTGCTATCTGCATTTAACTTGATCTAAATAATCGATAAAATTTTAATGAATATTCAATTTAGATCTATACAAGCCTAAGCCGGATGTAGATATTGAAATTATCTTTTAAGTGATAGGCGCGATTACCATTTTCTAAAATTTTAAAACAGATTTTTTAAAAACTACTTCAAACAATTTCTATTAAGTTTTTAATATGTTAATTGTTATGTAAAATTAGAAACTTTTTTGAGGACCTATAAATAATTTCCCCAATATTATTCTAAAAAAGCCTCCATAGTTAGATAAGAGTAGAATAAAATATATATACACAAAACGTTTCAATAAGTTTGATTGAGGCTGTAAAATCAAAAAAGTCGGAAAAAATATTTATTTTAGATAGATTACAAAAGTCATCAAAAGCCCTAGAGGAGTCTTCTTTTGGAATAGCCTTTAGTATGCTCGTAACACTTTTTCTATGATATCTATCGACTCAAACTGTTCCACTTTCATGAGTACCATGACATTAGGAAATAGAAGATATTTTGCAGGGGGATTAACTGGCAAGTATGCAGAATGGTCCGACACTGTCACCTGTCGTTTGGTTAAAAACTGCCTTACAATGGTGACTGAGAGTTGCCGCATCGTCTTGAAGCAGCAACCAATTCTTGGTTTTATGAAAATGCTGTCGTACTTGAATTAGGTCCAGTAAACGTTTCAGGACATTTTGATAGGCAACAGCAGTAATTCACGCACACATTGGACGTTTTATTAGCTACAGCTGGTCCCCCTCTCTCATCCTCTTCTACTGACATTCTAAAATAAGTAAAACGTTTGAAAGAGTCGTAGCTTCATCGCCATGTGCTTATTTTATCATTTCAAACGTTTCTGTAGCACTTTTTCCGAGAAAAAACAAAATTCTATCTTCGCACGTTGTTCCACTTTTAAAAATCCGACAACAGGCACAAAAATACTGTCTCAAAAAGGGAGATATGCAACTCGAAACCGTAGACACAAAATTAACTTAGGTTATGCTGTTCACAAGGCTTTTCTGGAGAAGTTAATACCTCGACCACGTGATTGCACCGCTAGTTCCGTTTTTAGAGCCTCTATCCTGGAACTTTTTGTACATAGGTGTATATACGTAAAAAAATGTGTTCACATTACATACAAAAAGCGATTTTTAAATAAAAGTACGTAGGAAAATCAAAATTTACTTTAAAATCATCACAGTAAAAAAAAGACGAAAGAGTTGTATAAATTTCCATTTCTGACATTCATTTCACTAGTCGAAATTTCAACATTGTACGACAAATGTTATCTAAGAATAAAATTAGTTCTAAATATGTACTACACCACCTCCTTAACTTCAAAAAAAAAAAAATCACCTTTTATATGTGTCCTACTTTAGCCTCACAATTAAATAAGGAACTTGTATAATACATGAAAATAAAACGTAGAAAATCTTTTTGCATTTGTTCTGATAATTTAAGGTCTGTTAGGGGATTATACGACCCAAAAATGTAAAAACCTCGTAACAGATAAGAGAGTATATTAGCTACCTAAGAGATATTAAATCATGCGAAAAATGTTATTATCCCCTGAATAAAATTTTGAAATACGAGGTCCATGAGGTCCGTATAACACAGTTGCCTTGATCGATTGTGGCCAAAATTAAATGGAATCAATGCCGCATGTACAGAAATTATCGTGTCAAATTTCATTCAGATCAAGTCTAGAAATATCAAGCAAAAAACTAGCCAACATACATTCATATATGCGGAATTGTTCAATGCTAAAATTGCATTTTTTTTTTGTTAGTAAGCGTCATGAAGCCATAAAAATCTGAAAAAAGAACAGATTAGCTCTCTTTTCCTTGTGTAGTATACTATATAGCCAAGAAAATAAATTTACAGTAATAGAATAATTATGGCTAAACAAAATTAAGTTACTTATTTATAACTAAATTTATTCATTTAATTATGAATTATTAATTAAACATTGCAATTTTTATACGGGATAACTGTATACCCAGAAAAGTAAAAATAAAAAAAAAATAAAAGCACATTCGATATTTCACGATCGTAACGGATTTTTGTTTTTCCTCATTTACAGCAATCGTCCACAAAAATTTCCCCATTACACTCTTATCGTACTAGGCTAGCTAGAAAAAATCTTAATAAATTATGAATTAGTGAAGATATAAGAAAATAACAATATTAGTAACATATACATACTATTAATAACAACTATAACTATTAATAACACACGTATAGATATAATTAACATAACAATATTAAATAAAAAAACATTTTTTTTTTTTTATGATTTTAATTAGAATGTATAAAGTAAGGTAACGTATATGCTAAACAGAGAAAAGTAATGTCATTTAAATTTAACTGAACGAAATATTAAATTATTTTCTTTATAAAATAATGTACTCCACTAAATTTAGAATTCCAATTTTGTATCAAAATATTGTGTTTTTAACTCTTGAAATAAATATCTCTTCTCTTCTACAAGAATTTTAAATATATTATCTTTTAATTTCTTGACTAGTTGTTTTACATTTAAAAAATTTTCCTACAAAATAAGTTAATTTTCATTTTCGCTATCGTAATACGGCTCATGAAAAAATAAAAATCAGATGTTTATACCACATGACTTCCTTGTACGCCTATCAAATTAGATATACACATTTTAGTGTGCATATAATTCAAGTGATACCTATTCACGAATAATTTAAGTTTCAAACTCAACGAGGTCTGTTTTTAAAAAAAACATGAATTTTATTTATTTTAAATAAAACATGACTTTAAAAACTTTTTAACAATTACTTTAAATAGAATATAATTCAAAAGTGTATTTTATTTTTCTGTGAAATAATTAAATAAGATAATTTTTTTAAAAATAAATATAACATTTTTAGAAAATTTTACTAAGAAAATCCAAAAATAATACTAAATTATAATATAAAATTAATTAATTGTACAAAATTATAATTTTCAATTAATATTAAATAATGAGATGTTTCACCAAATCTGATGTAGACACCATATTACTTCCTTGTACGCCTATTAAATTACATATCACATTTTTAAAAGTATATAAAATTTTATTTCTCTAATAACTACTGATTTTTTTCATATTTTTTTTTTATTGTTACTGAATTATTATTTATTGTAATTTTTTTTCACAATCAGAGGTTAATAATTATAAATAAACCATATATTTAAATTAAAAAAAAAAAAGGTAAAAACAAAGGGAAATGAAGTCGCATTCGAACCGATGTGCCTTCCCCTTATAAGATCCAAATATTTCATTAATTAAAATTTTATTTCACTATAACTCTGGAACCATTGAAAATAAGTACCACTTATGATCGTTGAAAAGCTCTCAATGAGGGCTGTTTACTGCAGATAAGAAAAATTCCAAAATTCAATTTTTCTAGATTTTGGGCTTTTTTTTCACACTTTTGGTTCAGTAGATTGCAATCAAAAGGGAAGGTGTAAAACTAGATGTTACAACAGTCCTAAATCCAAAAATTAAACATTCTACGGCTAATAGTTTTTGAGTTATGCGAGATACATACATACATACAGACGTCACACCGAGACTAGTCAAAATGGATTCAGGAATGGTCAAAATGGATATTTCCGTTAAAATCTGAAAACCGAAATTTTTCGCGATCACAATACTTCCTTTACTTCGTACAAGGAAGTAAAAAAGAACGCGCAGAGTTCTGCGCATCGGCTGGGCCGGTCACGTCAAAAAAAGAAACTTGATATCGCGATTATTTTGCAGTTCCAATTAAAATACTTATCTGAATTACATAGAGATATGATTTTTTTTTATTGCTGCAATCTTTTTCTATATGATATATGATAAACAGACTAGGTGAAAGTTATCTTGTATTATGTACGAATTAAATGATTTACTCGTATATTGACGATGCACATAAATAACACTGTAGAAACAGATGTACTCTTACGTTAGGCGAATGGACAGATAAACTCGGGAAAGATGATGGTACAATTGAGTTTGTTTCAACAAATAAAAATGAGTACGATTACAATATAGATGAAGGTAATTAATTATATCACAAAGATAAAAGGATTTACTTTAAACTACAAGATTACACATGTATTAGATACGATATTATGCAAAAGATGATCGAAAGAAAGACTGAAAGTGTAGCTGTAAATTACAACCAGATAAAAAGAGCTGTTAAGACTAAAAATCTTGTAAAAAGCAAATAATAAAGAAATTTTAGTTTCATCATGATAAGAAAACGATACTTGAAGAGAGACATGGAATAATAAATACATTGCCTTGGGAATATTAGATGATGTTTAATAAGCAATCTTCAGTTATCATTTAATGGACCGAAGCACATTAAAAAAAGTGGTCACGGATTTTTGGGATAAGAGATAGTTCCATTAAGAGATTTTGAAAAAAAATTGAAGATTGGAATAGACCTGCTACACTATTCACAGAATTACACACATACATTTTATAAATATATCTGAATGTTTTAAAAGCTGCAATAATGTACCGTTGCAATAGTTCACTATACAGGCCTACAAGTCTATTTCCCAACTACAATATAACTTGTTCTACTAATAAAACGCGGTATGGAATGCAGCATCACGCTTTCAACTTTAGCCTTTAATGTTATCACGTCATTATATCTTTCTTTTCTACCAAGTATAGTTAAAATTTATACACACGTGCCAAACTTTTATTGTTTATATTTTTATTAATTTGTAATAAAAATCATTTACAAAAAGTAAATAACATCCTGTGTATACGCACTTTTAAATCATTAATGATTATTAATCATCTCTTCGGTGTCATAAGTCAGAATAGATAAATGAGGTTTCAGCTCACAGTTTGGAACTTCTTAAGTATGAATTATGTAGACTGATACCGAAAAATTAAAAATGTTTATATTTATAAATGTACAATCATCGTTTACAATAAGTCACTTATTCTTAAAAAAAGTAACAGTATCCACCTCTATCAAACTGTTTTCCCTCAACACCTGTTGAGGTTTTTTTCACCTCAACAGAACTGTTTTCTTATAAATCAACAAAATACTTCGGTTTATGAGAAAGGGCCTTATTATGCAACTGCTGCTTATTTTAATAAATTACGGAAGTATTTAATACATTTTCTTATTAATTTATTTAAAATTCAATTAAACAATTTTCTTTTAGGGAACAATATTATTCTGTCGACGAATTTTTAAATAAATATCTGATGTGAACAACACATTACTTCCTTTACGCCTATTAAATTACATATACACTTTTTTTTTTTTAAATGAAAATTACGTAAAGTTTTATTTCATTAATAACTTCTGATAATTTTTTATTTATTGATTTATTAATTATTATTGATTTATTATTTATCTTTTTTTTTACAATCAGAAGTTAATAATTATTAATAAATCAGTATATTTAAATTAAAACAAAAAAGTTAAAAAAAGGAGATGAAGTGTGATTCGAACCGATGTCTTCCCAAATATCCAAATATTTCATTAATTAAAATTTTATTTCGCTATAACTCTGGAACCGATGAAAATATGTACCACTTACGATACATCGTTGAAAAGCTCTCAATGAGGGCTTATTACTGCAGTTAATAAAAAACACAATTTTTTGTTTTTGATTTTGAGCTTTTTCGATATTTTTGGTCCAGTCGATTAAAATCAAAAGAGGTGCACAACTAGATGTCATAATAGTCCTAATCCAAATTTTTAACATCCTACGGCTAATCGTTTTTGAGTTATACGAGATATATACGTACGTAGGTACAACATATATGATTTGCGATGAAAAGTTCACCACTAAACCAACCCCCGTCAACAGGATTAGTCTGGTTGTAATGATAATGTAGCCACAATTTATTATTACAAATGTGTCACGACTTGACTTTATGATATTGTTTAGGTGAAACTTGAAGGAAAAAATTGCAGTTTTAATAACTTTCTTATCTACTTCATCATTTTATTACGATTTCAAATATGAATAATCGAATTAGTGTTGCACTGACGATTTCAAAAATACGAAATTTATCACAAAGCGCCCGTCAAATCTTGTACTGGGCTTCTTTTGCAAATAAAAACGTTTAAAAATCGTTTAATGATATTTTTAAAATCGTTTAATGAAACCGGTACTCGGCAGAGCGAAAAAATAAGGTTTAACTGACATGTTAGACAATCACATTTTTATAACCCTCGGTTATACTTTTATAACTTTTTAAATTTCACTTTTCTGAAAAAGTATTTGTTTTTTTTTTAACTAAGTAACACTAAAGAAATTCACCCGATAAGTCAAGTTGTATTTCCTGCAGTACCAGTATATAGAATGGGTTGTTAATTGCACAGCGACTACGTCACAGCGTTGTGATGAGAAAATCAACTTATACTAGCAGTTAAATTACCATTCCTTTATTCCTGAAGTGTGTATTCCAGGAAAACCGTTTCAAGATAAGTATAGACCAAGAATTTAATCGTATCAGATTATGAAATTTGTATATTGTTTAAAAATATTTAAGGGCATTCAGTAATGAGGTAATATAAAAATAATATACTTTAATGCTAGCGATATTGAAGTTTCTGTTAAAAAAAAAACAAAAAAACATTGAATAAGTTTTGTTTAATAAACGTCTGATTAAATTGTTAAAATTCCAGTATATTGAAATTAAAATAGCTTAACTGATATATTTTTAAAATGCAATAATGATTTTAGCCATAGATTCACTTTTTTTAATAAAAACAAAAATAGTTCTTTTATTCTAGCATTAATGATAAAAATTACCCATAGTTTAAAACACAATTTTATATACAAACTTGTATATAAATAAAAAAGCTTGTATGTGCGTATGTAAGTATATAATATATATACATATACATATATATATGAAGGATTGCAGGTAACTAACTACTTTTTCAATAAAATATACGAGTAGTTAGTAAGAAACTGTTAGAACGTAATAATTATTCCAAGAGAATAACGTGATATGTTTATATGTTAGTACGCTTACGAAAGAGAATACTACAAAAAATTTTTTTTCTATCTTAAAATATATTCTCGGTTAATACTAATCTTGTAAAGGTTTTTACACACATATATTATACATATCTTTCTGTAACGTTTTAAAATGTTGTAAGTTAATAAATCTACATCAGATGTGCAATCATAACTACCAGAGGTCGTTCGGAAAGTTCTCAATTTGACACTCAATTAATGCAAGTATGACCAAATGACTATGAGATTTGTTAAGTATGATTCTTTAGATTAAATGGTATTCTCAAAAATATCAGACGCGAGCGTTCAGTTGCGCTTGTTTGAGGTGATACAGTGAAGCAAAAAAACATTTTGACATTTTTTGAAAAATTAAAGTTCAAGCCGTTATAAAATATTTTGTTTTAAAAGATTTAATCTCGACAAACAAACAAAAAGGGGTAAATCCGCTTTAAAAGACTCTTTCCTTTTGTTTTCAAGTGTAAAAGATAGACAGCTAAATTTACACGCGGTCGTACATCCACTCATGATGATTAGGACACTCAAAAACCGCTACAAATGACGAAATAGTCACAAAAATCCACAGTGCCACATTAAATTATTGCCGATTGAAGCGAGCTTGCTTACATCTCAAACATCTCGACAGACCATGTCCACGACATTTACGCGACGTTTTGAGCATGAGAAATTTCCGCTCGTCGGGTGCCGCGTTCGTTAACAGTCAGTCAAAAATGTATTCTACTGAAAACTTCTCAAGAATATGTAGGCTTATATAAACGATATTCGCCGAGTTTCTTCGATATTTTATAATAGCAGATGAAATATGGTTTCATCATTACACACTAGAGACTAAACAGTGGGTGTAAGCAGGTGAAAGTGGTTCAAAGAAAGTGAAAACGGTTCTATTTGCAGGAAAAGTCAATGTTACGGTTTTTTTGGAAATCTCGTGTTGTAGTGGTCTTAGATTACCTCGAAAAAAACAGGATCATCACCGGAGAGTATTATGCTTCACTACTGGATCGACTGAAGGTTGGTTACACGTCCACATCTATAAAAAAAAAGTGCTCTTTCACCACGATAAGGCGTCTGAGTATACGTCTTCGGTTATTGCTACAAGCCTCAGTGACCTACGCTTCGAAATGCTTCCATATGCGCCATATTCGTGAATTTGGCTTCCTGCGATTACTTCCTCTTCCCAAACCTGAAGAAATGGCTCGCTGGACAAAGATTCACTTCAGATGATAAGGCCAAACCTGAGACAACCGCCTTTTTAGACAGATAGACAAATCGCATTATACTGAGTCTATTAAAACTACTTGGAAAGTCATTCGTCTAAATGAATCGAACTGCAAAGTGATTCTACCTTTAAAAATAAAAGCTTCTGAAAAATCTTGGTTTTCTTCGTTAGGGCAAAAGCATACATAAAATAAATATATTAACAAATCTTTTTAAAAACCACTCTTATATTAAATGCACTAAAAGCAGAAAATAAAATATATGTAATAAAAATTTTCAAAACATACTCTTAAATTAAACGCACTAAAAGGTAAAAAAATAATTTTAGAACGGTATCTCTGAATGGATTTGACAGCAAGCTTCGATGGTGATATGTAAGATTATGTGAACGTCATAGCTGCGAATTAAACATTTGATGTTTTTTCCAATTTTTTCATATGCGTGATGAATGTCCTAAAGAGTAGGGTGCTCATGTTTGCACCCCTAAAATTATTTTTTACATTTTAGTGCGTTTAATTTAAGAGTGGTGTTTTAATTTTTTTTTACGTATATTTTATTTTCTACTTTTTAGTTCATTTAATATAAAAGTGATTTAAAAAATTTTTTTTTATATTTCTCATTTTCTACTTTTTATTCTGAATAAGTTTATACTTTACAACTGTACTAGTGCACAGGTTTGAGGGTATTTTCAAAATATTAGGTCGGTACGTTTTAGAGTTGGCGAGTACAATCAAAACATAGGGCTAAACGATTTAACTTTCGGATAACCAAGATCCGGTCGATCAAGCGTGTAAAAGGCGTTAAACAGTTAGTGTTCGACCTGTTGATATATACGCTGTTTGAATCGTGAAAATCGGACGAGCGGTTGCCGAGTTATTACGGTGGCACCTCATCGCACCCCTCCCGAAATTTCCGAACGGCATCCCGGGGGCACTTGATGAAAATATTATCATCCGGTGGATACCATTGAGAACGGATAGGGTAGAATAGATAGGGTAAAAACAATTTTCAGAGTGCTAGGACCAACCGTTTTCGAGATATTTGCGATTTTCATCTGAAAATTCGGGTCCGGTTAAAAAGTACTAAATTTTCCCAAAACTTTGGTCGCTACTGTACAAAATTTCTAGTGGTAACTGTATACTCTAATATATACCTCACTTGTTTATAAAACTAACAGCGTGTTATTATTTAGCTCCAGCCCTACGTTATTATTTAGTAGGTAGAGCCCTACCTATTGGTAAAATCATATATTTCAAACGTGTACAAAAATGTTAGATCCAAACCTACCGAAACAGGCGAGGTTATCTTTCTTATGAAAATATGCATGTAAACGAGATTGCATTATGTCAAGGACATTTTTTTCTTAGCAACTTACGGGTATCTTAGCGACTTTAAAATGTTGCTAAAATGTGTTGTCATCAGAAACAAACCTGCGTGCAAAATTTCAGAGCGAATGGATAAGCGGAAGTGTTTCAAAATTCGACTGAAAGGTTCCGTACCATGAATCTTACAAACATAGTCCAAGAGAGAGTTAATATGAGTGGTAATAAGATTGTATCGACTTTTATTAACTGATGCTTGTATATCGGTACCACAACTAGAACGATTGTAGGCGATCTGACACGTAAGAGAATCTACTCTAAAAACTGGTATAGCTATTACCAAGAATAACATACTATGGTTGTGGTTCTCTATTCAGGAATTCAGTAGCGAGTGTTAACCGATGTAGAATTAAATTTTACGACTGAACATTATTTATGATGATTTTATAGAATAAAAAATGGCGGATGGAAATACAACAAAAAAATAACTATAACAATTCAGCTTACCTCCATGGTAGAGTGCTAGCATCTCTGCCTTTCATATGGAATATTCTGGGTTCGATTTGAGGTCGGGCTTAGCACGTGCTGTAAAAGTTCATTTATCTTCTAAAAATAGGAGTGGAATAATTATAACTGGGCGTATTCCTGTTGTTACAGGAGGAAGAATAATTATTCGGTAATAATTTTGTACATGAAAATTATCATTAAAGGAGGCGTTCAAGTATTACGTAACATCTTAGGGAGCATTCGCGGTTTTCCTCTCCCGCCCCAATATTATAGGATTTAGAAGGAAAGTAGTGATCATGTTTCAGAAATGTTTGTCTTTGGAACAATGAAACGTCGAAATCCGGAAAAAACTTTTGAAAAAAATTATATATATCTACATACAGTTATATATCCTTTATTCCATGCAGAATATCGCGGAAGGTGTTCCGCTAAAAATACAATTAAAATTCATATTTGATGGGTACAGGTAAAAAATTAAATTTTTTATCGTAGATTTACTTAATTTAAAAAAGATTAGTTATGATCTATTAAAAAAATTATTTCAATATTTATTGACTGATATTGCAGTCAATATTTGTTGACTGCAGTTAAGGGACTGATTCAACGCACAAAATAAGAAAAATTATGCGGACAAATGCCTTATCTTGCTTCATTTACTTTCTGACCACATTTTGTTTTTTTCAATAAAACCTTAAGAATGGATCGAGTATTTTAATGATATTTATTTTATATATATACCCAACAACTCTACAGAATAAACAAATTTGACAATTGAACCTTAAAATTTCCAAAATGGAGGGCATTAAAAGTTTATAATCATTAATAGAGTAATTATTATTTTATCGAATTATATATTATTATATAAAAGGTTACGCCTTTTATTTTTAACAAGATTTTGTTAAAAATAAATCATCCATTTGTCAAATAAATTCTCATCTGTTCAAATTTGTTGATAAAACAGCTGATACGACTGAAATTGTTAAAAGTGGATCGAAAAAATTTGCAGTCTGATAATTTTGTGACTTCTATTACATCCAACAATAAAAATTAACTTTAATCATAATAATTTAATAATATTTATAAAAATAGAAAATTTTACAATTATTTGCCAGCTTTTTTGAAAATTTCCGGCTCCTATACATGAAAATACGTTCTGATTTTCCTTGTTTAAGTCATATCAAAATCTAGAAGAAAATTCATATTTAATTTTCAATCATTTTCCACTCTTTGTTATTAAGAAACTAAATACCGAACAGAAACTAAGTAACTGTGTTGTGAATCGATTCACTATTAGCAAGATAAGTTGATAATTTGGTGAAAATTAACTTAACTATCGTATCGGGTTTTTTTAAATACCATATTTGATGGGTACAGGTAAAAAATTAAATTTTTTATCGTAGATTTACTTAATTGAAAAAAGAAGATTAATTATGATCTATTAAAAAAATTATTTCAATATTTATTACGGTGGTCGAAAAACCTTTCTTTCTTAAACATGAAGTAATTAAAAGAGAAAAAAACATAAAGTTACTGAAAGCACATATGGTTTTTAACATATAACCCTACCGAGTGGGTTTTACATGCATCCGACCAGAAAACAAAACGCTTTGTGAAGGTCATAAAAACAGGTCACCTGTCCCACACAGAGCACATAATACCATGTGGATAGGAAATAAGACTCCACAGAAAAACAAGGTGGTACTGACACTGCCACTGTCACTGCTTTTAAGTTTATAACCTCATTTATTTATATAATATTATATATTTACTTTCACAATATGTTGTATAAATAAAACATATCCGTTGATAATCTACTGTTTTACATGTTATTAATTCATTAACGTATTCATTCAAAACCGGTTAAATTTAGTCAGATAAAAAAGTAATAAACGATTACAAAAAATATATTGAATCTATTTATCTGAGGTAGGAAAACAGCAGACTGCTTTAAAAAAAAGGGTTAAAATTGCTGTCCAATTTTCTCTCCAGAGCTTACAGCCGGAGCAGCAGTAACATTTAATAAATAAAATAATTCATTGGTTAGATCACAATTTATGTGTGAGTATATATATATATATATATATATATATATATATATATATATATATGTGTGTGTGTGTGTGTGTGTGTGTGAGTGTGTGTGTGTGTGTGTGTGTGTGTGTGTGTGTGTGTGTGTGTGCAAATGTATTATATTTATATATATTATATGCGTATGGATAAGTACTGAAAATTGAATTTGAATTTTCTTTTATTAGTATTTAAACAAATCAAAAGGTTGGATATAAAAAATTCAAGCACCACTTTTTTATTTCTTTAATAAACGTAATGATACATAAAATTTCTGTGAATGAGGATCTGTTTTTCAATATATTGATCAAACTCAGCCAATTTTCGCTATTTTGGGGAAACAATCGACTTTATTTCTAGTTTTTTTCTAAAGAAGCCAAAGAAACTTCTAGAACAGAAAGTGTAGATAATAAAGTTATTAATATTTACTTTGTTTGAGTGGCCTCTCTACAATGAAATAGAAAAGACTGCAACAATTTAAAATTGAAAAAAATTATATTTTTCATAAAATATCTGATCTGAACCATGACTTCCTTGTACGCCTGTTAAATTACATATACACATTTTGTTATAAAATGAAAAGCACGTAAAATTTTATACCATTAATAACTTCTAATATTTTTTCATATTTTTTTTACGTTATGATTGAATTATTATTTATTGTAAAAGTCTTTTTTACAATCAGAGGTAAATAATTATTAATAAATCAACATATTTAAATTTAAAAAAAATAGTTAAAAAAAGGAGATGAGTCGGATTGAACCGACGAGCCCTTGTAAGATCCAACTATTTCATTAATTAAACTTTATTTGGCTATAACTCTAATACCAATGAAAATAAGTACCACTTATGATATATCGTTGAAAAGCTCTCAATGAGAGCTTACTACTACAGTTAAGAAAACGTTCAAAATTCAAATATTTTTGGATTTTGAGATTTTTTGGACACTTTTGGTCTAGTCGACTGAAATCAAAAGGACAGGTGCACAACTAGATGTCACAACAGTCCTAAATCCAAAAATTAAACACTCTACGGCTAATATTTTTTGAGTTATGCGAGATACATACATACATACAGACGTCACACCGAAACTAGTCAAAATGGATTTAGGGATGGTCAAAATGGATATTTCTGTCGAAATCAGAAAACCGACATTTTTCGCGATCACAATACTTCCTTTACTTCGTTCAAGGAAGTAAAAAGGAATAATTTTAATTGTAACAACTATTAAATGACCGCCTTTATTTAATAAATCAGAAAACATTCTATGAAGAGTTTGTGTCCTTCGATATTTTTTATAATTAAAGATATTTTGATATTAAAAAATCAAGGGCTCCTTTTTTTTAGAAATAATGTCGTAACGCTTTCCACATATGTTCGATAGGTAGGTATAATAAACGACTTTATTTCAAAACTATAATTTTAAGATCTTTATATAACAAAAAATGTATTATTATTTGTTGAATTAAAATTTACTAACATTATCTTCGAACTGGTCATAATTTTGTTCTTCTCAAGAATAAATATCTTTTCAAGATATTTATTTTTTAATTTTACTTTCCACCTTTAAACTGAAAATAATAATTAACTACATAGTTGTATTACATCTTTTATTAAAATAATTAATTTTCAACAAATATTTTGTAAGAATTTAAATTCTCAAAAGAATTGAAAGCCTGTAACTTTTATTTGAAACATTTTTTATCCGAAACTTTGTTAAAAAATTAAACGAGCGTGAATGTACACATTTTTTCAAAAGTGTTAGAAAGGAGAAAGTAATACTCTAAAGGGCTATAACTCGTTAAAGTTTGGTTGTAGAAATTTGCTCCAAAAAATGTTATGTCTTGAATATGATCTAGTTTTAAGAAAAACAAAGATTTACGAGTACATTACTTAGGATTTATGGATTTTGGTTATTCCCGTAAAGCCCAATCTTTTTACTCCTTAACCCTTAATAAAAGAAAACCACGCTTATCTAACACTCGGAACATTTCATTTTCTTAAATTTCATGTGCCAAAAAAACTTTTAAGTTTCATTGTGGCTCTAATTAATTTTATATTACACAACTATTTTGTGCAATTCTACAGTACTAGTGACGTAACAGTGGTTGATTATTATTTACATTTTCTTAATCAGCTTATCGTAATAAAGAACCAAGTTTTTATTTTTCCTATTTTTAATATTTAAAATAATAATTCCTTACTGAATAGTAATTAATCAAATAATGACTGTTAACTGGAAAACTATTTATCCAAAACCGTCCAAACTGGGCGAGAACAATAAGAAAAAATTAAATTATTACACAGTTAATAAAGTTTATTTTTAGAATCGGTTTTACGTGAGTAATGTAAGTTAAAAAATAATTAAAAAAAGGAATTTTTTTCTTTAGTTAGATATGCTATTTTCTACATGTTTAATATATAAATTATATATTGCATATGTAAACACATGATAACACACACACGAACGCATGGGAATATATGTGTACTATTAAATGGCAACAGTCTGTACGTTTCATGACACGAACGGTTTAAAAGAACGCGGTAGTTGTTTTTCCATACACGGTATTCTCTTAACAGTAAGGGCAACAACAGCAGACGATGGTTCGTCCATTGTCTTCGGTGCCAGTGATTGCAAGAAAGCTACTGTATTCTCTTTGTTTGTTACATACTGAAAGAATTCCCTGACACTACAACTTTTCATCATCCTTGTAATTACTGTAACATTCTTAAAAAATCATAATTGCGGTTAATTAATAATTATTTATTAGAAAAAAGTACACTTTTTTAATTATTCTTACCGTGGGAACATGCAAACAACACATTAAACATTTTTTTATAATAAAAAAATAAATAAAAAACTATTACAAAACAATATAAAAAATTATATTTATATTATTATTGTTCGATTACTACAATAAACCACAATAATTTTGATAAAGAATTATTCACAACGTTTTCCCTCTATAATTCAGGTAAAAATTCCGGTAGAAGATTCCAGGATATTCATTCCGGGAGAGGATTCCTGATTCTCCTGAAAAGAGGCACTGAAAAGTTAAGTTTTAAGTTAATAAGAAAAATACTTCGCTATGTCTTTTGCTCCGAAGGCATAAAATATAGTAATAATAATAATAATAATTTTTTTTATAACTTCCTTATCTTCCTTTTTAGTCACAACCACCTACTAAAAATTAAAATCTGGAAAGTTATACTAACTTAAACAGGGAGAAAGTGCAACAGAAGAGTTTTAACCGTTAATAGGTGGAACGTCGATTACCCGGACTGATCTTTGCAAGTCGAATTCGAATACTTGAAGAATTAAAAAGGTTTTTCATACTTACTAGACACATCAATCTAATGTTTAATGTGTTTCACACTAAATAAAAATAAGAAAATATAAAAAAGCGATATGTATTTTAAAATTAAAAAGATATTTAGCCAAACTCAAGAACTGACTCAGGACATCAAAATAAACGAAAATAGTACGTATCTTGCTTCTTTTTCCGTTTGTCCGCAATTTTGTGTTTTTTTTTTCAATAATTTATTAAGAATTAAGGTATTATAATGAAATTCAATGTATATGTACCCACAATATCTTCCAAAAAATAAATAAATTTGAACATTTTAATTTTGGAAATTAGAAAATGGAGAACATTAATATTTTGTATCATTAATAGCTACGTAAATATTTTTTTAACCTCCGGGACCACTGTTAGGTATTGCTTCAGAGGATGAGATGATTTTTGTAGCGTGTGAAAATGCCATGCCTGACCGGGATTCGAATCCGGGGCCTCTGGATGAAAGGCTGAGACGCTACCACTCGCGCTGGCCGGCAATTGCGTAAATATTACGAGAGGTTATCTCTAATCTAAAGACCGTTTCATTGTAAAAAAATCTATTCTGAAAACTTTAAAAATATTTTTTATTTCTCTTAAAATACATATATTATACTACTCTATATAATCGCCGCATGAATTAAGAAAAATATTGCAGAGATATACCAGCTTCAATATACCCTTGTCGTATTCTTCTACCGCCAGTCCATTTAGCCACTGATTAACAACATTTTTAAGTTCATCGTACCCGCGAATTGCTTACCGCTAAAAAATTCTTAAATAAATTTAACTACAATTAATTTATCTACAATTTCCCAAATAAATGGTAATCAGAAGGAGCTAAGTCCGGACTATATGGTGGGTGATCGTAATTTCCCATTTAAATGTTCTCAGTAAATCCGTGTCGGCCCCGCAACATGTGGACGTGCATTATCGTGCAGCAGGACGATGCCGTCGGTCAGTTGCCCACCTCACCGATTTTGAATGGCGCGCCATAACTTACATAGAGTTTTGCAGTAGGTTTCTGCATTTATAGTCATTCCACGTGGCATGAAATCAATCAACAGTATGTCAAACCGATCCCAAAAGTCTGAGGGCCATCAGTTTGCGTCCAAATGGCTGTGGCTTGGCCTTTTTTGGTCTGGTTGGTGATTGAAGATGACGCCATTCACTTGACTGCCGTTTTCTCTCTGACGTGTAATACGAAATCCATGTATCATCGCCGGTAACAATTGAATTAAGAAACTCATCGGCCTTTTTCTGAGTAGCACATAAAAAGTTCCTAAGCAGATCCCACTCGGATTTTTTTTTGACGTTCCGTTAAGACGTGCGGAACCCAAAGTGCACAATCTTTCTGAAGCCTGAATGGTCATGAACAATGCGACCGATAACGGCTCTTGAAACATCAGGTAAAAGAAGGGCAAGGTCGGAAATCGTTGAGCGATGATCTTTTTTGATTTTATCATCGACGCGTTTCAACAAGTCCTCAGTGGTTATCGATGGCCTCCCCAAACGTTCTTCATCATGCATATTAATTCTGTTATTTCTAAACCTTTCACATCATTTTCAGGCATTTCTTTCATTCATTACATTATCACCGTACATAACAACCAACTAACTATGAATTTCAGCCGGCCTAACGTTTTGATGGTTTAAAAAAACGTATGACTACGTATTTCACAGTCGGCGGCAACATCGATTTTCCTATTCGATTTATAACGGAATAACTCACACGTAATCAAAATACTACAAAGCGAAAACTTACAGACAACAATGCAGTGTGTACATTACTAGCGTGCGTGGGCATGAACGACACAGGTTCGCAAACCTTAAGGATGAAATTTCCCAGCGGTCTTTAATTTAGAGATATCCTTCGTAGTTTTATACAATTGAATTTTATTGGATAAAATATTAAATCTTTTTAATTGTGCACAAAATTACACTTCATTTGTTCAACTCGGTTGACAAATAGTGGCTGAAACTGTTTAAGTGGATTCGCAAAAATTATACGTGAAAACGGGCACAGAACTGTCTGACTTCATAATTTTCAGTCTACTCACAACTGACACACGTGTAAGACAGTACTTGATTCCACATATTTCCCTCTAAAATTTACTTAATTTTTTCTTATAAGAGGAATCGGGTTATTAATTTTGAAATGAGGTAAACAATACTACATTCGGTGCCCTCTACCAAATAATGAAATATCGGCAGAAACTCCGGGAACAATTTGCAGAAACCGATTTCTTAAATCTTTTACTAAATTCTTTATCTGAAAACAATTTCCAAAATCGTTAGGCTATTAAGTAAAAATAATAAAATTATTAATATTTAAATACCCAACGTGTATGTGAAATAAAAATCTGTCAACAGTGAAGCCGGGAAATTTTTGCAATCTTTTACCGACTAATTGAATATATACCTTTTGATCGCTTTAATATTCATTAATAATTACTAATATTAAACATTAACTAATTATAACCAAAAAATGGCAGAATAGTTAATCAACCAAATTTTAGGCAATTGAATCATTTATAAAAATTTGATTATTATTTAGGCTAACTATGTTATACAGTACACTAGAATTTGTTTAAACAAGCAGTAAAATTATTTACAATACTCCTTTTAAAACTTTATTTAATTATTCACAATTGAACGTTCTTAATTCACGTCAAGCCTAAAGGATTGTATTTTCGAGCTCATTTTTGTAACCAATGATTTTCTTGGCAACTATTAAAAATGAGCCCTAAGATCTTATTTAACGATTTTTTTAACACTTCTAATACTACGATCTTAACTTTTTGTTTGAAATGACTCTTCTGGAAAATGTTTCAGTAGTAGGGATAAATCTACGAGCATCACATTTATGTAGCATTAAGACAAATAAATAAATAATGATTGATAAAAAAAGAAAACAATTAATTAAATTAAGAGATTAAGTAGGTCAATATGCCTTATAAAGAACAAATACAATATTTATTACGAAAGAAAACAAATAGGGAAACCATATTACGACTCCTTATTCCGTATACCTTACACCATAATTGTTTGTAGGGGCTTCACAACTTATATAAAAAAAAAGTAATAACTATATTTTATTTTTTGGCGATTTAACATAAATTCATCTGTACCAGTTGCAATGTATCTTATCGATGAGTTTTTTATTTAAAAACTAGCTACATAATTTGGATCCACCGGGTTGGTATAGTGATGAACTCGTCATAGCAAATCAGCTGATTTCGAAGTCGAGAGTTCTAAGGTTCAAATCCTAGTAAAGGCAGTTACTTTTATACGGATTTCAATACTATATCGTGGATACCGGTGTTCTTTAGTGGTTGGGTTTCAATTAACCACACATCTCAGGAATGGTAGACCTGAGACTGTACATATATATTTATATTCATACATATCATCTTCATTTATCCTCTGAAGTAATACCTTACGGCGGTTCCGGAGGCTAAACAGAAAAAGAAAAAAAAGCTACATAATTTGGGAAAAATAAAATCTCGGGATGATTTTATTTATTTTTCAATAAATTTTCTGTTAATACGATTTCATTTCTGTATTGAAGTTTTCATTAAAAAAAAAATTCAATTCAAAATGTTAATTAAGCCTCGTTGTGTTCATATTTATGAACCGGCAATATTTTTTGAATACTCGTAAGTTACTTATTCTAAAAAAATAAACAACCATTTCTACCAAACCGGCAACAGAAGTGTTTTCGTGTAATTCAACACCTTATTATTTTTCAATTACCATTCTTAAATAAATTTCTGGGTCATTTAAAAAATTCTTTCCACAAATTTATTTAAAATATAAAGAAAAAGTATCTCTAAGTGAATTTAAAAGACTATACCAAAAATGTTTGGTTTAACTTTTCTCAACTGTTTTAAGAATTGGAAGACGCTGACATAATGTTTCACATCTCTGGGAGACTACTTTGAAGGGGGACAATATCAATATAGAAGAGTAAGTAAATTTTTTTTATAAAAATCAAAATTTTTATTATTTTATAAAAAGAACATATCTCGTTAAATATCATTTATAATTTTTAATACTCGTATGTTTAGTAAATTTCCGATTATTACTCATTAAACAAAATATTTTTTTTTCGCTTGATGAAATCCACAGAAACTCGAAGCTTGGCGTAGGAATATGAAATAAAATTTTTGTAGCGTACGAAGAATGCCATGCCTGACCGGTATTCGACCCCGGGACCTCCGGATGAAAGGCCAAGACGCTACCACTCGCGCCACGGAGGCAGGCAATTAATTAATTAATTAACAAATTAATTTATTTGTAAGTATAATAAACCATGTTATAAATACGTTTATTACATTTAAAAACTATAAATTAATTCTACATCTGATTTCCTAATGCTATGTATTTCTAAGCGTTACACAAAAAAAAACGAGTTTATATTTTATTCTACTGAATCTTACTTAATAAATATACGAGAAATGTGACATATATTACCCGATAACTATGAAATAAACGACAGAGTTCAAATTTCATCATTTTTATTTTATATATAAATATAAATGTTTAATATGTGTAACAAATTATTTTGTAAAATTTATCTTTAATAGTATACAACATTTATATAGAACAGTATATCTTTAAGCTACACATACAAAATACATTCAGATACTTTATTTTCAAATTTATTTGCTAATATCCCAGAACTTTTAAAAACTGGTTTTTCAGGAAACAGTAAATGTAATAAATCACCGTAAAAAAAATTAATATCATCGATTTCACTTTTAAATGTTACAAACATTTCATAAAAGTTCTGTAATCTAGTAATAATTAATCCGAAAAGTTTCTATGTTGCTCGTAAGAAAGTAAGTTTTAAGTAAAAAAAAATAATAATAAATTTAATAAAGGTATATTTGAAAAATTAAGTGAATAAAAATTAAATTGTAAAACAGAATTACAATTACAAAGAAATTATTATTTTATAACGATAAATTACAAATAGATTATACACATCACAGAAATCTTCATTACTGTTATAATAACTACCACATACAACTTTTTTTTTGGTGAGGGGGAATACCAGTTACGTACGCCCCATAAGGGGCAGTGTCGGACTCGCCACAGGTTCCGCAAGATGATAATTAAAGTGCATATGTGTTCCTGCGCCCTATCGACTAAACCTACACCAACTCACCAACTCCCCCCGTCCGGGTTCAGACCGGCATTGAAGCATTTCCACGGCCCTGGCGGATGCCTTCGGTCTCAGGGGATTCAGAGTCCCCGTGCGTCATCACCGTCGCCGATCCACGCAAGCGCGGATCAGCGACATCTCAGCAAGGAGCTGTCCTTCCCCTTCGTCATCCAGTCGTGCTCTTCTGGTTCTCTCAAAGAACTTTTCCCAGAGACTATCATTCCGCTGGCGGCACTGTAGAAATCCTACCGAGTACCCAGCTCAGTCAGTCAGCATTCCAGTTCTCTCTTCTATTTCCTTCGTACTGAGAATATTTGCTACCATACTTGACACCAGTTTCCATTGTCTATTTACTTCAACATAAATTTTATCACATTTTCCGGTGTCAAGCTGGCTAGTTCAGGCGAGACCCTAAAAGGATTCCATTTGTCACAAACAAAAAACACATGTTTCGTTGTATCTTCCACTCCACAATATATACAGAGTCAGGTGAGGATCTTCTTTTGAACTTGTTTAGGTATACACCAAATCCCCCGTGGTCCGAAAGGAACTGTGTGAGGAAGTATGACACCCCCCACACATCCTCCAGACCCAGGGTTCAAGTCTGGCAATCAGGCGCCTGGTCCACGCTCCTTTGATTGAGGCTTCCCAGGGCGCCCGTCATTCTTCCAGCAGTATTTGGTATGCCTGTTTCTTGGGAACTCCATCGTGAATTCTGGAAATCAAATTAATTCTGAGGCTGATCGGTGGCACACCGGCTATTACTCCGACCGCTTTCCCGGATACTGTTCGGTATACACGATCGCCAGTCTACGCTGGAATGACTGTTAAAGTTCACAGCTCCTTTTAATTTCTTGAACGACCTCCAAGCCGGGGCCGCATATAACAGTACAGATGTTCCTACTAATAAAATACGCTTCCTTACACCAGCTCTGTCTCCAGACTTTGTCGGCATCAGTTTCTTTAGAGCAATCATGGTCCACTCAGCTTCTGCAACAGCCTTCCTAGCATGGGTAGTAAATTTCCTGGATCTTTCCAAGTGTATCCTTAAGTATTTAACTACCCTAATCTTCTTTATTATTTGTCCGTCTACTACAACAGCTATCCCTCAATTTCTGTCAGCCAACCATCGGTAACACCGCCGTCTTATTGGGAGCCGGCTCCATCCCCCTTTCTCTGAGCAAGCCACTGACCCTCCTTATAGCTTTGTTGGCCATCTATTCAACTAGGCCTTCTGTATTTGCAACAACCAACAGAGTCAAATCGTCCACGTATAACTTGGCGGGTAATTTTCGAGGGCTACTGCATGGTAAAAAAAAGCTGACTACACAGTTGTAGGACTTTCCCGCCACGCGGCTTTTTTCTGATACACGGCTTACACAACTTAATTAAAAATATTTATCATTTTATTTAAATAAAATATTTATTTTATACATTTAATTTAATGACTGTAACTAAAGCGAGCGCGCATACAGTATTTCAATCGCGCGGGTGTGGCGGTACTAGCGCCACTTTAAGTATTATTCATTTATTTAATTCTATCTCTCACATGTGACCTTACAGCCCAGCTGGTGCCGGAGCCTGAACAGAAAAAGAAAAAAAAGATGACTAGAGTAGACGTACGTCAGTGCTACACTAACGCTCCTTGTGGTGAGAGGGGGTACTAATGACACACTGTACTCGCTTAGCCATTAGTTTATTTAAATAATTTTTGGGATGGGGGTGCGATTTTGCACAACTTTTTTTGGAAACATTATTTTTTAATTATTAACAAATGTGCCTTAGAAAAATAAGACCATAATTAGGCGAAATCTAGAGATACTAAGGGTGACCTTGCTATATAGCCTCTCCCCTTGACCTTTTAAGTTGAAAATTGAATGGCATCAATATACAAGAAGTAATCTGACCAATTTTGGTCAGATCACAATTACACGTACATACGAAAAATCGTAAAATTTCCATCCAGTTTTTTGGTTCCTTCGGTGTCAAAACGTAAAAATCCGGCGGAAACTGCATATGCTCAAACTGGATCGATTACCATACTTTACCTTCTGTAACTATAGCTCTGCTATAGCAATAGGCGGGAAAGTAAAATTAAATAATAAAATAAGAATCACCAATTTTCTCTTTATAATGGGAGTCCAAAAAGTAACTGTGCACCTAAACAAAAGCAATTAGATCTCGATCAGTAAAGTACGATTAGACTTGTTTTACGACACTGTCAGCTAAAAGCTCATTTTGTTCACAGCCGATTTCCATGTTTCATTGCTGACAATATTTTTTTATTTCTGTAACTATTCAAGCTTTTGTTTTCAATATCTGACAACAGTTTTAATACTTGAAACTTAGCATTTTTTTTCTTAGTTGAAAATATGGGTAAATGCGATTGAAAATGTTTATTCAGAGATTTCCAGAAATCGATTTTCCATATCGCAGTGTTGTTGGGATAAGAACCGAGAAATTTGATCTGTCAAAAACGCACCTGATTTCTGAAATAACTGTCCTGACAGAAGAAAAGTTGGATAATATTTCTGATCGCATTTAAATTCAAAGTTCAAAAATCTATAAACATATATCTCAAGGAATTTTATATACAGAACATTGACTAAACATTTAAAACTACACCCTTGCAAAATAACTGCAGTGCATCGGTTACACAAGATGATTTTCCTACTGACATTACATATTACCGGTTTTTTAATTTTATAAAGGAAAAAAGAAGACGTTCTCGGTGTAACATTTTTTCCAGTGGAAACAAGGTTTCATTTATCGGGCCAGGTCAACAGCGTGAAAAGTCAGGTGTAGTCTTTGAAAAATTCTCCCCTAATCCTCATGAGATCATAGAACGACCAATACAAAAGAAAAATTAGGAGTTTTGTGTGTTTTATCACTTATACTGATAATGATTCGTGATTCTATTCCGGTAAACTCAGAACTTTGCCGGAATAAAATCATTTATCCTTTTATCGGCCGACTAAATAAGAAAGAAATTGCTAGAGCGTGCTTCAAAAAAGACTAGTAGCGCTATGATTCGCTAAATTTGCTGCTAAGATAGGTTCATTTCAAAGCATGTGTGGACACCGAGATCCCAGTATCTTACACCTACAGATTTTTATTAATGAGAAGCAATGAAGGACCTGTTTATAAGAACGATTTTCATACCACGAATGAACTGAAAATCAACGTAACCGAATTTATAAATGTGACCATTCCTTCACCGTATATTTTTTAACATCAGGCATGCTTGGAAATAAGTGGTGGCCATATTGAGCACCTCCTGTAAATAAAACAGATTGTAATAATTATTTCTGTTTCTACCATTGTTATTTGAATATAATAAATTTAATATTTGTACTGTAAATATTGTTACAGTTTCATTTAGGACAACCGTTATAAAAAAAAAAAATTGTTAACATTTTCCATTTTCTTTTTATTGGCATGAAAATAGAAAAAACGAGATTTCAGGATATTTTCGGAAAATTAAAATTCAGACGGATATAAAAAAATAACCGACGGTGATAAGAATTTGATGTTTTATTTTATTTTTTATATGATTTCTGTATCTGAGGTGTCGATCATCACATAAGTTTGGCCATAATCGGTTAAGAGATCAGGAGATACGGTCACCATGGCTTTTGAATATCAAAATTTTACTCAGAGTAGAATTATCATTTTTTAATTCAATGATAGGAATTGTATATTTTAGATTGGCAGTCATAATTTCGGATCTTATTCCGTACAAAATTTGTGGTCGATACAAAAAAAAACAGCTACTGATTATGTGAAGACATCGATTAATATTTTTTCTAACAAAATGAGCAAGCTGTAAGATTCCATTAGCAAAAATACGTAATAAAATTGGTCAAAAGTATGCCGAGAAAAATCCATGAAGTTAATATTGCTAAGAGATTATTAGTAATATTACTGTTAAATAATAATCTGCGGACTAAAATCCTCGGCAGCCAGAGTTGCATTAAAGTTATACATCTTTTGTTATCTTTTAGGTATATAAGTTAAATATTAACAAATTTATTATTAAATGGAGGACTTCAAAGTAAGGGAGCTCAAAAAGTTGCCAAAGTTTCTTTCAGGTATAAAAATAAACAGGTTATTTATAAATATTGTATAACAATTAAGTTACCCGAAAAGTCCTGATGTAACTTATTCGATCAGTTTGCACAACAGTTAGAATGGAACTTCACAAAATTACGGATTTATTCTAGAAATGTGTTAAAAAATGAAGAAGCACTTTTAACGGAAATTATGAAAATTGTGTCAATAAATGTAAAAAAAATCTGCACACCCTTGAAAAATTAATATTGTTTTATAAACAAATTAAAAATGCTTAATTAATTTTGTTAAAAACAATTTTTACTTCTTTACATATAGAAGACTCAACGAGACACAAAAGCTATAAAAATTTATAAAAAAGTTCAAAACATTTTTTTTTACTGGTTCATTTTAAACAAGTTACTTAACAGTATTGATATTTCAAGGGTATACGGATTTTTATACATTTATGGTCATAACTTGGATTATTTACGTCATATAGAGATTTTATAGTAAGCAAATAAAAAAAACCTTCACGTTTGTTGGAAGATTATTTACGCAGTACTCTTTTGTTTTCGAGTAAATTGTGAAAATATATTTTTTTTTTTAATTAAAATTTGTAAAATTATACACTTTGAAATAATAATCCATAATAATTATTAAAAAAATTGGAACAATATTTTCAAATTTATTTTTTTCTGTTATAACATATAACTATTTAAAATATGTATACTAAATTTAGTCCAAATATCTGATCCATTCTCGAGATATAAATTTTATTCTGAAAAAAAAAACAGAGTGGCTCGAATAGTCGTGAAAGGAAGCGAGATATAGGACAGTTGTTATTCATGTAAACATTTTGATTGTTTTTGAGGATTGAATAGTTTCCTTATGGAAGAATTGTGAATCATTTTAAAGATCATTGAAAAATAAAAATTTTTCATAAAAAATTTCATTGTTTGATAACCCTACCGAAACTAGTCAACAGTGAAACACTAATAAAATAAAGTTTAGCGAATCCTACTTCAAAACGATATATTTTTCGAATTGAATATCACTAGGAGGTGACCTACCTTTACTAGGAGTAAAGGTAGTTAGTTACTTTTACACAGATTTGAATACTAGATCGTGGATACCGGTATACTTTGGAGAATTTTTTTTTCACCTTCTCCGCTGGGCCAGATTCAGTCTCCCCTGGACCGGGCCAGTCATCTTGGTTAGGATTTTGTAGCCTGAAGTTTTTTTACGTTAAAATTTTTATTTTTCAGTGTCCTTTCAAATATGTCATAGCTCTACTCTTTAAACTAATTTTTTTTAAATTGCTCGCATAGGGGAATAGAAGGGTAGTGGTCTCATACCGAAAAATAGATAGCTTTGAAGTAGGTGAATTTGCTAAATTTCAATTTAACTATGATTAATGGCTGAAAAGTTATTTAAGCATTGCCGTACTTTATTAACATCCTGGGATATATATATATATATATATATATATACTAGCATCCCGTTGCGGCTTCGCCGAGCTATATGGTTACTTGCGTTTCCCGTCACGATCAGGGGATGCTTAGCAGGTCCGGGCTCGCTTCGCTTCACTTTCTGTCTAGCCAAGAAACTCTGCCCCCTGGACTCCACTGCGTTCATTAAATTCATGCTTGTGAGAATAATAATGAAAAATAAAAATTAAAGCCTGTTCAATTTACACTATCAGTGTATTGTAATTTTTTCACAGCAACAATTTGGTCAGAACATGGCCCGAAACTTTGAGTGATCTGAAGAATGCATGCTTCGAAATAGTCGGCTTCCACCTTAAAAATATTAGTTATAGCCATTTTTACATGCCCTTCGCACGAGTAAAAATATATTTTGCCCGGTTCTTAGCGTTAACCGGGAGTATAGATACAATATAGGTATAATCCGCATACTTTATATGAGTTTGAATACTAGATCCGGTTTACTTTGGTGTTTTTTTTTTCACCTTCTCCCCTGGGCACGATCCTGCAGTTAAGTATAACCCAGCCCAGGGGAGTGTTCTATACTATAACGGGCCTCCCTGTCTCGGCCGTCAGTCGAATCTCACTTTACGACCGCCTTAAACCCCCAGAGTAGAATCCACCAGGCCCGGCTATGCTGTCCCTGGGTCCCCACTCCGGGAGCCGGGACTCGATCTTTAAACCAACGCCCCTAACGGGAACACCCCGAGAGGGGCATCCCCGCCGGGACTCGGTCTTTTTTGCTCGGGGGTTCGAGAGTTCCCGTGCCTCATCGCTACGTCCACATTCGTGCAAACACGACCGAACGGCAGCTCCGCAGAGGGCTGTCCCTCATCCCCGTGCTCTCCGAACCTTCTCCTGAAGAAACCTCGTCACGAATCCTGCGTCCATCACGAATCTTGACTCCGACAAGACGCCGTCCAATCCTCTATGAGAACGTAGAACGTTGGTCACATCCAGGACCAACCTGGATGTGACCAACCTCTCTGGAGGGTCAATTCGATGCCTTGCTTGGGAATCAAATCTGATCATCAAATGGTCCGACAGGCACTCCTCCTGCAATACCCTCCAGTTGCAATACACAGCGATATTTTCCTCGGTGACAAATTCCAGATCAATAGCTGAACGCGACTCCTTCCGAAAAACCTCTGTTAATACAACCTAGGCCCAGCGCGGTCATCCGCGCTTCACTACGGTGAAGGCCTCGTATCGTTGTTGTCGTGCCGGTGAATTCGGGAGACTGCTTTCAAGTCCTCCGTTACCAGCACATGTCAACCCCTCCTCCAAACTGTTTAGAAATTCTACAAAATCTTTGATCCCCGTGTTGAGCGAGTGGTAGCGGTTGAACACCACCAAGCGAGGTCAGTCCAAACTATACATCTCAGGAATGATCGACCTGAGACTGTACAAGACTGCACTTCATTTACATTCACACATTTCATCCTCATTCATCCTCTGAAATAATACCTTACGGCGGTCCCGGAGGCTAAACAAAAAAAGAAAGAGGAGGTGATCGTACTTCGTTTCTCATTATCTTTTGTTAAGTAACCGGAGGCAGGTGAGCCACTCGGTCGCACATACAGTAGCAGTGTCAGTGGCTGTGTTAGTTGATCTGCCAGCCCCAAATCTAGTGAATATCTTCATTTAGTATAGTCAGAAATGGAGAAAATTTGCAATTATTCTCCAATAGTTTTTACTTTTCTTCACCCATTTCAAGATCGGATTTCGAAAAATCTAGAAACTGGATTTTAGATATTCAAATAAAAAATTACAAACACCAAAAATGAAGTGAATATCTTCATTTGTTACCGATAAATTAAAAAAAGCTCAAAAATCCATTTTAACCTTTAAACTCGGAATTTCAAAAAAAATCTAGGTGAAAAAATCTTGATGTCTTTATTTTTTACTGGTTACAAGAAATTAAAAAATTGTTAATTTCATTGTTACTCAGTTTTAATCCTTAAAGTCGAAATTTCAAAAAATTCTTTCTTAGGGTCCACTTCTTACACCGTAAGAAGAACGTGTGTCCAATTTTCATTAATTTATCTTCGGTATATTTGCTTTCTTTCTTTTTCCTGTTTACGGTATATTTGCTGGGCGTTGATTACGAATTACTCACATGTTCTAGGATATATATATATATATATATCCCTCTAAAATTAATAATTGAGGAATTTATAATTGTGTTTTTAATCTGACTAGAATACAGCCTTAAATATTTTTTGGGTGTAATTTTAACAGGATTATATTAGGTAATTTTTATCCATTCTAATTGCAAAAAACCTAATTTAGTAAAATCTCTATATTCGGTATCAAAATATGTTAATTTTATTGGAAAATAAAAGATTAATCTAATGTATGTACTGAGTAGTACACCAACATCGGGAGGTCCTCCTGAGGGGGTTAAGCTTTGAAAAATATGCTCGTCTAAATTGGTAGACTATACCATCGCCCATCCGCTTTATAAACCTTTTTCAGGAAAAATTAAAAGATAAAACTTTTTTTTTATCAAGAGTAAATAATCAATAATCGTGTCCTTAACAAATTAACCGACAAAGAGTTTCTTTTTTAATAAATTTTATTAAATTCAATTTACTACCCAAATTCTAGTAACAACGAAAAAAATTCCAGGAACTATCAACAAGTTTTAATAATCCGTGTTACCGATATGAGGATATTATTATGAATACAGAATGAATATCGATCGCTAAATAAATACTGCATCTATTTTATTTTTTTCTTTCGAACCGGAATTAATATTCCAAACAGAAGTTCAAGTTCACTGAAGGACATCAGATGCGTGTATTCACATACTGTAAAGGTTTACAATACGATAGAACATAGGAGATAGAGTAAATTATAAACACATTTTAATTATTAAAATGCTTAACGTAACGCATGCAAATTTGCGTGATGTTTGTAACTATACGCGACTATACAAATGGTAATTATATTTATATCCGATTTTGATTTTATCAGTAGTGGTTCTACTAAAGATCTTTTCATTTTTATCTATTTTTTTTTTGTGAAGTTTAATAACTTTCAAATCACGAAGAACAGTCGATATGAAAAAACAATGAATTAATCTACTTCCGACAATGTATGAATTAAATAAAGATATAATTTTCAAAACCAAGTCAAGTTTTAATACCGATATAACGATCAAGATAAAAACATATACCTTACTGGCGAGTTATCCAGCGTCCCTCCGAATACCATTTCTACCCTAATAATTGAAAGGAAATCCCGTGTCCAATTTTTTATATAAAAGTCAATTTTTATTTTTTTAAATCCTTATTCTCTGAAATATTTTTTTTAATTTCATCACCACTGAGTAAAATAAAATAGTTTCCGTTCGATGGATACTTAATTTGTAATTCGACGGAAAAGTTGTTCCAACGCCTAATTCCTCAAATTTAAAAAGAATGTAATTTTCGAAAATAAAAAATTTGTCCTCAACAAGAAAATCATTTTAAAAGATGTGGAATGGAATCCCAATTTGATTTTTTTTTTTAATTTCCTAGGAAAAATATCAACAACAATATAATAAAATTTTTTTAAAATATTATATATTTATAATATTATATATTTATATTTATATATTATAATATATATAAAATATTTATATATGAGGATACAATTATTTTGTGTTACTTTATTTTTTTGGTTCTATTTTTACTTCCTTGTACGAAGTAAAGAAAGTATTATGAAAATCGGGTTTCAGATTTTAACAGAAATATCAATTTTGACCATCCCTGAATCCACTTTGACTTGTTTCGGCATGACATCTGTTATCATTTTGTTATAATTATAACAAATTTTATAGTATTTTTTTTGGAGGGAGATATTAATTCGAATCAATATTATCTCAAGTAAAAAATGTTCTCTTCATTTTTTTTAACAACGTACTTTAATAGTTTGTTCTTTAATTTTCAGAAAAAAACATTACATTTAAACATTAATGTTTATTTTTAAATTAAAATTTTAATAATAAATTATTTACGTTAAGAGAAAATAAAATAACTTTTTTAATATTTTCGTTATAACTCGGTCGTTTGCGATGGTACTTAAACAAATTTGTTATCATTTTGTTAATAAATTGTTTAATATTTTATCAAATAAAATATAATTTTACAAACTAATATTTATTGAGATATTAATGATTTAAAACGTAATATGAATGCTATGTTGAAATTTAAAAAACTAAATCCGCTATATTTATAAAACGTGAAGTAGCCGGCGATACTCCGAAAGATCTCATTTCATAATTAGAAGAAAACCCTCTTTCTTTTTCTATTTAGCCTCCGGAACCACCGTAAGGTATCACTTCAGAGGATGATATGTATGAATGAAACTGATGTGTAGGCTTGTACAGTTTCAGGTCGACAACTCCTGAGATGTGTGGTTTATTGAAACCCAACCACTCAACACTGATATCCACGATACAGTATTCAAATCCAAATAAAAGTAACTGCCTTTACTAGGATTTGAACCTTAAATATTTCGACTTCGAAATCAGGTGATTTGCGATGACAAGTTCACCGCTAGACCAACCTGGTGGGTTAGGAGAAAACCCTCAGTCAAAAATAGTGTCACGCGAATTTTTTAAAAATGTTACTAGATTTACTTAAATTCATCCTGAACGTGCAAAATAGTCTTAATAATGAAGCGGGAAAATAAATAATTATTCTTTTATTTTGACTGGAACTTATATACATAACATAAGGAATGGGTAAATATGCTATTTTAGGAATAAAAAAGGAAGTGCCCTATTATTTGCCTGGCGATAGATATGGAAACTGTGAACACAGCAGCATCCCAAAATGTGCAATTACTTATAAAATAAAAAAAATAATGTGATTAAAATTCATAATAATTATTTTAAATTAAAACAAATAAAATGAGTTACGTTAAGACGAAGATAATAATAAGATGACAATACTAAACATAAAAAAATAGTTTGATTGAAGAGATGTAAATGAATATTATTTGAGCACATGAATTCATACACCTTGAAAGGGATGCAAAAAATTCTTGGTTTTTTTTTAAATTTTTAACTGGTATTATTTACAAATTCATTGACAGGATAGTATTGTTTTTATAAAAGATATCCTTTTAACTGTATTTAAAATTAATTGAAGGGAAGATTTTTTTTAATGGTTCTGTAATTATAAAAAAGGCACACTTTAACGACGACTAAATAGTACTCACACAATTCTACAGATGCAACCGTTGAATATTAACGTGAAAACGATTTGGTTCTTCCATCTCGATTAGGCTCACTCACAAATGACAGTCATCTATTTAGAATAGTGCAGTGATTTTCAATCCTTTTAGCTCTACGACCCACAAAAAGTAAAAAAAATAAATATATAATTGATATTTCGTGAATCCAATGAAACCTAGTAAAAAATATTTAGCTGCGTTAATAGCGACGAATATAAACATGCACGTATGAACAAACACGAGCAATTTACAGGTTTCAAATTGATGTGTCTGTGCTCCTTCTAACTGATTCTGTTTGCATAATATTCGCTATGAAAGTGTCATATTCGAACATGCATGTGATACTTTTAAACACGTTGTGCTCTCAGCAATATAAAAGAGGTAAACGGGATTGAAGAACGTCAGTTCAGTTTCGAATCCGAAGTTTTATTTAAATTTTAAGAGTAGTTTCACTGAAAATAATAGTAACTGAGGTATCGGTTTTTTAATGAGCGGTCAAACGTTGTCTTTAATTGTCTTTTAAACGGTCTAATTGTCTTTTTTCAATTAGATTCTTATGCAAAATTGATAAATTTGTGAAAAACGATGTGAGCTCTCTACATCCAGTGAGCGGATTGATAAAAAGACAAGATTGTACAATGACAGTTATTTAGATTATGGTTTTACCTCATTGGATGGAAAGTCACTGTGCGTAGTATACTTTCAAATTCTCTCCGATGAAAGCAAGAAGCCATCAAAATTAATTCGACACTTGGAAACTTGGACACATAAAAACAAACCCTTGGAATTTTTCGAAAGAAAATTACACATTTTGATAAATCAACAAGCTTCTATTTGTAAATCAAGCCGAACTGATAAAAGTACACTTGAAGCATCTTATCTCCTTCCATTAAGAGAAGCTAAGTTGTCAAAACACCATAAAACTGAAGAAAACCTCGTACTGCCTGCTGCTGTTGATATGGTCAGTGTTTTAATAAGAGTGGAAGAAGTAAAAAAATTGAAAAAAGCTCCACTTTCTAACGACACAATATCAAGGCGAATTGATATTATGGCTGCTGATGTTCACGATCACATAATTCAGCAAGTGAGTTCAGGTGGATTTTTTAGTATTCATTCTGATGAATCAACAGATGTAGCAAACATTTTTCAGTTCTTACGTTTTGTGAGATATGAATGCGATTGGGATAGATCGAAGGAAATACGTTACTTTTGCAAAACAGAACCTAGTAATGCAACAGGACAATGTCTTTTTGATTTTTTTATTATGAAACTACTAAAAACTAAAACATAGATTGGGCAAAATATACTTCAGTATGTAGTGATGGTGCAAAAGCGATAAAAGGAAAGAATAGTGGATTTCTGAAAAAATTAAAAGATCGTTTTATGCCAAGGGCGGAATGGCCGCACTGCTTCTTTCGCAGACATGCTATTGCCACAAAAAATGTGCCAGAAAATCTTCAAAAAATCCTTTGTAAAGCTGTAAAAATATTTATTTTTATTAAAAGTCAACAATACAAAATAGCCTGTTTGCTAAACTATGCGATGAAATGAGCGAAAAGAAAACACCTCTTCTTTTCCATACATAAGTCAGATGGTTATTGTGGGGGAAAATGTTAACCCGATTATTGGAATTGCGAGATGAATTAATAATATTTTTCCAGGATAAACAAACGCCATTCTCGATATTTTTACAGAATGAGTGTGTGTTGCTGTTGGCTTACTTAGCTGATATATTTTCCGATTTAAACGACTTTAATGTGAATTTACAATTCCGATTATATTGAGAAAACTTTGGTTGAAGAAGACACTATAATTCATCACAGTTTGGGTAGCATGAAAATGCATTTGCATGTGTTAAAAATTAGAGGAGTATATCCCGGAAGATAAAAATTATCTCCGCAAGAGATGGATGGGTACCGAATCCATTTAGTGAAAACGCTGTTGCAGCTGCTAAATTACCAGTTCAGGTTGCACTACAATAGGTTTAGGCTGAGGTTGAAAACAATTTGTTTTTGTGTGTTTCTAACACAGATTCACGTACGGAGAAACTTTTAAATGAAAAACAAACGCAACCGTTTCATTAATTTATTTTCTTTACAAGTGAACTAAAACTGTAAATAAAATGTTTATAATAAATTTTTTTCGTATAAAATGATTTCATTATAGTTTATGTGTAAAGCTGTAGGTTAATTTCGCGAACACCAGGTTGAGAAACGCTGGAATAGAGTATAGAATATATGTTTTAATGGAAAGAAGAAATTAAATTTATATAGATCTTTAAATAGTACTACAACAGATTAAAATAGGGTACTTAACAAATATATTAGAATTAAATTAAGTGTAAAAAAAATCAATGCGCCAATTGTATTGCTGATAAGATAGTAGTAATATTGTATAATGTGGGTCAATTTTTATATTTCAAGGACTAGTAAATGATTATTGCTTTTCGAATAATAATCGTTCAGGCTGTTATTTAACAGCTTAATTTATTATAAGTAAGGTCAATGTTAATATAAACTTCATTTATAAATTACACTACGCGACATTATAATCCCAGTTGCGATTGTTAAACAGACGATTCGGTGATGAATACGCAAATTTATTAAGTGATTGTTATCGTTTACTATTGGTACACTTTATTATTATAGTTGTGTTGACATTATATAAATATACATATACATGAAAGTAATAAGAGTGATTAAATGATGAACAATAAATAAGTACAAAGCAAACTTATACTTTACTTGTCGCATTATATCGTTTCTTTGCTGTTCGATTTAAAGCTTTATAACTTGTTTTATAACGATAGAAAAGATCGCGAATGATCTTAATTAACTCCTAAATACATCGAATTTACGGCCTTACTATACACGAAAAAATTCTAAACATACCCCTTATAACCTCACTCATTTATTGTGTTCACTTATATTTTTTTTTATAAACGATTTTCAAGTTATCGATCATCTTCCACTGAGCTATCGTTGTAATTAATCGAATAAGTTATTAATTTTTACTTCCTTGTACGAAATAAAGTAAGTATTGAAAAATTTCAGATTTGAACGGAAATAACCATTTTAAGTTCCAGCGTGACGTCTGTATCTCGCATAACTCAAAATCGATTAGTCGTAGGATATTGAAATTTTGGATTTAGGATTGTGATAACATCTAGTTGTGCACCTCCCCTTTTGATTGAAATTGATTCAACTAAAAGTATCAAAAAAAAAGCCCAAAATCCAACAAGATTTGGATTTTGGACTTTTACTTAACTACAGTAGTAAGCCCTCATTGAGAGCTTTTAAACGATATTATCATATGTGGTACTTATTTCCATTGGTTCCAGAGTTATAGCCAAATAAAGTTTTAATTAATGAAATATTTGGATCTTGCAAGGCACATTGGTTTGAATCAGACTTCATCTCCTTTTTTTAATTTAAATATATTGATTTATCAATAATTATCAATCTCTGATTGTAAAAAAAACTTTTACAATAAATGATAATTTAATAACAATAAAAAAAGAATATGAAAAGAATCAGAAGTTATTAGTGAAATAAAATTTTACGAACTTTGCATTTTAATTCAAAGATTTTTACGGTGGTTAATAATAATTATTAATAAATCAATATATTTAAATTAAAAAAAAAAGTTAAAAAAACAATATAAGTATATGAAGTCGTATTCGAACCGATGTGTGTATGGCTACGAATTCGACACGTTTTCACTTACACCACACAATCGCTTGAGCGATGTGAAACAAAATTAATATATAAACTAATATAAAATGCTGATACGGACACATGAAAAATGTGATGCAACGTGGTGTCCACCATAATGCAATTGTTCACTTTATTAAAGAATTGGAGGATCGTATCTCACTTTCAAATGAAATAAGTTTAAATGGAGTGCAGCAAAAAATGTGTATATGTAATTTAATAGGCGTACAAGGAAGTCATATGGTGTCCGCATCAGATTTTTTTCTGTATTAATAAATTTATTCAAGCTTCTTTCTTAAGGGTTTTAAATTAGTTTTTTTTTTAAACTGTCCTTTATTTTCTATTGTCGCTGGCACTTGGGGTCATCATAACTACATGTATGTATATATTACGAATTTAATTTATAATTTAGAATAAATCTTGAAATTTATTATTATTGTTGAATTTGCTGTCAAAAACGGGGCTCAATTCAATTTTTTTTGATCCGATATTTAGAAATTGCGCTCAAGTCAACTTCATCGGATATTTATAAATAAAAATGTGATTAAATAACTCGCTCAAGTGCCGGCTATTGTTACTGTTAATTATCACCTGATTATCGTCTTATCATTAGTGATCAAAATGTTTTTCAACAGGTATAGTATTACAATTCAGGCACAACGAAAATTATTGTAGCGATTATTTTAAACGTTATTTTAAATTCTACTTCATACCGCCGTTCATAAAAAAAGAAAATAATTTTTTTTTTTTTAACTTACCCCAGGGGTTTGGTCTGGTCTAGCGGTTAACTAGTCGTAGCAAAAAAATAAAACCCAAACGTTTTTGGATTTTGGGTTTTTTTTGGACACTTTTGGTCCAGTCGATTTCAGACAAAAGGGAAGGTGCACAACTAGGCGTTACAACAATCCTAAATCCAAAATTTCAACATCCTGCGGCTAATCGTTTTTGAGTTATGCGAGATACGTCAAGCCGAAACTAGTCAAAATGGATATTTCCGTTGAAATCTGAAAACCGAAATCTTTCGCGATCACAGTATTTCCTTTACTTCGTACAGTAAAAGTTATTCTACTTTAGTAGAAATTTCGAGATACTAAACTTATGGTGGCTCCATAATCAACTGTAACAAAACACTAAATGGCATTAATGAACAATATTCAGAAGTCACCGTGCAAAATTACATCGGAATTCATACAAATGTAACATGTATCTATCCTTCTATAATTTTTTAATGCTAAAATTGTGGTGAGAGGCTCATGAAACGTAAAGATCTGGTAAAACTCCGACATACAAAATCCGATTAGCGTACATTCGTTTATATAGTATATATAACTAACTATACGAGGGGAGTAGAATAAAAATAACTTAAACAAAATATTAAACACTAACATTTTATATAATCTTATAATAAAATTATGGAAGGCTGATTTTAAATTATCTGGAAAACAGCCGATAAACTGTATCGGGCTAATTTAAACGTATAATTTTTCGTAATCATACCGTTATTCTTAAAATAATAAAATTTAATCTAGAATTAAATTATTTCAAATACACTAGTTTGTATAAAACAATTTTTTATGAGATGCTTTTCATTCTTTACAAATGAAAGACAAAGGATTTAAAAAAAAAATGTAATTTATAAAATTAACCATCAGCTGGATTACTATATCTGAATAGTTTGTTTTGGAAACAAACAAGAACACAACACCAACGAATTTACTAATTACAATTAAGAGAACAGATGTTAAGTTATTCAATAACTCATTATTACAATTTATTGGCAACGAACAACAAAATGATGATATCACTGCAAGAACATTTACAGTGCAACATTGGCAATTCTTTATAGTTTTAATAAGAGTTACTCATTTCCATTTTAGCAGTACAGTAATGCTATAAATTTAGAAACAAGCATTACTCGTGGGAGTTTCTGGAAATTGCTAAGTCATTTTGTACATTTATAGTCAACATGTTTGATGTCTAAAACTTCCTGAATATCTAGCAGGCCTAATAAAGACCTTTCCTTTTTACTTTTAATATAGTAAAAACATGTGAAAAACATTAACGTGGTTTACCTTGTTTTATAGTCTACCTTATAAAAAAAAGATACTTGACTTTGAAATTCTATAACTTTGTACGCGTTATAAAAAAAAATATATTTCAAACACACAAATAAAGTATGGGAAACTTTAAACATTGAACAATTAAATTTAACAAATGCTCCTACCTTAAACTGATCTATTTTTCAGAATGCAGCCCCATCCCACTCTCAAGCCTTCACAGGACAGCAACAGAGAAATGTTAAATAAATAGGGTATGGCAGAGAGAATTATTTTAAAATGGTATTAAAAAACAAAAAATTGAAGTAAAAAACTTCAGGCTATATAACCAATATCGTGGCCATTTAGTATTTTTCACAACTAATTTCAAAAGGCTAAAGAGAGGTGGGTTACAATCCACCAAATTAGTGGTCTAAAATTGATCGTTTTGAAGTAAATTTCTTGTTTTTTTAAGTATTTCACATTGAGCAGTTGTTAACTAGCTGTGAAATGATTGCCATTAATTTTTTTCCCAGTTGTAAATCATATTAATCATCTTGATGATACAAAAATATTGTCATAAAAATCATTGGATTGGCACGTAATTAAAATGGCAGCTCTATAAACACTAACCTCATACATATTTCATTACCTTCCTAATTCATACGATAAACCTTCATATTTCATTACAATGTAATAATATAATAGTAATTTTTTTTTTCTGTTTCAGGGAAAAATATCAACATATGTTAATTAGAGAGATCTAAATTTCATTACCAGTAATTATTAAAGCTTTTAAGTTCTAAATAAGGATGCCCCAAAACAAGTACTCACATTTTGAATGACAATAAATGCTGCTGTCTTTATTAAAGTGAATACAAGTTTAACTGTTTTTAATTATTAAAGAAAATAAGCCTAGTCCTCCTTTCTGTTTTCATAACTATTTAACTTGGCGACCAACAATTTTCCAGACAAGGATAATAATTAGACTAATGGATTTGCAAACATACACACTTGTAATAGCTTCTTTGGTTAAATCACATGAAATAGGTACTCAACTAGGATGAGGATGAGGATGAAACCCTCGATATTTTCTTCTGACGAAGGCATTTATTCTTTCTCTATTTTTTATCAAAAATATTTTACATGTAAATTTTTAGGAAGATTGCAATGTAACTAAATTAAATACTCTCATGAATTCTTGAAAGTACTACTTTCTTTTAAAAAATGTACCAATATTCAAATTTCTCCAATATTAAAATCTTTTAAAATGGATGAATATAGGCAATTTTGGACAGTTTTTTAAACATCAAATCTTACTGGATATAAAAAATATTTATAAGTTTTGTCTCCTTTACAAGTAAATAATTTCAATAAATCTTTAAAGAAAAGTTACTTTATCACCTGCAGATTGCATACAACAACTCAACACTGCAAAATGCTTAATGCACATAAATTTATATTACACTGTTCAATCAAAATACATAAAAACAGTCACAAAACCATTAACAAACAAATACAGTGTCCTGGTATTTATTAACTGAACTGCTACAACTGTACAATTATCAACAGAATCTGGCTTCAAAGATACAACGAACAGTTAAAAACCGTCAGTATAAAACACAGAAATAACATTTACCAATTAATTTGTTTATCCAAATCATAAACTCAACCTAACAATCTTGGTATTCTACTCATACCCAAAAAAAGTAAAGCATAAAAAAAAAACACAAAAATACTAGTAATAAGCTCATCGATGCCAGGATGAGAAAGCAGAATGAATTAATTAAAGTGGTTGCAAGAGCGACTGAAAAAAACTAAAACACCTAAGTTTTAAAAAAACAATATTTGTTTGTTGCTTTATATGAAATATGTATTATAAGATAAATACAATATTTGTTACAATCAACTTGTCACCACAAATCAGCTGATTTTGAAGTTGAGAGTTCTAAGGTTTAAATCCTAGTAAAGGCAGGTTACTTTTTATATTGATTTGAATACTAGATCATATACTGATTTGATACTGGTGCTATTTAGTGGGGTTTCCTACTCTACTAAAAGCAGGCCGGACCTGCTTTTCCAGCATAACTCAGCCCTGGGGGAGGGATGTCACTCCCTCTAACCACCTGAGTGGCCACACTGGGCCTGGTATGCCGTTACCAGCAGCACCACCCAGGCAGCTGGGTTTCAATTAACTGCACATCTCAGGAATTCATACAAGACTACACTTCATTTACATTCATACATATTATCCTCTGACATAATACCATTGGTGGTTCCAGAAGCTAAACAGATAAAGAAAAGTGTAACATAAATATATTATTAATCTGCCAATCTCTGTAGTGGAGCGGTAGCATCTCTGCCTTTCATCTGGTTAAATCCTGGGTTCAAATCCCAGCTAGATTTACCATTATTCATACACAACATCATTCATCTGTCATAAAGTAACTGTACTTGGGGATAAATGTACTGTTGTTCTGAGAATAAATAAATAAATAATTATTATTGTTATTAGTAAAAATTTAACATTTTGTTTTTTATTTTCAGTGGTTGTTGAATCAATGGAAGATGGCAGACCAAGATCCCAACATTTTTCAGTAGATACAGTAACAGAAAATGCTATAATACGTTCAATGATTTTTGTTTTTGATCAACGACAACCCAACCCACACATCAAGCTGTATGTGGACTGTATTTCACAAGGGATGATACCAACACATAAATCATTAAAAGACATGTTTAAAAGTATGAGAAATCCAAGATTACAAGTGGTCAGTAATGAAATAAGTTTTATTATTCTAATAATTACATTTATGTATATTTATTTAATTTTTTTTTTATAACTTTCTTGTCATGTTGTTGTAGGTTTCCATTAATTTTCCATGGATATAACCAGATGACAACATAAACATATAATTTTTGTAAAAACAATGAATATTAATTATTAGTACAATAAACAAGTCGCTATATAGACATCAGTCCACAAAAAAAATCCATTCAAACATTCATGCAGATCCATAATACTAGGGCAAGTATTATGTCTACTTTAAAAGATGTAAATGAATGCTAATAATCAATATTTATTTTTTTAGTAAAAAATTAAACATCATAAGTGGCCTGCAGTCTCTTCAATCACTTCCAAGATCAATAAGTTCTATGTATGAATCAGATAAATATTATGCTATTGAGTCAGACAGGCTCACTCCTTCCTTTCAGCAGAAGTCAAATGGTTCAAATAACTGTACCTTAAGATTAGAAGGTAGATCCCAGTCACTGTTCTGTTGTTTGAGTTCTAACAACACAATACACCCTGCTACTACTGATGGGGATGCTCTATGATGTATGTTAACCTAAAGTACGTGTATAATATACATATACTTTGAAATATCTATTAAAAATGTACATAAAAAAAATATCATATTGGCATTAAGAAATATTCACAAGCTGTTCCTTGATGACAAAAATATTAATTAAAAAATAGTTCTAGATGGGACCTTTCATCCGGAAATCCCAGGTTCGAATGCCGGTCAGGCATGGCATTTTCACACACGTTACAAATCATTATTCATCTCATCCTCTAAAGCAATACCTAATGATGGTCCCAAAGGTAAAAAAAAAAAAAGTTCTAGATGAACATAATCTAAAATCTTATACACTTCTGATTTATTGATTTTTGCATTCAACTTTAATAAAATCATTCTTCAGCAAAATAATAACTGAATAAAACAACTAAACATACATATATGTATATATATATATTTTTTTAATAATATTCACCATCTGGTGTGTATGATAAATAAATTCATTCCCATTCTGAATAGAAGTAATGAAAGCAACTGAATTGTTTCATGTCAAGATAAAAATTGTAGTTTAAATCTAACTTAACAGAGTTTATAGCTATGAAGCATATAAAACACTTGAGATATAGGAAATCAGTCACCAGTTGATTTCTCTAAGAACAATGATGCTTATTACAATCCCTGTGTTGAAAAAAATCCAAGGTTTTACATGCATGATTGAATCTTACTTGTGTTTTTGCAAATAAACTTTTGTAAAACATTGTATTTTGCTTAGTGCAGTGATATCAAGAAATCTCATTTCACATTCTCCTCAGCATGCATTTGATCATTTTTCTTAAGAATGATATACCTTTTTTAATGGTGACAGTCACAATTGTGAAATTAACTACATCTGATTGAAAATGGCACCAAACAACACAGCTTTTGGGACCAAAAAAAATATGTTTTTTTTAATCTGAAATTGAGAACTAATAAGAAACACATAGCTTTTAACTTGTTTATATTTATTAAATGTACTGATTTAATAATAAAATTAATTACTTCTGATGAAGTAAATAAAAAGTTTACAAATAGTTAATCATTAAGATATTTTACCCCATCGGATTCTTTCCTTTTAATTTATACATAGCATTCTTTATATATAATTTTATAAAATAACATTTTTTCAGATTACCTTAAATTTAAATTCTATAACCTCACTGTGAGATAAAAATACACAAAAACTGCAAATTATTATTCAGTAAACAGAAGATTGTAAAATGTGAAAATTAAATATAAATAATAATAACCATGGCAAAGAAAGTATTTAACAGAAGAAAACAGTGTGTTGTGACGTATTACATTTGAAGTATACTTCTGTTTGGATGTGAAACATGGAGACTAAAAAAAAGACAAAAAAAATTACAAGCATATAATATTTGGGCAAGGAGATTGGAAAAGATTAAATGAATAGACTGAGTGAAAAATGAAGTAATAAGCAGAATGAATGAAAGAACAGAAGAGTAATTGGAACCATTCAGAAGATCAGATGAAGGTGCAAAAAAGAATAGAAAAAATAAATAAATCTAAAAAAACTTTAAAACAATGTTTTTTTTTAAACGAAATTGTTCTAAAAAGTAGAAAATAATTTTACAGTGATTATAAGATAATCAAAATAATTTTCAATATTTGTAAAAAAAAAAAAATCACTACGCTCATAAAATATTACTTCATCTAATCATATTAATTTATGTTCAAATTTTTACCTTGATAGATTCTCACAGAACACCTATTCAAATTTTTCAGTAATATTTTATGAGCACACAATGATTTTCTTCTTACAAATGTTGAAAATTATTTTGATTATCTTAATCACTGAAAAATTATTTTCTACTTTTTAGAGCAATTTCATTTTAAAAGAAAGCCATTGTTTTAAAAAAATCAACTCTCGCCTGCTTTGCCTTTACACTTTCATTAGCCGCTTTTCATGGTATTTTTGATGTGCTTTCTTCAACTGTCTTTTATGTTTGAAAAATTTTGGAAGAAAAACAAAAATTCTTTGGTAATGGTAATTGGCAAATGGTAAAATTGATGTAACTATCATACAAGGAGGAATGGTGTCTAACCTACGACTACTTGATGTCCTTATTAATCAGCCATTTAAAAGAGGTGCATAGGAAACTGGATGACAAACAATCGCAATTTAACACCGAAAAGAAAATTTCCAGTTTAAATTTAATTTGCTTGTCAGGGGAACATCAACTGTTAATGTTAAAGAGGAAATTATGTTTTTATAAATGTCTTTTATAGTGCAAAGATTACATCTGATACATTTACATTACATTTTATATTAGTATAAAAAAATTTAAAAACAAGAAGGAAACCACAGATTTTTATTTAGTTACTTTCATAATCATTATTTTTACAGTTAATATACCATCTACTTTGTGCATACCCATTTTTGCCAAAAACTAATAAATAAAATAAATTTCAATTAATTTTATTTATTGGTTTTGTGAAATAAAATATTTTTCAAAAACTTACTTCAAAATGTTTTAAGTCATCTTTGAGTCCATTCTCAGTGTCTGGTGGAGATGTTTTCATCCTGACATCAGTAAAAAAAAACTGCCAACAGCAACATGAGCCAATGTCAATGTGAAAACAGCAGCACCAGTCATTAACAATGATCAGAGAAGCAACTAAATTGGTTTTGAAGTAAGCTTTTTCAAAGCATTTCAATATACAATTTGTCATTAAAAAAGTTAATTTTTTTAATCAAAATCAATACAGATTATTATGGACACGAATACGGCAAAAAAAATGGAATAGCATTAATTAAAAACAGGTATAGTGTGAATCTTTTAGGAAAAGATTTTTAATTAAATTTCAGGGAAATGGTTATTTAAAACTGTAATATAAACTATGAAAAAATATTGGAAAGGCTTTTTTTTGTAGTTATATCAATTAAAATTTTCTGAATCGCTTCATACAATGAATTTTTTCTCTTTGATTTATCTATAAATCAAAGAATTCATAATTTAATTGAACTAGTAAAACATTGCAATACTTAAGCCACTTGATTAAAAAAAGAATTCTAATGAAATATCACTTACCAAATAAAAAATAGAATAAGATTAATACATTATATAATGTATTGAGGTATCATATTCTTATACATCATGAGAGAAGCAGAACTTTTTAAGATGTAGGTAGTTGATACCCCTGTCTCAGCACCTCTGCTTAGAAGCTCATCTCTTCATACCTGGAAATAAAAGATCAGTACAAGAAGAAATTACAGATAGCAAATAAAATAACTGTTAGTAATATTTCTCACAATCTTCTGAGTAGGTTCCTAATAAAGTTAATGTTAGCTACCTTATCTACATAAGATAAAAGAATAATTAACCTAGATTATTCTATCCAATTGTTATAGATAAGACGAGGCAGTGTTAAATTTCCCAAATCTTTAAAGGATCTCAGAGAATATATTCACTTAACATATTTATTTTCTATGTTTTCAATGAATCATCCAAGAGCTCATAAATTGAAGTATTCTACTCCTTTTTATTCCTTAAACTACCCCATGAATTTTACAATACAAGTTATGTTTAATAATTAAACAATATATAATGGTCTCACAAAAGCTATTTGTTCAGTTCTCTGTTCACTTTAAATACATCCTGTTACATTAACAGCACAATTAATAATAATAAAATAAAAAACTTATACAACTTTACACAAGGGCAAATATTCCATCTACCATCAACAGAAATTTTACATCCACCGTTAATACTATAATTTATTTCTTAACAGTAATTCAAACTGATTTAAAGAACACAATAATATAATAGAATTTGTAACAATGAAAGAAATTTACCTGAAACATTAAGAGTGTATAAATCTCATCCAACACATGATGAAATCTTTTAATAAAGTATGAATTTGAATTTATTGACTTGAATAAAAAACTTCCATCTACAATGAACCTTTATTAAATAAGAGAGACAGAAAGAAAATTAATAATTTAAGAAACTACTAAGACCTTTCTTAATTTTTAAGTTAAATTGATAATGAATTTTAAAAGCTAACTATGAGGATCGGCTAAAATGTAATGTACAATGTATGTAATGGAAGCACAAAATGTTGCACATAGTGACAGGTGCTACCATATTATAATTTCAATTCCCTAGTACTAACATTTTTAATCTTGTTAACCTTTAATTTTCTGTCAGTCACTATTGTTATGGAGTTAAGTATGCCTGCTATGTCATAGTGTCTAAAATGTATAGCGATTGAATTTTTGACAGCAGAAAAAATAAATGCCAGTGATATTCATCATCATCACCTAAAAGTCATTTGTAAAGAAGAACCTATTGATTGAAGTACTATGAGTAGATTACATCAGAAGCTAGTAAAGCAAACATTGAGGATAATCCTCGCAGTATCGACCAGTTTCTGTGATTGATGAGAAGCACCAAGCGAAGGTGGATGAATTGATTCAAAATGACCATCATATCACGATGCTGTGCAGGCAGCCATAATGAAAAAATGAGTACGACACATACTGCAAAACTGGGTTACTGTAAAATCTGTGCGATGCAAACTCCCAGAAAAGAACAAACATCAACAAAGGAATATTTCTGAAACATTATCATGATGAAAGAGATGACTTTCTTTTCAATATTGTAAAAAGAGATGAAACATAGGTGCATCATTATGATCCAGAAGAAAAACATCAGACCATGGACAACTGGAATTAGGGGTCGCCACATTCAAAAAAATTCAAAACATAATTCTGTGAAAAAAAATTCTATTGACAATGTTCTGGAGTTCCAAACATATGTACATAATTAACTAACTGGAGGCTGGTCAAATGGTAAAATCTGTACAATACACAGAGATGTTAAACACCTTTGCAGACATAAGTCATGTTTAACAATATACAAAGCCAATAATTTTGCAACAGATAATGCTCAGTCATACAGATACGTGCAACTACCAAAACTAGTGAAGTAGACATTTTTATCTATTTCATACCCCCTTAATCACCAGATTTGGTGCCCAGTAATTTTCATTCTTCCACAGTTAAAGAGGGATAGATTCAATATTATAGAGAGAATTCATTTTACCATGAATGATGAACTAAAGGATGCCAGCATTCTTCAACAATTGAATGATAAAACTGATTCACCATTGGGAGTAACGTGCAGCTGTAAATGGTGAGTTAATGGAAAAATAAATGTAAATTATTATGTAAATAAAATTTTCTTTTATATTTGTTTATTTACAAGTTATGAAAGACTGTAAATTATGTTTCAATCACCTTCATACAATTTTCTTCAAACCTAATCCTAGTAAGCATGCAGATATCTCATATAATCATAAAACCAAACCTATTTCATTTAGCTATTTTAGAAGTAACCTACTGCTTTCCAGTATAAAGAAAGTTCAAGGTTTGGATGTTATTGTGCTTGGATGAAAAATTGGAATTGTTCATTACACTGGAGATATAAAAAAAGAGTCTTCAAATACTAGGTTATTGGTAGAGACATTAAGTATTTTATGTTCTAATTTACATTAAAAATAAATATTAAGTTGTACAAGTAGTATATTAGATATTTGGAACCAATTTTATTAAATACATGTAAATAATCTGGAATCTATCCACAAGAAATTTTTTAAGAATAAGAGCATACAACTTTATCTATATACATTCAGCCCATTTGATTCTGATGACAAGGTAATTCTGAGGAAACTTGATTTAACAACCACAGAAAAAAGAAAAAAACTTAGTGATTTGGTACTTCAGTACAAAATTGTCAGTTTGATCAATGACTGTCATAATTTATTATAATGCAATTTTTTTATTGCCCAGATTGAATATTAGAAAATCTTTGAACCATACTATAAAATTAATTACAGTTACAATTCATTGCTGCCTAGATTACAATTTGATTAAAATTTATTTTCTTAATGTAAAACTTAATGAGTTCAAAAACTAGTCTCTAAAACAAATCTATCTTTTTAAATTTAACTTGCAATTTTTCTGATTTAGTATTAATCTCATTGTATGATATAGCCCAGTATTAACTAATGTATAACTCACTTGATAAAATTGTTACATTTTTCATTGTATACTTCTGTTGTATTATTTTTAATGTAAAATGAACAGTTTATAATTATTACTTGTTTTTTCAATGGAGATTGTCCATTTTAGTAGCAAAAAGTAAATAAAAAAGTAAAAACAATTTTTAAAAATAAAGTAACCATAGATAGTGTTGAGTTTAACAAAACTATGAGAAATACTTCTTCATTAAAATATACATAACCACAATTACCAGCTGAATTACATGTTTCTACAAAAAAAAAATAAGTAAATAAATAATAACGAAAACATACAATCTATTTCATGAAAATAGTAATTTATTTTTTATCCTCAGTTTTTGACAGCTTCATCGGTCTACAACACAACTTTATCATTATTATTTGTATTGTTCCAGTACAGAGAACGAAAATATGATGTAGAAGTTGATTCAGATTCTGGAATTAGTAATGTACTGAACAGGAATAATTGTCCCAGCAGTTTTCTTGACATGATGCAAGCTATACAACCATCATCATCTCAGAGTGGCGTTAATAATGATATAACAAATCAAATACGAGGTAAATTTAAAACAATATTAAAATTAAATACATATTTAAAAAATTATTTAATTACATTTGCCAAGATGTAATTTATAGTTATCAAATTATTTATAGTCAATTTATTAAATTGTAAATCTTTCAATGTGCATTTGGCTCTTGTTGCATTTTACTGCGTGTTGGTGTTTAGAAGGCTGCTTTGGTATCTCTATCTATCCATTTCTTCCCAGATGTCACCTCTTTTTTAACAATATCCTTCCATCAGGTACTTCGCTATACCCCATTCATCCTTCATTCTCTTGATATTACCTAATCACTGCCATAGACTATTTCAATTTTACCTTTTCAACTATTCATTCCTAATTATCAACTGATTTCCGTGTTTCTTAATTTGTTTTTTTCTAAATAACAGTTATTAACTCTTCGTTTCTATACAAATAATTCAGTATAATATTATTTCTTAAATTAAAAATGTAGTTATTAAAAATAATTTCATACAAACGGTAAGCACTCTCTAGAAAATAGCTTTATTTCTAAAAAAAAAATTCCTTTTGGCATGCCAAAAGGCGGAGGCAGATTTCACTGGTGCTAAAGATTTCCACCTTTAAGTTAAGAAAAACTTCATATTTACTCAATATGACAATGGTTACATGTGAAAAGAGTTTCACATACGACAAGCCCCATCTTCTTACAATTTCAGCAAAATTATGGTCATCTCTTGTCATAAGGGTTGGTCATATCAAAACATAAAACATAAGACCAAAGTTTTAGTTAATGTTTAGAGGTCCACTTTAAACAGATTCAATATTGTGCCTATTAATGGAAGTATTTGTTTTTTTGTCTTCGAAACCCCATTTTTTCCACCCCCTGGGCCAATGGTTGGTGATATCAAAAAACTTTACTTACATAAGTTTTAGCGCTTATCCAAAGAATAGTAAGAACTTTAACAAATTCGATATTTTACTAAATAAGAAAGTTATAGTGATATTGTTTTTTTTTCGAAAAAGCCACCCCACTTCCACCCCCATGGTCATATTTTGGCCGTTAATGAATTCAACTGAGATTTTGGGACGAGTTATTTTTATGGAACAATTTGAAAGTGATTGGCGCAAAATTATGGCAGTTATCATTTCCACAAGAAAGTGAAATATATATATAAAAACTTTTGAGCTGACAGTGGTTTTGGGGTCTGGGGAATGTGAAGCACGAAGATATGTCAAAATTTTCTGGAAGTCGAATCATGGTACCCATTAGGTAGCTTTCTTATGAAATCTAGCTAAAAAGATAGCATACAATATTATATTATTCAATTATTAACTCTTACTTTGTATAAAAAGAAACACTTTTCAAATCACTTAATCACTGAATGTCAGCTGTATGTTGTCAATTAACAAGCAATAGAGAAGCATTACCTGCACTGTTTTAATTTCTGTAGAAACAGAAAATGGATTACACAGCTTTGATCATTGAGATTTTTCTTTAACTTCATATCCTTTAATTTTTAAGGTAGTGATGATACTCCTAAGATGTACAAAGTACTGCAGAATCATCAAATTACAAGAATTTCAGAAAATACAGAATAATAAAAATTATATCCAATATTTAAAATCTTTACTAGAAAAAAACTAAACCTCACTGATTGATGTTTCATGAATTAACTTTTCCCAATATCTGAATGTTATCAGCATATCCTCAAACTATTATTAGTCAAATATAAAACTAGGTTATTTTGATTTTAAACACTCACCATCTTTAGATATTGATCAAATAGTATCAAAAAAATTGAACAACAAATTTTATTTACTGATACAATTTTATGGCTTTTTGTAATCTATTTTTTTTTTTATACAGTTGAGTCTTTGATAGAAATATTGTGAATAAAGTTTTTGTAAAAATAAAAACATATGAAAATAACAACACCAACAGTAATAATAATAATATTTACTTTGTAACAGTATTTACAAAAATTATAATTTATAATATTAATGAGGGAAGTATAAAGCAATCTGATAAATCTGTGTTAAAGACAATATTATACCATGCCCGTGTTTCACTAGCCTGCATAACAACGAACATAATGCACACTCAACTACTTGAATTACAACGACTGTACTTTTTGAATAATAATTTCATACCTTTCCCACCTCAATTAAAAGCTTAATATTAAATACTTTATTTTCAAAATACTATCATCTTATTCAAATTGTTTCAAGGATTGTTTTTGTGCATAAAATATTCATTGAAACTAATCATTATTGAGAAACAATTGTTTAATCTATCTCCAAATTAGAAAACTTTTATCTCTATCAGTTTTGATTTTGTAGTAATTCAAAGTTAACGTTTTAAAGAAGTACAAAGAATCGTGAGTTTCCCGTCCCTAATTTTCAACTGAATTATGGTAACTAAAATCGGCCGAATCCAGTTAGTGGAAAAATAATTGCAGTTTCTAACAATATCTTCATTTTTATTGTGGGATTTTTTTTAACACAAATGCCATCTTACATGGCTACTACTATAGAAATCTAATAAGCCACACAAATATAGATTTTAAATATATAACTAAATCACAAAAATTGAATTCATATTTTTTATAAACCCCGCTTAAGGTATTTTATGTACAGAACAAGATTATCTCATTCTAAAAAATTGTTAGTGTTTTCTCACATATTTAACAATTGAACTACTTCATTCTTTTTTGCGTTGTTATTGAATAACAGTCATGTACAAAGACCAACCCACCAGGGTGGTCTAGTGGCGAACTCATCATTGCAAATCAGCTGATATCGAACATGAGAGTTCTAAGGTTCAAATCCAGTAAAGGCAGTTACTTTTATACAGATTTGAATACTAGATCGTGGATATAGATGTTTTTTGGTGGTGGTTGGCTCATCTCAGGAATGGTCGACCTGAGACTGTACAAGACTACATTTCATTTACATTCATATATATCCTCACTCATCCTCTGAAGTAATACCTTACAGTGATTCCAGAGGCTAAACAGAAAAAAGAAAAGAAACTCAGGTACAGAGGAAAATCTTTTGTTAAATAAAAAACTAGCATAATTATCATTTATATTATTTAGTTTAATTTTTATTTTAAATAGTCTATTTCAAGACATTGCCACATCATCCTTTGTCACTTCATATGCAACTTTTGTTTTGTAAGATAATTTCGACCAATTCAAGTTACGGTGTTATATCAATCGAATGTGCAGTTTCTTTAGCTGATCTTTAATTCTGAAAGATGTGTTATTTTAATTCTGAAAGTTAAAAAGACAGCAAACAGGCCACATCTTCAGAAACAATCTAAAATAATGTATAGGGTACATAAATAATTAAAAGAATTGTGCAGAAAATCTAATGCAGGTTTTTAATGCAAAGCAGGAAGTGACTGCAACCATGTGTGCTGTATCAGTGCATGCTGTACAAACTTTTTGTCGTGAAGGTATTGAAAATGCATTAGCCCAAGACTAATTATACGAACATTCCTTTGAATCACCTCAGAAAAAATTTCTCTTAAAAAAGTGGGTAACCGATCTGGATGATTTTAATAAAGATATAGTTTGTCATACTATTCAAGAATTTTACGGTAGAGGAGGGTATCCGATCCTGGAGTTAAATTAGATATTTTGAAAAAAAAATTTACTGGGAGTACGTATTCCATGTGGAAAATTGTTAAGACAATTAGAATAGTTGTCATAATTGTAATTGCTTTCATAACTGTAATGATGGCAGAAGTTTTGATGGAGAGGTATGACATTGGTGTTACTCGAATACAATTTTTAAGAAAAATAAACGAAATTAGACAAAATAATTCTTAACCAATAATTTACCTACATGAAGTTGGGTAAACCAGAACCATGCCAGGAAATATATCTGGCAGAATTCAACAAGTAATGGTGGTGGCCTTAAAATTCTGGATGGGAAAGGCTTCTGTTTAATTATACACTATGCTGGTTGCTATTAACTTGTTTTGTAAAAGAATGTGCTCATGCTGTGATTCGACTTTTTCAGTCGAATCATAAGAGGACTTCATCAAGAAATGAACAGTGATGTATTCCGAGAATGTTTTTGTAAATTTGTTGTGATCTTTGGAAGAAGGCTATATTATTGTGATGGATAATACCTTCTTTCTGCACTTAAAGAGAAAGTACCATTGACTAACACGAAATAAGCGGAAATTGTTTCATGGTTAGAAGAAAAACAAATACCCAAATTACTATTGTTAATAAAAATTAAACGCAGAGAAAAATACAGACAGTATGAGCTTGAAGAAACTGCAACAGAAATGGTGCATGAAGTCGTTTGATTACTGCCGTATAACCCAACTTAGCTAATTTGAATGAAAATAAACCGTGAAGTGGCAGCCATAAACAATACATTTCAAATAAATTACATAAAAAAGTTTTTGGAAGATGCCATAAATCACGTAATAATGCACGGCTGGAGAAAACATGTTAAACATGCAGAAAACTTTCAATTAGAAAATTTTCATAAAGAATTGCGGGACAACCACTTACAACGCATTGTAATGAACTTACAAGATGACCCTTATGAAAATACGACAGATTTATCTAGTGATGAATACTTGTAATTTATTTCAGGTAATATTGACTTACACATTAGAATTTATTTAAACTGTGTGTAGTTTTACAAAGTTTTCAGTTTTAAAGTCCATATTTAAATTTAGGCATAACATTTCCAAATTTCTGAATATGAGAGAAAATTAAAGAAACATTTTATGTAAAAAAAAAAAAAATTTTCAGATATGAAATATTAACTTCTTTTGCATACCAGAGTAATGCAACAAATATCTTTCTAATAAATACATAAGATCAGTGACAAAATGTTGGCCTGTAAAGAGAAAAGTAACAATTCAGTATTGCATTATTACCATCGTGTAGGGGAAATTAGGAGAAATCTTAGGCAGTGGGAGGGGAAAGAGTATATGGCCTTCACCAGCAACATGATTTCAAATAACTGTGAAAAATATTAAAATCTACTGTTTTAGTTAGAGCTGTCACAGTACGAAGTTTATATCATTAAAATTTTAGTTTTTTAAAGACCTAAAATAATTTGTCAGAATTCTATCTTTACATTCTTTAAGTTGCTCCCAAAGGGAATTAGCGGAAATTGTTTCATGGTTAGAAGAAAAACAAATACCCAAATTACTATTGTTAATAAAAAATAAACGCAGAGAAAAATACAGACAGTATGAGCTTGAAGAAACTGCAACAGAAATGGTGCATGAAGTCGTTTGATTACTGCCGTATAACCCAACTTAGCTAATTTGAATGAAAATAAACCGTGAAGTGGCAGCCATAAACAATACATTTCAAATAAATTACATAAAAAAGTTTTTGGAAGATGCCATAAATCACGTAATAATGCACGGCTGGAGAAAACATGTTAAACATGCAGAAAACTTTCAATTAGAAAATTTTCATAAAGAATTGCAGGACAACCACTTACAACGCATTGTAATGAACTTACAAGATGACACTTATGAAAATACGACAGATTTATCTAGTGATGAATACTTGTAATTTATTTCAGGTAATATTGACTTACACATTAGAATTTATTTAAACTGTGTGTAGTTTTACAAAGTTTTCAGTTTTAAAGTCCATATTTAAATTTAGGCATAACATTTCCAAATTTCTGAATATGAGAGAAAATTAAAGAAACATTTTATGTAAAAAAAAAAAAAAATTTCAGATATGAAATATTAACTTCTTTTGCATACCAGAGTAATGCAACAAATATCTTTCTAATAAATACATAAGATCAGTGACAAAATGTTGGCCTGTAAAGAGAAAAGTAACAATTCAGTATTGCATTATTACCATCGTGTAGGGGAAATTAGGAGAAATCTTAGGCAGTGGGAGGGGAAAGAGTATATGGCCTTCACCAGCAACATGATTTCAAATAACTGTGAAAAATATTAAAATCTACTGTTTTAGTTAGAGCTGTCACAGTACGAAGTTTATATCATTAAAATTTTAGTTTTTTAAAGACCTAAAATAATTTGTCAGAATTCTATCTTTACATTCTTTAAGTTGCTCCCAAAGGGAACTTGGGGGTGTAGTGCCAGTCTCATACTGAAAAATAGGTCGATGGGTGGGAGAATTTGCTAAATTCCATTGTTCGATATTTAACTATTGAAAGGTTATTTGCATGTTGCCATAATTTATTAATACCATATATATATATATATATATATATATATATATATATATATATATATATATATATAACACTGCATTGTTTTTAAACACATTCAAAGAAGGAAGATGTCCTAGGAGGATGATTTTTAAATTTAATAACTTTTATTAAGTGCTGTTGTGTTATTCCACTGGGTTGGTCTAGATGCCACTTGTATTCATGATCTAGTGTTGTAGATACTAGATCATGTTCTTTCTTGTCGTTGGGTTTTAATTAACCCCACATCTCAGAAATGGTCGACCTGAGACTGTACAAGACTACATTTCATTACATATCATCCTCATTCATCTTCTGAAGTAATACCTTATGGTGGTTCTTGAGGCTTAAAAGAAAAAAAAGGTGTTGATGTGGTATGATTAATTTATTAAGTGATTATTAAATATCATGTAGATGTGACTATAGTCTATAAGTAATTTGAACAATGGCTGAAACAAACTCAAACTTTTTTCAGAATTAAAAATGCCTCTCCCCAGAAGTAGGAGGAAATATATTTTCAGAATACTTCATTTTAGTACTTTTAATTTTTGGAAGAATAGAAGGAATTTTGAAATTCTGATTTTATTATGGAATTGGGGAATGCGTTCTGTTAAAATTGTAGATGGTAATGGCTAAGTTTCATTTTAAGCAAACACAATTTTTTGTTACATACTCCACTGTATTACATCCTTTCAAATATAAACACTGCCTAAACACATTTATGTGAAAGTGAAGAATAATTTTTATGGACTAAAAATAAGTACAGAACAAAAATACCATAGTATTAATCAAAAGGTCAAAACAGCATATATATATATATATATATATATGTATACATATATACATTTGCTAATTCCCTTTCCCCCAAAAAAATTCAACAAATTAAATAAGAAATTATACACACTGCTCATGTTTTTGTTTCCCCCTCTAATTTTAATCATATTTTTTTCTTGCAATTTTTTATAATAACTATTTTTATTTATTTTCAGGAGATATTCCTATAATTCATGACTGTGATGGTAAGTTTGCAACTTTCAAAATAATATTTATTATAATTTAGTTTTAGAAACTATTAATTTAATATTATGTTTTATTATGGAAATATTTTTTGATAAAAATGTACGTTACAATTATTAAGTGTGGTATATAACTCCTACATAAACATAAATTTAGTTTTTATTATAAATTTCCATAAAATAATGTTTTCCTTAATTTTACATCAGTGGGAAACGTTTTATAAAAAACAAAATTAAAAATATTCAACAAGGATGTAACACAATGATGTGATGATTAAAAGTGACATATGAAAAATAGTATTTTTACTTCCTTGTACAAAGTAAAGGAAGTACTGTGATCGTGAAAAATTTCGGTTTTCAGATTTCAACGGACATATTCATTTTGACCATCCCTGAATCCATTTTGACTAGTTTTGACATGACTTCTGTATATACATATGTATATTATGTCGCATAACTCAAAAACGATTAGCTGTAGGATGCTGAAATTTCAGATTTAAGACTGTTGTAACTTCTAGTTGTGTATTTCCCCTTTTGATTGCAATCAACTGACCCACAAGTGACCAAAAAAACCCAAAATCCAAAATAACTTTGGATTTTTGACATTTTTTTAACTGCAGTAATAAGCCCTCATTGAGAGTTTTTCAACAATATATCATAAGTGGTACTTATTTTCATTGGTTCCAGTTATAGCCAAATAAAATTTTAATGAAATATTTCGATCTTGGAAAAGGCACATCAGTTTGAATCAGACTTCTAATTTTTTTTTAATTTAAAAAAATTGATTTATTAATAATTATTAATCTCTCATTGTAAAAAAAGTTTTACGAATAATTTTAACAAAAAAAATATATATATTTTAATGAAATAAAATTTTATGTACTTTTCATTTTAAAAAAATATGTAAATGTAATTTAACAGGTATACAAGGAAGTCATGTGTTGTCCACATCATATTTTTTCATATAATAATTGATTACATAATAGTATTTTTTTTCATTGTTTTTGTTTTCTATTTTTGAAAACAGATTATTAATTCAATTGTTTTGATAGCAATCTTTCTTTACTTGAACTTTACTTTTTGAAAATGGAAATATATTCTAGTATTGAAATGGCAGATGTGCATCTTACATACGAACTGACACACTGCACTTTAGCTGAAGTGGGGTACACTTCAGTTTCCTACTACCTCCTTTCATGCTTGAGCGTTCCATGTAATTTCCTACTTCAAAAAATGTTCTTAGAAATATTATTTGTAAATAAATTATTTTAAAATTGTTAATACCAATTGAAGAAATATATTTTTCAATATGAAACTATATTCAACAGTAAATTTACAGCATATTGATATTTTAACCAATAAAATATCTATTAGTATGAAAGTAAAAAGGAAATTATTCTGCAAGACCCACCAATTTCTGGAAAAATTTGTCAATGAATTTAGATTTTAGTTAAGAGCACCCAATCTTTCTGAACATCAGTCCCCAGGAATATCAATAATGCCAGTTGAGTTTATTTTTAATACTCTGTGTTTTTAATGTATACTGACAGGAGAAAATCCATCACTGTTAAATCAAGGAAGTACTGAAAGCTTACATCTGCATTTTCAAAACACTAATAAAAGCAACTAGTTAAATATGGTATGGATAACCAATACCCATAATATGTATAATTTCCTTTTATAATTAATGGATTTCCAAAAAAATATTAAGGAGTCACAGCAATGAAATCTGACAGTCACTGGAAAATATTCAGAACTAAAAAATTGCTTACTCTTAATGGGTCAGTTTGAAAAGTTCTCACCCTGTCAAAGAAAATATGATTTTTCACCTTGCAATTTGATATATTTAGATCAACAACTGTTTAACTTTTCAAATCCCTCAGTAAAACATGATTTGTCCAACTCTGCAAAACAAGCAATTGTCAGCTTTGATCAAATCATTTGAAATGAATATTAATCCAGCAAGCGATTTCTTCAGATTTGGGAAGAGAAAGTAATCACTCAGAGTATTTGTAGAATATGGTGCATGTGGAAACACTTCAAAGCATAGGTCATAGAATTTTGCTGCAATGAGATGTGTGCAAGAGCATTATCATCATAAGAGAACACTTTCTTTTTGGGCAGATGTGGATGTTTAACCTGAATACTACCCTTCAATCAGTCCAATAGTGAAACTGGTGAAGGTCCTGCCCTTTTCTAGGTAGTCTTTGGGTAACATACCATGAAAATTCAAAAAAAACTGTAGCCTGGATTTTTCTGCAGAGAAAATTGTTTTTTACTTTCTCTGGCACACTCTCATCTACTTCCCACAGTTTGGACTGCTGTTTGGTCTCTGGTGTTTAATGGTGAATCCATGTATCATCTACTGTAATAAAATGTCAGAGAAACTCAGTGGAATCATGTTTTAATAAGCCTTAACACCCTTGGGAAGTGTTCAGTCAAATCCGTTTTTCGTTGGTTGTTAAGAAATGCAGCTACCATTGGAGTGGAAAGCTTTTTCATAGCCAAAACATTCTGTAAAATGTAGTGTTCACAGTCTATCGAGATGTTTGTGATGTGGCCAAACTTGTGTTCCTTCAGTCAATGATCATTCAGTATGCCATAGTGGATATTATGATAATTTCATCAATGGTAGCGGTTTTTGGAACATCATCCATTCATCATTTTAAATGGATGTATGACTACATTTAAAGTTACCAACCCACTTTTTAACCATAAAAAATGAAAGGAAGATTCTAACTTGAAGAGGAAACAAAGTGCAATTTAACTCTTTGTACGTCTGTTGGAGTTAAACCTTTTGAAACAAAGTATTTTATAACTTCAATTTTTTAGAAAATGTCAAAAATTTGTTTGCTTTACTCGATTGCCACAAACAAGTGACTTAACACCTGCTTCTGAAACTTTGCAACATACAATCTAAAGAATCATACTTGAAAAATTTTATTATCATTTAATCACACTTGCGCCATCTTTGTGTTATGTAGACAACTTTCCAAACTACCCTAGTAAAAGAAGTTTTAATTTGATAAAAAAGTTTATACATATGTTATTAAACAGTAGTTGTATTTTAGTTTTTAATATTCATGAATGATATTCATTTTGTTTCTAAAAGTTGGTTTTGCTTAATTTGACATTTCTAAAACTGTACTGTAGCAGTGCATGGAAATAAATTAATATATTACTGTTTAGAAAATAAAAATATAGTGTTTTAGAAATCACATGTTTAATTATTTATTTTTACAAAATTGACTGTTAAAGTCTTAGTGTTAGTGTTTATTACTGTATTATTATTATAATTATTATTTTTTTTTTATATTCTAGATAATCTACTAGTGAAAGCAATAAATGATCTCATAAATGTCGTAAAACAACTTAAAGAAGAAGTAAACATCCAGGTAATTTCTAATTCTAACATTAATGGATACTTTTTAGTTATTAAGATTTGCTTATTAATTTTTTTAACAGGTTGTTGTCCAAATACAGTTACACAAAATGATATGAGACGGTATTTTAAAATATATATTTTGTAATATGAAAAATGTTAAGCACAACTGGAATTCCAACCTAGAACACATTTCAGAAGGTAGATTCTATCATTCCCCCATGGAAACTGTCAGATTTGTTATTTTTTAAACAGATAATTAATAATAAAATAATGGATACTGACTGATTACATTATTAAATTGACTCTTTGCTGTTTTTGAACTTATTTAAAAAGAGTTTAAAAATTCTGAAATTAGCGAGTCAAAAAATTATTCACTGGATGCATTGCAAATCATCTAACTTTATATATGAATAGAATCATGACATTATGCTTTTTTAGTAGATGTAACATTGTAAATTGTTTGCATTAATATTAACAATGGTATTTTCTGTTGCCCAATAAACTGAATTTACTGACCATTTTATTAGGTGAAAAATTTTCTTAAGATGATCAAATTGATTTTGTTTGCAACAAAGTCATTACTAAATATTTATTATGCTTAAATTTTCCAATCTAAAGTATAATTTCATTTCTTGGGACTCCCTCAAGAAATTAAAATGAGTATTAAAGATACAAAAACATGAGCTCTTATCTTAGGTCGTTTGGCACCTGTAAGTATAAACTGTGTAAACCAATAATTAGAAAATTAAAGCTTTTAACTTATCAATGTATTTATATATATGAATGTGCAATCATTGTGAAAAAGAATAGACACTTCTTAAAAATAAAACAACCACCTTTACCAAACCAAACAACAGAAACATTTTCACCTAACTCAGTGTAATACTTTGGATTATGTGAGTCCTTATTGTGCTTCTGTTGTCATTTTTAATAAACTACCAAATCATTTAAAAAATTTTCTTAACATTTAGAAAAAATACTGATAACACAGATGTAGGACTTTCCCGTCACACGGTTTTTTCTGATGTATGGATTGTACACACAACTTAATTAAAAATATTTATCATTTTATTTAAATACAATATTTTTTGTTTATTTAATTTATGATTCTAATAGAGTGCGCGTGCATACCGTCATATTTCATTCCTACAGGTGTGGCAGTACTAGTGGCCACTTTACATATTATTCATTTATTTAATTCTACCGCTCACTTGTAACGTCACAATATAGCCGATGACTACAGCAGCTGTATGTCAGTGATACACTAGTGCTCCTTGTGTGGCGAGAGTGGGTAGTAATACCCACTTAGCCACTAGTTTATTTAAAGCATTTTTTGGAGTGGGGATGGAATTTTGTAAAAACATTTTTGCAAATATTGTTATTTTTTAATTGTTAACAAATGAGCCTAACGAAAATATAACCATAATTAGGCGAAATCTCGAGATAATTAGGGTGACCTTGTTCTACAGCCTCACCACTTGACCTTTTAAGTTGAAAATTTAATGGCATCAATGCCCCATATACAGAAGTAATCTGACCAAGTTTGGTCAAAATTGGTAGAGTAGTTCTGAAGGTATAAGGTGATTTAGAGGGAACACTGAACATATGCACGTACATATGAACACCCACAAAATTTCTATCTGGTTTTTGGTTCCTTAGATGTCAAAATGTAAAGATCCAGTGAAAACCATATACGTCCAAATTGGACCAGTTACAATACTTTCCCTTCTAAAGGTATAGCTCTGCTTTAACGCTAAACAGGAAAGTAATATAATTAAAATATTTTCTTCTACAGAAACAATATTATTCAACAAATGAATTTTTAAATAATGCTAATTAAAAATTAAAAACTCTGATTGGGAAACCACATGACTTCCTTGTACGCCTATTAAATTGTATAAACACATTTTTTTTAAATGAAAACTACATAAAATTTTATTTCATTAATAACTTCTGATATTTTTTCATTTTTTTTCATGTTATTATTGAATTATTAATTGTATTTTTTTTACAATCAGAGGTTAATAAATTAGTATTTATAAATCAATAAAGTATTATTAAATCAATATACATAAATTTTAAAAAAATTAAAAGAGTGAAATCAGATTTGAACCAATGTGCCTTCCTCTTGTAAGATCAAATATTTCATTAATTAAAATTTTATTTGGCTATAACTCTGGAACCAATAAAAATAAGTACCACTTATGATAAATTGTAGAAAAGCTCTCAATGAGAACTTATTACTGCAGTTAGGAAAAAATAAAAAATTTAAACTTTTTGGATTTTAGGTTTTTTGGGAACTTTTGGTCCAGTCGATTGCAATCAAAAGGGGAGGTACACAACTAGATGTTACAACAGTCCTAAATCCAAAATCCAAAATTTCAACAGCCTACATCTAATTGTTTTTAAGATGTGAGATTCACATGTACTTACAGATGTCAGGCCGAAACTAGACAAAATGGATTCAGTGATGGTCAAAATAGATATTTCTATTAAAGTCTGAAAACTGAAATTTTTCACAATCACAATACTTCCTTACGTTCGTATAAGGAATTATCAATACATGAATTTTTTTTATCTAAATAAATATGTGCTCAAATAATTGCTAATAACACCTTCAGAATTATTTTGTACTTATTTTTTTAATATTTAGTATCTTCTGGTATTTAATGTTATTTCATGTATTTTTATTTTAAATAATTAATTTAGATTTCAATCTCATCTACTTTTTATTTTATAGTTGTCTGTGTAGTTTATGATGTTGCTCTAATAAACGTTTTACCAATGTTTTCCTTGAACCACTAAGGCAAACACTGAGGAGGTACCAACCCATTCCTGATATGTATGATACATATAATATATTACTATATACCAATCAGAAAAAAAAAATTATTTACTTATAGGTGATGTCAGGATTGATTTAGGTGTGCTATTTCAAGTTATGTAAAGTTGATTTAGTTTTTTCCCTGAATGGATCAAGAGAAAATATGGGAAAACCCTAATCACAGAACAATTAAAAGTACAATATCAATAAATAAATAACAGAAATGGTTGCAGTCTATATTAACATGGATATATAAAATTAATGACTGTATATAACCATAAAACAGTATGAAATTAACCTATGATCGTATATGAATACTATGGCTTTTCATATAAATTACATTATCACTATCAACAGGCACATAAACATTGCAATAACACATGTTTTTTTGTTGTATTATAAAAAATGTTTTTTAACCAAACATTTTTTATAATAAAAATGTTATAAACGATTGGCCTCCCATATTTTCGATTAATGAAAAAAATATTAATTTATGGTTTAACCCTTTGTGAATGGATACCCATATATGGGCTACCTGTACTTACACTGGAGAGTTGGAAACCCATATATGAGTCTCTGAATGTGACCGACTATTTATCTTTAAATAGTTACATATAAATTCTAAGAGATGGCAGGAAATGTTCTTTCAATCATTTTGAGGTGGGAATTCCTGATACAACAATTTTACTTCAATTTTCAGATGAGTTCAATGACTGTGCATATGTAACAAGACGTGTGCATTATTTTTTTTTTTGTGTTTTTCACTCTTTTTTAAGTAATTTGTTTACAAACTGTTACTTCCAGAGCTTCATTTTTGGCTTGTTTTGTTTGATTCAAACAAAATTTTTGAGACAAAAATTGAGAAGGAAATGAATAGAAATATTTATATTATTATAACAAAATCATATTATAACATTCCCTGCCTAGGCACATTACTTCTTCAAAATTGATATTGTTATTATATTACAACAATATTACTATTATTATTCAGTGTCTTTTACATGAAAAGAACTCAATGTAAAACATAACCAAAATCAACACCTATAGTTTGCAAATTCTAGTGCGCTCAGTGAGACATGTGCCGTTTTCACGTAAACTTTGTTTTGCAAGTTAATTAAACAGTGCTTCTTAACCAGATTAGTGGTAGAATTCACCAAAAAAAGTTACATGTTGTTTTTATGCATGAAAGCATGTTTAACTACTTTAAATGGTTTTTGCATGAACTTTTTTTTTTGAAAATGTCTTCCGCCCACAGTTATAAAACATCACCACCCGCGAAGGCTTAATATAAAAAAAAGCTCCAGTTTTCATATAATAACCCGGTAATTAATAACAATAAGACAAAAGTAACAAAAAATCAAGTGATGGTTATTTGTGAAATAAGACATAATGATTTTTGAGTTGTTTTGGAAGACCTAAACACTAAGGAAGTTGTGTGTTTTAAGTATTAAATTTGTTAGTTTAATAAGTAGTGGGACTGTGATAATGTGGTAAAAGTTTGTATTGAGTTAGCCAGAGCTGCTTTCTTTAAAATGAAAGCTTTATTCTATAATTACAAACTTTTTTTATTCATTAAGATCTAAAAATATATCAAGTTTGGATGTCTTTGAAAAAAGCTCTATAGATATATATATACTCTTGGAATCTCTTGGGCAATAGAGACAAAGAGATTTTTTTTTGATCCTCAAAGAATGGATAAAATGCATTAGTTATTGTTATAAAGTAGAAAAAGACAGTAAAATCTGGTCATATTTTTAGGAATAAATTGGGTCTCAACAGTTGATGGGAAAACTGAATGAAGATGAGAGATTAGTTCCTAATATTTCTGATTTTAGAGTCCTTTGTGAGGCTAGCCCAGAACACAGAGGAGTACCAAGTGATATCTGACAACCCTCAGTGAGGAGATAGTACCAAAAGAAGATGAGTTAATAACAAAGTTTCCAATTTTAACAATACTGAAATTTCATCTGCAGCATAAATAATTCAATCAACAATAAACTATTTACTTACAAAAGCATCTAAATAAAAGACAAGATTGGTGAGAAAGTTAATATGGTTTAAGATCATCGCTAAGAAATATAAATTTATAACTACATGAATTAATGAGATAAAATATTAATCAGAGGGGTTGTTACTGGTGAAGAACCAAATTTTGGGAATATGCACAAGCCTCTGAAAAAATTAATAACCTTTTGTTAAGTAAAAGAACAGAATGAAATATAAATTTACATCCAGTAAATAATTTTTTTTAAATGAAAATAATTTAAGGAATATAATTTAAAAAAATTATATTTGTAGTTAACAAAATATAATTTTATCTCTTATTTCACAGAGACAAGAAACAAGAAGACTAAGAGAATACATAGAAAGATGTGACATCTGCAAACCAGGTGAGGGATAGCCAAGGCTGGAAAACTACACTGATAGTTCCCAAAAATAATTTTCAATAAATTAAACTCACACTAATGTTGTTAAATATTATCTGAAATATATGTCTTTTTAAATAACAACAGGTGTTTAGTGTCAAAATTTATTTTTTACCCTGTTTATCCAGCCTTGGTAGCCATATATTTATTTAAATATTAGTTATTAATACATATAATATGAAATATTATCAAGTCACACAAACTAAAACTTAAATACAATAAATCTTAATACTGCATCCCTTCCAAAAAAAATAAAAATAAAAGGAAAGAAAATTTTATTTATAAATTTTTAGAAAATAATATGAAACTAATACTTGAAAAGAATAAATAAGAAATACATAATAGTCTATTAACTATAATTAGTAATAATAAATTAACATCTATATACGTAATCTAATCTTTTAAAATGAATAAATTTAGTTTCATAAAGATTCTGATAAACTAAAAATGTAATGAAAATTTACTAATAAAAAATAATAAATAATAAAATCTAATAATAATAATGACAATCTACTGAGTGTATCAGTATTTATGCCACATTTTGTAAGCATATTCTTGGCATTAGAATTGTGAAAAAAAAATCAAAATTAAGTCCACATAACTCTGGAAAAGCTTTGTTTTCAAAGTTATGACTAGGAAAGGATTTCACTGAGATTTCTACTCTAAAGATCAAACACAAATTACTGACCAAAATTAGTCATTTTATATGCAATCTTACATGAAAAATTGGATAAAAATGGGTCCCAGAACTGATCTACAGTAGTTTTCCTAAAAAAAATATTTATAAAACCCAAAAAATTACATCTTGAAAATCACATTTTTTAAAGTATGGCAAAAATTTACTTTGTTAAGTTGTCAATATCCAAATGAAACTATAAGATAAGATTTGTAGAGAATTTAGTTCTGCGAAAATCAATGTAACTTATGTCAATTACAACAGAATAGAATGTTTGGTGAGAAAAATTTGTCAATAAACTATGGCAGAAATTTCTTGAGACACTCCTTATATTTCTATATAGTACAACCGGATAAAACACTACACAGTATTCTTGTAAAATAAAGAATAGGCTTCATAGATAATATATTGAAAAATATCTTAAATTCTCTAATTTAATAAAGGAAAAAATCTTACAGGTTAACAGTATAACAGAAAATGGTTCACTTTTACCTCAGTACATTATGGTATTTGAATATCCATCTGGGTCATAGGGCTTCCACCTAGCAGTACCACTTGGTATGTTCTACGGCAGCAACTTAAACTATCCTCTCATCAAATGCCTCTTTTTCTACTGTTCTTTCCACGTCTTGTGAATTCAGTCAGTTCTTCTTATATCCTGGAGATTCTATTCTAAAGACATCTTAACAATATTTGATTATTTTTAAAAGCTGTAATCAATCCCCCTCCACATCAGATGCCTAATTTGCTTTCACTTCTTTCCATCTTCACTGTTCTGAGAAGTAATTCATTTGTTCTTTTATAATTCCATTTAATTTTTAGTATTTTTCTGAAGCAGTTATTTATAAAAACTTGCTTTTTGATATTCATTTAGGTTACATTCCATTTTTTACAACACTTTTTAATTTAGTTCCCTTTGCAACGTCATGTACTTTTCATACTGATATACTGAATTTATGAAGCACTGTATTTGCTGTTCTACACTGTATATCTTCATTCAGTACAGCATTTCTAATTACAACATTTAAGAAGTGAGTGAACTACTCAATATCCTCTACATCATGTTTAATTAACCTTAAATCTTCCTTAATTCTTACATTTACCTGCGTAAATTTAATTTTAACTTTATTAATTCTTAGTTCCACTCTCAAGATTCCTCTCCAGATTGATTAATTTCTCTACTAATATCTAACAAAGACTGTAAAATCATAAAAATTTTAACTTCAATTTAAATTAACTTTATTTGGTCAATGTAGTACTTAAAAGATAATTCAATAAAAAATGGAGACAGATCATACAATACTACAAATAATTAAAAAATTGCAATTATCAGTGTACAATAACAGATGCTTAGGATGAAAAAACTATAGAAGAGTACAATAAAGAAAATTTATTGTACTCTTCTAACTTTAGAAATTAAAATTTACAATCTCTATAATCATCAATTAAATGTAGAATAAAGAAAAATGTGTTATACAGACTGCTGATATTCAGTACAATTAATAACCGAATAGTTCTACATATAACACTTTTTGTTTAAAAAAAAAAAAAAATAGAGTATAAATTTTGAAAGTAAATACTTAGTTTTAATAACTTAGAATAAAATCCTATTAGATAAAATTTTCAGCACTGAAAACTTGTATTTGAAATCAAATACAATTATACATGCATGATTTATGTTAGATTAATATCTTAAAGCATAACAAGTTCTGATAAATCTAAATTAGAAATATCACAAATATACCAAGTTTTTTTGTTTATAAGTTCACAGAAACTTAATTTATATTATTAATTTTAAGTAATATAAAGTGAAGCTTCCAGTTTTGTACATCACATTACATGCTTATTCATTTCTTTAACACAAATGACCATGTATGCTATTCTGCTAATAATAGCGTTTTTACAGCCAAATGTTTCATTATTTACACAAAAAACGCTAACATTTTCAATGTTAAACATAGCGTTTTAAGTTTCAATCTCTGTGTAGTAAATTATGAAATATAGCTACCAAACTAGAAATTTTAGTAATACCTTTTAATAATAAATTTATAAAAAGAGCATGAACTTATTCATCACCAACTTCCAACCGAAAATAGACTTATTTAAAAACTCTCCATCATGGTCTAGATATCCAGAATGTCTGTAAATAATTAAAATTGTTTAATTTTGTTCTATAGATAAATTTTAGTTACATCAGAATTTTGTAAGTGGTAAAACAAAGCAGGTTTTTAAAAAGTTGTGATCAGTTGTTTTTGGAATGCCTAACTCTACATAACACTTCCATACTGATATTTTTGGGCTACACAAATACCTTGTTCTCAAGCTTCAATGGTTTTCTCAGACACTGATGGTCGTGCTAGATGTGACTGTTTCAATAGGCTGCTCATTCTCTGGGTTTGTTAGATCCCATCAGCCGAGGTTATTATTGCGTGAGAGTTCTTCATTGAACTCACAGTAATATTCACCCTTAACAAGTGTAACTGAATCAAATTTAGCATGCCACAGAACAAATTGAACCTTCCTCTACATCATAATTATGGTGATTAACAGGCTTCATGTGACTAATAGTAATGCAGTATACTTTTGCTGGCACTAGAACTTGTTACATATCAAAAACTTCTGGATTCTCTTCATTCTAACAAATATTTCATGTCTTTGATCCAAAATTATGACTGTTTGAAAACTCTACCATTTCTTTACAGTCACATTGTACTTATTAACTATTTTATTATTTAAAGCAATGTGATCAAAATGATTATTTAACCCACAATAATAAAATCAAATGCTACGATCATTTTTACATTAGTTGTAGCTGAATAAAAATAAAAATATAAATAACAATAATGTTGCTTACTTAGTTTGGTCTGGGTGGGATAATGTGTTATCCTATAGCTTCAGCAGCTCAGATAAGACAGTCATGCAGCAGCAATCCACCAACTTGTTTCCCTGGAGTTGAATGCCATGATACAGTTGAAGGACCAAGATGTGGGCGCTGTCCATCAGGCTATGTTGGCGATGGAAAAAACTGCAAGCCAGGGTACACCTGCAGTGAACGACACTGTTACCCAGGTCAGTAAATTGAGAATTCTACTATTCTCCATAAAATATTCATATTCATTAAAAATACAATATGAGTAACTGAATGTAAAAATTATTGTAAAAAAATTTCTTTTCTTCACAGAGTTGAAGGAATAATTTAGGTTTGGAATGGCGATTAAATTTAATAAGGCTAGTGTGAAAAGTACAGAAAATCAATAGTAGCAGATATAGAGTTAAAATCTGATAAAATGACAACAGCGAATGTCCACATAAAATTTGATGAAGTTTGGAGATGGTCAACTGGGAACCCCTGGTCTGCTTGACATGGAATGACCCAGAGTTCTATCATCAAAAATATCAATCAACCTAACTTATTCTTCCTGATGACACATTTCGCTAGTGAATCAAAGCTATTATAAATAAATAAATATTTTATTATTAAATGTAATACACTATGTTGAAAATGAAAACATATATGCTATTTATTCCCTGTTTACCATGAATTTTATCATTAAAGAAGTCCTAGTCTACCACGTAAATAAGATACATCCTCAAAGTTAGATTTGTCAGTCCCTGTCCGGGTCAACTGCTATTGCTATTCTTGTAAAACTGAACATAAAAATGAACATGCTGACTCTTCAACTCTGAAATGCCAAGTCTGACACAATTGTCTGAATAATTTTTTATTTATTAATTATAACCTTATTTAACTATATGTGTTGTTTTATAATAATTAATTAATATTATTATTTTGCAATAAGATGTTCTTATCATACAAGGTATAAAAATATTAATATACGATACATGAAATGCTCATAGGTATGATGCGTCGAAACCTGACATCAAAAGATTAATTATATATAGTTAGTTGGTACTTGTTTTAGTTTTAATTTCTAAACAAACAAAATAGTAATTATTTTGTAGTGTTAAATCTTAGTGTTAAGCCTATTTATATAACTAGTTACTTTTTTTTTTAATTTTATTATTTCTACTGACCGTAGTGTAACAATTTTGGTCATGTTGTTTGATAATAAGTGTTGACATGACTATTTGATTTGCAACAACATAAAAAACTAGTACTGTTTCTCTTGGAAGTATCTTATTACCACCAAGTTTGTTGTCATTGTTAGCTTTTTTAGACCAAGATCTGAAAATGACAAAGATCTGCGTACTTTCAAAAGGCTATTTATTAAAAAGTCAGTTATTTTACAAAAGTTTCTTATTTAAAAAAAAAAAAAAAAATGTTCTAAAATTGTAACAATATTCAATACTATTAAACCAAACTGCTATTTTCATGTTGTTCATTACATACTACTTAAGCTTATGACAAAAGTTATTTTTTTTGGTTTTTCACTTTACTAAGTTGAAGAGTTATTTCAGTTTTTTGATTTGAATAAATTTACTAACGATATAAAAGGGCTGAACAATTTATTTATAATCAAATAGATCTTTTTTTAACAGAAACAATTATACTGTAATTTAATAACAATAAGTTGATAAAACGCATATCAAATAGTAATTCGATATGCGTTTTCTTTATAATGATTTAATGTTCACTTTAACACTCACCAGTTAATTACATCAGAACTTTTTTTCTGTGCAAATTTCATTTTTGCTCTATATAATTGCACAACTATAATTTCATCAATAATTATTTTAATCTGTTAATAAAGACACTAATCAATTCTCTTTTTACACGACTGCTCAAAAAGTAGTGTAATGTATTTAAGGTGTATGTATGTACGTACCTTTGTTCCACTGTAGCAGCTCAACGGCCGAACCGATTCAGATGTATGACCCGCGTTGAAATCCTTACATTATCGGGAGTTCATAGGTTATATAAATATGTATACATATTTATCTATTCGTATAAATGTTGTAGTGAATATTTGAAGCACAAATTTTAATGAATTGAATTAATGAACTATGAACTGTGAGCCTCTATCACTGTGCTTTTTATTTTGTTTTTACTTCTCCGCAAGCTGGAACCACCGTTAGGCATCAACGTCAGTCAGAGGGAGTGATTTTACTCTAACGAGCCCGCCCGTCTAGCGGCTGTATTAATATTATTATTTTGCAATAAGATGTTCTTATCATACAAGGTATAAAAATAGTATAGGTATGACAGGCAGGAGGATCTTTAATTATCCTTGCCCTGCCTCAAGTACCCAGAACAGTGTCTTAGCTGAGTTTGAACTGAACGACTCACATCAATCGAATGAATAATACTACAAAAATAATAATTTAAATTTACATTAAATGAAATAATATTAAGTAAATTAAAAAATTCCTGTTTTCTAAAAATTTCTATTTAATAATAAATAGAAATATATAAAGTCCCATGGGGTTTCCGTGGGACTGCGTGTGAGTCTAGACTAATCATTACCATCAACTGGTAACAAACGGAGTGTACCTGGGGCGCTGTTTTGGAGATGCAATGGGATCCTCTTATAATATCTCTGCAAACAATTGTCCGATTTTCAAAATTCAAGCTGGGTATCTGTTAGTAGGTTAACTTTTGCATGCATCAGGTACACTCTCGATGTCACAGATGATGGTTATGCGAAATATTGTTATACCTTAAAAAAAAAGAGTGGCCTGCGCTACACCGAAACCAGCTTGCGCCCGGCGAGCTTCCACAAACGATCTTTGTAGAGTTTGACGCCTACGATTAGATGTAATGCTGTCGGCATCAGATTGAGGATCGAACCCACTATTACCGAATTTGATGTTTTAGGGGGACGTTTAAGTGGAACGGCGTATGCTCCCCCTAATATTGTGTTGGGCTGTGACAGTGCATAAACTGCAAGGGACTACCTAAGACAGAGCTGTTGTAGATATGATCACTCATATTTTTGCCAAGGGACAAGCCTACGTAGCACTGAATGGCGTGAGACAATTTGAGAGTTCAGGCATTAGTTGTTTGGATTCCAGAAAATTACTGTATGATCCACACAATAACAAAATATCTCAGGAACTCAATCGCTCGAGAAAACTGTAATTTTAGTTTGGTAAACTACAATTAAATAAATTAAGACAATTTGTTTTCTCATACAAGAAATGAGAGAACTGTAGGTGTTTTCAGTTCTCTCATTTGGCTGAGTACGTTAAATACGTCATATCCATTAGTTTTCGAATCATGAATTTTTCTCATTGGTTACAAAAAAGTATTAAATAAAAAAACAATTATAAATATTAAATATAAAAAATTATTATAAAAATTAAAAAGCACGACTGCCAAAAAAAAATTAAAAATTGAAAAAAAAAACGACAATAAATCGAACTAAAAAAGAAAACCAGGTATGGAAATAAAGGATTAAATATCGTTATTCAGTATTTAAGTAAATAAAATATTGGGTGACCACTCAACACTTCCAGATATTTTTAATTTGTTTAATTATATTTTTCATGTAAAAATAGCAGGCATTTAAGGGTTTTTAATGATTAAATTCTCACCAGGCCTTACATCGATAAGAAAATCTTATCCTTCAACAAAAATATTTAAATGCTGTTGGGGCTCTGTATTACTATTCAGAGTAACTGAGTAACTGCTATTCAGAGCTCTTTAATATAGGACAATTACTATTCACAGCCCCCTGACTGCATTTAAATATTCTCATAGAAGGACAAAATTTTCTTATCAATGTAAAACCTGGTGAGAACCTAATCATTAGATAACCTTAAATGCATGCTATTTCTACAACATGAAAAATATAATTAAAAAAATTAAAATTGTTTGAAAGTATTGAGTGGTCACCCATTATTTTATTTAATTAAATACTGAATAACAATGTTTAGTCTTTTATTTCCATACCTTGTTTTCTTTTTTTTAGTTTGATTATTGTCATTTTTTTAATTCAATTTATTAATTTCTTTTTTTTTGGCAGTTGTATTTTTTTAAATTTTTATAGTTGTTTTTATTATTCATTAATTTTGTACTTGGTAGTCTTGGTGTATGTTATGATCATAATAAAGTTTTTATTTACTAGTTTTTGATGTTGGTATCGGTGAAGTACCGTGTTAAAAAATATAAAACCGTTTTAAAAATAGATTTCAGTATTTTTAATTTATAATGAGAGTTATAAAAACTTTTCTGAAGAAACTTAAAGTATCCTGTAGTAATTGATGTAAAATTTGGTTTACATGTTTTTTTCCATTGTAATAAAAATATCTTCATACTTTAGAAAAGTATATTTAATCATAATTATAAATAATAATATTTAAGTTAAAAACTAAGGTTTTGTGATTACTTAGTATAAAAATTTGTAATTTTTAATTACAGGAGTCAGGTGTTATGATACAGTTGAAGGTGCTCAGTGTGGACCATGCCCAGCAGGTTATACTGGAGATGGAAGAAGATGTGTACCACGATCTGGATGTGAAAATAATCCTTGCTCACCAGGTTTGTTGAAGCATATTATTTTGATAATTAAGAAAAATCTTGCCAGTTTTCTGTTGAAATCTATTCTGATTCAGTAATAATAAAGAGCTCTTTCACATGTCCAATTAATCTTAGTAATATCCAGTAGTCTTAAAAGTTTAAACTTCCAAAAATCCCTTTTTCATATTTTCTTCTTCTTATTTATCCAATGAATTATAAACTGCCAACTGGGCCAGGATATAAAAAGCTGTATTAGTTGAGTAGAGACTTCTAGACTATCAAGTGATCAAAATATTCTGCATTATACTTTTTCTAATATATTGGATATCAATATAGAATTCTCATGCATGTGATTATTTTATTTTATAATTGATTGTGTATTCTGTGATACTATTCAGCTCAAGAGTTTACCACAGTTTTCCTTGATTCATCCAGTAAATGCTGGGGGAGTTACTTTTTTTATTTATGAAATAGCATGTAATTATATTGACCCATTCTTGACACGATCTATATAATGTATTATCATGTACCGAAATGAAAAATGTATTTATTTATTTATTTATGGATCAGAATCGAAAAAATATAGTAAAGAATGGAGATGATGTGCATCTTCAACAAAAACATTCAAAATGCTACCTTCTGTAAATAAAGTGGTGCCTACTGTCTTGTGGAACATTAAAAAATCTGTTTGTTGTCATTATTTGAGAGTTCAACATATTATTGTAAACAGTGTCATTTGACTGGAGTTGCTGAAAACAATCTGAGATTTGCTATTCAAACTAATTAACATGAATTATTGACTAAGAAGAATTTTTCTTTCTAATATCTGTGAAAACATCTGTAGGATATTTAGAAAGTGAATGAATTGATTTCACAAATTCTTTTCCCAAAAGTTAAACCACATTTGTTGGATAATGCTGGTGAATTTGTATTGTGTTTTTGGTTATGTTAAATTTCTTGCAGAATTACCATTCCATTAAACATCTCATATTAATTGAAATTAATAGAAATGGGATGGGATTAGTGTGAATAGATTAATTAATAGGAACGGGGTGTGAGTTTGTCTGGAAAGTTAACTGATCTGTATGGAAATTAAGGAAATCATAAAATTCAAGACTCTTTGAACACCTTTTCAAAGAAAAAGTTAATGAACAGTATGAATATTTCCTATAATGCAGTAAAGTTTTGTCTCATATTTAGGAACTGATAGATAAGTTTATTTCTTGTGGAGCAGCAGTTTTGCTTGAGCAATCATTTGATTGATTTTTTATCTAGTAAAGTAACCACATCTATCAGATACTATCTTCACCCATTTTAATATACTCGCTATTTAATATACCTTAAATGTTCATATGTGCAACATTTCACAGTTTTTAAAGTTGAAGTAAACAAAATTGAAGTAGTGATGAAAAAGTTAGAATTGGTGCATCATTGTCCATCCAAAAAAAAAAAAATATGAAAAATTTCCTAATCGCAAAAATTTTCTTTCATCCATTGAGAAAGGTTTTTCTCACACTACTACACTGGGCTGAACATACAATTAAGTAAAGCTCAACCCAGTGAAGTGTCCTATTACTCTAAGGGTGCCTCCCCACCCACTGGCAGTAAATCCAGTACGGCAGGTCGGCGCCACCGGTTGGATCTTTTGATTTTTATTTTGCCTACCTCTAATCCCTGGGAAGGGGTAACCAGGCCTGATTATGTCGTTCCCGGGCCCCGAACGTCGGCCGGGTTTCGGTCTTAATTTTACTCCTGACCTACGCTAGCCAGACCCTTCTTCGATCTTCGCAAGGAAACAATCTAATCAGTTGGAGACCTCACGGAGATCACGGAGGAGACCGCGAGACGGTCTCCTCCGTGAGGACGGGGAGCCACCTACCAAATCGCTTCATACCGATCTGATAGCCCGCCCCCACAGATCTTTTTTAATTGAGCTCTCCGCAGAGTTCTCTCCATTTATTTTTTTAGACTGCTTGATTTCATAATTCAGTAAACGTCGTGCAGCTACGTATCTTTGCGCAGCCTCCTCGTATGCATCCCCTCCTGCAACCCTTAACCGCTGTTTTCGGCGTTGTAGACTGTCAAGTTCACTTCGCATATGCACTATTTGCTCGGTCCACCAATATACCGGGTGAAACCTATTACTACTCTTAGGAATCTTTGAAATCTCATAAACTATCAAATCCTGGAGAGACGATGGCGACATATTTCTAATCTGTCTGGCAACATTTTCAACGACAGTTGCAACTTGCCTTTGTGTCAGTCTTGGTGGTTTCTGACTGGCTACCAAACGAAACGACGGGTTTTCGATTTCTAACATTGTGGCCAAGTGATCACTTGCCGTTTCGTCCTGCAGGACTCTCCAGTTACACCTGGAGTGATCCCATCGTCTGTCCATTATGGTTAAATTCAGAATCGAGGTATGTCCCCTCGCCGCATAGGTAGGTGTGTGGTCATTTAAGCAGTAAAGAACATTCACCGTCATGATGTCTGAATGAATCTCGCCGCGACGGTTTGTTTAAGGACTACCGGTGACAACAGCCTTGCAATTCAGGTTGCCCATCAGAATGATCTTCCTGGGTGATCTGATAACGACATCATTGAATCTACCCATGAATACCTCAAAATCATGAAATTCACAATTGGGG